>NC_089490.1:91032027-91686345 GCF_036850765.1 Saccopteryx bilineata | reverse complement strand
TTCGTTTTCCAGGCACAGACCAAGGCCAGGGAGGGGACCAGAGCGCCCAGACCCACTGGGGAAATCCAGTCTGTGGCTTTGGCCCCAGCACGAGCGAGCATACTGAGTCACAAACTCGCCACGCCAGGTTCAACATCAAAAACTTCCTCTTCAAGGTGGAGCTCCTCTTTCTGTCTGTCTCAGGGTCCAGGAGGAAAAGGAGAGAGGCCCTGGATTCAGACCCGCACTGTGTCCGAGCCCCGCCACTTGTAAGTAACGCCCTGCTCCTCCTGGGCCACAGTTTCCCCGTCTGTAAGAAAAGAACAGGTCCCCAGGGCAGAGATTCGAGTGACACCATGTCTTGTGAAATCTTTCAGAAATCCTGAGATAAGCCTCTTCCCTTGCTTGGTATGGGATCTTAGGGAAACTACTTCATCTTGCACAACCTCAGTTTCTCCATCAGTAAAATGGTTATGAGGATATGTACCTCATGAGTACTGTTAAAATTAAATGAAATAATCTGAGTAAACACTTAGTTCACTGCCTGGCACATAGTAACTGCTCAATTCACAGGCAATAGTTACTGTCACTGTGGTTTGTCAGCTTTTGGTGCAATGTATCCAAGGCCTTCAAGGGGGCTCAGCCTCCAGAACCCCCTGGGTCAGTGCCCCCAGCACCTGGGAATGGAGCCATTGTAAGACAAAGGAACCCGTGGCTTAGACTGACTCACTGTTCGGCCTGGCTGGACATAGTACCGCCACACAGCTTTTTTTTTTTTAATCTTACCTCACAAATCAATAACTGCTCACCTTGGGGGAGTTTTAATTAGTTAACGCCTGCTGAGAGCTCTGCTGATAAACTAGCCTGCTGTTAATGCTAAGTGTCTCCTTGTGGTTGCTATTTTTATTATTGCTGTGGTTGTTACGAAATCCTCGTTTCCTGAGCCACACAGCCAGCTTTAGAAAACAGACCTTGGACTTGCACTGCTTCCCAAACACTTAGGGAACGGGGTCCTTCGGGACAGCCCAGCCTCCCGTGTTTTAACCCGGGCAGTGGAGGCTCAGAGCCCATGGACATCATCACTAAGCTTGCCAGCCCACACCACCTGAGTTTATTCAAGCGTGCTCCTCTGAGGTCTGTCTTTCTGCTTTGATCGGCCCACCGCTGGGAAGTCCTGAGGCCATCAGTTAAAACCTCTTCCCGAGAAGGACAGTTTCAAGTCCTGTTGGTCCAGCACAGACATCTTTATGGAATGTGAGCAGAGACCTCGAGGCCCCTCTCCATTAGCATGCGAGCTGAGCCACTGAAATATGCATGAGGTCCACTTACTAAAGGCCGGCTACTTGTTCTCCCCTTTCATTCATCCATTATTTAGTGAATGCAAGTTACTGGGGCTACAAATATCATACCTGCCTTCTCAACAGCGCTCTCACTTTGCACCAGGCACTTGGCAAAGTGCTTTACATGCTGCCTCCTTCTGAGCCCCGGTTCCAGGCTCCCCAACCTCATCTCTCACTCCAGCCACTGCTGTGGGGCGCACAGCCTCGCAGACCTCCACCAGCCTCCTGCCTGTGTCACTGGCGGTGCCTCACGTCGGGCCCCGCCAGGCAATTCTCACTTCCTGGGGACACCCCCTCAGCCCTCATACCATACAAACTGAAAATCTGCAGCAGCTAAGATCCTGTGGGACAGTTCTTGATCAACAGGGGACAGGAGCGGGTGACAAATTCTTCCCCTTCTTTCCTTAGGCAGGTGGTTCAGGAAGCTTACCTCAAGACTTTTAGAAGGTACCTTGGGAAGGATCACCCAGCCCTTCTTAGAGGTGGTCAACCTCTTATCAAAATGATGACAGGTCCTGTGCTGGCTCCCTTCTTCCCTGTGTGCTTGTCCCTCGATCCTCACTTTCCGCCCTGGATCACACTCCCAAATAAACTATCCACACATAAATCTTCAGGGGAACCCAGGAGAAGACAGGGAGGCCCTAGATAGCAACCTAGGGTGATACTGGGAACTGTTCATGAACCCTGGGATTCAGCAGCATCCGTCCCTTGGACTGTCCCTGTGGCTGACCAGGACAAGGTACAGATGGACAGAGAAATGCCAAGCTGTGTGCTGGAACCTTGACCTGCCTAGAGGTGACAGTAATTATAAAGATTGTGGAGTAGGCCAGCTTCTCTCCACGGCTTGAGAAACCTTGAAAATAGCCCAACGGTGTGCCACGTTCAGCCAAATACCAGCTCAGGGCAGAGCTTGCTGCTCCGCAGGACCCTTCTCCTGCAGGTGCGGCGAGGTGCGCTGGAAGCCAGGCCTGGGAGCTCAAGGTGAAGGTCTGCAAAGGAGACGGCAGCAGTGCCACAGCTGGCCTCCTGTGATCATCGGGATCCTGGGGGAAAGGGCGGGGCCTCGAGACCTGGAATGGGGGGCGGGGCCTTGAGACCTGGAATGGGGGGCGGGGCCTTGAGACCTGGAATGGGGGGCGGGGCGGGGGGAAGCCTGAGAACACTGAATCTGGATTCCTCTGAACCCGCCAGGGGTAGGCACATGCCCCTCCTCCCTTTTGGAGGAGAGGTACCCTCTTGTCTGGAGACCCTGCAAAGCCCTCTCCTGAGGCTGATGCCTGACAGCTGCTGCCCCTAACTCCTCATTGCCTGTGGGACCATCTATAGCATCAGGCCTCAGCACCGTCCCACAGGGAGGTCAGGCTGCTGCTCTGGGTGCGGGCAATTCTCACATGGAAGGAGCTGCAAGACCAAGATGAAAAGTAGAACCTGGGTGGGTTTCCACCACTGAAACACAAACACAGACAGGGAAGAACGTGCTGCCACAGGGAACACTGACCTGTATGTGACCGGGCACCCGCTGTTCTGGTAAGGAGGCACGCAGCCACCCTGACACTGCCTGGCCGGCTCCTGGAGGCTTGAACATGATGGTCTAGAGCAGGGGTCTCAAACTCACGGCCCGCCGAACAAATTTGTGCGGCCCGCAGACTAATCCACGAAGTTCAAAATATTTTGGATAAAATTAAGTAAGCCTAGGGGCCTACTTGTATTTTTCATTTCTCTAGCATCCTAGCTAGATATTAGCTTAGGATAATTAACAGCAGTTGTGATGCGAACTACAGTTTCTGGTCGTTTTGTGACACTGAGTAAACTGCATGTACGATTGTGCTTGTTGTACTGATTTTTTTTTGTTTTCAACTGCAGTGAGAAAAGTGTTGCGTAACAGTTGCCTTTTGTAGACCTAGTGCGGCCCGCCGAACGGCTGTGATCTTGCTCTGCGGCCCACATGCTGAGTTGAGTTTGAGACCCCTGGTCTAGAGGCTCAGGCTCAGCTCTAGAGGCCCCAGACTTAGTGTGATGAGTCCCTCCTTTCAGGGTCACCGACACTCACAGGGCTGAGACAGCCCCTGCCCCCTTCTATGAAGGAACAGACACCCTGAGAAGTTGACCAAGGGAGGGGACCAAACGAGCCTCCTGGCCACCTTCTGCGGTTCTCACTACAGGGTTGTGCAGGACAGACTGGGGCCTTGTGGCATCTTCTCTCCTACCCTACCTACATCACGCCTCTGTGGTTTTAAATTCCACCGCTCGCTGACAGACTTGTCACCTGTCATAAGTACAGAATCCATTATTATTATCAATAGCGGTAATGGATAATTAAACAAGAAATGCACTAATCTCATTAAGCCATTTATTTAATTAATTTATTTTAATTCATGTAATTAGTTAATATGGTAATACTTTTCTTTAATCCAAAGAGCGCCCGCAGGCTTTCCAAGCTCTGTGTATTATTATTAATGGGTTGAGAGGGAAGAAGTTTGGGGGAGTTGCTCAAAGTCACACAATTGCCTGGTGGGAGTCACTCAACATGCAGGACAGACTGACGCCGTGTGCCCACCCGGAAGCACTGGGCATCCCCCAGGCACTGCGTGCCCACCTGTAGGCGCCACGCTCTCATTGGCACTTGCTGTTCTGCCTGGAAAGGCCTCTATCCTTTTCTCCCCAAAAGTCAATGCCACTCATCCTTTGTAACTCAGCTCAAGAGTCACCTAGAGCAGGAAGATCCCCAATGTGTCCCAGCTAGGTTAGACAGCTCTCCAAAGGCACCCAGCATGGCACATGTCCCCTAGGAGTGTCTCCTAGATTCACATGTAAATCCTTTGAGAAAAAGATCTGGGTTATGACAACATCAACAACCACACACACAGCCACCACCGCCATTTATTGAGCATCTATTCTGTGACAAGCGTTTTCCCAAGCACATTGCAAAGATAGTTACCATTGGTCCTTACCCCAACTTTGAATAGAATGATCTCTCTCTCTCTCTCTTTCTCTCTCTCTCATAAGAAACAGAAACTTCAAGCAGTAAGGAAACTTTCCCAGGACCACCCACCTGAACTGGGATTCAAACTCATATTCAGATGGTCCCAAAGCCAGTTACCTTAACTACCATGTGAGGCTGTCTTCTTTGTCCTTGAAGCCTTCATCCCTAGCGCTGGCCAACTTACTGAATGCTTGTGTATTGAATGAATACCCCAAAGGCTCCCTTAACAAATTAGGATCCCATAAGGAGAGAAACAAACAAACAAAAAACCGTGACTGAGGAGGAGTGACAGTGATAGGTTTAGAAGAATTCTGTTACTGTATTGATCCTTCATGGTGGTTTAAGGACATTAAAAATTTCACTGCTGTTGATGGGATTACATTTTATTCTAAGGTTTAAAACCACAAAAAACAACAATTCCATTAGTTGTTGAAAATGATGATAATCCTGGTGAGTATAAATTTTATTGCTATGGTAACAATAAAGCCCAGGGATAATAAATTAAAAAGTTCCTACATGTTGTGAGGAGTATCTTTTGTTGCCGATACTCCATCAAGCATCATAATTCCATTAGTAGTTAAAAATTGTAATAATACTCTTGACAATATTTTTTATTGCTATACCTGTAAAGCACAAAGATAAGAAATAATTTTGTCACCTGGAAAGTGGTGATAATAACTGAGCTGTATTAGTGAGAGGCCTGTGGTTTGGTTTCAATGTGACTAGCATCTTGATTTGGGGAGGAACACCTGAAAAAGTGACTCAAAAAGCTGTTTGGATTTTAAGCCATTTCTCTCTTCCTTTATAGTGTCTTCATCACAAAGAAAGAATGCATTCAAAAGAGGTTGATGGTAGCTCTGTCACTGTCTTGTGAGCTACCCTGGGGCTCAGTATTCCAATCTGTTATATGGGACAATATGGATTGTTTCAGTTTAGACTAATATGTGGGGATACAGCTGCATATGACAGAGATGGTGACCCTGACTACCCGGCACTTATGGTTTGGTGGAAAGAGAGATATTAATACTATTCATGTAGGATTAGTGAGGAATCTGTCATGAAAACAGAAGTTACTCTATGTATTCCAAGTATAAAAGGATTTAATATAAAAATATGAGGCTTGCACAACTGTTGGAAGGCAAGGAAGTGAGGGCAGGGAAGTCATCTCGGGTACACTGATTTTCAAGACCTCATGCAGACACAACTGGGAAGCTCCCATGAGCCACATCAGCCTGCAACCCTGATGTAGGTGCCTCTCAAGAAACTCACCCAGAAGCTGCTTCCAGCTTCATCTGGCTGCAACACCTCCAGAGAACAATGGCTCTCTTTCTCATTCAATGGCCATTCTCTCCCATGAGTGCCTCTCATTGGCCAATGCTAACATGGAACCATCCTGGTAAGGAGGTTATGGGAAGTGGCAGCTCCCAGCCTCCCAGCAGTGAAAGGGGTGACTGTGATGCTGAACTAGCCATGGACAACCCAGCGGAATTAGTAAGTTACCATTTGACTAGAGCCCTGAAGGGTAAGCACAAGGGCCAGAGGGATGTGTTAGGGGGTGCCTGAGAAACTTTAGGTATTCTGGGAAGGCTTCTTGGAGGAAGTGATATTTACTTTAAGAAGTAGAGGATAAATAGGACTGTGTAGAGTAAATAGAATGGTGAGGGCCTGAGGAGGGAAGAAGAATAGGGAAAAGAATTCCAGGCATGAGGAACAGCATGTGCAAAGTAGGACTTTGCTTTCATTGGTCACCTCTTGAAGCTTCTCCTGCAACTCAGTGTCAGAGCCTCCCTGGGGTGCTGGGTATGGGGTAGGAGGATGGCACAGAGGCTTTTTGAGTACAGTGATGGGTTTGTTCGTGTCATAATACCATCCACAGACTTCACCATGTGCTTATAATTTTTTTGTGTGTGACAAAGACAGAGAGAGAGGCAGAGAGGGACAGATAGGAAGGGAGAGAGATGAGAAGCATCAATTCTTCATTGTGGCTCCTTATTCATTGGTTGCTTTCTCATATGTGCCTTAACCAGGGAGCTACAGCAGAGCAAGTGGCCCAAGCTCAAGCCGGTGACCTCGGGGTTTCAAACCTAAGTCCTCTATGTCCCAGTCCAACACTGTACCCACTGTGCCACTGCCTGGTCAGGCCACTTATAATTTTTTTTTTTTTTTGATGAGAAGTTTGCCCTGATTATAGTAGCATCTCAGAGCGAACAGAACAGTGACTTGTGTTTCACAACTTATGTTCGCACTTTTATTTCTTTTTGATGGTCTTGTCATAATTCTGACAATTCAATTATTTCTTCTCCCTCCTTAGGATTGAAGGTCATGGCAGCCCCCCATGATGGCTACCACCTGTCCTACCTACGTTCTTTTACATAATCTAGCTCTTCATTAGAAAAATATTTAGGAGACAGAATAAAGAGGACCAGGACTTTGGGATGGAGAAGGGGACATGGAGATCATGAGTTCAGTTTTGAATGTGTGGAATTCTTAGCATGCTGGAGACACCCAAATAGGGATGAAAAGTGACAATCTCTCTATTGGTCTGGGACCCAGCAGGGGATCTGGGCTACAGAAGCAGATGTTGAAGACCTATGGCCCCGGGGTGGGGGAAGGGGTCACTGAAGGAGTGACTGGGGGAGGGGGAAGTGTGGCTGGGAAAGAGCAGAGGAGTTAGGCTGCAGCTTCTAGGAGCACTGACATTTACTGTCAGGTGAAGGACAGAGGACAGGGACCCAGGGAAGTAGGAAGAGGCAGGACACTGCTGCATCAGCTAAGCCAATGGACGTGCGTGTTCCAGGAAAGAGAGAGAAACCTGAAAATACCCACATTCTAGCAGCAGTGCAGGCTGTGTGCTGGGTAGGGGGGCCCAAGCTGGTGAGGACTGAGGAGGGGACAGGAACAGGGTGCACAGGCAGCCCTTTGGAGCAGTATGATCTGAAGGGGAGGAGAGAGGCAGGGTGACAGCTAGAGGGGACAGTGGGATTAAGGCCGTGGCGGTGGTGGTGGTTTTCTCAGATAATGGGAGGGATTTGAGCCTATTTACAAGATTCAAGAGAGTAAAATACAGGAGGAAAAGAAAAGGTAACTTACACAGAAGCAAGAACTAAGCTGAGACAAGCAAGGGGCTTGGGGCGCAAAGTGAAGGGGAACTCAAGTGTGACATACTTGCCCAGCCCTGAGAGCACATGCCTCCCTATTGTCACACCTGAGGAGGCTGGCCAGCTTCACCCTGAACCAAAGGATCTTGGGGCCCTTGAGGCAGAGCACAGGGGTGACCCTCTGAAGCTATTCTTTCCGAAAGAATATAGCTCAAAAAGAAAAGATACCAAAATTATGTAGAACTTGTAAGATCTCTGGAGTCCATCTACTCCTGTGGTTTTTCAAACTGTCCTTAGCTGGGATGCCTTCCTTCAATCTCATGCAGAAGCCCGATGAGCAAACAGGAAAAGCGGAGGTTCTGCTGGAAGCTGGGAGCTAAGAGTCTCGAGCTCTGCCCCCTCCCCCACCCAGCACCACGGGGCCTGAAAGCCTGAAGCTCCAGGATAACAGTTTGCAAACCTCTGTTCTGGTTCAAGCTTCCCATGTGTTCATCTGCGAGGTCACTGTGCCTTGTGGCCCCGCCTCCAAGGGTGCGAGGGAACCCAGGACTGGGAACCAGTGGGAGCCACACATCTACAGCGTCCCCGCTTCGTTGCACAGGTGGACTTTGCTTTCACCTAAACTGACCCATTTAAATTAAATTTACTTCATCTCTGCTCTGCCTCATTCCCCAAACGATTCATAGGGAACAGAGATATAGGCTAGGCAAGACAAAATACCCATTGATGGATACAACTAGACAATAAAATAGCGGAGGGGAGTTGAAGGAAGAAAGGTTTAGCTCTGACGTGTGCTCAGAGTCCCAGCCACTTGCCGCAAAGGGTCACAGATTAGACTTTGAGTTTTCTAGCAACTGAAGCAAAGGAAGCATCTGGCACGCGAGAGCAGAAAATGGAGGATGCAACTGTCGTTTGTCAACACCACCACCATCAATGAGATTTGAGTTAGAGCGCCTAAAGCAGAATTTGACTTGCAAAATTTTAATTTACCCCTGAGATTCTATGAACACTCTCTTGGTATAAAGCAAGCTAACCTGTCCTGAGGGAGGTCTTACCTGCTTTTTGACTGTCAGAAGCTACTGGGAGTTAAAAGACCCAATAGCACCTCCTAAATCCTCTCTTCCAGAAAGTTCTGGGTCCTTGAGATACAAACATGGAGGGCATCACAAGAACAGAAGTCGCAGCACAGGGAGGTTGTCCCCAGGGTGCTGAGTGACCAGAGCACCTTGCTGTCTCTACAGGTCCTCCCACCATGTTCTGATCCCAGCGGTTCACTCAGGAGACTTGCATCTTCAATTTGATCCCCTTGCTCCACTTTCTCCTGTGAAGAAACATCACCCACTCTAGGTTACTTATTCATGAATTGCTGTATTCGTCAAACACTTATTGAATGCCTACCATATGCTTCCATTATCTCGCCGGTCCTCAGACAGCCTTGTGGGCAAGGCAGAGCTGATCATTCCCATTTCATAGACATGAAAGCTGAGGCTTACAGAACTCAGAGCAGTTCGCCAAGGGTTGCACAGCTAGTAAGTGGCAGAGCTCAGAGCAGAGCCAGGTCTCCTGAACCCAAGTCGGGGGCCCTCTGCATTGCACAAGGGGAACCAGATGAGCTGAACACACAGGGACTGGGAATCGAGGACTGCTGGTGCATCCCAGAGCAGCCAGGCATTCAGGGACCAGGAAGACCAGACCAGAGGACCCAGAGGCTGTGGCGCAGAAAGGGCAGCCTGCGAATTAGTGTCCTCGTGTGCAAAAGTCAAGCACTGATCCGTCCCGTGCGGGTTTGTAATTTAGACCTATCATGTACCATGTTTCCCCGAAAATAAGACAGTGTCTTATATTAATTTTTGCTCCTAAAGACACGCTAGGTTTTATTTTCAGGGGAGGCCTTATTTTCGGGGAAACAGGGTATCTTGGCACAGGTGGCACACTGCACAAGGTCCCCAGGGTGCCATTCACAGCATCGTCACCGTTTTTCGTGTATTTGTTATTTTCAGTTTCTATTTTTATTAATTTTCGAGCAGGTGGCAGGAACGTGGATCAAAGAATGGGCACTGTTTTCTAATTTACACAAAGATGCCCCGTGGGCCAGCGGGATCGCTGGTGTGAACCTCAGAGGCGCTGGCATGTGTTTAGTGCTTGGCACAGAGGAGGCCTTTGATAACTGCTAGTTCCCATACTTTCTTCTCTTCTCTAATAGGAGAACCATCAAACCTGACTCACAGTTCAGTTTTGAAGATCAAATAAGATAATAATGGGTATTAAAATGTTCTCGTACGCATGCTGGGCCACTGTCAAGTGTAGGGGATTAGTAAATTGGTTGAGAAAGCTGAGGGAAGGCACTGGCACCAAGGCTAGGCCCCCATCCACCCAGGGAACACGATTTGTTCCTCCTCTGTCACCCGGGCCAGGTGGGCCCGGCAGCCGGGTCCAAGGTTGGGTGGCCAGGACCCTGTGCTGAGCAAGGGTCTGAGGCCCCAGAGAAGACAGGCAGGGGGAGCCCAGCAGGGATTACTCTTGGACCCTCAGGTAAGCATAGTTTGCAGAATGTTCATGGTGACCTTTGCGAGGAGGGAGGGAGAGAAGGGAAAACTCACTGTCCACCGCTGGGGAGGCAGGGAGCAGAGACGGGCAGCATGGGAGGTCCAGGAAGCAGACAGGTGCCGGGAGAGAAATGGGGGAGAAGGAGGCGGGGAAGAGAAGTGAGATAAAGATGGCCAAGTGGGGCAAAGCGGCCACAACACAAGCAAAGAACAAAGAACAAGAGGAGAGAGAAGCAAATGTGAGACAAAGGGTCACAAGAAAGATCAGAGAGAGACAGAGAGGCAGAGAGAAACACAGAAACAGACACGGAGAAAGAGCAGGGAAGGGAGGGGAAGGGAGAGACAGCAGGACAGACATTCAGACAGGATGGACCTCATGCTGGAGGCAGGCGGGCCCTTGTGTTCAGATCTCAGCTTTGCTGCTCGTCCATGCCACCATGGAGGGTCCCCTAACATCTCTTGCCTCAATTTCCTCATCTGTGAGGCATGGATAATAATCCTGCCTTTTCCCTGCCCCCGCCCCTCCCTGACCCGCCCCCTCTCTGGGCTGTTGCAGGCATCAGGAGATAAGTATTGCCTTTAGGGTTTGGTTGATGGAGGGATGACATTGGTGACAACAGTGGCAGGCTCTGTGCAGCTCCCTGGTTTGGCTGGACTCCGGCAGGTCCCAGTCCCTGTCACAAGGCCTGTCGGGCAGACTAGGGAGATGGGGGGACTTTGTTTGGCTCTGCGGAGGCCATCCGCCTCCTCTTACCAAAAGGGAAGGCCAGTTCTGGGATGTTTCCTCTCAACCCCTCTGAGGCTCTGCCAGCCCACAGGTGCCCTCCCTACGCCGGCCCCACGCCGGCCCCCATGCCAGCCTTTTGGGCACTCAGGAGAGATGACCGGGAGCCAACGAGGGGATAGAAGCCCCAGAAGCCAGATCCACCTGGCTGTATTTCTCCCCTCTTCTCTGATTGTGAAAAGCCCATAGAACAATTAGAGCCCCATATTGCCCTCCCGGCGAGCAGGGCGGGTGTTTGTGCTTCATCTGGTGTAATCAGCGCGGAGATAAGGGCTCCCTGTGCAGCTGTGGGAGGAGAGAGGCAGCCCCATAAACCTGGGTCACCAGCAGGACACGAGGTGAAAAGGTAAAGGGAGGACCAGGCGGCACCCGCCCTGTCCCAGAGAAAGTCTCTTGCTGCAGCTCTGATCTGAGGGTTTGCAGGCAGCGTAGTCCACGGGCACCTTCTTTGGTTCCGCCACAGGGCACGGCCCAGACTTGGGGAAGGTGTCTGAGGTTGGGAATCAGAGGTTTGCTCACTTGTTACCAATAACCAGGGTTGGCAGTAACCTGGAAGCACAGGTACAGGTGGACCATTTGTCAAATATCAAATTATTTCTGTCCTGCCTTGGCCCCTCCCCCAGGACCACACCACTGTCCAGCCTCAGGAAGCCACAGGGCTTTCCTGGACCCTCTAGCTGCCTCTGCACCTGTTCTGTTTAGACAGGGCCAGGTCCTGCCCATGGTTAAATACTCTGCATGTCTCCCCTGCCAGCTCCCTGGTTTCCTAAGTGTTTTAGGGGACAGTGGACCCACCCATGTTTGAAAGCAGGAGGGCCAGGGGAAGGACAGAAAAGGGAACAGCCCTTTAGTGCCCCCTGGGGACTGCTGTGCCTTTCATTTAAGACTTTCTTTCATTTGCTTCTACCCACAGGATAGCCAAAGGGAAGAACGTCATCCCTCGAATTTCCTCCCGCGCATCTTTAGGAGAGAAACGTTGGTCATCCCGAGAAAGAGAGGAAATCATGCCGCATCTGATGTCGGAGGCTGGATGTTCTTGCCGTTTGGGACAAAACTCCCAGGAACTGAGGACAGGCCATCTGAGGCTAAGCCCCTTTCGGGGTGACTGGTGAAGTGGGCAGGGAGGCCAGTGAGCCTCCAGCTTCTCTTCGTGCCTCAAAGTGTGTCCTCAGCCATGACTTCACCCCCTGGTTGTC
The DNA here is from genome assembly GCF_036850765.1 of Saccopteryx bilineata. NCBI lineage: Eukaryota > Metazoa > Chordata > Mammalia > Chiroptera > Emballonuridae > Saccopteryx > Saccopteryx bilineata. Next base: position 91,674,419 of record NC_089490.1, on the reverse strand, counting down.
AGTTTCCTCGTCTGTAACATGAGGGGTTTGGCCCTGATGGCCCCAATTCTATTCCTTCTCTGACCCTGCTCCTCATCCAACCGCCTTTCCGCAGTATGGAGAGACTATCTGCGGAGGAGGCAATTCCACCAGCCAAGAGGTGGCCCAACAGGCCTTGAAGAGCACAGGACTAGGAAACAGTCCTGGGCCCAGCTGCATCTGCTTCTTCAGGTTGCGCCACGCACAAGGTGCCAGCTGTGTGTGGGGGGGGGGGGGCTGCTGGAATACTGCCTGGGTTCAGCTCTTTCAGCTGTGCACCCTGGTACAGGGCTTCACCCGCCTGGAGGATGCACCTTCTTCTAATGTGCACAGATGTGCCCAGGAGCCAGCGGCGGCCTTGAGCTTGAGCTCTAACTCCAGTTTTGTTACTTTCTAGCTCTATCACCTCAGGTAGAGAAAAGGAACTTCAGGGTTGTCCCATACTAGGAACTAGAATTGTTGTTGTTCCCTGGCAGAAATGATGGGGGACTGAACTGAGGATATATCTCTGGCACCCAGCACAGCACCTAGCCCACAGCAGGTGGTCAGCTGAGAGAGCATCCATCCCACCCCTTCCCACCTAGATTTCTCTTGGAGAAATGTTCTTGTGCTGGAAATGACTGCCCTTCACCTGGTAATGCTGCCCTTAGAGACATGTGCTGGTGGGAGCCCCTCCACAATGACCCCTCACCTGCTGGTGGTATTGTCCTAAAATTCTATTGTATCTCAGTGTGCTCAGTCAGGGAAGGACGCGCAGCCTCCCTACACCCGAGGAAGCTGAGACCAGATGGAAGTCTGGGTGAAGGCCTTGCACAATAATTGCACGAGTGCATTTTCACTTTTGCATGTGAACCCAAACACTCTCAACAGGTAGCTCCCTCTCCCTCATGGTCTCTCCATCCTCTCTCTCCTCTTGCACCTCCCATTTCCCACTTGAGGGACACAGAGACAGAGGGATGGGCTGGAAGGTTCCAGAGAGGCCCTCTGGTTCTATTTTCTCATCAAGGGTTCCTATCAGGCACCATCGGGCATTATCCAATTACACTCTTCTGAACATGCTGGCTGCCCGCTTCCCACAGTGCTGAGGACAAGTTGCTAACAGCCTTCTCAGGGGGCATCATCACCCAGTGGGTGGCACAGAGAGGTGCCAGTGGGATGTACTTATCAACACTGTACCAGCCTGAAATCCCCTCGTGTGCTGTGAGCTATCCACTCGTGATCATGGAGTACCTTCAAGGCTTCGCCATCACAGGACTTTTATTTCTCAGATTTGGAGAATGCAAATAAGTCTAGAAAAAAATCTGAAACACTGCCTCATACACCTTGGGCCTTCTCCCAAGCCTTCGAGGGCTCTCATTGCCTACAGGGTTAATCCAATTCCTGTATCTGGCCCTTTGCTATAATCTGGGGGAAAGGACTTGAATGACACTCAGCTTATCCTCTCAAGGAGCTCACAGTCTGCTAGGGAGCAATGGAGGTGGGTACAAAGGGAGCCAGTGAGTAAGTTGGCAGCCCTAGTAATCGCAGTGGACACGGAGGAGAAAAGAACGTGACCATGAAAGCGTTTATTTCAAACTGTCACTTTACAGATTGAGTATGAGACTGAGAGGGAAACTGGGCTCTCCAAGGTGGCATAGGGAGGTAGAGGCACAGCCAGGACTAGAACCCAGGACTCCTGAGGCTGCATTTGGGTTCTCTGGGCTCTATGCTCCAGTGTTTCTGTCATATGGTCCTTAGTTTTGAGTCCTCTCCCTTCTAGAGCCATCCATAGCCTGGCACTGTGAAAAGACTGCTAGGCTACTGAGAGAGGAGGCTGGAGACTTGAGTGTGACTCTTGATTCTCTGCTGTGTGTCCTTAAGCAGGACACTTAACCTCTCTGAGTCTTCTTCTTCTCATCTACTGTTCATCTACCACCATCCCGCCTCATTAACACGGGGGCAGCATCTCATCCGTCCTTCCATTATTGAATTGGGGGACTCTGAGAAGGATGATAACTAACAGGTCCCAAGCAGAAGGGTTCAGCAGTCTGGTGCTTGGGAGACAAAACTGGGCAGAAAAAAAAGGCTCAGAGGGTGACAGCATATTGAAGTCTTGGGAGTCTATGGCCTCCAGAACTATGAGAGAATAAATTACGGTTATTTTAAGCCGCCAGGTTCAGGTCATGAGTTACAGCTGCCCTAGGAAACTAAGGCAGTAGCACACACCTGAGACCCTCAGAGAGCCTCCATCAATAGTCTTCAAACCCTGCTCCTCAGAGGGAGTTTGGGGGCAGCTTCAGACGAGAGTGAGGTGTGGCATGTGGGCCAGGCTCTAGGTCTGCTGTCCCATGTGGAACAGAGCAACTCCCCGGCCATCTGTCCCAGACACTGGGCAACTAGGTAAGATGAAGAGGGAGCTGGGTGTGAGGGCGGGGAGAAATTCTCAAACCACAGCTCTGATCCGGTCCCATCCTTTTTCTCCTTTCTCGGACACAGGAAGAGACTCGCCCCAGCTGCACATCAGTAGCAGAGGTGCAGTTGGACTGGGGTCCCTGGGCCTCCCACAACAGCACCCAGCGCCACAGGGCCCCATTCCACTGCACCAGTACTGCGAGGCACTGCAGGAGGCCACTCATCTGAGTAAGAGGCTAGAAGCTTGACACTTGGTGAGAAGGCACTGGGTCCTCTGCTGGTCAGCGGCCACGACCCCTTCCCGGTAAGCATGGTCTCCCCTCTGGATGGGCGGGTCATCCAGTGGACCGGCTTCTCTCAAAGGCCTGTGAACAAGGGGGTGGGAACAGAGGTGGGCCAGGCCACAGCCACGCATGGGTCAGCTCTGGACTCACACGCCCCTGACGTGGGCTCACGAGACACCGACTCTGAGTCGAGACGTGCGTGTCAGCCGTTTCCCAGGCCCTTCAGGCCCGCAGCTGTAGGGGAGCGCAGGTGCAGGACCGGGCAGAGGAAACAGTTCAGCTGAGATGCAACTATTGCAGAAGCTCAGCTGCTCCTCCTAATTGCTACAGAGAGCTGGGACAGCCTTGCCAAATTGTCCCAAATTGTATTCCTGGACCGATCACAGATACAAATGGCCCCCACATGGCCCCCACAGAGCACTGACACGCGTAGCCATTTTTGATGACACGCGGGTGCATATCAGAGAAGTATGGGGCCGCATGCCGAGCAGGACGTTTCATCCTCGGCTCCTGCACAACCAGGTGCTGTAGCTGAGGACAAAACATTTGCTGTAGTGTAGACACTGTGCCGGAGGTCTGTAGGCCAAAACAACAGAACTCCGGCACAGAGCGTCTAGTTCTGGGACTTCCGGTTAGGCCGTTAGGGGATCTTTGACCTCACTTCCCACGGCAGAGCAGGGAGCAGCGGAATGCCGCAGGGGACGCATCTCTGTGGGCCCTGTGATCGCCATTACCAACAACCACATAACCACAGCAACCATCATCCAATCTACTGTTCTGGGGTGTCATGGATTTCTAATTGACCATCATTACTGAGATAAGTGAGGGGGAGGCTGGGAGAGGCGAGGGCCTGTGCTATAGGAGCCGTTTCCCACCATTAGAAATAGCGGCAGCCATCTTAATTTACATAAGATGCAACTTGCAGAATTTCAAGACAGCATCTGGGCTCAGGTGTTTGTCGACTTGAGGTCAAAGCTTGAGAATCTGGAAAGGTGCCGCTTGGAGAATCAAGAGGAGTGCCACTACGAACAGGAAATTTGGAGTGCCTGGAACCAATTACCAGACACTTTTAGCACCCTGAAAAATATAGCAATGGCTTTACTCACAATTTTTCCCTCTACATACTTTTGTGAGACCTTATTCTCAGCATTAAATAATATCAAAACCAACAAAAGAAACAGATTGACAGATGAAGTTAGTAGCGCTTGCTTGGGCTTGAAGTGTACAAAATACCAATCTTCAATTGAAGATTTAGCCAATGAAATTCAGCAACAAAAAAGTCACTAATAGACAGGTTAGTTAAAGAATTCCCCCTCCCCCTCACTTATCTTAGTTCACGGCACCCCACACAAGTTAAATAATATCAAGACCAACAAAAGAAACCGACTGACAGATGAACAAAGAAGTCACTAAGCAGGTAAGTTAAATAATTAATTTTTGGTTTATTAAATACAGTTATATATTACAATTATACATTTTTGTTATTTAAACTATAAATATCGTGAAATTATGGTTTTTTTCTCAAAGTGACACACCACCCGAGTTAATGCTCGGTTTTTTGGCGAATTTTGACGCACCAAGCTCAAAAGATTGCCCATCACTGATCTAGGACAAAGTCACTCCAGCTGAGTGCAATACTTAGGGAAGGATCCACCTGTGAGCCATGAGCAGCCCGCAGACCTGGCAGCGAGGGGAGAGAAATGGGCGCCTCGAGCCTGGGGGGGGGGCAGCTGGGTAACACACCTAAGGGGACAGCTCGGCATCCAGGACATGCATTCCTCACCACCACCATTTGATAGAAGACGATGTCTGAAGGACTTGGTAAGAAGCCATGGTCAGAAGAGTATTATGGATGCTTTGACCATAGGATGAGCTTTCCTAGAATTTAATACGATTGCAGAGTTGAAATGAGCCCGAGAGGTGACGAGTGGCATTAATGCTGCCTCTGTCCCACAACAGGCCATGGCAGACATCACTACTCAGTCATAGCCTTCAGTGTTTGAAGAACCCAGTGTGGCCTCCAAGTGCTTCTCTGCATGACCGCAGGCAGCCAGTACCAATCACACTTACCCCCTCATTTTCCAGAGGTGGCCCTGCTTAGTTAGCGGGGTGACCTCATCTCCAGCATACAGAAGTGACAGGCAGAGCTCCTTCCAGCCGTGCCTGTCTCAGAGGGCATGTGTGAGAGCGGCTACTGCCTGGCTCCCTGTCCTTGCTCAGTCCCTGTCTCACGGGGCCAGGCCCTCGCCGCGGGGAAAGGCCTCACAGCCCCTCCTCTGGCAGTCCTGCCAAGAGAAGGGGAAGTTTGGCACCGGAGCTGATGCTATCATCCTCTCAGTGGGTCAGCAAGGGCTCCCAGTCACCGGCATCCTGGGCGCTGGGAGGTCTTCATTAAGCATTATGGGATAATCCTGATTGTATCTGGGAGCCTTTCTCTAACTTGGAAGAAAAGAAATTCGCATGCTCAGAAAAAGGGAGGGGGAGAACACCCAAACAAGTTGTCAAGGTTGTGCTGCTGTTTTTAATCCTCCATGACAATTGAAGATTGCAGCCAGATGTGGCATTTCCACATCTCCCCACCCACCCCCACCCCCGCCCCCGCCCCCGCCAGAACACCAGAACTGGAAGGAGGTTAGAGAGGAATACAGCCCCTTACACTACCAATAGAGTATCCCAGAGCAGATGAGTGACAAGCCTAGACACCCACTGAGCCCCCTTCCCAACCCAGGACTCCCCACACTCAAGACAGGGCTTTTTCTAACACATTCTCCTGCCTCCCACATAGGTCCAAAGAACAGGCGATGGCACTGGCTGGTTTCCCCAGCAGGTTCGGCTGTCTGTCCTGGAGCTGGAGCTAAAAGCTCTGCCTCCCCCTTGTGGCAAGACCGGGGATGCGTCCAGAATGATGCCGTTCCATGTCAGATGGAGCGGAAGGAGCCAAAAAGGAGAAGGAACACCAAATATCCCACACCACACCGCCCACATCACTGTCCACTTCTTCTTTTAGAGTATGTAGATCAAGTTTTGCCCCCCACAATAGTAACAAAAGGGGCCTGCAACCCCATTCTGGGCTGCATTGTGTCCCTACAAAAATTCATATGTTAAAAGTCCTAACCTCCAGGAATTCAGACTGAAAATGTATTTGGCAATAGGGTCTTTAAAAAGGCAGTTAGGCTAACATAGGTCACTAGGGTGGGCCTAATTCAATATGACTGGTGTCTAAAAGAACAGATTAAGATAGAGACACTCACAGAGGGAAGACCAGGGCAGCGGCATCTACAGCCAAGAAGAGTGGCCTCAGAAGAAACCAACCCTGCTGACACCCTGATCTCGAACTTCCAGCCTTCAGGACTGTGAGAACATAGATATCCATTGTTTAAGCCCCCCAGTCCATGGCAACAGCCCTAGCAGCCTAATATAGACCTCCAGGCCTCTCTCCCTCTGTCTCCATTGCTGCTTCTCTCCTCCCCCTCCCCTACCCAACTCTCTTTCTCCATCTCCGAAGATAACTCCTTGGTCATTCATTTTACAAATGTTACTGAGCACAATCATGGAGTAGTTCCTGGAGACAGAGAAACATTTTTCTTTTTTAAAAAATGAACTTTCATTCATTCAACAAATATTCATTGAGCACCTACCAAGTACCAGGCTCTGTTGTAGGCATTCATTTATGATAATATCCAAGACAGGAGTGGTCCTCTATTCATGCAGACAGTCCCGCGGAGGAGACCGACCTGCAAACGTCTCCAATGTCTAGATGCAGATTCTGTGTGAAGTTGGCGCTGAGTGCCGGGCTGCTCAGAGGAGGAAGTAACGCACTCCCACGAGGGCACAGAGGAAGAGCCCAGGGAGCCAATAGGAAGAGTGATGCTTGTCCTAAGCCTTGAGGACACAGAGGAATTCTCCTTCCCTCTCATTCTCCAGGAAAGTGTCCATCACTAGGCGGTGCTCAGTGGGTATTTGTTGACCACATGAACAAATAAATTAAAGAATTTAACTTGCAGGTCTACATGGATGAAGGAAAAGGGGGGGGGGAGCAGATGGAGGGAAGGGATGGGCAGGCAGTGGCAGAAAGAAGAAAAAAGAAAGAAACTGACCCCAGAGGTGTGAGCCTTCCCCCAAGCTGATTATCTGTTCTGGTCTGGAAGTTAATTATGGTATTTGGATGTTGTATTTTCCTTCCTGCTTAATAATTAAAACAGAACCCAAAGTGTGTGATGACACTGAATCATAAAAATGAGATTTAATTATTCTCCCAACTCACAGGAATTAACGGGCTTTAGGGAACACACATGCTTTCACATAGCCATTTGGCAAAGCAGGTGTCCCCCTCCTGACTCCTCCGGTCCCACGGAGGTAGTACGCAAAGAGCAGAGATGGCAGCTTCTCCCCCGGGTATGTGAGTGTGTGCTCGTGGCCACTGTGTCCTGGAAAGCAGTCTGGCTCTTCCTCCTGGGTTAGAGTATTCCCAGCAGTCAGGAGTGTAGACATATTCATTCACTGTTCCTTCCTTCAACAGAAACTCGTGAGTGCCTACTGTGTGCCAGGCATCGATCGTCCTAGGTCTTAGGGAGACAAGGTGAGCAAAACAGGTAAGATCCCTTCTCGAACACGGATTATGTCCTGGATGGGAGACTAGATGACTAAATAATCGAAATATCAGGTAGTGAGAAGTGCTGTGTAGAGAATTTAAACAAGTGTTGGGTTCAATGCCTGAGTGGCTATTTTAGACCAGGTGGTCCAAGACAGGCTCTCTGAAGAGGTTGCATTTAAATTGAGGTTTGAATGAAAAGAAAGAGGTAGCCATGCAAAAAAAAAAAAATGGGGGGTTGGGGAGGGTGGCCTCAGGGGATAGCAAATGCAAAGATCTGAAGGTGGGAACAAAAGGGAACAGAGCACATTGAGCTGGGAGTGTGGGTGTCATTTTAAAGGCAAAGGGAAAGCACTGAAGGGTTTTCAGGGGTGAGGTGGAGTCATACACTGATTTAGTTTTAAATTCACTCTGCTGTACAGAGAATGGATGGTGGGAGAGGGATGAAAGCTGGAGGAATGGGGCGGGGACCTCTGCACCCCAGGTGATAGGGGTATCAGCAGCAGCCTACCCGGCTCTGAGAGGTTACTTTCAATGACCCGCATCCACCATGACAGCTCATTTTGTGCAGACCCCTGTATAGCAAGTGAGAAGGTGTTTTTGTTTTGTAATGACATTTGATTTTGATTCCCTTAACAAGTACTCACAGATTAGAAAACTGGGGCCCAGAGAGGTTGAGTGGCCTCCCCAAGACCACACAGCTAGGTCGTGGTAGAACAAGAGAACTGAAGCATATCACAACCTGATGAGAAAGATGGGGAGGGAGGGAGGGAGGGAGGGAAGGAAGGAAGGAAGGAAGGAAGGAAGGAAGGAAGGAAGGAAGGAAAGGAAGAGAAGGGAAGAAGGAAAGAAAAGTTAAGAGGGAGAGTGCTGTCTGGACCTACAATTCCCAGCAGCAAGTTTTTAGATAAAAGATCAGGATTTCTGCAGCCTACTGACCTTCAGGCCCAGCCTGGTGTGAGTGGTCATGCATTCTAACAAGGCACTAGGTCTTCAGGACATTTCTGGAGCCGGGGCAGATGGGCATGGACTTTGGAGCCAAAGGTCCTCAAATGAGATTCCCAGTCAGACACTCTCTGCTGGGCGCCCTGGACCCCCTGACTCCTTAACTGCAAGTAAAATTAACTGCTTTCAGGAGGCTGCTGGGCCTGGGCACCTTCTTTGAATCCTCTCTGTGGGGAACCCTTTATCCTTAGGGTTAGTATAAATTTTTTGAAACATCCCACACCTGTTGGGAGTGGGGGAATGAGTAGGACAGACAGCAGGGACATTGCCTGAAGTCCAAAACAGTCGTTCTGTTTGCAGCGCAAAGCCTGGCTGGCTGAGCCTCTCCCCATCGTCTCCTAGGGGAGCCCACAGTTCCATTTTGGCCTCGGCCCGGGCAACACCCCCATCTAGTGGCGACTTTCTCCTCTCTCCAGTATGGATGAAGAGGGGCGCAGACAATGAGGCTTTGCACAGGAACCGCCTAGGCATCTGGTTGGAATGCAGATTCTAACTCAGCGGGTCAGGGATGGAGCCTAAGACTCTGCATTTCCGAGTCCCTCCCAGGTGACGCAGGTCCTGGCGGCCCTCAGACCACGCTGAGTGGCATTGCTGAGCCATGCTGACCAGCCGCACACTGGCAGTGGCGCATGCACGGCACTTTTAGGTGTGTCCCCAGTGTGCCCCCGTCCCCTGCCGGTCTGAAACAAGGAAATAGGGTTGGACTGGGTTACACATGAGCAAATGCTTTCCGGTATTACCCCCAAAAATGCACATATAGAAAGCATGCCCAGAAGTGCCGGACATGGCAGGGGCGGGGGCGCTGGAGATGAGAAGACAAGGAGCTCACAGCTGTGGTCAGTCTTGGTCCCGGTGAGTGGTGAAAGCTGCTGTCTTCCCAGAGAACACTATTTCCAGAAAGCCCAGAAGGAGTCAGCAGAGGGCTGGTAGAGCAGAAAGGGCACTGCAATCCAGAGGTCAAAGTCCAACGGTCTAATCCTGGTAGTACCATGACTGGGTTACATGACCACAGGCAAATAAACTTTCCATGTCCAGGTTTGGGGGAGGGAAATGGGGTGGGGGTGGTGCTGACTGATACAATTTCTAAGAATTTTCTGGTAATAAGATTTCAAGATTCGCAAGAGACTGTATATAGTAGTTAAGCACACAGACCGCTGTGCTGCCTGGCTTCGCAGCTGTCTCTGCGCTCACTGGCTCTGTGACCTAGAACAAGTTACTTAATCTCTCTGGGCTTCCATTTCCTCCTCTGTAAAAAATGAAGAAGGAGGAGAAGGGGAAGGGGAAGAAGAAGAAGAATAGTGCTTACTTGTAAGGTTCTTGGAGAGAATAAGTGGATTGATATGTAAAATACTACCTGGTCCTTGGTAATTGCCGCCTGAGTGTTTACTATTATAACACACAGTGCTCTGAATTCCTTATCAGTCCTTTAAAGACCTTGGTGGCAGTGAGCCCGGCAGAGTGAGAGGAATTCTGAAATGGCAAAGATTCTAAATTCTGTAATACTTTAAAAGCGAAGCAGTTTTAGAGTGCTGGGCACACTTTTCCTGCCAGTTTCTCCCACACCCACTCTTCTGGAAGTCGGCTTATGACCCACCGAACTTCAGCCTGTGAGAGCTGTCCATCCCTCACTCTCAGTCACCGGTTCAGGAACGGGCACATCACCCAAGCCGGGAAATTCAGAGGACTCTCTGGGGCTCGATATTCGGAAAGACACCTCTTTTCTCTGGAACCTCTAACTGTGAAGAACTGGGACCCTGGAGCCACTGTGTCATCACCTCAGCTGCCACAGAGGGAGAGCCTGCCTGAGAACGGGGCCAGCACAGAAGAAGTCTGAGCCCAAAGATGGAAGGGAGTTCTGCGGGCATGGTCTGAATTCCCAACCCTGACACTCCTGATTGCAGACCCCCAAACTTCTGAGGCCAAGCATTTCTTTCTTGTTCCTTAAGCTGGATTGAGTTGAGTCTAGCAAAGAGTCCTGTGGCAGGTATTAGGGATTGTCTCTTTTCTGTCCTTTGAGGCTCTAACATTTCTTTCTTGGAGGAGAAAAAGGAAAACACCTATCACCACAATGTGTGATGGAAGTGATTGTGCTCATTGTACAGATGGGGGGAGTGAAGGTAGTTGGGCGTCAAGGTCAAAGGTGGCAGAATTGGAGTAAACCTGGTCTATCCAGCTCCAAAGGCCATGCTTTCTACATTAATCCACATGGCCACCACTCCCTTCCCTTGGAGGACTTACTTCCTCCCCTGAAAACAATGATGTCAAACACTGACTGCTGAGTCTCAGAGGGTGGCTCCTGGAGCAGCAGCAGCAGCATGGCCTGGGAATTGTTAGAAATGCACATTCTGGGCCCCCATCCAGATCCACTGGATCAGAAACTCTGAGGCCAGGGGCCACGCGTCTGCTTTAACAAGCCTTCCAGGAGGTCCTGATGCACAATGAAGTATGAGCACTTCTGCCAAAAGTGAACAGATCAGTTTCATTTTAGTTTAATTGGGGATTTGCTGAGCACTGTTTGCCAGGGCTGGCAGTGTAGAAATAAGCCAGATGAGGCCCTTGACCCTGAAGAGCTCCCAGCCTGGTGATTGCAGCCAAATTTGCACTCTGCATCCCCTGAATCAACATCTCTGTTCCGAGACATCCGCAACCAGCGTCCCTGTTCCCTTGGCCACGACCCACACACTGGTTCACACCTCCAGTCCTTTCAGGTTCTCACCCCACCTGGCTCCGCCCTCTCCACCTGGCAGCCGCCTGCTCTTGCTTCAGTCTCCAGCTTTCATATCCCCTCCCTGAGGCCTCCCAGCGGAACTGATTGCCCCTCGCCTAAGGGGGTCCTCTCTCAGGGCACTAATCACATTGCATTCAGTGCATATTGAACAGCGGTCTGTCCACCAGCTGTAAATAATGTGTGGGCAGACACTGTGGTCTCTTCCTCTATCCCCAGAGCCCAGCACAGGGCCTGGCTCACAGTGGAACTGGATAAATATTTGATGAATGGGCTACTGCGGGAATTAAAGGCAGCCTTGAAAGACAGAAAAAGCTCAAAAGCGTAGCCTGAGAGGGTGGGGTGGGAGGGCAGTCTAGGCTTCGCTGTTCCACGTGCAGTCCAGGGCCAGCAGCAGCATCAGCACCAGCACCCCCCGGGAGAGTGTGCTCAGTGCACAACCTCAGGAACGCGCGGGCCCACTGAGCCACAGTCTGCACTGAAACAAGATGCCCAGGCAACTTGTGCATGTTCACGTTTGAGAAACTCTGCAAGGGGGCTGTCCTCTGCGTTCAAGCCTCAAGGACTCATCACCGGGGTGAATTTAATGCATATAGAACACAGAGACAGCTAAAACCACTTTCTTCTCCTGGGAAAACTCCCAAGCTTGACACCTTTCAGAAAACAGCGTGGCCCAGGGGACAGACAGACAGCCTCTTATGTCCCCACACCCAGGACACAGGTGCCGGGTAGCACGAGAAGAGAACAGAGACTCCACTTCCGCTCTCTGCCAGGGTCTTGGCGCCATGAAAACTTCCAAGAAAAAGACACAGAGCTTAGTTCTGGTCGGAAAGTCTCCACTCATCCTAAGAACGCAATCAGCGATGGCCAGGAGAGATCAATGGCACCGGAGATCGATCTCCGTGTATTTATGGAGCGCAGACCCCAAACTGGAGGGAGGCTTCGGAGAACCAGACAGAGTCTATGCCCGCTTCCTGGAGATCCGGACTCCTTCCCCAAGAGTTATGGGGTGTCCTTTGTCTCTGCTCAATAACACCCTGGAGTTACAGAGCCATTTAGAAACAAATTGGCTCGTTTTTCTCCCTCCCCCTTGCTCATGGTGACAGGTCGCCCTGGCCCAGGAGTTATTAAAGGGACAGATAGGGCACGTTGCCCGTTCCATCTGGCCCATGTCTGGCTCCACGGGTGCCCTCTGTCACCAGCCAGCCCTGCAGTTTTAATTCCTCAGCAGACATATAACATTTCAGGAAAAGAAAAAAGTTGAAAAATAGAAAGGTAGGCATTTTGTTTTATTCCAAGTATCTCTACCCCCTTGGAGAGAGAACACAGCAATTGTTTTCTGAAAATTTTCCCATTTCTTTCCCCACCTCTCCACATGCCGTACCCAACCCATGAGCAGATGAAAGGACCATGTGGAGTTTATTTTTCCCAAAATTATTCAAGATTTCTCCTAAAATTAAACTTACTCCAAGAGTAGGATAGAAACAAGGCACTTGACCGCTCTGGGTCTCAGTTTCCCCACCCGTGGGGATGATAATCCCAGTGGCAAAGGTCACTTCAGGGAAAGTACTTCACACAGTGCTTGGAATGTAGGACGCACCAATAATTATTTATTCATACCCACCTGTGACGTATTATGAGAATATCAACTTCCATTTCCTAAACGTACACATGTCAGGCTGTCTGTGGAGTTGGGTTCACTTATCACAGGCATGTCCTGTGTCGTGATCTAGGCTTTGTCCCTGCTAGTTGTTAGCTGGGGATTGGCCAGTGAGTGAACCATCTAACCCCAGAGCATCCTTACCTGTGAAATAAAACGATAAGAATATCAAGCAGTTAGCCCTGGCCAGTGGTGCAGGGGAGGAGTTTCAGCCTGGAACACTGAGATGGCTGGTTCCATCCTGAGGGTAGTAGCTCAACCCCAAGGGCACTGGTTCAAGCCCTGGTCAGGGCACGTATGAGAAGCAATCAATAAACAACTAAAGTGCTGCAACTACAAATTGATGCTTCTCATCTCTCTCCCTGCCTCTCTCTCTCTCTCTCTCTCTCTCTCTCTCTCTCTTTCTCAAAAAAAACAGAGTGGTGAGCCCCCAGGCCTGCAGGGGTGGAACAGAGACAGGTGACCTTGACCCAGAAGCTACCTGGCCCCCCCGCTTCCTGCGGGGTTCAGCCAATGGGAAGGAGTAAAGGAGGACTGGAGGGCAGGAGGAGAGAGAGGGTGGAGCATTCATTCTCAACTCCCTCCATGCTGGGCAGAGGTTGGCAATGGCCGTGTTCCACAGCACAAGTCCAGCTCCTGTCGGCCTCTCCTAGAACTACACCTCTCTTCAGTTCCTGAAAAACTCCTGCCCCTGCAACTTCAGGCCTAGGGATGCTTCCTGATGTTTCCAGGCTCAGGAACCTTTACTATCCCTTAAAGATTTCCTTGGCTCCACTTACACCTTATAAATAGTATCTTGAGTAAACTGTCCCCAGTTAGTAAACTATCCCCATATGATTGCAACTGTCTCCTGCTGGGCTTTCTCCATGGAGGAGGGAGTTGGACGTCTTCCCTCTGAGGTGCGTTTGAACTCTGGTGATAGGTCCAGGTGGAGGATAAGATATGTGTCACCTGGCCTGGGATGTCATTTCCTCGGGCCCTCTAAAGTCCCTTTGGTCTTTGGCACAGTCAACCACACAGCACTCTGGCCAAAGGCAGAAGGGTGGGCCTCGGGCCTTGGGGAAAACCCAGAGTTTTCCTCAGGCAGGGCAGATGGGACTGGCCTTTCCCCAGGTAGCTGAGGCCTCTTTGGAGCACCTCCCCTCGTGAGGCTCCAGCTCATTGGTAGCAGCCACAGCTCTGGTTTTCAGCATGGGCTTGGGATCCTGCAGTCTTCCCCAAATCTCCCTCCTCAGCCTAGACGGGAAGTCCTAAGGCAGAGAATGTGTGAAAGGGACTCAGAGAGGACACCCTAGATCAGGGGTCCCCAAACTACGGCCCGCGGGCCGCATGCGGCCCCCTGAGGTCATTTATCCAGCCTCGCCGCACTTCCAAAGGGGCACCTCTTTCATTGGTGGTCAGTGAGAGTACTGTATGTGGCGGTCTTCAAAGCACGGCATCGCTCATGTACACTGATGCGGGACGCACGCATCACGGCTCCGGAAGTGCATCATATCATTTGTTACAGCTATCAGTGACAAATATGGAACCAGACAGTGACCATCTCATTAGCCAGAAACAGGCCCATAGTTCCCATTGAAATATTGATCAGTTTGTTGATTTAAATTTACTTGTTCTTTATTTTAAATATTGTATTTGTTCCCGTTTTGGTTTTTTACTTTAAAATAAGATATGTGCAGTGTGCATAGGGATTTGTTCAGTTTCTTTTATAGTCCAGCCCTCCAAAGGTCTGAGGGACAGTGAACTGGCCCCCTGTGTAAAAAGTTTGGGGACCCCTGCCCTAGATAAAAATCCTGGCCTCGAGGGGGAGCCTCAGAGTCAGGGAAATCTCCCAGCATACACTAAAGGAGGCCCTTGGGAAGGGGATCCCCTTAGCAAACCCAACTGTTCTTACTAATGCTGAAGTGCACGTCTTTGTTTGAGTCATGTATGTCAAATAACCTCTGGGGTATGCCACACAATGGGTAAGAGCAGGAGGACTCTGAAGCCAGGTTTCTCTGAGTTTTACTCCTGGTTCTGCCTTTTGCTAGTCTCTGTGCCTCCATGTCCTCATCTACATAAAAGGAAACTAACAAGAAAGAGCACCTGACTCAGCCTCTGGCACGTATCACCACTCAGTAAATATCAGCTATTATTCTGAGTGTGTTTCCCTGCCCACAGAGCAGGCCCCTTTATGCTTCTCTATCTTTGCACCTGCTGTCCCCTCTATTCAAAATTATGTTTCTCTCTTTCTCTGCCTAGTAAACCCCTATTCATCTATCGAGGCCCAGCTTAAATATCACCTTCTCAGGGAAACCACAAACAAGGAGAGCTGCCCTTTCCTCCCTATTCCATAGCAGCAGTTGCTAACCTGGGGCCTCAGATTCTAGGAGAAGTGAGGTGGGCACAAAGATTTCTGATTCAAATGCATACCAGTCACCCTCTAAAGGTTAAATGAAGTGAAGTGCCCACAATGCATGAACAGCTGCTCTGCGCATGACCACTGCTGCTGCTGGGATCAATGAGATATGAGGGAAATCTGGAAGAAATGGACAAATTCATAGAAACATACAATCTTTCAAGACTGAATCCAGAAGAAACAGAAAATCTGAACAGATCAATTACTACCAATGAAATCAAATCAGTAATCAAAAAAACTCCCCAAAAACAAATGTCCTGGACCAGATGGCTTCACAGGTGAGTTGTTACCGAACATTCAAAGAAGAATTAACAACTACATTTTCAAACTAGCCCAGAAAATTCAAGAGGAGGCAAGTGTCCCAAGATCATTCTATAAGGACACTATTATCCTGATTCCAAAACCAGACAAAGACATTACAAAAAAAGAAATGTATATCCCTGATGTACCTATAAGCAAAAATCCTCTACAAAATATTAGCAAATCAGATTCAGTAATACATTAAAAAATATCATACACCATAATCAAGTGGGATGTGAGATTGATTTAATATCTGTTAATATGATATACCATATATAAAAATTAAGGATAAAAATTATGTTATATCAACAGATATGGAAAAAGCATTTGATGAGATTCAGCATACGTTTATCTTAGGAAAGAGGAAGCCTATCTCCACATAATAAAGACCACACACCACAGACCTACACCTAACATCATACAAAATGAAGAAAAGCTAAAGGGGATGTCCACTTCCACCACTTTTATTCAACATAGTATTGGAAGTCCTAGTCACAGCAATCAGACAAGTAAAAGAAATAAAAGGCATCCAAATTGGGAACAAAGAAGTAAAACTGTCATTGTTTGCAGGTGGTATGATATCTTATGGAGAGAACCCTAAAGATTCCACCCCAAGGACCCACCCCAAGTGCCCCAGATACTGGGCTTACAACACCAAGACTGACCTAGGCCTCACTCGCTGGTGGGCCTGCAGAGCCCCCCAGTCCTGTCAAGTTTGAATCATAGAGCTAGTAATTGACAAATCCAGGACTTGAACTCAAATGGGTCAAACTCCAAAGCCAATGACGGTGATGCGACGACACATACTACAGCACTGGGTTGACAACAACACAATAGCAAACCCAGAAGAAACCCCAGAAATCTCTAGGTCCCCTCAGTCTATAGAGGAGGATACTGTGAGGCCCAGAGAGAGGCCGGATCCTGCTTCAGTAGGGCTGGGACTACAACATGCCATCCTGTTAAGAACATGCTTCTCACAGGGGTTTCTGTGTATGGCATCCCCTTAGCCTGCTGCCTCTGCAGGGAAGCTTTCTTGGTCTGTTTGGGCTGCTAGAAAAAAATAAAATAGACTGAATGGCTTGTAGAACACAGATATTTATTCCTCACAGTTGTGGAGGTTGGCAAGTCTAAGGTCAAAGTGCCAGCAAATTCAGTGTCTGGTGAGAGCCCACTTCTTGGTTCACAGATAGCCTTCTTCTCAGTATATCACATGGTAGAAGGAGGGAGGGATCTCTCTGGAGCATTTTTAAATAAGGGCATAAATCTCTTTCATGAGGGTGGAACCCTCGTGACCTAATCACCTCCCAAAGGTCCGTCTCCTAACACCATCATGTTAAGTGTTAAGTTTCAACATAGGAATTGGGAGTTTGGGGGAAAAGGCAAACATTCCATCTACACAGAGACTCTATTTCTTTCTGTTGTCACTTTGTGGAGTATGGTGTCATTATCAAGTGTCTGTGAGACCCCAAGGGACCCCCTAAACCCTCTCTGGCCTTGGTTTTCCCACATTGAAACGACTGGATCTAGACCCCGTGATGGGTAATGTCCAGGAGCCACGCCCCTTCCAAGAGCTGTCATTCTATGAGACAGATTCCTTTAGCCCAGAATTTCCAAAGGGACCAGATGATGGAAGAAAAGAGCCTCCTTCCTCTGATGAACAGTTAAAGACCATTAAGCACTCAAAAGTAGAAAGAGACACAAAAATGCTTAATAACCGCCAGGGATTGGTGATGAGAAAACGGCAGAGAGACAGAAATGAGGGAAATGAACAATTTCAAGCCCGCAAAGTGGTTTTGCTCCCAGAGGACCTAAGAAAGATGCTTCAAGTCCAACTCCCTTTGAAGACAGAATGAAAGATTCAGCAGCTGGGTCTGTGAACACAAGAGCAAACGTTCACCAGAAATATAACAGAGCAGGGATTAATGTCATCATATTCAAAGATATACAAATAGAAGAAGAAACGTTAACCCCTACTGGAAAAATGAGCAAAAAACAGCCCTTAAATAAAAGGGGGGAAATGGTCAATAAACAAAAAAATACAAGCCTACACTAACATAGATATTTACATTAAAATAACAATTAGACAATTTCTATTACCCATGAGATAAGCAAAATTGTTTCCTATTAATACATGTTCATTAGAACATGTCAAAAATTGAGATGATGTATTATTCCCTTGACAGGTGTAAATTTTCCAACTTTTTTTTTTCATTTTTCTGAAGCTGGAAACAGGGAGAGACAGTCAGACAGACTCCCGCATGCGCCCGACCGGGATCCACCCGGCACGCCCACCAGGGGCTACGCTCTGCCCACCAGGGGGCGATGCTCTGCCCATCCTGGGCGTCGCCATGTTGCAACCAGAGCCACTCTAGCACCTGGGGCAGAGGCCACAGAGCCATCCCCAGCGCCCGGGCCATCTTTGCTCCAATGGAGCCTTGGCTGCGGGAGGGGAAGAGAGAGACAGAGAGGAAAGCGCGGCGGAGGGGTGGAGAAGCAAATGGGCGCTTCTCCTGTGTGCCCTGGCCGGGAATCGAACCCGGGTCCTCCGCACGCTAGGCCGACGCTCTACCGCTGAGCCAACCGGCCAGGGCCCAACCTTTTTTGAAATACATAACAATAGTCATTGAAAGCTTATATTCTTTGGCCATTCCATTCTATTTCTAGAAATTTAATCCAAGGAAATAATTAAAAATATGTGCAAAGATCCATATATAAGAGTAATTGTAAGAGGGTTAACTATAATAAAGAAATATGGGAGACTACCCAGATGTTGAACAACAAGGAAATGGGTTAAGTACATTCACCTAATGTACATAAGGTACGTTCATAGGATGAAATGCAAACATGCATGAGAAGCCATGTTTTCCAAAAATATTTAATAGCATGAAGAATAACTCATTCTTCATGTTAAATATAAATATAAGACACAAAACTGAGTAATACTATCCATGGGTAAAAAAAAATATATGTAATTTTGAAATATGTAAACACAGGCACAGAAAAGAAGATAGAGGGAGATGCATCAGAATGTTAGCAGTGAGTTTCATCAGGAAAAAATTATTTAAGATATAAAAGATCTTCAGATTAAACTTGGGATGCTACAGGAACAATTAGGCTGCAATCAAATTTTCTTTTAAATTATATGAAAAAAGCCTTGAATTCCACTCTCTCTAAATAAAACTATACAAAAAGGAAAAAAGAAAAACATTATGAGTCATTCATTTCACAAAGACTTTGAGAACTTTTATGTCCAACATTATAATAGGCTTTAAGGACATATAAAGAACTAAGAGATCCCAATCCCCAAGACCTTGTTTGTGATCAAGTTAGGGGAAAGTATACACTAAGAATTATGGTAGAATGCAGCTGGCCCAATTAGAAACATGAGCAGGGAGGGACTAACTCCCAGCACCCAAGAAGTGCAGGTAAACTTGTCAGAGGGGACTAGGGAGGAATATTTGAATGACTCTTGAAAGATCTGTAGTAGTTAGCCAAGTAGAGAAGGTAGGAAATTCCAGGTAGAAGGAACTGCCTATAGATATAGGACACAAAACTATATATTTTTGTGTCCTATATCTGCAGAACCTGTGAATATGTTGCTTTACATGGCAAAATGAACTTTGCAGATGTGATAAGGGTTAAGGAATCTGAAGTGGGGAGATTAGCCTAGATTATCTATTTGTACCCAATCTAATCACATGGGTCCTTAACATCAAAGGGTCTTCCCTGGCTGTGGTCAGAGGGAGCTGTGACTACACAAAAATAGCCAGAGGGTGCCCCATTGCTGACTCTGCAAATGGAGAAAAGCCCCCAGAAAGGGACACAAATGACCAGAAAGGAACACGACCAACCAACCGTCAGGGCTCTTGACTACTTAGCCTAGTAAGACATGTTTCAGACTTCTACAGAAATGTAGCAGGATACATTTTCATTGTTTCAAGCCATCAGGTTTGTTGTAATTTGTTACAACAGCAATAGGAACTAATTAATACATTGTGCAAAGGAGATGGGATGCTGACATGCATGTGGAAGGAGCACATAGTGCCCAATGGTGCCCTATGCAATATGTACTGATCACCTGCCAAACATCGCTTCCTCTCTTCTGCTTTGTGCAAGCCCCTGGCAGAGCTCACAGAGCAGTGATTAAAAAACCAGTGACAGAGGGCTCTGGGTGGCTCAAAGGAAGGCCTGGGCAACTGAGCCAGAACTCCATTGAAAAGGAGAACACTACTTGAGTCTCAAAGAATGAGTAGCCACTGACCAGGGAGAAGGGCCTTCCATCTGAGGAACAGCATGAGCAAGAACAGTGAAAATAGCTCAGCTTCTTTGGGGAAAGACGAGTGATCCAGGGTAACCCAGAGCATGCACAGAGCGAACATGTTGAGAACTCAGGCTGGGCAGGAATGACCAGCTTGTGAAGGACCTTGAATGGTGGGTTAAGGAGTTTGAACTCGACCCTGTAGGAAACAGGATGGGACCTTTGATTCTTGGCAAACAATGAGCCTGCTTCTCTGCTAAATCCCTGATGCACTGGGGTTTTCTGGAGAAGAGGGCTTCCAGGTACGAGGCAGTGGAAGTCTCTCAGACCATGCTGAGCCGGGAGGCTGGGAGGCCAGCCTGGGACTGGCTGGCTCAGCTGGCAACAACTTTGCTTACACCTGTTCCCGGGCCTCCAGGAAGCACTCCCTTTCCATGAGAAATTCCCAAAACCCAGCAGGCAGGATTGAAGACCATCAAGCTGTGCCAGCCTTCTCCTTCTGTCCTGGCCTCCGGGCCAGGCCCAGTGCCACTGGGAGGGAAAAGTTTATCTCCACGCCTATCCACATAACTCTAAATTCCCCTTAGCTGTGTGTTTTCCAACTAACTACCTTAAAGTCAGCACCGTGTTCTCCAGCCTCTTCTTTGACAAATAAAGATTGGGAGAGATACATGAAGAGCATTGTCTAAAGTCAAGGAAGGCTTGAGCACATCAATCATGGCACTTGGTCCTCCAGCTTTTTCTGCAGAACAGGTTCATCATCACCTCCTCCAGGAAGTCCTCCCAGACCTGCTCAGGCAATGCTAATCCTTACCTCTGATATGCCCCCACACTACCTGTGTACACCTCTCCTACTGAATGACACTCATCTGTGGAACCCAGAGGACTATGGGATCTGGGCCACAGGCTGGTCAGATACTCACCAAACTTATATCCTCCTCTTGGGTTCACAACCCACCACCACTTCCCAGCCCCTCAGCATCTAGGAGGGGCTGTGTGCCTTGTTCTCACCAATAAAATGTGAACAGAAGTGAGGTGTGTCCCTTCTAGGATAAGGCAGTAAAGGGGCAGAATGTCTCCTATAGGTCCGTGCTCTCCCCCTCTCCTTCTCAAAGGCTGTGTACAGGCTCCAGGGGAAGGAAACAGAACCCGAATCACCACCGGAAGAACTGTCTGAACAGGAGAACCCACAGAGGACAGGGCTGGTCATGAGCCTCTTGGAAAGGGACAGTCTTCTGTGGGCTATAGGCAGATGACCAAGGCCTGATATCCATACATCCAGCAAGACCATGGGCTGAGGTCAGGGTGGGAGTAATGAGCCAGAACTCCCATGACCGGGTGGAGGACCAGGGCTCTCCTCATCTCTGGGCCTCCTGTCCCTGCATTTCCACACTCTAGGTGCATCTCCCCCTCCATCGTGAGCCCCCAAGGGCTGGGGTGTATAGTGTGAGCCCAGCTCGTTGTTGCCTTTCTTCTCTTTTGTCATGGATGGGCCTGCCAGACTGAAGCTTTGATCACGGAGGCGTCCACTACAAAGACAGCTATCAGGAATAAACACACGCCATCTCCAGATAAGGATCCTGGCTGCCCACCCACTGAGCACCTTTGTGTTGGAGATCTGGGTTGATGTTGATAACTGGTCGTTTGGGCTACTTGTTTTTTCTTTTCTCGAGCTTTAAATTCCTACTCTTATGTTTTAAATTCGCCAATAAAGGGGGAGCCAGAGAAACCCTAGGCCTCTACCCTTCACCCCAGTGGGTGCAGAACCCTCACGATCTCTCCCTCCCTGTATCTTTCCCTCCTTTGCCCTCCACCCTCCCTCCCGGGACTTGGGCTATAGCCCCAGGTGTGCTATGTAATTTCCAAGTCCTGTAAGTAATAAACCTTTATATATTTTTTCAAACATTGGTTATTGATAGGCTGAAACCTGCAGAAGACTTCTGTGTCTGTTTACCTTGGTTTCCCCAGAGCCGGGCACAGACAGTGACCTCTTGCATAGCGGGCTGGCGAATGTTTACAGAAAACATTGATGGATGGGTGGGTGAGTGGGAGGGAAGGTGGGGATGGGAGGATGGATAGATGGATGGGTGAATGACAAGTGAGTAAATGAACAGAACTCAGGTATAAGGCAGAAATAAAGTCCCAGAGAGGAGACATAAAATCAAAGTAGCTCATCTCTGAGACATAAAATCAAAGTAGCTTTAATAGCAGGAATGAAAGGAGGACATAGTGTCAGTATTGTTACCCAAGGCCCTGCAGTCCCAGGAGAAGACTGGCCCCAACACCAAGGGCAATACCTGAGCCTTCAGGTCAAGTAGCTATAGTTCTTGGAGAGGAAGGTGGAGGGCAGGGAGCAGGCATGTCATGGCCCCTAGTCTCCTTCCTGCCAGAGGCCAGGCTCCGGACGCCTACATCCCCAGAGTGTGGGTAAAATCAGTGGCTTTGGCCACCGTCTGGACACCCTAGTAATGCCTTGAGTATTTTGGTGAAAGGTGACTCCTTTTTCCTTCCTTTTGTGTCTGTAGGGTTTATCATGAAATAGTCTCTGCTTCTGTGTCTGTAAGAGAAAACGCCTTCTAAATCCATTAAGTTGCTAATGCGTGCATTTGCAGACCCGAAAGAAAGGTGCAGGATTGATGGATGTACTTGTCATATTTATGGTTTGTAGCCATGTGATTAATGGGCTTTGTGGTTTATAATGCAATGCTCATTTCACTCTCCTCTTTAAGCTCCAGGTGATTTATAGGGCCTGGCATTGCTGTGCATTTCAATGGGATGACAGTGATAACATTTTATCACCCTGGATTATCAATTAGTCTCCTTCGAGAGAGGATGTTCTAGGTGCCGGCTGGGAGCAGGATGGGAAGAGGGGGTGCTTCTCGAGAGCATGTGTGCCGCCCACCTGGGGACCACAGCCCTTCTCCCTGACAGCCGGGTCCCAGCTCGTCACTAAGACGAGAGGCTGCAGGCATTTGGGGATAGGACAGGAGCCAGGACCGTCCTACCGCAGAGCCTCCCCTCACCCTTCGCCCCTCACCAGGCTGTGCCGTGGTCCCTCATCCATCTCCTTAGCCCTCCCTCCCACTCTGATCCAGCTTCCACCTACAACCTCCAGATGACTTACTATAGGCTCACTCTGCTCGCCCCCCAATTCAGATGCTGAAGTTCTAACCCCACAACCTACAACCTTGAATGTGATTATATTTGAACACAGGGTCTTTAAAAAGATGATTAATGTAAAGTAAGGTCCTTAGGGTGAGCCCTAATCCCATATGATTGGTGTCCTTATAAAAAGAGGAGGTTAGGACAGAAACACACACACACAAGGAAGACCAGGTGAAGACACAGGGAATAAACCGCCATCTACAAGTCAAGGAGAAACCCACCCTGCTGGCACCTGGATCTCAGACTTCTCGCCTCCAGTATTGTGAGAACATAAATTTCTGTTGTTGAGTGCCCCCCCATCTGAGCTCCTTTGTTGTGGCGGCCCCTGGACACTAATACAAAGACACACACACACACACACACCCCGCACATTCACATCCTTGCCTAAAACCATCCATAGTCTTCACTACTTTCTCTCTCTGTGACCTTGGCTACACCAGTTAGCCTGTCTGAGCCTCAGTTTCCTCATCTGTAAAATGGAAATAATAATTATATTGCAGAGTAGTTGAAGGCATTAAATTACTTAACACAGTACCCATGACACACCCTATGCTGCAATAAACACTGCTTACCATTTAGCCATCTGTCTGTTCCCTTAGGCCAGAGTGCCTTTCTCCCCACCTCTCCACCAGCTGACATCACATCCCGCCTTCAAGTCCCAGACCAAGTGACCCTCCTCCCCGAAACCTCTCTGAATCTCCAGTAAGACATCGTTCTCCTGCCTTTTCTACGCTTGTCCCGTTGGGTCTTGCTGCCTCTCTTTGCTCCATGAGCCTTGTCTCACCGTGGGATTGTGAGTTCCTTCAGGATGGGGCTGTGCCCAAGCCTCCTTTATCACCCATACTGAGTGCAAGGCCTGGCACATAGTAGGTGCTTAATATAAGGACTCAGGAGGGCCAAAGGCAGGTGAGCGGAAACCTAGGGCATAGGGAGGAGCCCAGGCATATCCTGGCAAGATCTGGGGAACCAGACAGGACACAGCCAGTTAAGAAACCCAAGTGTAGTTCTGACTTACCCCTCCACCTCCATCTCAGCCTCTTCCCTCCTCCCATCCCCTGTCCTGCTTCTGCCGTTGGTCAGTCATCCAACAGATCTGCATCGATGCCCACAGCACGCCAGGTATGGATACACACAGGGAGCCAGGTAGAGAGGGCTCTTCCCTCGGTGCCTTGTAGCCGTAGGGAGTCCAGTAATCAATGACTGGACACTGAACAAATTTGGCATGAGCTGTGAAGACCAGAAAGGGAAGTGAGGACCAGACTAGCAGGGGGGACCTACTCCAGAGGGGGCAGTGGAGGAGCCTCTCCAAGGAACTGCTGTTCCAGCTCAAGGGTGAAAAAGCAAGGCTGGCAGTCAGGATTCCAGCAACTGCACATGGTGCCTTTGGGTGAATCAGACAGAGCCCTGAGCAAATGCTGACAGCGAGGAGAGGACAGGCCAGACTTCGGTCCCCAGTGACAGCTCACAATCTGCACAACTGAGCATGGTGCACACGTGTCCCATTTCTGGACTTGGTGACCCAACTAGACTTTCTGGTTTTGACCTTTTGAGCTTCCAAGGGCCTATGTTCACATTCGTCACCGCCCCCTCCCACCTCGGGCTGACCTGATGACCCGCTATGCCACGGTTCCCGCTCTTGACTCTGAAAAAGCATGTTGGTGTGAGCTCTTGGCTGGTGTCCCCAGGGGCTCCTGGCAGACCCCAGTAAGAGGAGACACAGATACTGAGGCAGAGAACTAGATGGCGAGTTAGAAGTTAGCACACAGAGAAAGCAAAGAGGAGCCCCTTTAGGATGGGGACCACAGTGCCATCCCCTCTGGGTCCCCAGGAGCCACCCAGATACCTAGCACAGAAGAGGCGTGCAGCCACACTGGTGGGAGGGAGGGGCCAGATAAGGAAGGACAGAAGGAAGGGAGAACCTCAGGGACAAGAACCAGACAGGCAATCCAAGCAGCAGATGTGGCAAGGGTGGGAGAGGGACAGCCATTGAGGCCCCAGTGTCATCCTGTGGAGAGATGATAGTGGACACAGATGATATAACTGCAGACAAATAGAGTGGGCATAATTGAGGTGTATTTGCTGACGGGCTGGATGTGATGAGGGACAAGGAGGAATTAAGGATGATTTCTGAGTCCCTGCTTTGAAAAACCCAGTCATGTAAAACTGTTAGTGAGGTGGGGGACAGGGGTGAGAAGCCACAGAATCAGGAGTCGTTTCTGGAGGTGTAAGGTTGAGACGTTTGTGAGATACACAAGTGGGAATAGACAACTGTTAAGCACACAGATAGATACACACAGCTGAAGTTCAGTTATGTATGGGCTGAAGCTGTACATTAGAGATGTGTAGAAGAGGTCCGGGGGCAGGTCCGCCTTTGGAAGTTGAAAGCAAAGCAAGAAGAGTGAGTGTGAGCAGGGAACTAGACAGAAAAGCAGGGGCAGCGTGATTTCGCAAAGCCAAGACGGGAGCATTTCTAGAAAAAAGAGAATGATCAGCAGGATGAGAGGCTGCCAAGAGGCCAGGTACACCAAGAACACAAACACCCATGAAAGGTGGCCCTTTGGGGGTTAAAGTTTGGGAGATGCAGGCACGAATATCCGATTGGAGTCAGGAAGGAATGCGAAGAGAGGCATCCATTTAAGAGTGAATGACAGGAATATAATCAACTCTTTCAAAGAGTTTTGCTGTAAATGGGAAGAACGAAAGGGGGAAGGGTGAGCAGGAGGGAAATTTGAGGTCAAGATAGGGTCTTGTTTAAGACGGGAAATATTACAGCATGTTTGCAGGGTGACGGGAATGAACCAGAGTTTAGAAGGAACAATGGGTGCTGCAGGAGAGAGAAGAGAGTCGCTGCGGTGACGTCCCCAGGAAGACAGAGCGTATCCAGTGTACAGGTGGAGGGGGTGGCCTCGGAAGGGACAGCTCATCAATTGTACCAGGAAGGAAGCAGATCTGGACAGACATAGCCTTGCACACAGGAGATGTGGGCTGTATGTGAAAATTATACTCTACCACCCACCTGATCCCAGGGTGGCTCAGCTGCTTGTCATCTGTCTTCTTGGCCTGGACCCACGGCTGGTGCTCTGCATATTCCCAAAGGACCTGCAGCTGTCCTGTCCGGTGTGCTTCCTCTGCCCTTCCCAGGCCTGCCTTCCCTCGCTGTTTCTTACCGGGCCTTTCCACAGCTGGCCTCTGCTCTTGGCACTGCCACCCCTGAGACATCCAGCAAGGTGCCAACAAGTGGGGCAGGCGCCAAAGGGCAGAAGGACGTGGCCATGCTCTTGGGGACACGGAGGAAGCTTCAAGAAGCTGGCAGCCCAGGAACTGGGCCACCGACACAGCGACACACACAAAGGCAGGGACCTCTTGCCAAATGTTAAGGAAATATCTGAACAGAAAGTTAAAATGCTATGAGCCCCCATTCTCCAAAGCAAGCCTCTTCCCGCCATGTCCCTCAGAAATTAGAGGAGGGAGGCATTGCCGGGCACATCTGCTATCGGGGCAGGTTTGATTGAAAAGGGAAATTGGAGAGAATTGAGCATTGCAGAAGCAACCTCAGAACACCAGGGAGACACTGCCAGTGTTCTCTGTGAGTTTTCTAGGCTGGGGCACCCGTCCGGCACTGCACAGATGTCGAATGGCTGGCAGAGGGGTAATCACAGTAGGGGACACTCCGGTTGATTCCTGGTCTTCTTATTAGGGAGCTGCCACAAACAAAGCTCAGAAGGCTGGGGAGCTGGGACCTCGGAAAAGCCTCAGCCCAGCTCTGCGTCTCCCCACCGGCCAGGGACTGCCCTGACCTGCCACTGTGCAGAGGACCACCTCCTGGCTGGTTGCCACCACTTACCACAGTTAGCTGGAAAGGGGTTGTTCTTTGGTTGGTAAATATTTCAAAATAGTGGGAGATGAAATGCAGTTCTGACCTTTAATGAGTCAGAAGGAGCGTGACCTCAACTTCGCATCAAAACCTCAGTAGACGTCTGTCTCCCTGTCTCTGCGGTTCCTCTGCTCCCTCCTCAGCTCACTCCTTCATTCTTTTTCTTTCCCTCTCCTCCTAAGTCTACCTCTCTCTTCTGCTCCACCAGTCCCTCTTTCTTTTACCATTTCTCTTCCTTCACTGCCATCCTTTTTCTCTGCTCACCCGCCTCCTTTTTCTCTGCTCACCCCCTTCCTTTTTCTAAAATGATCAGGAGGAGAGTGTGTAAGCATTAATATTTGCTAAATAGCCTCTATTCTGTGACTGGTAGTATCAAGCCTTGAGCTAAAATCATCAGATAACATGATAGATAGATGATAGATAGATAGGCCACATAATATGCCCAGAGTAATCATTAAATAATATTATAATATTTATAATAATAATACATTACATATATACTGTGTGTTTTCCAAAGCACTTTCACAAGCATTAAAATACTTTTAATCCTCACAATAACCCTAAATTCAGGTGCTCTTATTATCCCTTTTATACAGATTAAAAAAAAATTGCACAGGTCACCTGCCCAAAGTCACACCATTTTGTACTTTGCAGAGTTAGAATTCAAACTGAAGTAGAGAGGTGCAGTGTCTTGTCTAAAGTCACAGAGGTGAGAATTTGGAGGGTCGGGATGCAAGCTCAGGAATGTTCAATCCCAAAGCCCAATTCCTGCCTCCTCTCTAAGGGTACTGCTGATGGTCCCTGCTCCTAACTGGGAATGCAAAAGAGGTGAACATTCTACGCTTGATTTTGTAATTCCTTGTCAAATTTTCTGTTTATTCTATAGGTGACCATTTATGAATCACCTTCTCCCAGTGGATCTCAGACTGTCACTAAAATTTAAAAATTCCCCACCCTTTAGCCTTCCTGAATCACCTCTCTTCAAAGTGCACTGCCAACTAAAATTGCCATGATTGGGTACGAACTGTTTTTTCCTTTTAGGATTCATTAGCAAAGTAATTCACATGTATTAGATCATTTAACCAACATATTTTGAATGCCCACTGCATATCAGAGGTCAAGTGTTTCCCAGCCCTCCAAAAACACACAAGTGTGAAAGGGTCCTTAAATCTCAGTCAAGATTTTTAAAAGTATTAGGAGCCTTAAAATTGCAACAGATAAATATTACAACAGGAGCTTGGGGGCTGAAGGATCCTGTAAGGCAGGGGTCCCCAAACTACGGCTGGGCTGCATGCGGCCCCCTGAGGCCATTTATCCAGCCCCCGCTGCACTTCCGGAAGGGGCACCTCTTTCATTGGTGGTCAGTGAGAGGAGCATAGTTCCCATTGAAATACTGGTCAGTTTGTTGTTCTTTATTTTAAATATTGTATTTGTTTCCATTTTGTTTTTTTACTTTAAAATAAGATATATGCAGTGTGTATAGGGATTTGTTCATAGTTTTTTTATAGTCCGGCCCTCCAACGGTCTGAGGGACAATGAACTGGCCCCCTGTGTAAAAAGTTTGGGGACCCCTGCTGTAAGGCTTCCCAGGGGAGGAGGTCTAGAGCTGGGATCCTAAGATCACTGGATTTGGATACTTCCTTTCTTGTAGAGCCTCAGTACTACCTTCAGAAACCCTGCAGATACGAGGATGTAGAAGGTTGTGGAGACTGGACAGACTGCACACCATGTCTGGAGGTTGGATTTCTATTACTGTTAACCCCTCTGTTTTCACCTGACCTATGTCACTTTGCATACGATGGTTGAACAAAAAACATTTACTTTTTGAGAGAGACAGAGACAGGAAGGGAGAGAGATAAGAAGTATTAACTCATAGTTGCAGCACCTTAGTTGTTCATTGATTGCTTTCTCATATGTGCCATAACCATGGGCTCAAGCCAATGACCTTGGGCTTCAAGCCATGACCTTTGGGCTCAAGCCAACTACCAGGGTATCATGTTGATGATCCTGTGCCTCAAGCTGTTCACCCCATGCTCAAGCTGGATGAGCCTGAGCTCTAACCAACAATGTCGGGGTTTTGACCTGGGACCTTAGTGTCCCAGGATGATGCTCTAGCCACTGTGGCACCACCACTGGTCAGGCAAGAAAAAAACATTTTAATAGGGTTTTTTTTTTAGCTTCCTAGTTATTTCAATACTAGAAAAACAAAGCAGGTATTCTTTTTTTTTTTTTTTTTTTTTTTTTACAGAGGCAGAGATAGACAGGGACAGACAGACAGGAACGGAGAGAGATGAGAAGCATCAATCATTAGTTTTTCATTGCGCGTTGAGACTTCTTAGTTGTTCATTGATTGCTTTCTCACATGTGCCTTGACCGCGGGCCTTCAGCAGACCGAGCAACCCCCTGCTGGAGCCAGCAACCTTGGGTCCAAGCTGGTGAGCCTTTCGCTCAAGCCAGATGAGCCCGCGCTCAAGCTGGCGACCTCGGGGTCTCGAACCTGGGTCCTTCCGCATCCCAGTCCGATGCTCCATCCACTGCGCCACCACCTGGTCAGGCCAAAGCAGGTATTCTTAAAACACCACTTCTACCACGTCTCTCCTAAGCTTAAAACTCAGTGCCTCCCCCCATATATACACACACACATGCCTGCTGGATCCCCTCCAAACACATCAGGTTGGCAGTGAGGTCTTTCATGACCGGGTGCCAAGTGACTGTTCTGGTCTCAACTCTCACATAACCGTATTGGCATTCACTCTAAGTAGACTATGGGAATGACCCACATGATGAAAAAGAACACAGAATGTTCTGAGATCTAATTAAGGAGGAGGGTAAATTCTCATATCATTCTTGCCCATATATTGAGTAGAGACTTTATGCACTACGTTAATCAAAGCTTCAATTTTATAAACTTTGCTTTAAACTTCATCTCTACACAAAATTCAAATCTTTATTTTAGAGCCACATATTCAATAAGAACAGTGAAGTTCAAGCAGCATAAATACAAATAAATTCTCACTAAAGCACATCCTAGTCAAATTGCTGAAAAGATAAAGAAAATATCTGTATTTATGGAAGGGACAATAATAAGAATGACAGCTGATGTCTCAGTAGAAACCCAGTTGGCCAGAAAATAGTAGAACAGCGTCTTTGAAGTGCTTGAGGGCGGGGGGGGGGGGGGGGGGGGTTCTGTCAACCAAGATCTCTACAGCCAGTGAGAACATCCTTCAAATGTGAAAATGAAAGAAAAACATTTTCGGACAGACCAAAAAAGCTAAGAGAGTATGTCTCTAGCCGACTTCCACTATAAGAAGTGCTCAACCAAGTTCTTCAAGCTGAAGGGGACTAAAATCAGATGGAAGCCTAAATCTGTGGAAAGAAATAAAGAAATAAGATGATACTAGTAAATATGAGGGTAAATATTTATGTCATTTTAGTTATCTTTGTTTCCTATATTATATATTTTAAAAGGCTGTTTAAAGCAAAATAAATAAAACAGAAAGATAATATACAACAAGAGTACACATGGCCAGAAGGGGATAGAAGGAAAATCACTGCTTTAAGTTTTTTACATTGTGAAAGAATATAATATTATTTAAAGGTACAGTGATGAGTTCAAGATACATGTTGCAATCTCTAGAACAATCACTTAACACACAAAGTACAGCTAAAAATAATAAAGGAGATTCAAATGAATACTAAAATTACCTGACTCATCCCGCCTCCCAAAAAAACAATCAAGAAAGGAGGAACAGAGGAGCAAAGAATAGATGAGACAAAAGATATACCAATGAGAAATCAATACTTTCAATGAATGTAAACGGACTAAGAATTGCAATTCTAAACAGAGAATTTTGAGTAAATTTTTTAAAAAACTGAACTATATGCTGTTTGTTACAAAGACACTTTCACTATCAAAACTGACAGATTAAAGGTAAAAGTGTGAAAATAAAAAAAGATGAAGCCTGTAAACCCTAAGCACGAGAAAGCTAGTGTCTCTGTATTAATATTAGGCAAAGTGGGAAGAGACTAAAGTAGACAAACTCCTTGAAAAACACAACTTACCAAAACCAACACAAGAAGACCTAGACAGTTCCAATAGTCTTGAATTCCTAGTCAATAACAACCTTTCCACAAGAATGATCAGGTTAAGATGGTTGAACTAATGAATTATAACTCTTAAAAATAGATAAAATAAATTTTACATAAACTCTGTCATAATTTGAGCTCCCCAAGAAATAGACTTTGAGATGGAATTTTAGTGAAGTGGTTCACTGGAGGATGCTCTTGGGAGCAACACCAATAATGGAGCAAAGGAAGGATTGAGAAGGAGAAGTTGAACAATTATGGAGTTGCGGCAGAGATTTCAGCCTCTTTAAACTTGTCTTCAACAGAGCTGGGGTCCAGACGCTTTGTCGTCCTGCATCAACCTAGTCATTGGGTGTAGATAAGGCAAGACGGCTGCATTTGTCCAAAGCCAGTTCCTGGGGAGGAATTGGCAGCAGGCACCGTCCCCAGAAGCTGGGAGATGAATCCTTCATTTCTGGAAAGGGTAATCCGGAGTGGATGGAGTACCACAGGATCACTACAAACTTTTTCAGGAAATAGTAAAGGAAAAAAACATTTGGCAGTTCATTCTGAGGCCAGCGAAAATCAGATAACAAAAACTGAAAAACATATGATGAGAAAGAAAATTACGAGCCAGTACTCCCCTTGAGCATAAATGCACAATTCTTTAATAAATTATTAGCTGCTTAAATCTGCAATAGTAAAAGGATAGTACATCATGACAGAGTCCTGTTTATTCCAGGGATTTGAGATAGATTTAATATAAAAAAGAAAGAAATGCAATGCACCATACTAGAAGAATAAAAGATGATGACCACATAATCATCACAAAAGATACAGGAAAGGCATTTAACAAAACTCAGTTCCCATTCATGATTTTTAAAATTTTTAGAGAACTAGAAATAGAAAGGTACTTCCTCAGTCTGATAAAGAGCATCTGTAGAAAATCTACAGTCAACATCCCACTTAATAGTGAAACATTGACTGTTTTCTCCCTAAGATTGGGAACAAGTCAAAGATGTCTATTCTCACTAATGATGTTTAGTATCCTATCTCAGGCAAGAAAGAAATAAAAGAAAAGAAAAAGCACAAAGATTGGGAAGCAAGATATAAAACTATTTTAATACACAAATAAAATTATTATTTATGTAGAAAACTCTAAGGGATCTACAGAAACACTAATAAAACCAATAGGTTCATGTAACAAGTTCACAGGATACAAAACCAGTGTATAAAAATTAATTGTATCTCTATGTACTAGAAGGGAACAACTGGAATATTAAATTTTTTAACAACCTAATTGAAAACAGCATTCATATTAATTACCAAAGAATGAATCTAATAGAAGATATGCAAGACCTCTCTATTAAAAATTAACGATCTAAACAAATAAGGAGATACCATGTCCATTCTCTCAAATTTGTTTATAATTCGATGTAATCTTAATTTAAATCCCAGCAGGCTTTTTTTTTTTTTGTATTTTTCTGAAGTTGGAAACGGGGAGGCAGTCAGACAGACTCCCGCATGCGCCCCGACCAGGATCCACCCAGCACGCCCACTAGGGGGTGATGCTCTGCCCATCTGGGGCATTGCTCTGTTGCAACGAGAGGCCACAGAGCCATCCTCAGCGCCCGGGCCAACTTTGCTCCAATGGAGCCTTGGCTGCAGGAGGGGAAGAGAAAGACAGAAAGGTGGAGAAGCAGATGGGCGCTTCTCCTGTGTGCCCTGGCCAGGAATCGAACCCGGGACTCCTGCACGCCAGGCTGATGCTCTACCGCTGAGACAACCAGCCAGGGCCAAAGGCTTTTTATTTTTGAAGAAACTGCAACACTGATTCCAAAATACATGGGCATGTAAAAGACCAAAGGTGGCCAGAAAAGTCTTAAAAAAGAACAAAGTTGAAGGACTTTCACTACATGACTCCAAGGTTTGCCATAACACTGCAATAATCAAGACAGTATGGTATCCACCTAAGGCAAAGAGAGGGGACTAAAAGTATGACAGAAATAAGAAACAATCAAGATTACCTGCATGTTTTTTAAATAGAATTATAGAAATAAAAATATAATTCAAATTTAAAACTCAGTAGATAAGTCAAATAAGAAACAGCTAAAGAGATGATCAGCAAAACAGAAAATAGGTTTTTAAAATTTTTATTTGTTTGAGAGAGAAATGTCAGTTTATTGTTCCACCTATTCACGCATTTATTGGTTGATTCCTTTGTGTGCCCTAACTGGGGACCCACCACATTGGCCCATTGGGATGATACTCTAACCAACTGAGCTACCTGGCCAGGGCCCAGAAAATAGATTTGAAGAAAATATTCAAAATGCCCATGAGATAGAAATGGAGGTAGGAAAAACAAAAAGGAAAAGTAAAGAGTAACCAAGAATAGAATAAAAATGTTGAAAACATATGTCTAATTAGAACTCAACGTGAGAGAACAGAATGAATGATGAAGAAGCTATATTTAAAGAGATTAAAAAGAAAAAGGCTAAGATTTTACCAAAACTGATGAAAGACATAAAATAAAAATTCAAGAGAGCC
Source organism: Saccopteryx bilineata (assembly GCF_036850765.1). Lineage (NCBI taxonomy): Eukaryota > Metazoa > Chordata > Mammalia > Chiroptera > Emballonuridae > Saccopteryx > Saccopteryx bilineata. Next base: position 91,641,138 of record NC_089490.1, on the reverse strand, counting down.
CCAAGCAGGATAAGTAAAAGAAATCCCTCTCTTGATACATCAAAGGAAGATTTCAGAATACCAAGGATTCTAGAACATAGGCTTAATGACCGGAAGGAGAACCACCCACATAATAACCAGGAGTGGGATCCAGCCAGTTCACACTGGTTTGGCAGAACTAATATCTAATTTTTTGTTGAGTTCAGTGAACCGGCACTTGTAATCAGGGTTCTAAATTGGGTGACTGGGCAGCCACCCAATGTGGAAATCACAAATGTATATTCCTTACTCTTTTTTAATGTTCATCTATGCAACAGCGTATTCAATGCACCCATAGGTGAAAAAAATTTGATGAAACTATGCTTGTAATATTTATTTATTCATTTCATAAAACTCTATACCTTTGATGAAATACTACGTTTTAATTCCCTCGTGTTTGTTACTTCAGTAAACAAACATATAATGTAAAGAGAAATTGTGCCAAACCACCAGGGAATGACAGACTGTAATTTGTTTCAGCTTTGTGTTATGCCCAAATTCCCTTCGAGATATTATGAGTGTGCAAGTGTTCCCTGAATGGTGAAACCAATAGGAAGCTAGGACACAATGAACCAGTAGAAATATAGTTATCTTATTGCCCATGAAATCGTAAACTATATTTCAATATATCAGTATTTTTTTACCTAAAACGGTCATTTGGGCAGGAACCAGTTGTGAAATTATTTGAATCCCACCACTGATAATAACCATCAATAAACACCTGTGTAATGAATGAATCAAATAGGAAATGCTAAAACAAGTCAGAGAAAGGGGATCTACCATATTACCTAAAGAGAAATGTTTAGATTGCAGAGTACCAGGTATCAGGCACTTTTTTTAAGCACTTGGACAAACTTTATAAACCCCTCCCCCATGCACACACACACATTTCTTCAGCAAGCTTATATAGATTTTCTTTCCCCAGACAAAGAGTAGGCATTAAAAGGCCACAGTATGTTTTTATTTTAAGTGGAATAAAACAAGACACCCTGTTTCCTCTCTTAGGAAGCCAAGCAACCTAAGATGAAAGCGACAAGAAGCAGGGAGACCAGGGGGGAAGAGGCTGCAGCAATCCCGACATGGGGTAGTAGAGAAAGGATTACGTGTATATATAAATATACGGAAGGGTCAACGATGTCAGGTCAATTTAACGATGGGGGCCGTGGAGAGGGAAGTGTTAGATCCAGGTGGCCTTGCACAAGTGGCTTTCTTCTTCTGTCCCTGGTCTCTGCATCTGGAGCACAAGGGCAGCCCCTGGTACGCTGGTGATGTGAGCTGGCATGTGGGCACACAGCAGTGCCACCGTGGGTGATGCTTGTTATGTGTGCTGGTTGATTTAAATGGATGGCCTTGAGGTGCTGCTGAGCCTTCAGAACAGAGGAAAGAGTGACAGCCACAGCAGCTTTGTTCTTGGCTGTCTTTTCTTCATTTGTCCAGGAGTTCTAGCAAAACTACCAGGTCCATACACTGAGCTGGGCCCCAGAGATAGGAGACACAGCTCCTAGCCTGGAGGAGCGCCCTGTCTGCAGAGAAGACCAGATGAGGACGTGCTGCTCGAGCTCGGGGGACCTGGGAGGGTGTGATAGAGTTCTGTGCTGCCGCTCAGAAACAGATGGTTGATCACTGGAAAACAGGAAAACCCATGAAGATAGTTTTGTTCTCAAAAACCAGTAAATCTTGAAACCTCGTTACCTGGGGAGATAAATGTCAGAGGGATTTGAAGGCCATTAAAATACAATCAGGACTCAAGCACATTGGTTTGGTTTGGTTTGGTTTGGTTTTTTCACTGCCTATGAAAACACAAGCTTTTGTCAACAAAGAAATAAAATAGCTCAATGCCAAGGTCACCCTTGAGAAGTGGCCTGGTGAGGCAGGAAGAACAATGGAGAGGGACCTTTCTCGTTTGTCCTACACGAGTCATACATGTCTGTGGATGTTTAGCTCCTCGTGTATAAAACCCCTGGAACTGGTTCTGCCCGGTTTTCCTCATGAATCCACAGTGACCAGCTATTGAACACCTACCATGCGCCAGACACCCCACTAGGAAGTCTATGTGCATTTATCATCTCACTTCACAAGGATGGGTTGTTATCATTTCACTGTGATGGAGGCTGCAGAACATTGACGTAACTTCCTGCCTTCAGAGGGCGGTTTGGGGTGGAGCTACATTCTGTACCCAGAGCCTTCTGGCTTGGAAACTTGTGCAGTTGAAGTTGTCTCTGGGAGTCTGGGAAGCTGAAGTTGTCTCTGGGAGTCAAGGAGCGAAACTTGGTAGGAACACACCTGACTATAAAGCACCGTGAACATGGGGCTAGCGGACACCAGCCACTCTTGTGAACCTTGTCCCCTTCTAACCCAGGCAACTCTGCACCCAAAACTAAGGATCCAGGTGTACAAAGAAAGATACAGGTTCTTAGAACTCACCACTCAGTTGGCAGATGCTCGTAAAGAAATAGTCACAAGCCGGTGGAGTTGCCTAAAACCTTAGCTCCCAGCCTCTGGCTGCCCGCGCTCTCACCTCAGTCCCCTCCAAGAGCTTTCCACCCACCCCCACCCCCATGGAGCCAAGTACGCAGACCCACACAGGAATCCCAAATTAGCTCAACCTGCCTCCAAGCTGCTGGATGAGCCTAATTAGACCAAATTAATAATTTATTCAAGCAAAATGAAACATGCCAAGAATCTCCAGAGAGGCTATAAAATGATAATGCCATCTTATTAGAGAAATGTGTCAACACCCCATGCAGGCACTTTGATTCTGAGACGGAAGTGAGACACCAGCAAGTTTGACATAATTCACCTCCTGAGGCCAGCTCCTGGGTCCTCCCACCTGCACTCTCCAGGGTGACATCTCCTGTCCCAGGTGTGACACTCCTCAGCTCTCCCTGCTCCTCCTCCTCCTATTCCTCCCCCCCTCTTCCTTCAGCCTGACACACTATTAGCCTAAACTCTCAAGATCACTCCCCCCACCACCACCAAAAAGGAAAGCTAATGACAAGCTAATATTTCCATGTCACACACTGAGTGAGTCTTACATAAAAATTAACAGGCACTAGACAAAGTCATAATTACTAATTAATGATGCACTATGTAATTTTCATAATTAGCCATATTATTGATATTTCCTTCCGACCACAGAGCACGTTGGGGCCACCTTTATCTACAGAGAGAGAAACGGCATATCTGTTTGTAGGCTGTTAAGAGAGAACTTTTGGGAAACACTTTCCTGCTAACACTCACCAAGACTCAGCTCACACCCTCCTGTCCCCTCTGGAGCTGTTTTCTCTCTTCAGAGCAACAGGAACAAACCAGTCAGTGTGGCACAAGTGTCCATGTGAGGACACTAAATTTCTCAAGTCTCAGCCATTTGAGGCATGTTATGGAAGATGTAGAAGTTGAAGCCTTTTATAGAGCTTTGCAAAGAGCCGTCTTCCTGCACCATGCTCACAGCCACCCTCCTGGAAGTTGTGTCTGCTGATCCATTTTACAGGTGAGATGACTGAGGCTTGGAGAGGTGAACCATGTGCCACGTACACAGTGTACAAGCAAAGCAGGGGTGCAAATGCACGTCTTCAGATCCAAACCCTGGGAGGCTGCAGCTTCTAGTGGGGTCAGACAGCAGATTCAAGCACTGGCTCTACAGGCTGTTGTGAAGATTAAATACATTTCTACTATTACATGATAAATTATAGCATCATGTGTTACATTGTATTACCTGACATTATATCATATCCCATTACATTTTATTATGCTATGTAGCTTTTCCTAAGATGGCCTTATGTTCAGTTTGCCCACAGCGGTCCCCATTATGACAATTGTCCCAGTAATTGTTAACAGTGCTATTTTTCCTTCCCAGAACCGTCCCAGAGTGGATGATAAATTATAAGGATCCCTAGGGTGGCGGCCCCTTCCACCCTGACAGTCTGTGATCCTCTTCCGCACCATGTTGGCTCTCCCCACCCTCTTCAGCTACAGGACTTGCTTGAATGTCACTTGTATCTGGAGCCCTGCCCTCTGACCTTCCCCCGACTAGGTCTGGTCCCTGGGGACTTCTTCTGTAACAACAGCCTGAGCTTCCTTGGGGCACTGTCGGTTCTTGGGGGACAGATTGGCACACGACTCAGGCTGGCTCATTAGGCACTCTGACCATCCCAGCCCAGCCGAGTCACCGCCTGAGGCCAGCTCCTGGGCCCTCCCACCCGCACTCTCCAGGGCACTCGGGGTGCCGCTTTGAAAGTCTGTTGAGAACAAAGCCCACACAGGGACGAGCTGAGCTGAGACATAGCAGAGACAGCATCCGAAAGCCACCATTAGAACACCAGGATTCAGCCAGGCCTGAAGCCAGCCCACCCCCAACTTGTCACTTACCTGAGCCAGTAGGCCTCCCTTCTCATTAATCCTGTTGAGTGGGCTTTCTGCCACTTGCAGAGGCAAGATACTAGGTCATTCTGGGCCCCTTGCTCTGTGTCCTTTAGAGTGCCCTGCACTTTACCTGGGACAACTCTTGTCACTTTGACTGATATGTCCAGGCATCACATCTGACTCTCCCACCAAAACAGAAAGCCCATGAGAGCAGGACGTCTGCCTAAAAGCTCCCTATCCCGTGAGGAGCATGACACACTCAGTGATGCTGGGGTCTCCGTGAAGGTGACCTCCTTGGAGAGGCCTCCCCAACTGCCCCTCTACAGCAGTCCCTGCCGGGATGCTCTACTCCCGGGCCACTTGGCTTCTCTTCTGAGTATCTGTCCTGTCACTCTATAACATTTCACTGTAGGTTACATTTTTGTTAGCTTATTGTCTGTCTCCTCACAAGAATGAAAACTAATGTAACTTCCTTGGGACAGGGACCTTGTGTTTTTTTTTTTTGGGGGGGGACTCTCCACTGGAGGCACAGCACCTGGCTCCACATGGCATCCAGTCACCATGGTGAGTGAGTGAACAGCGTTGGCTGGGAAGTAGATGAGACCGTGGATACACCAAACTTAACAGAGCACCCTGTCAAGAGTCAGGGCTCAATGACTGTTCACTGTCTTCCTTCCTCTGCTACTGTAACTATTCTTCCTGAGTACTAACCACACCTGGCTCTGTACCAGGCACGGTGAGTGACACAGCAAACACACTCAGAGCTGGAGCCAAGAGCTTTACACACATTAGTTCACACAGGCTTCACAGTGACCCCAGGAGGTATTATTATTATCCTCGGTTTACAAATAAGAAAATTGAGGCACAGAGAGGTAGATTAAGTTACCCAAGGTCACACAGCTAAGTGGCCAAACCAGGATTAGAACCCAGGAAGTCTGGCACCAGCATCCATCACATGGTCACTAACTAAACAACCTCTGCCTTGTGGAAATAAGTAAGGCAGAGCCTCTGCTCCCAGCGAATAGACCAGATATGCAACATAGAGGAAGTGCCCAGAACATAATTGTTTAATTAATAAATCAATTCTAATGCATTGCATTCGGGGAGAGGGGAGCCACCCTGAGTGACAGAAACCACACTTATTCTGTCTCCTCTTCATGGTCAGAATGGATTTACCCTCATTTAAGCCAAGAGGTCATTGAAGCCATAGTTTCAACTTCCTGCAAGTCCAGATAAGTCAATAAAAGGGCAACCTTACCTAAGATCTCTTCCCTCAGAGATTGGTGGGGGAAGAGATGGGAATGCAGGGAAGGAGGCAGAAGGGGACTGGATTGTAGCCAAGATGAGATTTGAAATGATTTATAAAGGGTCACACGGGACATAGAAAGTGGCCCAATGCCCCTTTATGTGGCCATTTCTCTTCTCCCACCCATGAGATGTGTTCTCGCTTTACTCCCCGCCATCCACCTCTGAGCAGTGTGCAGACACATTTTGGAGGAGCCAAGAATTAAATCAAAATTACATTTATCTAGCTGTCTCTTGGACGAGCGACACAGTTCACTCTCGTTGGCTCCTAGCGGCTCAGGGAGCCAGGGGCGGTTAATAATAATAATACTATGTATTCACAGACCACTGTTCAGCAAGAAGCCCTGCCAACATTATCATGCAGCAGCCTATATTATTAACTGGTAACTGAGCTTTCGGCCCTAAGTCATAGACTGGACTGATGCCCCCGAGACTAGTCAGCACTAAAAGCAGCTTATCAAAACAAAATTTTTTAAAGATTTAATTGATTCATTTTAGAAAGGAAAGAGAGAGAGATAGGAGAGAGAAGGGGGGAAGGAGCAGGAAGTATCAACTCCCATATGTGCCTTAACCACTCAAGCCCATGGTTTCGAACCAGCGACCTCAGTGTTCCTGGTTGATGTTTTATCCGTTGTGCCACCACAGGCCAGGCTACAAATTTCTTGGTCAAAGGGTCAGCCAGCATTGCCTTGGCCCTCACCTCCTGCACAGCCCCCACTCCTGTCTGAAGCTCTCAGTGCCTTCACCTATAAGATGGAGTTCCACAAGGGGAAGGCAGAGGGGCTCTACAAGTCAGGATGCTTTCTGCTGCCAGTAACAGGACATCAGGCTAACATAAACAATAATCAAGGGGCTGCCAGAATCAAGTCAGTATTTCAGCGATGTCAGGGTTGTGTCTCTGCAATTCTCTAATCCTTTCCCTCGTGGTTATAAAATGGCTGCTGCAGCTCCAGGCATGGGGCCCACATTCCAGGTAGGATGAAAGGCAGAGGCGAGTAAAGACAACTCTATCTCTTTTACCAGTAAAGCCAAAGAATCCTCAGGAGCCCTGCCCCCACACCCAGCAGATGTCCACTTACATCTCATTGGCTAAAATGGGATCACATTAACACGCCTAGCTATACTCTAGATTAATCATCAAGGGAGAAAGTTTTCAAAGGGAGTGCTGGGTTAAGCAGCTAACTGTAGGGCAGTGAAAAGAGCACTATCAAGTCAAACAACCAGCTTCTTCTATCATGTGGATCTATGGTCTGTTTCCTCACCTGTAAAATGGGGAGCATTAAAACCAGATGACCTCTAGCTCTGACACTGAGTCAGTTTATGGCTTCTACCGAAATGCCCAGCACTGATCTAGAAAAAGTCCATAGGCTGTAATCCCCATCTCCTTGCTCCATTCTGATACTATCAGCCCTGAGCATTGGAGGCCCAAGAGCCTAGTGTGAGAGGCAAAAATTCAGGCCACGGGGAAATCAAAGGGACTGGGTGGTCAAGACTCCTGGGTTCTCTTTCATTGTTTATACTGCTCACTCCTCAAGGGTTTGGGTGTGTCTAGTATAGAGTCTTCTAATCAAAAGTCAGGTAACATACAATAATAATAATGTCAAATATTGCCTGAAACGTCACTATTCACCAGATACTATGCTAAGACCTTCAACTGTATTGTATCAAATCCTGACAACCACCTAATGTGGTTGTTATTAATGCACCCATTTGATAGATGAGCAAACTGAGACTCCAAGGCCTGCCCTGGCCTGATTTCACACAGCTAGGAAGTATAGGAGATGGCTGCTCAGCCCAAAGCACCACATCTTCATGTAACAATGTCCAAAGACCAGAGGGAGCAAGTCTCTGCCCTCTGCCCCTTTTAGAGGATGAGGACATTTTTCCAAGAAGCCCCCAGCAACCTCAGCGGGCAGCAGCATGCCTCATAGATGTCAAGTCATCACTGGCCAGGAGGAGGGGATTGTGTTCAGCTTACACGGATCAGCACTCACTGCCCATCCCCCAGCTGGGGAGGGACCCACGGGCTACCTGGGCAACCATTACCTGAACACTCTAAGCAGAAAGGAGTTGGGAAGGAAATGACTAAGAGGAAGGCTGTGCCATGAATGCCTTAATTTTAAATGTAGTCTCCTCCTTAATTATGCTTTGCACGTGGGCTGCACATTTCATTGTGTCCTTCCGCCACCATGCTTCCCTGCCTCTCATTCTGCTGTTTCCCTCACAAAGCCCTTGAGGCAGACAGTGCTGCCAATTCATGGAGTGGGAAACTGAAACATCACCAGGTGGTGATGAAACCAGAACTGGTCCCACATGTGCCAGACACCCAAGTCAAGGCTTTTTCCATGGTGTCACAGTGTCTCCTTGACAAGGGTCACTGTATGCAGAAAACTCCTGCCCTTGGGAGAACCTAAAGTCAATCTTTCTCTCTCCCTGTTTCTCTCTCCCTGTCTCCCCCCTCTCTCGGCCACATCATGGCTTTTATTCCATGAAACCCCTTTAAAACCAAGCTGCCCTGGGGTCCTGCCTAAACACAGTACTGCATGTGAAGAAGTATTGTATTCTAAACCAGCAGTCTCTACACACTGTGCTCTTCTTCTTTTGAGAAGCAATGGCAATCCTAACTTGAAGTCTCTCACAAAACACCTAGTGCAGGATATTCTATTGGTAATGCACAACAAGCACCTCATGACCCCCTTCCTGAGCCCCAATTCTCCCAATATCTCCCATGAAACCCTCTCTAGGAAAATCCTCTTTCCTTTCTCCAAACCTCCTCAAACTACACCCCAACCACAGTCCATCTTCACTCCTGTCTTCTCCCATCTTCTCCCAACTTCCAGACGCATTCTTCTTGCTTGGAGCCATGTCTCTTCCTTCTGCTCCCAACATAAATCAAGCCCACCAGCCTGAGCGGCCGTTTCTGCCCCGACTTATTATCTCAGCCCTGCAGAGGGGCCTAGGAATCGATAGGAGGAAGACAGAGCCCCCTCCGCAGCCCGGGAGGAAGGGGACTGCACCGTGACAGGTGCTCATATATTTACTGCCCCAGTCACAAGTCACAGGTTCAAAGAGCTCCTCACACCAGTGCCGCCGGTAGGAACACCTGACGAGGAAGGACACGGCGAAGGAGAACACACTCATCACCGGCTCCATACCCGTGGGACCTTCTCAGGGGGGTCTAAAAAGCAGTTCCTTCGGATTTTCTCATCTAATCCTGACAGCACGTCTGTGAGGTAACTGTCATGCTCGCCACCATTTTACAGATGAAGAAATGAAGAATCAGAGAAATAGAGTTGTTTTCCCCAAGGACAGAGCCAAGGGAGACCTAGGACAGTTCTGGTGCAGAGCTGTTGCACAGGTGAGTGCCTGCTGAGGTACACGCGTGCATGGACGGAAGGGTGGGTGGGTGAACGGCTCCAAAACCTATCCGAGTTTCACCACATCATACTGTCCCCAAGACAAATGCCACTCTGAAAACTTCCCCAATTGCCTCTTCTCTGTATTGCATTTTCTTCTCGGGTCACTGTCCCTGCTGAGATGGTAGGGCTGGATGGAAGGTGATTTCCTGATGGGAATTCCAGAGTCTGTGTTGACAGTGGTCCTGGATTCACCCTGTGGTCCCGCAGTCAGGTGCCACCCGGGCCCCGATCCCCAGAGCCCTCCTCTCCCCACAACCAAGGCCGTTAGCAACTTTACCTTGCTGTGGGCTCGGTCCCATGCATGTCAGATGCAGAGTGAGAACTGAGCATTGGAGGGATGGATCTCAGCACTTGACACCCATTGTGGGGTCCCCAGACCCACAATATCAGCATCCCCTGGGAGCCTGTTAGAAACCCAGAGTCCCCAGAGAGTCTCTCTCTCCAGCCACTAACATTGGACTTGATCATATGACTGGCCTGAGCCAGTGAACTCCAAGTGGACAGGAAATGGGCAGACTCTAAGAATGTGCTCTCTCTGACTTGGCTTCTTGTGCTCCGTCAATGCCCTGAGAGGAGCATGTCTTAGGTAGATCCTGGTCCCCGAACAGAGACACGTGCAGCAGACCTGAACCTGGAGCCATGCCCACCCAAACCCAGAAGAGCCCAGAAGAACCACAGCTAGCCCGCAAGCCCATGCCAGATAAGCAAATGCTAGTTGCTGCATGTCAGCGAGCTTGGGAGTGTTCGTTACTCAGCCTTATTTCATAGACACCTGACCGGTACCGGCGGTCACTGATGCAGAAAGCACTCACTATGCAGTAGGCACTGTACTAGGTGCTTAGCATGTGTCTTATTTAATCCTCACAACAAACCTGTGAGGTAGATATTATTATGCCATGTCACAGGTAAGCCCACTGAAGCTCACAAAGATTATTTTCCCAAATTAACATTACAGATAATGACAAGACCAAATTTTGACACCTGATGACTCATTACATTTTATCCTCTTATGATACATGTACTTTTTTTTTTTTTTTTTTTTTTTTTGGCTAGAAAAAATAAAATCTTGAAAAGGGTCCCTGCTCTGATCGTTGGAGGGCTGTTGTCATCTGATCCGTTGTGGTGTAATACAGGGGAGCTCAGTGGGAGCAGCAGCTGTCAGCCAGGGGAGAGGAGTTTCCTTCTAACCCCTGCCAGGCTGTGGGAAGGCCTGCTGTGCCTGCTCAGTGTGTGGAAAAGGTCAGACATTACCCTCCCCCTCATTGATATTCAGTGTGGTTCTGGCAGATACCAAAGGTGGCCTGTTAGGGCGCCCCTCTTCCCCTCCTCCTTGTTAATAATAAATCCGTTTCATTCAGGTGAAAAAGTGCCCAGCTCAGGAGATGAACCATGACTGGTTGGTCCAAGTTAGTCATACAATCTCATTGTCCTTTGCTAGGTACTAGGGCCAGGTGGAGGCGTTGGACCCAGTTCCGGAAATGATGCTCAGGGAAGGCTACAGGTATTTCTGGAAAAGCCATTTCCCTCTAACAAGAGAGAGACACCCTCTCCCTTACTGCTGGATAACAGTAATGAGGATATGGTGCTTGAAGCTGAAGCAACCCTATCTCAATCATGATAGGAGACATCAGCCACCTCCCTGAGAATGACAGAGAAGAAAGACAGAAAGATCTGGGTCTGTGATGACATCACCGAGTCACTGTAACAGCCCAGAAACTACGTCATTTCCTGTGATGCATTCAATTAATCTTCTTAAGTTTTAAGCCACTAGTAACTGGGTTTGCAATTACTAGCAGGCAAACACATCTGTTTTCAGTTATCTATGCTGCATTAACTACCAGAATTATCTGTTTAAAACAATACACATTCCTTATCTCACAGTTTCTAGAAGCCAGGAGTCTGGGCACAGCATAGCTGGGCCGTATGCTTCAGGACATGTCGAGAGGCTGCTGACAGGTGTTGTTTGCCAGGCCTGGGGTCTCATCTGAAAGGCCTCTGGTTGTGATAGGATTTGGATCCTCACTGGCTGTTGGCTGAAAGCCACCCTGAGTTCCCTGCCATAGGGCCTCTCCACAGGGCTGCTCACAACGCAGCAGCCGCCTTCCCCAAAGCCTGCAGAGAGCCTACAAGCATGACAGAAGTCAGAATTGTCCATAATCTATTCCTAAAAGTGACATTCCTTCACCTTTGCCATATCCCATTGGTTAAAAGCAAGTCACGGCCCTGGCCGGTTTGGCTCAGCGGTAGAGCATCGGCCTGGCGTGCGGGGGACCCGGGTTCGATTCCAGGCCAGGGCACATAGGATAGGCGACCATTTGCTTCTCCATCCCCCCTTCCTTCCTCTCTGTCTCTCTCTTCTACTCCCGTAGCCAAGGCTCCATTGGAGCAAGGATGGCCCGGGCGCTGGGGATGGCTCCTTGGCCTCTGCCCCAGGCACTGGAGTGGCTCTGGTTGCAACGGAGCGTCTCCCCTGGTGGGCGTGCCGGGTGGATCCCGGTCGGGCGCATGCAGGAGTCTGTCTGTCTCTCCCCATTTCCAGCTTCAGAAAAATACAAAAAAAAAAAAAAAAAAAAAAAAAAAAGTAAGTCACAGTCCCTGCCATTCATGTGGAAGGAGTCAGACATAGGCATGCCTGCCAGGAGGTGGTGATTATTGCAGCCTGCCTGCAGCCTGCCCACCACAACATCCTTACTGATGCATCTATCAATCAAACTCAGGTTAAGATCCTCCCCGCCCACCTCGCCGGGATCCTGAGTCAAACAGCCCAACTCCTAAGACATACTTTTGGGGCACTTGGGAAATTTTGAATATAAACTATGATATGAAGAAAATAGTGTTACTTTGTTAGGTGTGCTAATAGCATTGTGATTATGTCAGTAAAATGACCTTTTTTTTTTTTTTAGAAATACATGATAAAGTATGTTGGGATGGAATGCCATATCTGAGGTTTGCTTTTAAGTATTTCAGCTGAAATGAAGTAAAAAAAAAAAAAAATAGAACAAATGTGGCAAAAACATGGTAATTGTTAGATCAGAAGAATGACCATATAGAATTCATTGTACAATAGTTCAACTTTTGAGTATTCTCACATTTGTTATAATGATTTTTTTTAATCTGATTACCCTTTTATGACCTCCATAAAACCAAGACTTCTACATTAAACATTTGGGGTTGAGCAAAACCATGCTGAGAACACAAGGGTGGCTGTGAGCTGATGTCAGGGTTGTCCTTGAAGGTCTGTACCTGCCTCCCTCTCCATCACTGTCCTACATGCATGCTCTAACTCTGCCATCCAAAACCACACTGTTTCCCAAACAGACTATGCTCCTCCAAGGCCCTACCCCAGGCTTTTGCATGTTCCAAACCTTTGCCTGGGGATTTTTTTTTTTAATTTTTCTGAAGTTGGAAACGGGGAGGCAGTCAGACAGACTCCCGCATGCGCCCAACTGAGATCCACCCGGCACGTCCACCAGGGGGCGATGCTCTGCCCATCTGGGGCATTGCTCTGTTGCAACCAGAGCCATTCTAGTGCCTGAAGCAGAGGCCACAGAGCCATCCTCAGCACCCCGGCCAACTTTGCTCCAGTGTAGCCTTGGCTGCAGGAGGGGAAGAGAGAAACAGAGAGAAAAGAGAGGGGGAAGGGTGGAGAAGCAGATGGGCGCTTCTCCTGTGTGCCCTGGCCAGCAATCGAACCTGGGATTCCTGCACACCAGGCCAAGGCTGTACCACTGAGTCAACCAGCCAGGGCTGCCTGGGGATTTTGTCCAACACCTTCTTCAATGCCGTCTATCTACCTGGTCTACCTCCAAAACTTGACTCAAGTTTCCAGCCTTCAGTGAAGATATCCCTGACTTCATCTGCTAAGTAGAATGGACCCTCCCTCTCTGGAGTTCCCATTGTGCCTTATGCAAGTGGTTATTATAGTAGGTATCACTATATGGCAATTATTCATGTTTAGGTCTGAATCCCCTACCAGGCTAAGAGCGTCTTGAAGAAGGAAAAATAAAAAAGGATTCTCAATCATTTTAGTGTTCACAGCAATTAGCACAGGGCTTTGGCACATGGTAAGTGCTAAATAATGTTTGTTGAACAAATAAGTGATTGAATGAATAAACAAATGAATGGGGGGGTGTCTAGTGCCTTGCAACAATATTTATATACCCAAGAAGAGCTTCAGCTTACTCAGCAATTTCTGCAACCCAGCCGTGCCCTCCCCCACCATGAGAGGTCTCCTTGGCCTAAATATGGGATCACTGAAAATCCTAGTACAGAAGAGACTCCAGGACACTGAAATTCAGACAAACCACCAAGCGGAATGCCAGTGTGCAGCTCAGAAATAAGTGCCATAAACAGTTGCTCAAGAAAAGCGCCAGAAACTGCCGTGGACAAATTCTTAGACACAACAACAGGGTTGTGTGATAAGAAAGCATGTTTGGGCTCAACATCAAGAAGAACTGTCTTTAAAAGAGTTATGAGAACAGGCTGCCTCATAGAATCAGGAGCTCCCCATTCATCCAAACATTAACAGTTATTTACCGAGCACCTACCAATCCAGCTGTTGGATTACAACAGGGTACCACAGAGAAAAGTAACTACCCCCTGGGGATGGGATGCCGGCTAAGCCAAGGCCAAGTCTGGGCAATTCTAAGACTACTGCAGACAGGGTCCTCTCAGTCTAGACTCTAAGACATTGTACCAGATGACTTCCAAATGTAGAATTTTTTTAGCCTGATGACTCTTTCCCAGTTAATTTCATGTAGGACTAGTGGCTTCTAGGGACTTCCTAGTGAGACTGGAGAAGACACTGTCAAAGAATAATGGACAGGGCCTGGCCGGTTGGCTCAGTGGTAGAGTGTCAGCCCGGCATCTGGAAGTCCCGGGTTTGATTCCTGGCCAGGGCACACAGAAGAAGCACCCATCTGCTTCTCCATCCCTCTCCCTCTCCTTTCTCTCTATCTCTCTCTTCCCATTCCACAGCCAAGACTCCACTGGAACAAACATGGCCCAGGTGCTGAGGATGGCTCCATGGCCTCTGCCTCAGGCGCTAGAATGGCTCCGGTTGCAACAGAGTAATGCCCTAGGTGGGCAAAGCTTCGCCCCCTAGTGGGCATGCTGGGTGGATCCCAGTCGGGCACATGCGGGAGTCTGTCTCTCTGCCTCTCTGCTTCTCACTTCAGAAAAATAAAAATTAAAAATTAAAAAAGGATAGTGAATAACTTAAGTAAACCTAATTATAGCTCAAGAAAACTGGGTTGGGGGAAATGTAAACGTGAACCTTTGCTCCTCCTCCCCTCCCTGCACTGAAGTCCTTTTCCCGGCCTACGTGCACCAACACCATTCAGATCTTCAAATAAGCATCACCCCACAACCACCACTACCAAAGTATCCCTGACCTTCCTTACACTGGCCCTGTACAGCAGTCGGTAATCGTGATGCCAACAATGAACATCAGGCATTCTGTGTATGCATTCATCATTTAATCCTCCCATAGGCACTACTAGCCCCATTTTTCAGATAAGGAAACTGAGGTAGGCATCTTGCCCAAGTAGGTAGTGGGGCCCAAATTCTAACGCTGGTGGTCTGACCCCAGAGCCTGTGACCTTGTCACCCTCATAGCACATTAACACTTCATCACCTGTTCTGTCTGTAGCTTTGTCTCCTGCCACCAGACTCTGAGCTCTGCAGGGCTGGGACTTTGTCTGATCTGTTGATCTGTCACTGCATCTCTGTGCTTCAATGCTGAGCTCAATGCCTGGGGCATCTTGGGTCTCACAAAGTCTTGGAGAAACAAATGAATGAATGAATGAATGAATGAATGAATGAATGAATGTCTCGGCCTCACACTGGTAGCCACCTGTCACAGGGATCAGAAAATTTGCAGACCCTTTGACTGCTTATTACAAAGAATCTCAGTGTGGGATAATGAAAGTTACAGCGTGTACTGTCTGTCCACACTGCCTCCCTCTGTCTCCATACATGCGCATCTGAGTGAACAGATAACTCACGCTGAGATTTACTAAGAAAGCATTTAACTCAGCTCACACGTCTGCTGACCAAGCCTGTTACTTGCGGTAATCTATTCCATGCATTACCATTTTGGTTTCCAGCACAGAGAGACGGTGGTGGCTTGGTAGGATTTTTTTTTCCCCTCTCACCAGTTGAGTTACTGTCTGCTTTTGTGGAATAAATTGCTATAAATTGAGTTACCAGCACTCTAAAGTGGGGAAATATATTCTCGATGCTATATGGGTAGCTGACAACATTATAGAAATACACAAAGTATGTGTCCAAGTTTATGCGAATGGTGATGAGCTGTGATGGATGGTGGAAGAATGGGGACAGTGGTGGTGGCCTCAGGCAGGTGACACACACTGCACACCTCCCCTCCCATGGCACCTGGGTCAGCCTCTCAGAAGGGAGTCTTAGAGGTGGACTGCTAGCTCAGAGGATTAAAGCCAGAGGCAGATTAAGGTCGTTGAGGCTCCAGAGGCAGAAGAAAATATTGGGCCCTTGTCATTAGAAAAAAAGTGTAGAGTTGGGGTTTTGCGGGGCCCTTCAGAAGTCAGAGCCCAGGGTGCGCACCTGGTGTGCCCACCTTTAAATCTGCCTCTGATTAAAGCTCTGAGGATAAGCCAGGGGGGCTGGTCGCTGGGAAAATCAGCTTTGGAAATAAAATAAAGCCAGCCCAGTAAGAAGGGTATTGGGGACATTGTCAGTGCCCCAGGCTTTTACCTGTCCATCTCCCAGCTTTCAGGTGCTTTGCTTCTAAAGGTCACACCTGCAGTCTTTGGAAGATAGGCCTTGGGCTACTGGAGTGGCTTTGCAGCATTGCAGACCCCTGGGGCAGCTCTTAGCCAAAGACTGTCAAGCTCGCTTGGAGTGGGGATAAGTGAGGATGAGATCCAAAGTAATATAAACTCCAGAGCTTCCCACAGAATCAGACTGACACTGGGGCTTCACCTAAAGTCACACATTTGCTTGGCTTCTTTCCCTTCTCTGTCTCCCTTTCCCAATTTGCTTACTATGGTAAAAGTTGATGTAATGGAACCGGGACTGTCCATCTGCCTCTTTTTACTGTAGAGTCTGGAAAGTGAAATACTCACCTACCCAAATCCCCTGAAGCAAGGGGGGGTTATGTGATACGGTTTTCAACAATAAGATGCCGATGAAGGACCCTAGAGAGGGGTTCTTTTCCCAAATAAAAAGACAAAGGCTCTCAATCAAAAGGAGTTATGGCCTGGAATGAAAAAGTGATGCTTGGAGAAGCAGCAGCTGTCTTGTGGCCATGAGAACCAATGCTAACACTGAGGATGGTCAAATGGAAAAAGTAGGAGGAGCCAGGGTCCCTGATGGCATCCTTGGGCTTCTGTTCCATTCCTGACTTCCTGCCCCAGACTACATTTTGCACATGATAAATACACTCTTTGCCTTTTTAAGTGACTGTGGCAGAGTTTTCTGGTACTCCTGGCTGGTGTGAATGGTGAAGGTTTGGCCCAGAGCAGTTGTGGAGGATACAGAGGGGAGAATGTGGGTGATAACACAGGAAATACAATTGATATGACTTGATATCTGATGGGACCTGAGGGGAAGAGGGAATGAGAGAGGAAAAAAGTGTCTTTCTCTAATTAAGGAATAGAGGAAAGAAACAAATTTTAGTGAAAAGAAGTAAGTAATCATCACTTTTATAAGTGCTATGGACTGAATTTTGTCCTCCCAACCCCCAATTTATATGTTGAATCCCAATGTGATGGTATTTAGAGATGGGGCATTTGGGAGGTAATTGTGTTTAGATGAGGCCATGGGGATTTGGCCCTCATGATTGGATTAATGGTCTTATAAGAAGAGGAAGGGACACCAGAGCTTCCCACCCTGCCATGTGAGGACAGAGAGAAGGCAGCCATCTGTGGAGCCAGGAAGAGAGTTGTCATAAGAAATCTAATCAAACAGCACATTGATCTTGGACTTCCAGAGTCAGGAACAGTGAGAAATAAACCTCTGCTCTTTAAGCTACTGTTGCAAGAAACGGCACACAAACGGAGGATAATAGGCACCCAGACAACTTAATGGAGGAAGAAGACTTCATTAGTAGTCAGCAGAGCACATGATTCTAGTAGCACAAAAGCACGAGCTCCCAAAAGTTAGATTTCTTTTTACAGGGTCCATGCAAGGGGCATGTGACTCCTTTGAGGTCCTACATGCACCTTGTGGCTCTAAGTGGGGCTGGAGAGTTTCAGAAGGGCAGCAAGGGGGAAGGGGTTTCCAGACCCCTGGCCCTATCTATTTACAGATCTTGTTTTTCTTGTGAGTACTGTAAGAGTCTCTAGGAGGTCAGTTAGAGATCTATAGGATGTGGATAATCTTTAACTGGCTGAGCCAGTCATTCTTGCAGGCCCCTTCTCCTGCATTCTTCTGGTTTCTCCCCTCTCACCACCAGCCTGTGATACTTTGTTGCAGCAGCCTGAGCAAACCACAGTATTTCCCCATGTATCAGACATACCTTTTTCTGAAAAATTTTGGGTCTAAAAACTGGGTACGTCTATACATAGGTTGTAGAATTTTGTATTTGTATTTCCCGCTTTTTTCGCGCTTGTTTTTGTGCTCATTGTTAAAGACAGTGATTTGTCATCAGACACAGATGAGGACAAGCTAATGAATGGGAGTTTTGACAGTGATGAGGAGTTGTATGAATTTTATGATGAATACAACCTGAGTTCAATAACTTTATGTAATACATTTTTTTTTTCAAATTTCGGGCCCCAAATTAAGGTGCGTCCTATACATGGAAGCATCTTATACATGGAGAAATACGGTATGTTTTGTTGTGGGTCTTAAAGATTTCATTAACTATCTCACTGTAATTGTGACTAGCCTTGCTAAATGACAACTCCTAAGCCATTACCATTGGTGTCTTGAGCCTCCTGTAAGCCTAGGGCATACTACAAGGGAGCCATCAGTGCGTATAACTTTGCTAGTGACTATGACATTGTTGTCCCATAGATATATTGTTTTCATTGCTTGATCCTGGTATGAAATGAGGACCATCTGGAGAAATGACTCTCTCACTCTTCAAATAAGTCTCCCCAAATATCTCTCGGATCATTGGGGTTGCACAGCAGACTGTGCAGTGACATCTCTGGCCAAGATTCCTTAGTTCCCTTTCACGTGTTGTCTTGTAGCTTTCAGTAGTATTTCATGTGCAAATGTACCACAGCTTTTCATCCACTCATCTACTGATGGGCACTGGGGCTGCTTCCACATCTTGGCTATGGTAAGTAATGCTGCAATGAAGAGAGGGGTGCATGTAGTCTTTTGAATGAGTGTTTCAGCTTTCTTTGGCTATATTCCCAGAAGTGGAATTGCTGGGTCATCAGGCAGCTCCATTTTTAATGTTTTCAGGTAACTCCATACTGCTTTCCACAGAGGCTGCACCAATCTTCATTCCCACCAACAGTGCATAAGTGTTCCCTTTTCTCCCCACCCTCGCCAGCACTTGTGGTTTGTTGATTTATTGAAGATAGGCATTCTGATAGGTGTGAGGTGATATGTCATTGTGGTTTTAATTTGCATTTCTTGGATGATTAAGGACAGGGGGCATCGTGTGTGTGTGTGTGTGTGTGTGTGTGTGTGTGTACTGTATATACTCTTATCATGCAGCTGCATATCATGACAGTGTTACTTCTTCTTTTCCAATTTGGTTGTCAATTATTTCTTCTTCTTGTCTGATTGCTGTGGGACTGCCAGTCTATATTGAATATAAATGGTGATAGCAGACATTTCAGTCTTAATTTGTTTTTGCCTGTTGAGTATGATGTTTGCTGTAGGTTTGTCATAGATGGCCGTTATTACATTGAGGTATGTTCCGATGATTCCTACTTTGCTGAAAGTTTTTAATATAAATAGGTGCTATATTTTATTAAATGCTTTTTCTGCCTATTTTGATATGATCATGTGATATTATTCTTCATTTTGTGTGCAGTGTATATTATGTTGATTGATTTAGGGATGTTGTACCAACTTTGTATCCCTGGAATAAATCCCACCTAATCATGGTGTATGACCTTAATGTGTTGCTGGTCCAGTTTGCTAATGCTTTGTTGAGGATTTTTTTTTTTTACTTTTTTTTTCTTTTTCTGAAGCTGGAAATGGGGAGAGACAGCCAGACAGACTGCCGCATGCGCCCGACCGGGATCCACCCGGCACACCCACCAGGGGCGAAGCTCTGCCCACCAGGGGGCGATGCGCTGTCCCTCTGGGGCATCGCTCTGCCGCAACCAGAGCCACTCTAGCGCCTGGGGCAGAGGCCAAGGAGCCATCCCCAGCGCACGGGCCATCTTTTGCTCCAATGGAGCCTTGGCTGCGGGAGGGGAAGAGAGAGACAGAGAGGAAGGAGGGGGTGGGGGTGGAGAAGCAAATGGGCGCTTCTCCTATGTGCCCTGGCCAGGAATCGAACCCGGGTGCCCCGCATGCCAAGCCGATGCTCTACCGCTGAGCCAACCGGCCAGGGCCGAGGATTTTAGCATCTATGTTCATTGGGGATATTGGCCAATAATTTTTTTTTAATTTGTAGTATATTTACCTGGTTTGGGGAGTAGGATAATGCTGGCCTCATAAAATGAGACTGGAGTCTTCCTTGCTTGAGAAGTATTTGGAATAGTTCGAGAAGGATAGGTGTTCATTCTTCTTTGATTATTTAGTACAATTCACTGGGGAAGTCATCTTGTCCAGGACCTTTGTTTGTTGGGACGTTTTTTATTTTTACTTCAATTTCACTTCTATAATCTATTCAGATTCTCTGGTTCTAAAAAAAATAAAAAATAAAAAAAAAAGCCTGACCCGGCGGTGGTACAGTGAATAGAGTGTCAGACTGGGACACAGAAGACCTAGGTTCAAAACCCCGAGGTTACCAGCTTGAGCACGGGCTCATCTGGCTTGAGCACAGGTTCACAAGCTTGAGCGTGAGGTCGCCAGCTTGAGCATAGGATCATAGACATGACCCCATGGTCACTGGCTTGAGCCCAAGGGTCACTGGTTTGAAGACCAAGGTTGCTAGCTTGAAGCCCAGGGTCGCTGGCTTGAGCTCTATCCCTTGTGTCAACACTGGTCTGGCAACACAAGGATCCTTTATGGCTGTGGCCCCTCCGTCCCTCTCCTAAGTTGCATACCACAGACCCGCCTCATGTGACTCTAGTCCACTGAGCCCTCTATCTGCCAGAGCCCAGGGTAACTGGTTTTGAAAGAGATTTTGTGCATTGGCCCTTTAAAGGGTGCTCAGTCTCTGCAGATGACCTTCTCTTTCTAGCAGACAGAAACCTTACTCCTTTTCACAGCTGAATGCTATGCGCGAACCACTTCCCTGGTGCTCTGGGCTGGGAGCCTGGCTTGGGGTTTTGGACTCACACCTCTCAGAGGGAACCTATACACCCCAATCCCCACCACAGCTGAAGAATTCCATTTGGAAGCTCAGCTGCTGCCTGCGGAGAAGGGCCAGTCTTTTTGTGTCTCCACCCTATCTACCAGGTTTGATGTGGCTTCTCCTGTGAATGCTTGGTTATAAAACCTCTTCTTCATTTAGACTGAGCTGATTATTCAGGATGATTGTTCCTAAAGTTAGTTGTAACTCCAGTTTTGTCCTGAGAGGAGCTGAGTATAACATCCACCTACTCTGCCACCATCTTGAATCTCCTTCCCTTTCCCCATTTTGATCAAAACCCTTTGCATAAAACATCACTGGTCAATCATGTCATTTGGGCATTGTTTACCACATTTCTCTTCTTCCCCCTCTAAATCAAACACATTGTTAGATGGGATGATGCCCCTCAAGGCTGAGAAGGACTATACACAAGTACCTTGTCCCAAAGAGGAGGAACATGACAGGTGGGTTTTACTGGCTTTATTTGAACAATAAAAGGAATGGGAATAAAGAATCTGTTATACTCCTCTACGGTGTTCCTCAATTTCCACTGTCCATTAAATTTTAACATAACCATTACAACATTATTCTTCTCCACATAGAGCACACATTCTTCCCTGTTGTATAGTAAATAGGTGTCGGGCCCTGGGGTGTATAGAACTACTTCTCCAGGTTATCTATCAATACTTAGGTTTATTGAATTACTAAAGTTTTTACACTCATTTAAATGAGTGATTGTAAATGCGTCTGTAAGTTTAAGTGCTCCAAACCAGGGGTAGGAAAGAGAGTTTTCCACCAAAGCTCACCCAAGTCATTTTCTATCTGCTATGGGGCAGCTCTGGGCATCCTTCAAAAATTAGACTTCCCAATATCAAAGTGCACTTTTCAGCTGGTAGGGTAAAGTTTCCAGATTTTTTATATAGGCAGTAGAAGAATGAGTTTTCCTGATTTTGGCACCAGGGTTGAGGGCAGCAATCCTCCAATGTTCCTTTCAATTGAGGGGTAGTGTGGAGTGTATGTTTCTTCCACAGGAAAAAAGTGTAAAAGGCTGTCATGGTACAAGAATTAAGAAAAATATGGTGAGAGAGGGAAGAAGGAATGGGAAGACACATTCTTTATCCAACGTCTTGGGAGGAAGCAGTCTACCTGGATGTCGGCTACTTCTCTTCCTAGTCAACTTGAGTTTGAGGTCTCCAGCTTGTGCACAGGACTGGAAATCAAGGGGAGCCTCCTTCAGCTGTGAAAGGTAGACCCCAGTATTGACACCTTTTTCAGGGCAGCACTGTCAGTGTTCAGGAGTACTTGGGAAGGTCCTCCCTGTGAGTCCCACTCATGGAAGTGTTAGAGCAAAACAGACTGGTTTTTGTTTGTGACGGCAGCTCTTAGGGTCTGCTCTCTGAGCAACTTTCAAATATGCAATGCAGTATTGTCACCCATAGTCACCATGCTGTGTACCACACCCCCAGGACTTACTACTTATCTAATAACTGGAATGGTTTCCCAGGTTTACTCACTGATCCCCACCTCAGGCAATCACAAATGTGTTCTCTGTATCTCTGAGGACTTTTAAAGATTCCATATGTGAGATCATACAGTATTTTAACTATTTATTTATTTTTTAATGAGAGGAGGGGAGGCAGAGAGACAAACTCCCTCATGCAGCCAACCAGGATCCACCCTGCAAGCCCACTAGGGAGGCGATGCTCTACCCATCTGGGGCCATTGCTCAGTTGCAACCAGAGCCATTTTTAACCCCTGAGGTGGAAGTCATGGAGCCATCCTCAGTGCCTGAGGCCAACTCACTCTAGCCAACTGAACCATGGCTGTGGGAGGGGAAGACAGGAGAGAGAGAGAGAGAGAGAGAGAGAGAGAGAGAGAGAAGGGGGAGTGCAAAGGGTGGAGAAGCAGATGCTCGCTTCTCCTGTGTGCCCTGACCAGGAATTGAACCTGGGACATCCATACACCAGGCCAATGCTCTACTACTGAGCCAATTGGCCAGGGCCTGTACTGTATTCATGATCTGAGTATTTTGCCCACAAGGTTCATTCATGTTGTCTCAAATGGCAGGATTTCCTCCTTTTCATGATTGGGTCATACTCCATTGTAAATATTTATATAATGATATATACTCCATTCATTCATCGATGGACACAGGTTATTTCCATGTCTTGGGTGCTGTGAATATTGATGCTGTAAACATGGGATGCAGATACATTTTTGAAATAGTTTTTATTTCCTCTGGATATATACCAAGAAGTGGAGTTGCTAGATCATAAGGTAGTTTTATTTCTGCTTCTTTGAAAAACTTTATACTGTTTTCCATTAGTGGCTGCACCAATTTCCATTCCCACCACCAGCACACAAGGGTTATTTTCTCCACATTCTCCTCAGCACTAATCTCCCAGCCTTGGCACTTGTGCTGCTTGGAGGGGGTGGGGAGGGGTGTCCCTGCCCTGGCTGTTCCTTCTCTGCACACTGTAACACAAAAGGCTGGTGGCCGCCCTCCTCACACAGCAGAACTTGCTGGTTTCTAACACAGCTGGAATCACATTTGTTGGGTGTGCATGAGGCCAGGAACTGTCTACCTCTCTCACCAGAAGCAGTAATGAGGTCATATGAATTGTTCATGGGTCCCCAGCCACACTCTCTGACCCTGAGTTTGTGAGATTGCTCCAGGACCTCAAGGAAGTAGGTCTGGAGGCCAAATGTGAGGTGAGCAAAAGCTACAGCCGAATCTAACAGCTGAATCTCCTCAGAAAGCCCAACCTGAGCCACTGATGCCAGGGAAGGTAGACATGGGCCCGAGCCGCAGGCAAACACGGCCTTGGCCAGTCTCAGGGGGGTGAGCCTGATAGCCAGGGTTCCCAGCCCTGGTCCCTGCCCCCCACACACAGTGCACTGAGGGGCCCAAGGTCCCCTCCTGGGCAGGAGGCAGGGGTCCCTCAGGAGGCCCCAGTTTGGTACTTAGGTTGGATTTCGGTGGCCTATGTCGTGGGTGCCCAGGCCATTGGGATTTGGGGGACCCTGGACTTTTGGTGTTAAAACCAGCATAGTCCCCGGACAAACGTGCATGAACGGCCACCTCAGGTCAGTCAGGGAGCTCTGGGAACTGGCCCCTTTTGTCAGCCTGAGGGTTCTCTCCCAGATCCACCCGCTAGGGAAGAACACTTTCCTGTTGGGTTTCTGGCCCGGGTCCCTGCTTCCCACTGACTGTGCCCAGGACGCACGGCTGCTCTCTGGCTCCTGGGAAGCACTCGGCAACCCTTTCCTCCCACTGGAGAAAGGGACCCACAGGCCTCTTCATTACAGAGGCGCCCAAGCCTCAGAGGAAGCAGCTGGGGGAGGGTTCTGTACTGTCCTCTCTCCCTCAGAGAGGGCTGCCAGGCACTGCAAGTTCATCGCTGTAGTGAACCCGTGATCGAGGAACAGCTACCAGGCCACGCTCAGACACAGGCGCTGTGGCTACCTTGGGCCACTCTTGGTTGCTCACATGTGGGAATCTCTAGAACATGTCACAGATGGCCTGTTTCAGGAAACTAGAGTGTGTGGTCTCAGGCTCAGGCCACCCCAGCCCCAGCTCAGACCCTGTTCAGGTGAGGGCCCCAGGCAGCAAAAGATGATGGGACTCCACCTGTCTGCTCATTACTTTCTCCACCAGGAATCAGCTCCTTCTTATCTGGCTTCTAGGGGCTTCCAGTGGGTAATAAACCGTCTTGCCATAAGGGGCTTGGCCCTATTAGTTCAGTTCCTTGGTCCAGAATAATTGCGCTGTGTGTTTTGATCTTTCCTCAGACCTTCACAGGCTCACAGCTGGAATCATGCACACCCACCCAAGATGAATGGACACACAGACACACTCACCCCCTCCCAAGGAAACCCCTACATGATTATAGTGCAGCAGACACACTCATAGAATCACACTTATAACCCAGAACACAGGTCTTTACAATACAAATAAAACCAAGGTATAAGGGAGCTAAACTCAGGAACATGTACAAACACACAGCTAAACACTGACAGGCGCAGACCTGAACCACCCATGGACCATATGCATCTCTGTGACCTCGTAATCTTGTACGTGACCTGCTGTCCCTCCCTGTGGGCCCCTTCCTGGCCTCCAGGCACTCCAGGAGTCCTTAACAGGAAAGGTGGTGGAAGGCTGTTCAAGACAGACACTCAGAGAGGATGGAGCCAGGGTGCTAGCGGCTTGGAGTCACCTTCCTTCTGAGTGGCACGGTGCTCAGGCTCATCGCAGCCCACGAGCCAAGGTGAAGCCCCCTGAGCTCACAACCACTTGGGGTGCAATGGAAGAATTTAAATATATTCTTGCAGCCTACATTTGGAAAGTCGTTAACCTAAATGTTTTTTTTTTTAAGAAGTCCTAAACCCAATAAAAACAACTAAGGAAGAAATCTTGTAGATTATGATATATGAGGAATGGAAAATATAGTGCGTATAAAAATGAAATATGGTTAATAACAGTGTATCTGGCATGAAAGCATTGTATTAGTTGTATAGCTATGTGGAATAATACATAATACCTTTTAGAAAATAAATTTGAAAAAGAAGAGAAAAATTTGGATGGGATTTTTACTAAAACAAGCTTTGGACACATGAATGGGAAGTATGCAGGAAAGCAAATACTAGAAGTGAGAGGAAAATGACATTGTGAATAATTCTCTTTTCCAATATTTTTGTATATGGGCAAATAAAAATTAAGTTATACTTAGGTGTATTGTAATCAAAATCTACCTAGTCACAGAATAAATTACTTCCTCAAGCTTTTAAGAGCTCATTTGTAAAAGCAGAACTAGTCAGGTTTTCTGAGTACGGCTTTAAGGACACACTTGCTAATTTATCACATCCAAAATGTCCAACTTTAAAATTCTGTTCAGTTCATTACTGAGGAGCTGTGTGTGCGGAGCAGAGGAAGCTCAGGTTTTGTAGGACCTGATGTGCAGTGTGAGAAAATAAGGGATAGGTGAACTCTGAGAAAGAGCACGGTGAAACCTGGTGGCAGAAAGAGCGGAACCCTTGGAGACGGAGCAGAGCTGGTCAGAGGCAGGAGGAGGGTAAGTCACAAAAGCCAAAGGAAGGTCCAGGCAGTGAGTGAAGGAGCCTCGAAGGTGAGCCAGGGTCCAGTACTGAACCTTGGAAAGGAACACCGAGGACATCTGGGAACTGGGCCCCTTTTGTCAGGGAGCTCTGGGAACTGGCCCCTTTTGTCAGCCTGAGGGTTCTCTCCCAGATCCACCCGCTAGGGAAGAACACTGTCCTGTTGGGTTTCTGGTCCGGGTTCCTGCTTCCCACTGACTGTGCCCAGGATGCACGGCTGCTCTCTGGCTCACGGGAAGCACTTGGCAACCCTTTTCCTCCCACTGGAGAAAGGGATCCACAGGCCTCTTCATTACAGAGGCGCCCAAGCCTCAGAGAAAACAGCTGGGGGAGGGTTCTGTACTGTCCTCTCTCCCTCAGAGAGGGCTGCCAGGCACTGCAAGTTCATCGCAATAGTGAACACATGATCGAAGGACAGCTACCAGGCCACGCTCAGACACAGGCGCTGTGGCTACCTTGGGCCACTCTTGGTTGCTCACATGTGGGAATCTCTGGAACAGGGGTCCCCAAACTTTCTACACAGGGGGCCAGTTCACTGTCCCTCAGACTGTCGGAGGGCCGGACTATAAAAAAACTATGAACAAATCCCTATGCACACTGCACATATCTTATTTTAAAGTAATAAAACAAAAGGGGAACAAATACAATATTTAAAATAAAGGACAAGTAAATTTAAATCAACAAACTGACCAGTATTTCAATGGGAACTATGGGCCTGCTTCTGGTTGATGAGATGGTCAATGTCCGGTTCCATATTTGTCACTGCTAGCTGGAACAAGTAATATGACGCGCTTCCGGAGCCGTGACGCAGGCGTCTCGCATCACCGGAAGTAGTACTGTATGTGAGTGACTCCTCTCACTGACCACCAACGAAAGAGGTGCCCCTTCCAGAAGTGTGGTGGGGGCTGGATAAATGGCCTCAGGGGGCCGCATGCGGCCCACGGGCCGTAGTTTGGGGACCCCTGCTCTAGAACATGTCACAGATGGCCTGTCTCAGGAAACTAGAGTGTGTGGTCCCAGGCTCAGGCCACCCCAGCCCCAGCTCAGACCCTGTTCAGGTGAGGGCCCCAGGCAGCAAAAGATGATGGGACTCCACCTGTCTGCTCATTACTTTCTCCCAGTTGGCCAGGGTCTGTACTGTATTCATGATCTGAGTATTTTGCCCACAAGGTTCATTCATGTTGTCTTAAATGGCAGGATTTCCTCCTTTTCATGATTGGGTCATACTCCATCGTAAATATATACTCCATTCATTCATCGATGGACACAGGTTATTTCCATGTCTTGGGTGCTGTAAATATTGATGCTGTAATTCACATCATGCAGCTCACGGTTGCTGCCCCCCAACACTGCCCTGTGGGGAGCAGCGATGCCATTAGAGATTCTACCTGCGGGAGTTCGGGAGTGTTTAGAGGACCGGGAGAGTATTGGAGGGGTGGATCTCAGCTCCCAGAAACCAAGCGTCTATAAAAAGGTTTGAGTCAGAGGGATCCCCAGTGATGAATTTCTCTTAATATCAAAATAAGTTACTAGACTCTTATTGAGTTATCACTGAAAGTATCTTGGGCTTATTAAGTGTTTTTGCTGGAGGCAATCAGGCAAGTAATCAGTCTTTATGATTTGTCTTATGCTTCTATGTAAAGGATTAGAAGTGGTGAGTGTTTCGGTCTAAAATAAGCTAGTTCTCTACTGCCAAAAGAATGTTTCACTAGTCTTCCTCTTTTCTCCCCAGACTCCTAAGTTTCGTGGTCAATTTTAAACCATGTGTTAACATATCGAACACAAATTTAACAAACTTTTAAATTGGTTTCCTTGAAGATGACCCTGATTTTAGTTTGGGCCTTAGAACCTAACATTAAACAAAAAGGAAATTACAGGCTTCCTGTTCTGTCAGTTCTGGGTAAAAATGTAAGCCAATGAAAAAAGTCTTGCTGTGTGCTGGCCGGGTGGCTCAATGAATACAGGGTCGTCTTGACTTGCAGAGGTCATGGGTTTGACCGCCAGTCAGGGCACATGTGAGAAAAACTCTGCCTGGCTCCCCACCTGCTCTTGACATTAGAAGTCAGAGTCAAGGTTCCAGTTCTCAGGCAGCCTGCATTCACTTCACAGTCCTCGGCAAACTGAAGGCCAATGGCAGGAG
Organism: Saccopteryx bilineata; assembly: GCF_036850765.1. Classification (NCBI taxonomy): domain Eukaryota; kingdom Metazoa; phylum Chordata; class Mammalia; order Chiroptera; family Emballonuridae; genus Saccopteryx; species Saccopteryx bilineata. The sequence continues at coordinate 91,613,369 of NC_089490.1, read as the reverse complement.
GGATCAGGTTTACCTGGTCTTCAGATGTGCATCTGGGCAAGGGGTGCCACTGGCAGGATGTGTCTTCCAACATGAATTCACCCTGCAGGCAGGCGTGTATCGAGACTGAGAGTTCTCCTGGGTCTAAAAAAAAGTATCATTCTGGGCCATGAGCACACCAGGTTGCGGTCAGGGGAGCCAGCTCAGGCTGTACCCCATTGGAGTGGGCAGAGAGCCTGTGTTGTTTGTGAGTGTTGACGGGGTCCCCCTCCCCACACTCAGTCAGCACTCCCAAGACTCACCCTCCTAGGAGGCCATGCTGCTGGTTTTAGGCCATCCAGTCTTGAGCTGCCTGGACCAGCTGGGCGGAGGGAAGTGTTTCAGTGGGGTTTCCCCAACTTCGGGCCAGTCTGGCCTTTCTTATCTCCCGTTAGGGCTGGGAGATGGGAGTAGCCCTGGCTGCCCTGTGTTCTGCAGGGAAGGGAGGAAGGAGGGTGTGGAGATCAGAACCCTCTGAGAGGCCCCTCCAGGGAGCCTTGACCTCCACCTGAAACTTTCTCCCACATCCCCAGAAGCTCACGGTTGCTGCCCCCAGAAGTGCTGCGGGAACATGGTCCTCACCCGGCTAGATGCTGAAGGCCAGCCAAACTGCAGAGCTCAACACAGCCCTCTGAGTGCCCAGGACCTCAGAGACCAGGCTGACTTGCCCCAGAGGCGTCCCTACCTTCCCCAGTTTCCAAGTTCCAGAACCTTACAGCAGGTTTTCACCTCTCCTCCCACTGCCACGTCCCCCACGCAGAGAGTCTTTGCTTTGCCAGAGGGCCCCTGGTCATTGTCTACTGGGGAGACTGGTTAGGGGAGTGGGGCGTGTCCCAGACACAGGGTAAGGTCCCCTCTTACGAATGAGGGGACTGTGTTTGGCCACATGAAGGGCAAGGTGTCTGCAGGGAAAGATGCCACGAGTTTACCAAGCCCAGCTACCCCTTTGTAATAGAGCTTAGAGAGCCTGTGGGGGCCAAAGTGTGGACACACAGGCGCTTGTTACAATTCCTTTGGCCTTGGACCAACCCCCAGGAGGGGCATCCACTGGATGACACAGGCCAGACGCCCAGACAGCTGAGAACTTGCTGCCAAAGTGGGGCTTCCTGGGTCATTGGAGGGTCCACCAGGATTACCTGGAGCTGCTGTCTGCCATGGTCTCATTACTGTTTCTGGTAGGTGCCCGACACACTAATCTTTGAGAGGGCTGTGTGACCAGTGGCAGGGGCTCCTTGTCCTGGGCACAGTTTGCAGGATGTCTCAAGACAGCGAAGTTGATGGGAAAAGCAGTGGAGAGGCTGGTGCTCCATCTCCATAGTGGCGGAGGCCACAGAAGGGCCTGAAGGGGGCTGTGGGCTAGAGGAGGAGTGATGGGCAGGGCCAGAGTGGAGGAGAGGAGAGGAAGGAGGACTGGGGGGGAAGGGATTCATGGGCAACCTAGTGGTTTTGTGGAGGCTGCAGGGCTTGTAGCATTTCATGGGATGGGGGCCTGCTGGGGAGAAGTGGGAACTTGGTTTGGCGGGGTGGGGGAGCATGAGGAGGACGAGGCCGAGGTCCCAGATTGGGGTCCTGTGGAAGGCTATGCGGGAAACCAGCTGAGAGGGAAGGAGCATGGGAAGGGGAAGGCAGACGGGGTTTTTTGGTGATAGTAGGAAATTGGAAAGCAGCTGAGGAGGAAGGGGCACGGGAAATGGAAGGGGGAGAGGGTTGCCAGAGGCAGTAGGAAAGCGGAAAGGCTTCTTCATAGTGGCGAACAGTCGCACAGAGTGAGTGCAAGATCCACCCGTGGGGTCTGGCATCTGCCTCTGTCCTTGTGATCTCATAAGCAGAATTCTAGAGAGAGTCCGGGAAGCCTTGCCTGAAGCACTTCTGTGTGCACTGTTGGGCTAGCAATCCAAGGTCTCTCTGTACTCAGTACACTTCACTTTCATATGGTTTTGTGTTAAGGTTCAGGTGTAGAGCACAGTGGTTAGACAATCGTACACTTTACAAAGTGTCCACCGGATACTTCCAGTACCCACCTGGCAACATGCATAGTTATTACAATATTATTGACTGTATTTCCTGTGATTTTCTTTACATCCCTGGGACTATTTTGTAACTCTGGATCTGTACTTCTCAATCCCTTCACCTTTTTAATCCAGTCACTCGAAACCCTGCCTCCTTATGACCACCATCAGTCTGTTTCCTGTATCTGTGAGTCTGATTCTGTTTTGTTTGTTCATTGATAGTGCTCTTTAGATTCCACATAAAAGTGCAATCATATGGTATTTGTTTCTCTGACTGGCTTATTTCACTAAGCATTATAACCTCTGTGTCCTTCGAATCTGTCACAAATTGTAAGATTTCCTATTTTGCATGAATAATATTCCAAATATATATGTACCACCCTTAATTTTTTTTTAAGTGAGTACAAGGGAGACAGTGAAACAGACTCTTACATGCACCCTGACTGGGATCTCCCAGCAACCCTAGTCTGGTGCTGATGCTTGAATCAACCGAGCTATCCTCAGTGCCTGAGGCTAATGCTTGAATCAATGGCTCCAAGAGGGAAAGAGGGAGAGAAGAAGAAGGAGGGGTATGAGAAAGCAGAAGGGCGCTTCCCATGTGTGCTCTGACCAGGGGTGGAGCCCACAATATCTTCACACCAAGCCAAAGCCCCATCTACTGAGCTAGCTGACCAGGACAACCCTTAACATTTCTTACTTTATTTTATTTTATTTATTCATTTATTTATTTATTATTTAGAAAATTAAATTTAACAGGGTGACATTGATCAACAAAAATACATAGATTTCAGGTAAACCTGTTCACAACACTTGAATAGTCGATATGTTGTATACCCATCATCCAAACTCAGATCATTTTCCGTCACTTTTATGTGTCTGTGATCTTTTCCTTCCTTGGAGACACCATCTGCACAGTGGTAATAGGATTTTATGTCACCGCTGGGCTTTTCCTGATTCCTAGTGTTTCAGTGAAGCTTCTCCCAGTATTTCAGTTAAGTGGACATGATATAACCATCCTTTCCCTTCACACGGTTTTGGGGTAATCTGGGTTCTAAAAGGAAAGGTCTCAGAGTAAGGAGAGGACCACAATTCCAGGACGCAATCACACAGGGACACCTTTCCTTGATCCCTAACAGGAGTGAAGACCTGTGGGGAACCGAAGTCCTTGGTCCAGGCGGGCAGTCCTCTCTGCTCGCTGAATGAGGTGGAGGGTATTCAGATGTTTCCTAACCTGTCCGCGTGTAGAGCTGTGGGACATCGGACCTGGTAAGCGTCCATCGACCCCTCAAGGGCGGTGCAGGTGGATTTCCGTGTCCTCCTGCGCTTGTGCGCCTCGGCCTGTGTGCGTGTTTGCCCACGCGCACTAACACCGCGTGCTATGTGCTTGGTGTGGGTGTCCAAAGTAGGCACTGTCTGTGTTTCTCCCAGTTTGGTTTCGGTTGAGCGAGGAGGTCAGAGTGTGCCGGGCTGGATGCTGCTCCCTCAGGGCGCTGCCCAGAGGGTGCGGGGCCGTGCGGGCAAGGGTGCAGGCGGACAGACGGAGTTCCCAGCGGAGACTCCCGACCGCGACCCGGTGGTCTGCGGGCCAGGCCTGTGGGGAGGGCGGCGCGGGTGCGGGGTCCTGCCTGGCCCGGCTGCATCGCGGAGGCCCGCAAGCACGAGGCGCGCGGCACAGCGAGTCCCAGCGGGGCGAGGTCTCCGGTGCGCAGTCTTGGGACGCGCAGAGGCGGGAACCCCGGAGCGAAGCGCGGGAGCAGCGTCCGCGTCCCGGAACCTCGGGAGCCCCGAGTAGGTCTGCGTGTGCCGCGCACGGTCAGTTCCGAAGCTTCCCGCCGCGGCGAGCAGGGCCGGGGGACCAGCAGGGCCGGGGGACTCCCCGCTGGAGGACAGGAGAGGGGGTGAGGGGGCCCTCATCTGCCCGGGAGCGCAGGGCCGGGCTGCTCCGGAATTGGCGCTCCCTTGGGACCTGTGATTTCTGGGTCTCCTGGCGGGACTGAAGACTTGCGTGTCCCCTTCCTCCCTGCGCACCCCAACACCTCTTCTCTGCTCCCCAGATTCAAACACTGTAAACGTCCAGCGAGACCTTTGTCTCTGAGCGGAGTGTACGCGGATTCCCGTGGGTTCTGCCATGTTGATGATCCCGTGCTCACGCTGGGGACCTCGGAGGTTCCAACCAGGAACTTCAAGGGGACGCTCCGCTCACAGCCCCACCCGGGTCAGGTTGCATTACCGTTTTCTTCATAAAGCTTAAGTGCGGTGTTAACCAACTTTAGTCAGATAAACAAAACCATGCCTTGATGCATATTTATCCCACTTTTGATGCTCATATTGTGCGTTTCTGTGGGCTCCTTTGAATTTTAGCGATTGAGAAACTGTAAGAAAACATGTAGAGACTTTGCATGGAACATGGGGCGGACGATGTGGGGGATTGAGGGTGTTGTATTGAGTGGGACATTTGAAACCATGTTAACACAATTAATTTAAAAATTTTTTAAAGAAAAAGCTACAAAAGAGATTATGTAAACAAATTAACAAGAATTGTTTTTTACATTTTATTTAATGGCGGCCAATTATTTTAAGTGGAGTCAATGTCCATATTCATCAATGAGATCATCTCTGATCGCTTTGGAGTTACAATGGTTCAAGTGTGTTTCTCCTCTATCACCCTTTTAGCTCCTTCTGAGAGAGTGTTCACAGGGTGTCGTTTTGTTGAGCTTTCTGTGGTAGTTCCCGTGCCTGCGGTTTTGGCCTCAACAAGTCCAGTTACTCATGACCTCAATGACTTGCTTCTTCTCTCCTAGGTCCACTGTGAGCAACCTCTACACTTTTCCAAGAGCCGCGGAAAATGTGGGAATCTCAGGCGAGCTTCCCCACTCTGCTTTGGGATGCCTTTTAGGTTTAGAAAAATGCATGCTTAAAAATGGGGTAGTAGAAATAGATAAAAAGACATTATGTAAATAGTTGTTAGCGTGTCGGATCAGCACCAAGTACTGTATCTTTGTCAAATTCATATATATAGGTAGTATGACACTTTCGGGTTTTTGAAGGTGAGCTGCCAATATAACCAGTGACCTTGGCAGCCATAGAAAAAGGAAAATACCATCCATTACGTGCTATAGAATATAAGAAAAGGAACTGTTTTTATTTGTGGGTTGTAATGATTTCCTAGGACTTGGAATTTTTTCTGTGATAAAGTTGATACAATATGCCTAGCTTTTGTAATGACAACCAGTGCATCATTGTGGTACCTGGCTTATATTCACTTTTTTTTTAAGTGAGAGAGATAGACTAGGACAGACAGACAGGAAGGGAATGAGATGAGAAACATCAACTCATAGTTGCAGCACTTTAGTTGTTCATTGATTGCTTTCTCATACATGCCTTGACCAGTGGGCTCCAGCTGAGCCAGTGACCCCTTACTCAAGCCAGCGACCTTGGGCTGAAGACAGTGACCCTGGCCTCAAACCAGCAACTTCTGGGCTCAAGCCAGCGAAGTTTTATTTGGTTTCCCAGAAAACCAAATAAAATAATATTTTATTTTTTGGTTTCCCAGAAAACCAAATACAAAAAATATTCTCTAGTCAAGATGTCCTCACTTCCCACTTCCCCATTTAATTCTCAGTGTCTTGCCTTTGTTGTTACCGCTTTGCTGCATCTGTTGGTAAAGATTAGCAGTGACGAAATTATAGTCAAATCCAGTGAACATTTTCCAGTCCTTTCCCTCCTGTGACCATTCATCTGCCTTTGATATGTTACTTCCAAACTGATACTATTCTCCCTTTACTTGGCTTTAAAAAATTACCTGTAGGCATTTCTTTATGTATCTTTGAACAATAAGGAATATTTCAAAAAGTAAGTGGGGATACCCCACAATACCATTCTTATATAAATAATATCTGGTGCTCAAAGTTTCTCAGTTTTCTTTCTTTTTTTCTTCTTTTTTAATTCAGTAAGTGAGGAGGGGAGGCAGAGCGACAGATGCCCGCATTGCATGAATCCTGACAGTGATCCACTGGGCAAGCGCAGTAGGAGGCGGTGCTCCGCCCATCTGGGGTGTTTCTGACTTTCTCAGCAACCAAGCGCTTAGCACCTGAGGAGCCATCCTCAACACCCAGGGCCAACTCATTTCAATCTAGCCATGGCTTTGGAAAAGGAAGAGAGAGAGAAAGAGAGAAATGAGGGGGGTGGGGGGGAGAAGCAGATGGGTGCTTCTCCTGTGTGCCCTGGCCGGGAGTCAAAGCCGGAACACTGACACGCTGAGTCAGCGCTCTGCCACTGAGCCAACCGACCAGGGTCTCTTAGTTTTCTCTCCTTTCTCTCTCCTTCTCTTTCTCCTGTCTCTCTTATCAATCTGTCATTTTTGTTGCTTTGTGATTTCTTGACTGTAATGTCTAGCAAATGTTTCTTGTTATACAGTATGGCATTTGTGAAAACTTGCAAAAGCTGAAGCTCATAGGTGTGTCTTGTCAAGACGTCTATGCAAACTGTAAGTTAATCTGATATTATCTATCATTAACTTTGTTCCAAGAACAGACACTGTGACCATCAACGATGGATAATAAATTAATTGTGGGTCAGTGTAAAGCATTTCTGTCATGTTTATGTGTACAGATAGCATGATACTCTAGAGCTCTTAAAGCCACAGCACAGGTTTCCCTTGTGTTCTTGGCATTCGTCACGTATGTATATAAAAGACATTATTTGACTTTTATTGATCAGCCGAAATACTTACTGTATTTCCTCATGTATAAGACACACCTTTTTCCAAAAAACTTGGGGTCTAAAAACTGGGTGCATCTTATACAGAAGTTGTAGATTTTTTTAATTTGCATTTTCCGCTTTTTCACGCTTGTTTTTTGCGCCATTATTGAAGACAGTGATTCATCATCAGATACAAATGAAGACAAGCTAATGGATGGGAGTTTTGACAGTGATGAGGAATTGTATAAATTTTATGATGAATAAAACTTGACGGTAGAGCATCGGCCTAGCGTGCGGAGGACCCGGGTTCGATTCCCGGCCAGGGCACATAGGAGAAGCGCCCATTTGCTTCTCCACCCCTCCGCTGCGCTTTCCCTCTCTGTCTCTCTCTTCCCCTCCCGCAGCCAAGGCTCCATTGGAGCAAAGATGGCCCGGGCGCTGGGGATGGCTCTGTGGCCTCTGCCCCAGGCGCTAGAGTGGCTCTGGTCGCAACATGGCGACACCCAGGATGGGCAGAGCATCGCCCCCTGGTGGGCAGAGCATCGCCCCTGGTGGGTGTGCCGGGTGGATCCCGGTCGGGCGCATGCGGGAGTCTGTCTGACTGTCTCTCCCTGTTTCCAGCTTCAGAAAAAAAAATAAATAAATGAAAAATAAATAAATAAATAAATAAAAAACTTGAGTTCAATAGCTTTATGTAATACTTTTTTTTTTTTAATTTCGGGCCCAAAATTAAGGTGTGTCTTATATATGGGAGCATCTTATACATGAGGAAATATGCAAGAGTGTAATGAATGAATGTTTCCTCCTATTGTCCCAAAATTCAGCATACACCCCTAGACCAAGGACAATGGACACAGAATACCCTCATGTCATAGAGGATGAGCTAAGAGAGGACAGAGGCACCTTCGCTCCCAAGTCATCACCCCTCCATGACCCCCTTCACTCCATCAGCAGAACAACCAGAGGAATTTCAGGGGGTTCATCAGGGAAGAAAGGCTGCAACTTCCTGCTATACACCTCCTCTCCCCCCTTCCTGCTACCCCCACCCCTACCCCAGCCAACTGCAAGAGAACCACTTACAAAGATGGGACTCTGTCTCAGTTTTAATTTCCCCAGAAGGAGACCTTGAGACAAGGTTTTAAGGACAAGTGGTTTATTTGAGAGATGACCCCAGGGAACACCGGGAATGAGAGAGTGAGCTAGAACAGGGAAGGCAGTGAAGGAGGTCTGGTTCTGGGGAAGGTAACCCCTGTAAGCAATGGGAGATTAGCCCCACCAGGGAATGCTGGGGGCCAGTGAAGAGCAGTTGTCCCCACCACCCCCTGGAAACAAGGGAATCTGGTGTTTCCACCAGCGTTCATCAGTCATGCATCAAGGGCCACTGATGGATAGTGAGTGTCTGCTCCTGGCTACCACTGTTGGTGAGAGGCCCATAGAAAGCTCTGGGGCAAAGACATCAAGGCTGCCTCAGAAGTCAGTCAGTGAGATTGAAGAAGGCCAGAGGTTAGGCAGGCCACCCCAGCACCTGCTTCAGGCTGCCCGGGAGAAAGGGAACTGAGTGTGCGTTTGACGTGGACACTCTACCTTCCGACTAAATCTAACTGAACAGGGGAGAAAAGAATTGGAGGAAGGCTGGGAGGAGCAAGCAGCTGTGAGCTCCACTGCCTGCCAGGGGGACAAGGGCGGTCAGAGGGCCCCCACTGGCGCTGTGACCATGTCAGAGAGCAGGACAAAGGGGACGTCCCCACAGGAGAGAAAACCCTGCAGAACCCCAAAATTGATGGGGCGAGCTCAGGAACAAGACTGCAAAAGAACAGTCAGAGCAATGACAGGAAAATTGGAAAGGCTGTCCAAGAAGAGACCAGGGGAGCTGTACCTCAGTCCTTAACTTTTCCCTGACTGCAGTGCCCTGGACACCAAGAGGCAGCAGAGGAGGGTCAGGCAGGGAGGGAGCGGAGTCCTTCCAGGTGCTTGGGAAAGGAATGAGGTTGGCTGCCCCTCCCCCCACCCGTATTCAGGCAGGTTATCCACGTACCTCCCCCTAAGGATGTTAGCAGAACCAAGGAAGTTCTGGCCACATTAAGGCATGGGCTGGAGGGGGGCCCCAAATTAGAGAAATAAGAAGACATGGATAAAGGTGGCAGAGTAGAAGGGACAGAGGACAAGGAAAGGAGCTACGGCAGTATCTGGACAGAAAGAGTCTTAAGAGATGAGAATTCTAGACCTTTGAAGATGAGGAAAAGAGACCAAAGAGGAGCAAGAGGAAAAGACCGACGGCGGCGCAGACAGACGCTCATCGCGCATTCATCACTAAGTATCCATGATCTGCAAACCCGGGAGTCAAGGTCAAATAGGGCAGAACCCATAGCCCATTGCCCAAAGGAGGGGACGGCCATGGCCCATGAAAATTTACTCTCTGTACAGCACATGAGTATCAGTGTCCTGGGGCTCCCAACGCTGAGTTACCAAAGTATTTGCACTAGCTAGAATGAGTACAGATTTTTGAGGGGGTCTGAAGGTTATTCAGACAACCCTATTATGAAAATATAATACAAAATCTGGTAAATATATATATTTATTTTTAAATATATTATTTAAAAATGTATACAGTATATGAAGGTTTTCACTGCAGATGAGAGACCCTGAAATTTAAACTATTTTGTCTTTTATAGCAATTCTCCTCTGACCTCGCTTAAGTGGTCAGACTTTTAAACTGGGCCAGCAGCACCCCCTAGTGGACACATGGAGGAAAGCCTCAAAGAGCCCAGAACCTCTTGGACACACCCACCTGCACGACCTCAGACCAAGCAGGTCCATTTCAGCTTCCAGGAATTCCTCATCAGCCTGTAGCCTCACCCTCCCAACCTCAGAGTTGTATAATCAAATCACGATCAGAGGCTCAGCGAACAGCATCCAGCTGTGTAGTTATTTGTAGTTTAATGTGAGACAAGGAACTAACCTCCTGAGCTCCAAGCTCCCATTCTGTAAAGGAGATGAATCTGAATAAGCGTCTACTTCAGACGGTGGTGCTAATTATCTAATTATCTCGTAAGATGGCTCACGTGGACGTGCTTCACACAAAGGGCATTTTGATGTGTAAGTTATTTTTCAAGGAATACTGACTGACGTCGACATGTTTTTCTGCATCAGAATCAACTCTTCCGAAGAAATCACCTTGACTATGCACTCAAATCCCTAGTTACACTGTGCAGTGGAGAAGGTGTGTGTGTGTGTATGTGTGTGTGTGTGTGCTTCGTTCTGGGCTCTGCAGACCCCGAGAGTGAGGAGGGGGCTCATTCACCTCCAGGGCACCCCCAGCATGGCTCTGTCTCATGGGCCATCACGGGATTTTGTTTTATGTATTTAAAAAGTCAGGGTGAATGACTGGAGAGGGTTCTTACACACATGCGGGATGAAAAAATGCTCAGTGAGCATTTTTTTTCCTACCGACTATATTTTAACATAATTTCAGATTTAGAAAAAGTTTCCGAGAACAGCACAAAGACTTCTCTGGTACCCCTCACCCAAATTCCCCACACGTGCACATGGACCTCCTATTCTTGCCCTCTCTCTACCCCGCCCCTCCCCAGAGGTGAGTGAGCATGTGGCATCTCCTGAACTGTGGGGGGTAAGTTGCAGATGTGGTGCTCTTTGCCCCCTAATCTTCAGTGCATATTTCCTAAAAACAAGGGCATTTTCTTACATACTGTTGGGCAAGTAAGCTGTAAAATTTGTATTTTTTGAGCCTGCTCACTATTGCAAATTACCTTCCTGCTTGGGAAGGGCCATTGTCTTGCTAATGTTTGCTGGAGGAGGGGTTTCCCGCCAAAAGTTTTGAAAAGGGAAGAAGAGAAGCCATTTTTGCAGAGTGAAGGCAGAGAGAAGGCAAAGTGCTGAAGCGAAAGAAGCCAAGATGGCAGAGAAAGAGAGCCAGTTTTGCAGAGTAAGAAGCCATGTTGGCAGGTGGGGAACTAGAGGTGAGGGATTTTGTGTTAATCCTAATCCGGAGGGACCCAAAACATTGAAGACACGAACAAGGTCCGTCAATTACACACCAAAGCTTTATTGTCTAGCGTGGCCATGCGGCAACTCCCGACAGAAATCTGAGGGAGAGCACGCCGGCCCTTTGTTCTATCTAGTTTTTATAGTTTTGTAAGTGGGAAGTACAGAAGCAAAAATTGTAATTAGGAGCCCTTTACCACTATTGGTTATAGTCATATGTCCTTTAACATGATAGGACCATGTTCAATTTGCAAGCCATACATCCTTTTGGAGAAAACAAAATTTACAAATCAACACAATGGTAGAAAGATATCTCTTTACATATTAAAAGGCCTTCCTATATTTTCTAGTGTTCATTGGCCATCTCTCTGTCCAGAGTCAGACGTATTAACCACATGCATTTACATAAGAGAGGTAGTTTCCATGGGGACAAATGCCCGCAAATGGCTCATAGTTATAAGAAAAGGTTTATTTTGGCTTTTCTCTTCCTGCACCTGGCTAGCCATTCACCCCTTCCCCCACAGGTGTGGTGGAATGTCAGGGAATTCATGTTTTCCTTCCCTTTGCATTTACAATACAATGCCAAGAGCCATCCTGGTTATGCCAATCACACAGTACAGAGACTATTCTCACAATTTCTCTGCACACCTTAACCCAAATTAATAAAAATGTTCTCCAAGCCTCTTAAAATATTAATATTAATTCTGTAGTGTTTGGTACCTTACAACACCTGCGGGTGAAGTGGCTCAGTGGCTCCTCACTTTGGGACTGGTGGGGCCTTTGATTCTAGGAAAAACCGGAAAAGATTCTCCTGCTTGTGGAATCAGAGAATGTGTCAGTGGCTTTGGGACCCCTGTGTTTGCTCGTCAGCCGCTGCAAGTCTTGAATAAAGGAATGGCCCACCATTTTTTAGCTCCACTGTTTCTTTACCGTCTGCCTGAATCTAATGGGAACCTGCATGTGCATGGCCACGACCGCCGCAACCCCTGGCCTTACACATAACCACAGTCTAATTATCAAAACCAGGCAATTATCCTACTAAATGCAATACTATCGTCTACTGCATGGACCTTAGATTTCACGAATTGTACCAATAATGTCATCTATACAACAGAAAATCCAGGATCATGCGTTGAATTAGGTTGTTATGGGGTTTCGTTGTTGTTGTTTTGGTCTCTTAAGCTGCCAGCGGTTCTCCACTGTGTGTGTAGGAACTCTCTCGGCACTCATTCAGGACAGGAGACACACACAACCGCCCTCTCCCCTGCACAGTGTAACTAGGGATTTGAGTGCATAGTCAAGGTGATTTCTTCGGAAGAGTTGATTGATTCAGACGCAGAAAAACATGTTGATGTCAGTCAGTATTCCTTGAAAAATAACTTACACATCAAAATGCCCTTTGTGTGAAGCACGTCCACGTGAGCCACCTTACGAGATAATTAGCACCACCATCTTAAGTAGACTCTTATTAAGATACAGTACATCTCCTTTACAGAAAGGGAGATAGGAGATAGGAGCTCAGGAGGGTAGTTTCTTGCCTCACATCAAACTACAAATAACTACACAGCTGGATGCTGCTCTCTGAGCCTCTGTTCATGATTTGATTACACAACTCTGAGGTTGGGAGGGTGGGGCTACAGGCTGATGAGGAATTTCCTGGAAGCTGAAAAGGACCTGCCTGGCTTGAGGGTGTGCAGGTGGGTGTGTCCAAGAGGTTCTGGGCTCTTTGAGGTGTGTGTGTGTATGTGTGTGGCGGGCGGCGGGGGGTGGGGGTGGGGGGGTACACTCACAATGTCCATGCACATATCATGATGCTTTTAAAGACTTTTAAAGAGCAGTTTTATGCTTACACGAAGAGGGAGGTACTAAGACTTCCCATATACCCACTGGCATAGACATTTTTTTTTAAGTGTACAGGCCAGTCATATTGTGGAATGTCCTTTGTTTTGGATTTTTCAGATGTTTGTGACCTTAAATGTAACACTTACTCTTTCTGAATGTCACTCTCCTCCTCTGAAAAGTCACTAGGAAAGACCTACCAAAAGGAGACTAGAATGTGTAGCTCAAATGACCAAGCAAATGAGTCGTTATCTGTCAACACGTTCTTTAGTTTGCCGGTGACATGGACAATTGCCAGGTACGTCCACCATGTTGATTTCTCTTACACTGGACTTTACCAGGGGATTGCAGCTTTGAGAATATTTTGAAAGAGTAGAATCAAGAGGTTACTGCCTCGGCCAGACAGCTCAGTTGGTTAGTGTGTCCTGATACGCAAAGATTGTGGGTCCAATCCCTGGTCAGGACACATACAGGAACAGACCAGTGTTTCTGTCTCTCTTTCTCTGTCCCTCTCTCTCTAAAATCAATTTTTTTTTTTTTTTTACAGAGACAGAGTGAGTCAGAGAGAGGGATAGACAGGGACAGACAGACAGGAATGGAGAGAGATGAGAAGCATCAATCATCAGTTTTTCATTACGCGTTGCAACACCTTAGTTGTTCATTGATTGCTTTCTCATATGTGCCTTGACCACGGGCCTTCAGCAGACCGAGTAACCCCTTGCTGGAGACAGTGACCTTGGGTCCAAGCTGGTGAGCTTTTGCTCAAACCAGATGAGCCCGCGCTCAAGCTGGAGACCTCAGGGTCTCAAACCCAGGTTCTCTGCATCCCAGTCCAGTACTCTATCCACTGCGCCACCGCCTGGTCAGGCTAAAATCAATTTTTTAAAAATCAGAGGTTCTGGCCTGACCTGTGGTGGTGCAGTGGGATAGAGTGTCGACCTGGAACACTGAGGTCACCGGTTCGAAACCTTGGGCTTGCCTGGTCAAGGCACATATGGGAGTTGATGCTTCCTGCTCCTCCCCCTTCTCTCTCTCTCTCTCTCTCTCTCCTCTCTCTCTCAAAATCAATAAATAAAATATTTTTTAAAAATTCAAGAGGTTCTCAATGTTATTTCAGGGTGAAAAGGGTAGCACTGTTACCCTCATTTAGGATCAACCTTAATGTGTCGCCTCATAGATAGGAGGTTTGGAGAGGAAAGGGGAGACGGGAGTCCCCAAATCAGACACAAAACAGAACTCAGGAAGCCATGGGTGCAAAAAATACAGAAGTTTCTTCAAATACTTTGAAAAGCAACGACACTATCTGGTAAAATTAAAGATACGTCCTAAGATAAGTTTCCACTCCTAGGAGTCTTCACAAGGAAATTCTCACACAGTTACAAAGGCGACTTGAACAAGATTATTGTGCTACTGCTTATAATAATCTTTTAAATGGATACAATTTAAATGCCCATACAATAAAAAAATGAATAAGTAAATTTGGTCACTGCCACAATAGAATGTTATACGGCTGTGAAAAGAAATTACCTGATGTACATGTGTCAACATAGATAGCAAAGACATGAGTGTGTGTGTGTGTGTGTGTGTGTGTTTCACAACTTGTTTTGATGCTGGTGTTTTGTGTCTTTATTTTTTCCTGATCAACTAGAGAGCTATCAGTTTTACTGATCTTCTCCAAGTATGATCTTTTTTAAAAATTTTTAAAGACTTTATTTATTCATTTTAGAGACAGAGACAGAGAGAAAGGGAAGGTGAGAGGAGCAGGAAGCATCGACTCCCATATGTGCCTTAACCAGGCAAGCTCAGGACCTCGAACTGGCAACCTCAGAGTTCTAAGTTGACGCTTTATCCACTGCACCACCACATGTCAGGGCAAGAATTATCTTTTGTTTTTATTTTATTTTATTTTAATTTTTTTTCTGAAGTTGGAAACGGGGAGGCAGTCAGACAGACTCCCGCATGCGCCCAACCGGGATCCACCTGGCATGCCCACCAGGGGGGCGATGCTCTGCCCATCTTGGGGTGTCGCTCTGCCGCAATCAGAGCCATTCTAGCGCCTGAGGCAGAGGCCACAGAGCCATCCTCAGCGCCCGGGGAAACTTTGCTCCAATGGAGCCTTGGCTGCAGGAGGGGAAGAGAGAGACAGAGAGGAAGGAGAGGGGGAGGGGTGGAGAAGCAGATGGGCGTTTCTCCTGTGTGCCCTGGCCGGGAATCAAACCCAGGACTCCCGCACGCCAGGCCAACGCTCTACCCCTGAGCCAACAGGCCAGGGCCAAGAATTATCTTTTTAAAACAAACCTTTATTTGAAATAATGTTAGACTTAAAAAGGTAATAGAGGAAGTTCTCATATACCCCTCACAGTCTGTGTCCTTCAGTGTTTATTATCTCACATTACTGTTGTTTATTTGTCAAATTTAAAAAACCAACATTAGTAAATTCCTATTAACTAAATTCTAGACTTTGGATTTCACCCTGCAGATACCAAACGACTAATGAGGCATTACAAGGACAACTCTACACATATCTGTAGGTTTATGACTCTTGGTTTGGTTTGGTATTGTATTTGATAAATTAAAAATTATATATATTTAAAGTGTTCAGGTCCTGGTCAGTGGCTCAGTAGATAGAGTATCGGCCTGGAGTATGGCTATCCCAGGTTTAATTCCTGGTCAGGGCACACAGGAGAAGTGACCATCTGCTTCTGTCTCCCTTCCTTTCTTCCTTCTCTTCCTCTTACCATCCCGCAGCCAGTTTATTACTGTTAAGTTTGAGAGGTTTTTTGTTTTGTTTTGTTTTGTTTTGTTTTGTTTTGTTTTTGGTGGGCTTTTTTAGATCCCACACATGACACCATGTGATGTTTGCTTTCTGTATTTATTTTCACTTAGCATAATGTCTTCCAGGTGCATTTTCTTCTTTTATATGGTTGACTGGATTCCACTGTAGCTTTTTTTTATCTATTCATCTGTAAATGGACACTTAGGTTGCATCTCTGTCTTGACTGTTGTGAATTTTGCGGCAATGAACATGGGGAGGCGGCTATCTCTTCAAGATACTGATTTTGTTTTTTCAGATACATACCCAGAAGGAATTGCTGGATCACATGGGAGTTTTCTTCTTAATTTTTTGAGGAACCTCCATACCGTCCTCCACAGTGCCCACACCTATTTACATTCCCACCAACAGTGCACAGGGTTCCCTTTTCTCCACACCCTCACCAACACTTGTTACCTTCTGATTCTTTGATGACAGCTGTTCCGAGGTGAGAGCTCGTTGTGGGTTTGATTTGCATTTCCCCAATGATTAGTGATGTGGGGCACCTTTCCTCGAGCCCACTGGCCGTCTGCACATCCTTTCCGGAAAAATGTCTATCGAGGTCCTCACCTATTTTTGAATCAGGTTACATATTTGGTTTTTTACTACTGAGCTGTACAAGTTCTGATGTATTTTGGATATTAACTCCTTAGCAGACATGGTTTGCAACTATTTTCTCCAATTCAGTTGGTTGCCCTTTCATTTTGACCATGTCCTTTGCTGTGCTGAAGTTTTGAGTTTGATGTAGTCCCACTTGTTTGTTTTTGCTTCAGTTGCCTGAGCTTTTGGTGTCGTATACCCCCCCCCAAAAAAGAAAAAACTTCCCAAGGTTTGTGTCAAGGAGCTTTCCCCTATGTTTTCTTCTAGGACTTTTATGGTTTCGGGTCTCACAGTTAAGTCTTTAATCAATCTTGAGTTGATTTTTGTTTATGGTATAAGAGAAGGGAAAGGCACATTCTTTGAGTTCCAAGATCCCTTCTTTGCAACTTTCAATATCCTCTTACATTTCTTTAATATATAATGTCAAGAGTTTTTTTTTTAAAAAAAAAAACAAAACAGTTTTTAGTTGTACTTAGCAGGAGGAATAGGGAAAATACATCCATATCTTCCCAGAACTAGATGACTTCTTGAGTTTCTCTTATACCCTTTATGTCTCTGCTTAGCTGGCTTACTCTTTCCTCTGCCTCCCTGACCATATGGAATATGATTACTGTTTTTAAACTCCCCATGTACTAATTCTATTGTCTCTGTCTGTTCTGGGTCTGTTTATATTGATTGTCCTCCTCATTACGGGTTAAATTTTCTTGCTTCTCTTGATGCCTGATCATTTTTATTGAATGCCAGACGTTGTGAATGTTGCTGTGTTGGGCACTGGATATTTTGTGTTCCCATAGATAGTCTTGCACTTTGTGCTGTGATACAATTAAGCTACTTGGAAACAGTTCGATTCTTTCAAGGTTTATGTTTAAGCTTTGTTAGGTGGGATCTGAGCAGCCTTTATTCTCGGGCTCATGTTCCCCTGCTACTGAGAGCTGTAGTAAATATCCCATGATGAGGAGATTTTCCCATTCTGGCTAAGAATCCAAACTATTCCCAGCGCTGCATGAGCTACAGAGATTATTCGCCCTAATCCTTGGAGCAGTTCTCTTCCAGGCTTTAGCCAGCTTCTTTGCACACATGCGCTGCTAGTCCTCAGCTGAACACTCAACGGGGACTTGCTGTAGAGCTCTCTCTGCCTGGGTATTTCAGTCACCTTGACCTCCCGGATTCCCAGCTCCGTCTTCTCAATTCAGGAAGACTACCCGGCTCCACTTGGGTTACCCTTCCCTGCCCACATTGCAGTCTGGAATCTTCAAGCAGCCAGCTGAGACTCACCTTGCTATTCTCCCATATCTCAGAGATCACTGTCCTGTGCTGCTTGGGGTCCAGTGTCTACAAATCCTTGTTTCAAATATTTCGTCTACATTTGCTTAATTACGTCAGGCAGCAGGACAACTCTAGTCCCTATTATTCCAACTTGGCTAGAAACAAAGACTCTCAAACATGTACTATTGAGTGAAAAAACACAAATTGTTACAGAGGATACATACGGTCCTATACCACGTCCCCAGCTTTGAATAACGGTGCTCTAACACAGTGCAGTACAACAATGCACTTTATATTGGGCAGGGATAGTAATAGCTAGCACATGTTAGCCCTCCCAGCATTAGGCACTGCTGGATAAGTGCTTTTCTTACCTTATTTCCATTTTGAGAAGAGAGGTGCTGGGGCCCAGAGATGTCTAGTAACCTGCTCAAGGTCACACAGCTAGAAAGTAACAAAGTTATAGTTTAATCTAGGAAGTCTAGCTCCTGAGTTAATACCCTTAACCATTAGGCTACACTTCCTGTCATGAAAATATGTGATCAAAACAGGGACAGAAAAACACACCAATTTCATTTCCTCTGAGAAGAGAGAAAGGAGAATAAACTATGGGTGCTAGGGATAGAGGTGAGGCTTTAACTGTGACCATGTTATCTTTCCTTAAAATTTTTTTTAATTAAATTTAAAAACGGAAGCCATTATAAGTAGAATAATGTTAATATTTGTTCAGCTGGGAGGTGGGTGCATAGACATTTGTATTTTAAAATACATTACAATGTTTAAAATCTTTTCCTGTGGGGGAAAATAGGAAAGAAGAAATAGAGAGTCACCACCACAGGCTTTAAATGTGCAGTGGGGGTGAGGCAGGCCAGCCAGAAGACAGCATGGCCACGGCCTTCCAGACTAAAGACTAACTCTCCGTGGGGCCCCAGGCTCCCCCACCACTCCCAGGAACTGACCACCCAGGCCAGGAGGTGCCCCTGCTTGTTATTTGGAGGATGTGGCACAGCCCTGAGTCTCCATGCCTCCTTTCACCCTATTTGTTCCCCCCAGGAGTGCCCTCCCATCCTGTCCCACTACACCCCATGCCACAGGCAAGAGCCAGCACGAAGCCTCCCTCTTTCCTGAATGCTGGGGACCAGGGAGCTCCTCTGGGTCCCAAACAGCAGAGGAGCAATGAGCCACATTACTCAAAAGGAAAGGGGCGATTCTTGGCTCATGTGACGAAGCATGGAAAGGTCAGGGGAGGGCCTGATCCAGGCACTGAGCATCTTCTGGCCTCTCTCAGTGTCTTCCCCATGTATCAAACGTGCTCCTCCCCATAGCTGGAGACATGGCTGTGGTAGGCCCAGCTTCATATCAGCACCCCTCGGATGAGAGACAGGATGGACCTCTTGCCTCCATCCGAAGTTTTAAAACAGCCCCAGGAAAGCTCAGGCAGAGGTACTAATATGATCATGGCTGGAGATACGTTCCCCATCCTGAAGTCTGCACAGGAGCTGCGACGCAGACTGAGCAAAGCAAACCTGTACACCGTTTATAACTCTCCCGAGCAGTTTTCATCTTGGTCTCCTGAGGCCCAAGGAAAATGATCTGTCCCAGTCTTCATTCAACAACATCTAATCAAAAAGAGTCATTGAATACACGCCATGTGCCGAGAGGGACAGAGACAACTGAGATTCTGCCCTTGAGGAATATGGAAAGGAGGTAGTGAAAGAATTGTTGCAGTGCAACGTGGGAAGTCTGTAACTGAAGCCTGTTATCAAGTGTGTGGGACCCCCAGAGGATGACTCGGACAGGGGCATTCAGGCTACATCGTGAAGAATTAATGGGAGCTTTCTGGATGCAGAGTTAGCAAAAGTGATGGAATGCAGGGGACCGCTACTGACAAGGAAATGGGTGAACAGCGGCATGGGTGTGTGATGGGGCACTGCAAGCTTAGGGGATGCAGCAGTCACTGTATCGAGGGATGTGGAGAATCAAGGCTGGAGAGGAATGTGAGGCAGATTAAGAGAGTTCTTGACTTCCCACTGTAAAAGGTTTGTTCTTTACGGTATAGGCAACAAACATGGAACTGTTCATTAGCTGGGACATAACCTCCTCTTAGCTGTGCTTTATTCAGATAGCTGTGGGGAGATGGACTTGGAAGTGGAGGACAAGGACCAGTTAGAAAAATATATTGTAATAACCCAATGAGAGATGAGGTCATCTATTGTAGAACCCCTTTCTTTTCCATTTGTATCATGGTTTTTACGGATTTGTTTTACATTTCTCACAAAACAACACACATAAAATAGTAAGCTCCTCAAAAGCAGGAACAGAGTGTCACTGCCTCACTATAAAAGATTCATTTGTCTTTACAGAATGGAGTCCTCCATTCTTTTGTGGAACTATTCCTGCCCATTCCAAATTTATGGTTCTGCCAGGAACAGTCTATTAAAATCACATGACCCCAAGCCAGCCAATCTGAGTTCTTCCCTGGGATTTTTTTCTCCCCATGAGGCTGGTGTGGGGAAGCTTTTTTTCCTCCCTGGCCAGGAGACTCTAAGGATGTAAGTCTGGGCTTACAGCATTCCTGGCTACTGCTGTGCACTGGGCAGTGTCACTTGGGTCAGGTCGACCAGAGGACAACCTCAGCCCAGGGAGCACCAGGCTTTACATATCTCAGATGCCATCCTCAACTCACCATGGGACAAGGCATCTTAGACACAAAACCCATCGTGGCCATGTCCCTCTCCATCTCAGGCTACCATAAGTATCCTCCTTTCTCTCTCTCCAAGTTTCAGAAACAAAAGAACCATAATCCCATATTCAACAGAGAATAGTTTTATTTTTTCCTTTTTATTTAATTTCATAAAGAATATTTTTCCAGTGAGGTACAAAAGAAGGCCTTGCATCCATTCCAGGAGCTGTGACCTCCTAGCTCCCACCACCCACCCACTGCTATCTAAGCTAGCCTCCAGGGTGCTTTTCAGTAGAGAAGCCTCCCCTGACCACTAGTTTAGAGAACAACACTTCCCTCCTCCACTCCCTCCTGGAATTTTTCTCTACTTTTGATCATCACCTAACATGGTATCTATTTATTTATTTTCTGTCCCCCAATCCAACTAGAATATTAGCTCCAGTGGGTCAAAGACTCAATTTTGTTCAATGCCATACTCTCAACACCAAGAGCAGTGCCTAATGTATTTTGTGTTTTCAATAAATATTTGTTAAATGAAAGGATGAATGCACGTGCAGTGATACAAGACCAAGAGCAAGTTAACAGAAAGAGCATGGTAAAGAGTGATCTGCCTTTGGGTCTACAGGGGGTGAAGATGAGCAATAACTTGGCAGGCCCATCCTCTTAGGTGGGATCCAAGGAAAAACGGGACAAATGGAACTTGGGAGGCTTTCAGGTTCAAGCTAGTGATGCAGTTGGGTGGACCACTATTGCTTTTGCTTTCCTAGCACGCATTCACCCTTCTGACAATTATCCTTGATTTTCCTTGAGTCTACCCTACTTTGAGGACTGAACATGTGACCTGATCTGGCCAATCACATATCCTACACCTTTGCTCATAGCTTTCTGTTTGGACATATAATAAAGTTCAGCCAGAAGCGTAATATCATGACATCTGCCAAAACACATAGGAAAAAGACACTTTTCTCCCAGGGACACTGCTAGGAGTAAAGCCTAAAGCTGTCAGAGTCACCACCTAGAACCTCAGAATAAAGCCAACTCAGAAGAAAGCACCCTACAGAGATGTCAAGAGACCCGAGTCCCTCCCTGGGATCCAGCCATGGCTGAAGGTACTAGACATTTCAATAGCATCAGCCAGTACAACTCCTTTTCTGGAGGACTACTTTGAATTGGGTTTCTGTCACTTATAACTGAAAACATCCTGACCGATACTTAAGAACAAGAAGGAAGTACATTCTTAAAGCCCTCACAGGGAAGCCTAACATCAGGCAAAGTGTCCCATTAGTACAACCCTGTACCTTTTGGTGAAATTCATTGCCTTTTTAGTGAGGAGGGTGGGGGGTTGAGAGAACGGAGGCAGTGATACTAGTTTCATTAATGACTTGAATTAACATTTTGGGAATAAATTCAACAACTTTGTCTCAAGTGTTTTAACATCTCAGAGTCTCACAGAGGTTAAACAGAATGCGATATTCTACTCAGTGCAGAGGGAGAGAGAGCAAGACCTGGTGAAGAGAGCACTGAACCAAGAGTCAAATAATCTGGTTTCTTTCTAATCCTTATCTGATCACTAATTGGCAGTGTGGTCTGAGACCAATCATCTTGCTTCTGTTGGTATCAATTTCTAAGTATGCAACACGAGCAGTATGATTACATCACCTTCAGGCACCTGTCCAATTCTGGAATGGCAAGCTCACTAGGACAAGGGTCCCTTATCTTTGATGGAATCTAAACCCTGGAAAAATACCCATGTGCATAAACACATAGTTTTGCAGAGCTTCATGGAGTTCACAATTCTAGAAGCCAATCTATATCTCTAATCTCTCTGCTCTACAGTAACTAGGACATCCTGCTTGAATTCCTCTGGTGACAGGGTGCTCACTACCTCACAGAGTAGCCAAATACAACTGAACTGCTCTAGAAAAATAAGTTCATCTTAATATTGAACCAATATCTGCACACTGTAGATTTTACCCACTGGTCCAAATTCTCCAGAGGAAATCAGGAAAAACTATCTCTCTCCTGTGTATGCCATCTATTCATTTCTCTGAAGATTGTTTCTAATTTTTAAATGCAAATTACGAGGAGAAATGCAGGTGATTTTCCATGCAAATTAGTTTACAGTGCACCGTTATAAAGATATGTTCTTCTAACCCACCCCAAATATACCAAACACCCAAACCCAAAATAGATGCTAAATTACAAATAGGCACCACTGCTATTCATGTACATGGATCTAGATTTTGCAAAGAGGAGATTTACTGTATAAAAATACAGTAAGGAAACAGTATAGTCTTTTGGAATCTTGAAGGAAACAGTATAGTCTTTTGGAAAGAACATTATATTAAGAATCAGGAGTAGTATCCTGCCTCCCACTCCAACTACCTGTGTATCGTTAGGCAAGTCACTTAACTTCTCGGAGCCTGTTTCTCGTCGGTAAACTGTGACAAAACCTACATCAGTAGGATGCACTGAAGATTAATGCAAATCCTCTATCAATACTAGTTCCTGAGTCTAGCAAAATCCGCGGTTCATTCGATGCGCTCGGCGCTCTTTCACCAGCGGGATTCCCCTTCGCGATCTGGAGTCTGCGCTCTGGGCTCGACTGAGGCTTCCTGGCTGCTCGCGCTTTCTCTCCTTCTCCAAGATGGCGGCGATCGGCGGCGCGGAGGCGGGAACCGGGCGAGCTGAGTGAAGGTAGCGGCGAGTGGAGCCCCCACGAGGCCTGGCTGGGCCCCCACCCCGAGACGGTAGCGGCCCCGCCTGGCCGCCACCTGCCGTCTAGGGCCCGCGACACCGCCCTGGGGGCGCCCCAGGCCCATCGCGGCCTAGCCCAGGGGCTGAGCCGGGGGCTGGAGTAGCGGCCGCAGTCCGCCCCCGGGAAGGGGCTGGAGCGGACCTAAGGAGGAGGGCGGACGGGAGCTGTTCAAACGCGGAAGGCGGGAAAGCTGCGGGGCCGGGAGGGGGCGTGCGGCCGCCCCGGGGGCCCGCGGGCCGGGGCCGCCCCTCCCCCTGCCTGGGTCGTCTCCGCCCTCGGGGGCTCCAGGAGGCCGCCGGGGCCGGGGAAACCGGGTCGGGGCTGCGTTGCTGATGGGGACCCGGGATGTGGGGTCCCCGGGACTGTCAAGGCAGAAGGGCCCCGGAACTGAGACGACAGGAGGGCTGGGTCCTCGGCTGGCAGGAGAGGATCCCTGGAGCTTTCTTCTTTTCCTCTTCACAGAGCTTTGTTGAACTAGCTGTTGCTGCAGAACTGCCGGGGGAATCCCATTGGTTTGCGTGGGGAGACCACACAAGCGGTGGTCCCGGGGACTCTGTAGAAATAGCCAGGTGTAGTGTGCACCCTGCGTGTGACCCAGTTTGAATGTGTTTTCGTAGTGGGATCTTCTCCTTTGGGACCCATTTCCCCATAGAGCTCTTCCTTGTAGATGAACTTTATTTGATATCACGCAAAAGAGGAGAAGCATCTAACTCCCTTCTTTCTGATGTTGTTAAGCTGGTGGCTGGTTATGTTTCCTCGTAGCAGAATAAATGAAAAACGGAATCCAGAGTCAAGCCTGTTGATTGAAGGAGGCTTGTCAAAATGTGTGTTGCTGGTGTTTTGGAAATGTGTGTTGTCAGTGGGTCTGTGCAGTGGTCGTGGTTCCGCTTAATTGACCTGCGATGAGAGGAATCAGTCCCCACCCCGGGCTGCGGGCATCCCTAGTTTCCAGAGCTGGTAGGGGCTGTGAGTGCTGCATAGGTAGGTGCTTGGAGAAGGGAGTGGCGAGCTTTCGGAGTCGCTCCGTCCTGAGATTGGAGGAAATCTCGACGAAAAATGAGAAAACATCACCTGCTTACATCCCAGAAGTAACAACAGCAAAAATTCAGGAACTAGATGTGCATCGTCCTTTTGCGGCACTGACTGGCAATTTTAAGTTTCTGAAAGGAATTCTGGAAGAAGAAAACACAGAGTCTAGAACGAGGCTCTCATCCTGGACTGGACCTGATATCAGGATTCCACTTACTGCCTGGTTTCCGGGGGCTTACTTTGTTCCCTCTTTCAACACTCATTTACATTCTTGGATGAAGACACGTGGTAGAGATTGCTGGGGTGGCTCAGATTGCCTCGAAAAAATCACCTTCTGAAACTTTTTTTTCCCAGTATTTATCATTTGGACTTTGAAAAGAACAAAGTATTATTGAGGATTTTCGGGTTTTCCCTAATTACTTTGGTAATCCGGAAAGCTCTGCCTGAACACGATGCAAATACCTACAAGAAGAGCAGCTCATATCCTGAAGAAAAGCCTGAAAACAGCCATTTAACAATTTGCACATTTCTTAACTCCCCAATTTTTTTTGATGGTGTGTTTCTTTATCTCTATAGACATATTAAATAATGAACTTTTCCTTATGTTGTCATTTCTTAGTACACCAAGAGGAACAGAATTGTAAAAGTATGCCTGCCTCTTGAAGTTGACAACATTTAATTTTATAAACTCCAAAATGGCAGAATTCAGGAGAATGGGTTTTAACACCCATTTCATGTTTGCCAACACTTAATGTCATTGTGCCCTCTAATTTCTAATATGAAAATCAAACCTACTATTTTTCATTTTCATTAATCCTCACAATCTGCTACCTAACCCTGAACTCTGATTTTATCGTGGATTAGTATTTAAGATCTGGAAGAAATACTGGAAGTCATCTGATCATATATATATATTATATATTTTTCCCTAACTCTGCCTTTCTTCCACACTATTGCTTAAGACTTCTTTATCTGGTTTCATCTTCTCTGA
Organism: Saccopteryx bilineata; assembly: GCF_036850765.1. Taxonomy (NCBI): domain Eukaryota; kingdom Metazoa; phylum Chordata; class Mammalia; order Chiroptera; family Emballonuridae; genus Saccopteryx; species Saccopteryx bilineata. Next base: position 91,588,664 of record NC_089490.1, on the reverse strand, counting down.
GTCAGCAACCAAAACTAACCCCTAGGCTGCAATAACATCCTGATTTTAAAGTACTTAGAATTTCGGGGTCCATCAGTTCCCTGGCTGTGTGACATAGGCCATTGAGTTTTTTTAAACTCGTGGTTGTTCCAATTTTTTAGTGAATTGGGGTTGCCTTCAGGCCTTGTTTATTTATTTTTACAGGTAATCCTGTGATTTATAAAATGCTCTTCAGTGTTTTTTATGAATATATAAATAGTAGCAATGTTTTAATGAAAATATAAATCCTAATACATAATGCTGACACGAACATGTTTTTCTTTTCTGGCATGTGCCTTTAAGGATCAGCTTCTAATTTTCTGTTCTCTTTCACAACTTCTTAAATTCAATGGTGGTTCTCAAAACAGTCAGTTATGAGACCATGAGTGCTTTTTCATGGTCCAGTAAGTGGCCATTGTTTTCTTCCTCATACTGTCTTCATAGGTACTTGTCCCTATTTTGACAGTTGTGCAACTCTGTTTTAATGTTAGTTTTGATGTTACTGAAGGGAAGACCTGGATATAAGTCTCAGGACCTGCTTCTTTCATATAGAAGTGCATTTTGTTGTTGTTAACACAACAGTGGCCATATTGATGATGTAGAATATGTAAGATCCCTCCCTCCTATTTCTCAAACATTCTTTGCCAGAATTCATTTGGCAGGGGAAACACTTAACTTGAGGTCTCAGGTTGCAGTACCTCTTGGCATTAGCTTATGAAAACTGGGATCTATGTATTTTTCTAATAAAACCAATATTTTAGTGCCAATGAGATGATATGCTGTTTTCAAATGAACGGGTATAATTTCCTATGACATTCCCTCCCCCTCCTCTCACCCCTTTTGGAGTTAATACCACTAGGGTGGAAAGGGAAAGACAGTAATTTCTTTTTGAGAAAATTTAATGCTTAATGCTAAACATGAAAAACTGGCTACATTATGTATCCTGCCTCCTTATATTTGTACATGAGACTTGACTTTACATCCCCTTCATTTCCTATGGAAAGGCCTTTGAGCAAGCAGTTTTTCTGTTTCTCTTTAAAATAACTCAGTTCCTTTTGCTTTTTCTTCACTCTAGCTTCTTGACCAAGTCCAGTCTTCATTTTGCTTCTTAGAGAAGTAAAGAAATGCTTTTTAATGTTCCTTTATCTTGCAACTCACTCTAGGTAACACTTCTCTTTATTGTACTTTCAAATTAGGCATATTTATGCATTGTATTTTATCTGATGTGTGATTAAGTCTTGTTTATTTTAAATGTAACTCTCTAGTGAAAGTTTTTCTTGTTAACTCAATCCATCTTTTACAAAAGTTACATAATTTAGTATTTAAGTGAAGGGCTTGGCAGTGTCTCATTGAAGTGTCCTTCAGCATTTCTAAATCCCATTATAGTAATGAGAGCAAAAAGTTTTAAATGACCAATCAGATCAACTTTTAAGCATTTTCACTAACTGCATGAAAACATTATCAATATATCTAGTATGTAACTTTTAAATTTGCTGCAAAGACTTTTCCTGTGGGATTGTGACATTGCCTGTCCTTAAATATTGAAGAACTTTATCTTAGAGTATGTATAGTTCATGGCTTGTCACCTCAAAGTCAAAATGGACATGTAAACTCAAATGCCAAAAAAAAAAATATTAAAAAATTCAAGGCAATATAGAACATGTATATTACAATAACTCAAATTAATGAACATCTTAATAATCATAAATATTTTATCACCAGTGGACAAATGACAGTTCTTTCTTATTTTCACCCAGCCTTTAAAAGGCTTCATAGTGTTGAAAGCTACCATAGGGCCAACCAATGTAAGAAGTATACCTACTTTTACACTTATGTGATTTGAGCAATTTGATATAGCTCAACAAAACACATAACCCCAAAAATAGGCTTCCAGGCCCTGGCTGGTTGGCTCGGTGGTAGAGCGTTTGCCTGGTGTGTGGATGTCCTGGGTTTGATTCCCAGTCAGGGCACACAGGAGAAGTGACCATCTGCTTCTCCACCCTTCCCCCTCTTCTCTCTATCTCTCTCTTCCCCTCCTGCAGCCAAGGCTCAACTGGAGCAAGTTGGCCCGGGAGCTGAGGATGGCTCCATGGCCTCACCTCAGGCGTTAAAATGGCTCTAGTTGCAATGGAGTAATGCCCCAGATGGGCAGAGCATCATCCCCTAGTGGGCTTGCCGGGTGGATCCCAGTTGGGCGCATGTGGGAGTCTGTCTCTGCCTCCTCACCTCTCACTTCAGGAAAAAAAAAAAAAATAGGCTTCTAAGATGTTTAATATTCCTATAATGTTACCATTATTTCTGCGGTAGATTTTAGCCTGTTACCAATCCAAATGGTAGGATTTTGTGGTCTCAAATGTGTGGTGTAACCTGTCTTCTTCTGCATTCTGCTTTATCTGCATTTTGTAACCATGATTGAACCTATCCCTCTGACTTAATGTCGGTTTTTACTGTCTCAGTGTTGTCAGTCCTGTTGGCATTTCAGAAATTCTCATTAATTTTAAAATCATTTTTATGTGGGAGGTATTTTATATACTTCCCCAAATAGCAACTTTAATTCATGAATCAAATCAGATTAAGCCAAGTGTACTTCCTGCAGTTTCAACCCCAGTATGTTCACAAACAGAATGAGAAGGTGACAAGACACCCCTTTATTTCTTGCTGCCCTTCCCATCTGCCCTTGGATCACTCCGCGTTTCCAACTGGAAGGTTGCGTCTCCACAGTGATTTCGCATTACAGGGAGATTCTCCTTCTTTGTTTCTCAGACCTGGTCCTGTAGACGGGAAGAAGCCTGGACACAGTGACACATTCTCAAAGGCCCTGCAGGACCACCATGGCTTATGATGACGCCGTGAAGAAAGAAGGTATGGCCCCTTAATCTGAGAAGCGTTTCAAAGGGTGTCCTCTTCAATGCTTGCAGCCCATGGACATAGAGACCAGGATTGGCCATCACAGCCTGGACTCCCAAGTGATGATCCAGAGCACTGTTAATCCTCCACGTCATCCCCAGACTGGGCCCATGGAAACGAAAGCCAAGACAGGGTTCCAACACAAGAGTCTGAAATATAGTGATCTCTTGGGGTGAGCCCCTGCAGCACTCGTGGTCCTTGCCAGCTCCAGTGTGCAGGAGTCTGGGGATAGGAACCACATACTGGACTCCCACAAAGCAGCACAGCACGTGAACCCTTATTTTCAGCATTACCTCTGCAAGTCTGTCCACCTGCCAAATCACAACTAAGAAACCATGTCCGAGGATGCACATTGGGCCTTTGCATAGCCTAGAAGCAGTGCTTCTTCAGGTTTGAGTCTTGTATTCGCAGCCAGGTCATCAAGAAATATCCTTGTCCCCATGGATCTAGCCTGGTATTAAGTGGACTTTACTGAAACATTATTTTAATTTGGAAATGGAAGGACTGTTGCTTTACATATGTGGTGATTTGGTTGATACTTACTGGACTTTCCCATTTCCTTTCCTTTCCCAAATGAACCTGTGCTTCTCAGATTGCTTTGATGGTGATCACAGCTTTGAGGACATAGGACTAGCAGCTGGCCGAAGCCAACGAGAAAAGAAACGGTCTTACAAAGATTTTTTAAGGGAAGAGGAAGAAATTGCCGCTCAGGTCAGGAATTCTTCCAAGAAGAAGTTAAAGGTAAGGGAAAGTTTTATACTATCATATCATATTTCCTAGTATTTGAAAGAAGTTTCTTTTAAAAACTTTAAAAAAGTAAAAATAAAGTCATTCATGTGTGTTTTTATTATTTTCTGTTTTGCTTTGTTTTCTGAAGTCAGAAATCATCAAAAAACGAGATTAGTTCCAAGCTGCTTTTGCCTCATCTTTTTTGTTGCTCAATTCTTCCTCTTTAATTCCAGGACAGTGAACTATACTTCTTGGGGACGGACACGCACAAGAGGAAGAGGAAGCACTCCTCTGATGATTACTATTATGGAGGTAAGGGTGGGAAAGGGCAACAGGTGGGATAAGCACATCACTGGTTCTTGGAGTCGGGGTAGGGGAGAGGGATCCAGATGTTGCTGACTCAGTGGCCTATTTAACAGGAGAGTGGTTCTTGTTCTGAGTGCCGATAAACCAGTGTGAAGGAGGAGAGGTGGAGGGCTGGTATTTTGGAGGATTCAGCATAGAAGAACAGTCTGCATTTGTGATATACCAGGTACCAGGTTCCTTCTCTCCCCAATCATTCACTTATCTTGTGCCCATTATTATCTAGCATCCCTTTGCCATATATACTCCCAGGCCCTCTGGCCTGCACTATGGGTCAATTCTCAATCCAGTGCCCATCCACTCACAGACCAGCTTTTCTTAGCTATACCAGCACATAGTGGACAAGACTAACTCTTTACTAGAATGGGTTTTTCCTGAACACAGAAACAAGCAGTACTCTGCAGTGTAATCTAAATTGTAACCATAGTTGACCCTTGAACAACGTCTGGGTTTGGGGCACCGACCCCTGCACAGTCACATCCAAATATTACTTGGACTTCCCAAATACTTAACTACTAATAGCCTGTTATTGACCAGAAGCCTAACCAATAACATAAACAGTCAACATTTTATTTTGTTTATATATTGTATACTTTATTCTTACAATAAAGTAAGCTAGAAAAAATGGTAATGTTATTAAGAAAATCATAAGCAAGAGAAAATACATTTATAGTATTTATTGAAAAAAAATTGCCTATAAGTGGACCCATACAGTTCACACCCATGTTGTTCAAGGGTCAACTGTGACTCATAATCCCACAGCTATAGTTCATTCTTCTGGGGATGCTCTCTTTGTTTGCTTGTGAAGACTCAGTGAAGAAAAACAGCTTTAGTGGCAAGAACTGTCTCCAAGGTCAGAGGCAGAATCTACCCAACCAAGAAGTCCGTGGGCATCATGTCTGAGTGTTAGGAGTCTGTTGAAGGGCCCCCCTTAAATCATTCCTGTTAGCTTCTTTCTTGTGGTAGTTCTGGGTGTTTGGGGTGAGAGAGGACACTTGTTGGAAGTCGCTTTGTCACATGGACGCGACTTCTCTTGATTATTTCTAGATATTTCGTCTTTGGAATCGTCACAGAAGAAAAAGAAAAAGTCCAGCCCACAAGCTGCTGATACAGCCATGGACCTGTTGAAAGCTATCACTTCCCCGCTGGCAGCAGGCTCCAAGCCTTCCAAGAAGACAGGGGAAAAGTCCTCTGTCTCTTCAAGTCATTCAGAGAGTAAAAAGGAACACCACAGGAAGAAAGGAAGTGGAAGCAGCGGGGAACTGTCCCTGGAGGATGGTGGTTCCCACAAATCCAAAAAAATGAAACCGCTCTATGTGAACACCGAGACCCTGACTCTTCGTGAGCCTGACGGTTTGAAGATGAAACTCATTCTCTCACCAAAGGAGAAGGGAAGCAGCTCCGTTGATGAGGAGTCTTTTCAGTACCCTTCTCAGCAAGCGACTGCGAAAAAATCCTCTAAGAAGTCAGCTCGGGATGAGCAAGGTGCTTTACTCCTAGGACATGAGTTACAGAGCTTTCTGAAAACAGCCCGGAAGAAGCACAAGTCGTCCTCGGACCCACATTCATCTCCTGGCCCTGAAGGCTGTGGGTCTGATGCCTCCCAGTTCCTGGAATCCCACAGTGCTAACCTGGATCTTTCAGGGGTTGAACCTATCCTCGTAGAATCAGACTCATCCTCTGGAGGGGAGCTAGAGGCTGGCGAGTTAGTGATAGATGATTCTTACCGGGAAATCAAGAAGAAGAAGAAGTCAAAGAAAAGCAAAAAGAAGAAAGATAAGGAAAAACATAAAGAGAAACGCCACTCCAAGTCCAAGAGAAGTTCAGGACTTTCTGCTGCAGCGGTGGGCGAGATGGCAATGACGCCCGGCCCTCCTCCCAGTGCCCCCTACCCTGCAGCAGCCGCCCCTCCCCTACCGCTTCCTGGCCTCCACACAGATGGGCATAGTGAGAAAAAAAAGAAAAAAGAGGAGAAGGAGAAAGAGAGAGAAAGAGGAGAAAAGGTAAAATTTTTAAAAAGTGGTGGGATTAGGAGATGAAGCAGGGTTTTCCTTAACAGTCAGTGGACGTGGAATGGAGCAGCAAAGGTGGACCGTGGGGAATGGAGCAAGGTGAATCTCGGAGTGGCCAAAGAGTCAAGTATTACCAGTGACCAAGTCTGTCTGGTACAAAATAGCAGTCTTAATTATTCATAAGTTTTCTTAATAGAGTTGTCGTCCCATTGTGCCAGGCACCGGTTTGGGAATGCAGTGGCTTGTTCTGACAGTACTTGAATTCACAGGAGGGCCCTCCTGTGTCTTGTACAGCAGCACTGCCTGCCTGGGCAGTGGAGAGATAAGAGGTATTTTATGAGTTCATTTTGAGAAATACATTTTCAAAATTAGAATAATGTCCAAGTTACAGAATAAGCTAAAGCCTTGCCACTAACTGGTGTTGGCTGCTCTCTGGAGTTTTTAGTGTCCAGTGAGTGCTCTCTCAGCACTTGAGTGCCCACTGTTTGTGCAACCCGGGTGCACAGATGAGTAGAACCTAGTTCTGACTCTGGAAGCTCACACTGAGGAGATGGGAAGGAGAGCCCAGCCACCTAATTTGATTTCTTCACACCTCAAGACATTTTCTAGCAGTTCTCCTCAGGGACTTTGTCATTAAAGATTTCTTTTTAAAAATAGTTTTTCACCTAAAGTCATATGTTATTTTTGTAGAAATAATAGAAATTCAAAATAATAGCAAGGAAAAGGTCAGTTATAGTTTTACCACTTAAGGACAGCCATTCTTATTTGTTTACAGTTGTGCAAAATGAAATGTCTGATGAAATCTAAAGGAAAAGTTACTGAGAAAGAAAAAAATCCCCTTGCTTAAGTTAGCGGCTGTGTTCCTGCACAGTAAATGAAATATGTAAGTGCATCAGAGGGAATAGCCCAGAGGAGGATCTTGTACAACGTTCATCTTAGGGCACTGGTAAAGGGAGAGGGGGCAGTTATGTTGGAGGAAAACCAGAGAGGGGCCAGTGTCATGGAAGTGAGGGGACAGACAGACTCAAGAATTGATAGTCTTGCCTGACCAGGCAGTGGTGTAGTGCATAGAGCCTTGGCCTGGTACGCAAAGGACCCAGGTTCAAAACCCTGATGTCTCCGGCTTAGGTGCAGGCTCAACAGCTTGAGCATGGAATCATAGACATGACCGCATGGTGCTGGCTTGAGTCCAGAGATTGCTGGCTTGAGCCCAAGGTCACTGGCTCGAGTAACGGGTCACTCTGTCTGCTGTAGCCCCTCCACCCCGGTCAAGGCACTGTGAGAAAGCAATTAATGAACAACTAAGGTGTCACAACAAAGAATTGATGCTTCTCATCTCTCTCCCTTCCTGTCTTTCCCTCTCTCTGTCTCTCTTTTTTCTCTTGCTTAAAAAAATAATAGATGGTCTCATGTGAGAGAGAAGTTGTTCAAGTGTAGTGGGGAAGAAGGGAAGCCAGATTGGCAGAGTTCAAGGCAGAGTGAGAAATGGAGGCAGCAGGGGTGGAACTCTTACTGGAGAGTTTTGACTGATGCAGACAAGGAGATTAGACTGGCTACCTAGTGAAAGGTACCATTTTCAGTGTTGAGTTTTGTTTGTGGAATAGGCTTTTTGTTTTGTTTGTTCTTGAATTCTTTGCTTTCCAAGGAGGAGCAGAGAAGTCACATGATAGCATCTTGATGATTTCCCTTGAAGGTCATCCCATTGGAGTTGGGAAGATTTGTGTGTATTGGAGGAGTAGGACACGATAACATTTCAAAGATGACTTAATTTTGGTTTTACTATATCAACAAAAACATACCCACTGCCACTCTAATATCTCTGATGTTGCCCTTCGGTTATCTATATGTTTCCAGAATGTTCACACTTCCTCTAAGCAGAGTAAGGCTGGCCAGGTGGCCTAGTGCCTGCCACACAGAGGCATTGTTGCCCATCTACTAATAAGCTAAATTCTGAGCTATAACTAGACTTGTGATGGTATTACATACATTCTCTCTCTGGGAAGGCTGCAGTGCAGTAAATGGTAAAAGCTAGTAACTACCATCTATTGAGTGAACTGCTATGTGCCAGGCTGTCCTAGGCATTTTATATGCATAGCAGTCTTGACTGATAGGTGTTATTAGCCCCATTTGCTAGAGAAGGAAGGTGAAAAGAAAAGAGATGGAGCCAGAATTTTAACCCCAAGCCCGTGCTCCCCAGAACCATAATACATCCTTTTTTTTTATTTTTGGACAGAGAGAGGATAGATAGAGACAGACAGATAGGAAGGGAGAGAGACGAGAAGCATTAATTTTTTGTTGTGGCACTTTAGTTGTTCATTGATTGCTTTCTCATATGTGCCTTGACTGGGGGACAACAGCAGACCAAGTAACCCCTTGCTCAAGCCAACGACCTTGGGTCCAAGCTGGTGAGCTTTTTTGCTCAAACCAGATGAACCCGCACTCAAGCTGGTGACCTCGGGGTCTCGAACCTGGTTCCTCCGTGTCCCAGTCTGACGCTCTATCCACTGCGCTAATGCCTGGTCAGGCCATAATACATCTTTGACAAAGCTAAAAGTAGGTTCTAAGTCAGAGGAAACAACATATTGTGCTCCTATCTGAGATTAGTGCGATTGGAACATATGTATACATGTTTTTAAATTGAGGCAGAGTATAATGAAATATAATGTCAAATTCTGCAGACTTAGATTCCTGTTCTAATCTGCTACTTACTAGCTTTGTTCTCTTGAGATTGCTTCCTTACTTCAAATGAGGTTACTTAGAGCAGGAGTCCCAAAACTACGGCCCGCAGGCCGCATGTGGCCCTCGAGGCCATTTATTCGCCCCGCTGCACATTGGAAAGGGCACCTCTTTCATTGGTGGTCAGTGAGAGGAGCATAGTTCCCAATGAAATACTGGTCAGTTTGTTGATTTAAATTTACTTGTTCATTATTTTAAATATTGTATTTGTTCCTGTTTTGTTTTTTTACTTTAAAATAAGATATGTGCAGTGTGCATAGGGATTTGTTCATAGTTTTTTTTATAGTCCAGTCCTCCAACGGTCTGAGGGACAGTGAACTAGCCCCCTGTGTAAAAAGTTTGGGGACCCCTGACTTAGACTAAATTAGGTGATACATGTAACACACTTGGCACAAGGCACGGCTCAGTAAATAGCTGTTGTTACTGTTGCTTTCATCCTAAATTCTTCAAAGGCACTAATTTAAAAATTCTTATTTTTAATCAGGGAGAGAGAGAGTAGTATCAACTCATTGTTCCACTTAATTGTACACTCATTGGTTGCTTCTCATATATGCCCTGACCAGATCAACCCCACCACCTCCGCACGCTAGGACAATGCTCTGTCTACCAAGACACCTGGCAAGGGCGTAGAAAACATCTTTAAAAAAATTTTTTTCCAACCACTCATTTCACATTAGACTAACACTTTTATGGCTTTGTTTTTGTTTTGCTTTCCTTTTTCATTTTTCTTTCTTTCTTCTTTTCTTTTCTCTCTTTTCTTTTATAGACAGAAACATTGATCTGTTTCTGTATATGCCCTGACCAGGGACCGAACCAGCAACCCTTGAGTGTCAGAACGATGCTCCAACCAACTGAGCCATCTGGCCAGTGCTGTTTTGCTTTGCTTTTTAATATAACACCTACCTTTTAGGAAGCAAACTCTGTGCCTATCTCACCTATTTGGAAAAGAGCTAAGAACCGAAGAAAACAGGATTTCCAAGGAGCAAAAGCCGATGTTGTAAAGCAAGTTTCTTACTGCTCCTGGGAGCTCTTCATGGTCTCTGGGGGATGATGGAACGTTGGCTAGGGAAGAATCCCGTGACCTCTCTGAGCCTGTTTGTAGAATAGTTATCTGTACTGCTCACAAAAATTAGGGGATATTTCAAAATGAATATGAAGCAATAAAAAGAAGCATTTCACTTTTTAAAACAAGAACATCAGAAAAGCAAATGACTAGTCAAAGCTGTTCAATTATGTAAATGAGATGCAAAACTAACTTTTATTTCATTGGTGAAAATGCACTATAAAAAAGGCTGAAAGTACTAGAGTATCAGCATGTTCCCTGATCCCCTAATTTTTTTTTAATTTTTTTTTTTGGACGGGGACAGAGAGAGAGTCAGGGACAGACAGACAAGAGAGAGAGATGAGAAGCACCAATTCTTTGTTGCGGCACCTCAGTTGTTCATTGATTGCTTTCTCATATGTGCCTTGACTGGGGGACTACAGCAGAGTGAGTGACCCATTGCTCAAGCTAGCAACCTTGCCCTCAAGCTAGCGACCATGGGGTCACATCTCTGATCCCACGCTCAAGCCAGAGACCCTGCGCTCAAACCGCATGAGCCCACACTGAAATCGGCAACCTGGGCGTTTCAAACCCGGGTTCTCCACATCCCAGTCCGATGTTCTATCCACTGCACCACCACCTGGTCAGGCTCTGATCCCCTAATTTTTGTGAGCAGTGTAGTTAGTACTTAGCTTCTGTACCTACAAGAGTGCTGTGAGAATCAGTTAATGCAAATAAGTACACTGTCACAACTTTTAACTGTCACAACTCTGTCTTTCTCACCGAATCAGTACATATTGATGATGGTGCGGCCATCGTGCCAGGCACTTGCCAGGTGCTGTGGACAAAGATGAATGAGACAGTGTCTGCTTTGGGTGCAGTGAGAGGGATTGGGAAGTGTGCAGTGTGCTGAGGGAGCGTGAGGTGAGCCTGGAAGTGTCAGAGGTTTCCTGCGGGGACTGTCATCGGAACTGCATCTTAAGGCCAAGTAGGAATTAAGGAAGCAGGTAGGCTGAGTAAAAATTGGTTAACTACAATAGTAATAGCTATACATACAGAGGCTTTACTCTGCAGAGTGTTCTCAACACTACACTAAGTTTTTTTCTATGGTATATTGGAAATTTTCACAAGAACCCAGTGAGGTATAGATAGTATCTCCATTTCACAAAAAGAAGGTCAGAGAAGTGAAATTACCTGCCCTTGCTGGGATGTACACCTGTTTAGTGGCAAAACAGGAATTTGAACCCAGGTTTTTCTGATTAAAGGATTCATTCTCTTTCCACTATACAGAAAAGGTACTGTTTAAATTATATTCAGTGGTGTATTATGAGAGAGAGCAGAACTATAGAGTTTATTTTTAAAAGATTTTCATTCAGAATGATTAAAATAAAAGCTTTGGTGTGAAAACTTTACTTTGGCACCCTTTCCTTTAGCCAGATCTGATTTAGGTATCTCGGTCCAGTTTGTTGACAAGAGCATCAGATGCTATAATCATTATGAATACAGGCTCCGAAGCCAGACTGAGTTCAGATGCTCGCCCTGCCACTCCCTAGATACATGACTGTGGGTCTCAACTTCTTTATCTTTAAAATGGCTGTAATGATGGCACTACCTAATAAGGTTGTTGCAAGGTTTAAGTTAATTTCTGTGGGTAAAGTTTTTATAATAGCGTTTTCTGTACAGTATTAATATTAATGAAGAGATAGGATCCTGTCATCAGCAAAAGAAAGCCAAGTTTTATTTTTAAGATTCCTAAGTTATGTTTGTCTAACCAACAGATATTTTAATCTTTAAAACACATTCTTAAACTAGACTCATGGATGGGCTTGAAGAGAGATTCCCATCAGATTCTCAGAGTTCTGAGATCCCAAAGAGTCAATTAAGCAGGACTGCTTTATAAAGAACATTTAGAAGTTGCTCCTTGAAAGATCTTGATACTATAACAAATGTCATCAAACAGTTAAAAGGATGTCCTGGCTGTAAAATTATAACATTGCAAGTCATTTGCTACAATTAATAAAAACTTATCCAAGCTTTCAAAATATTAACATTTTATTAAGTTAAAGGGGAGTCCATGTTATTCCATATATAACCACTGTGACTCATCTGCATGAGAAAGGAGTGGAAATACTGGCCTTGCATTTAGAATCATGAAGAGATGTTTTGTATGTGTAGAGATCATCCATTGTTTGTGTATTTGTAATTCCTAATTTAGAAAAATGTGCCCTGAAAAAATTTTAACCCTTTTTGAATTTCAAACATCAGGTACACAGACTGGAGCTGCATCTTGCACAAAGTTAGATTTTAAGATCAGCACATATGGTGAAAACTGTGGGTCAGAGTTTCCCTTGAAAATGCCCCACGGAGGCTCTACAATGAAGGCCAGCAGATTCTGAGTCCCAGCAGAATGTCTGCCCCATGCAGCTAGATTTTTCTGTATTCAGCACCAGATAAAGTCATTGGCATGTGTGCAGGAGCAGTAATTTTATCTTTTAAATAATGTTCGCTACAAACAGAATCAAACTTGGTTAGTAGGGAGACGCACACCCTGAGAGAAACTACAGGAAATCTCTGGGTAAAGCAGGTTTTGCAGAATCTCAGTCACACTCACTAAGGAATAGGTTCTTAAAGCAGAATCACCCAGAGTAATCAATCTATAGAATCTGTAGTGCATGTGCACGTGTTCCCCCCCAAACACACACACACACCAGTTAAATATAGAATCTAAGTAAATTCGGGGGGGAGGGGTAGTGCCATGCCATCGTGTCTTGTTAGAACACTTAACAGCATTGGGGGTTGTGAAGCTATTGCTAAAGTAATAAGGAAACGCAGTGCCCAGAGCTCTAATGTCTCCAAACAGGACTGGTTTTACTAGCAGAGCAGTAAACATAGGGCCTTTACTATTTAAATGAAATATTTAAAGTAAAGGCTTTGTTGCCGGTTTTCTTTGGTTTAGGTCAAATGATTTCACTTTGTCCTCCTTCACTAACATTTCTATGTGCAAAAAGGCTTGTATTAGCTTTTGGATGCCACAAGTTCTATTTTGAAAAAGACAGGGGGCTCTGGCCAGTTGGCTCAGTGATGGAGCATCAGCCTGGAATGTGGATGTCCTGGGTTCAGTTCCCGGTCAGGGCACACAGAAGAATCGACCACCTGCTTTCTCACCCCTCCCCTTTCTCTCTCTCTCTCTCTCTCTCTCTCTCTCTCTCTTTCTCTCTTCCTCTCCTTTAGCAATGGCTCAGTTGGCTTAAGCAAGTTGGCCTTGGGCACTGAAGATAGCTCCCTGGCCTCCGCCTCAGGCGCTAAAAAAATGGCTCCAGTTGCAACGGAGCTATGGCTCCAGATGGGACGAGCATTGCCCCCTAGTGGGCTTGCTGGCTGGATCCTGGTTGAGGCGCATGCAAGAATCTGTCTCTCTGCCTCCCCTCCTCTCACTACAATAAAAGAAAATAAAAAGACAGGGAATAGAAGAGAATTCATTGTACTTTTCTATTGTAGCAAAACAAGTTATTATAAACTTAGCAGTTTAAAACAGCATTTGTTTATTATCTCATAATTCTGTAGATCAGAAGTCCAGATAGCCTGACCAGGCGGTGGCGCAGTGGATAGAGCATTGGACTGGGATGCAGAAGGACCCAGGTTCGAGACCCCGAGGTCACCTGCTTGAGCGCAGGCTTATATGGTTTGAGCAAAGCTCACCAGCTTGGACCCAAGGTTTTTGGCTCGAGCAAGGGGTTACTCAGTCTGCTGAAGGCCCCCGGTCAAGGCACATATGAGAAAGCAATCAATGAACAACTAAGGTGTCGCAACGAAAAACTGATGATTGATGCTTCTCATCTCTCTCCATTCCTGTCTCTCTGTCCCTATCTATCCCTCTCTCTGACTGTCTCTCTGTCCCTGTTAAAAAAGAAAAAAATGTCCAGATAGGGTGCCCTGGGCTCTCTGCTCCGGCTCTCCCAAGACTGAGCTGGGGGTCCTCATCCATGCTCTCACTTAAGGCTAGCGGCTCTCTTCCAAGTTGGTGGCAGCTTATTCAGGTTGGTGGCAACATTCAGTTTCTTGCAAGTGTACAACTCAAGGTAGCTTGTTTTCTTCAAGTTCAAGGCCAGTAGGAGAGTGTCTGCTGTTTCATCTTATTTCCTTGAAGGGCTCATCTAATAAGGTCAGGCCCATGTAGGATAATCTCCTTTATGATTAACTAAGATTCAACTCACTAGGGACCTTAATTCCATCTGCAGAATCCCTTGTGCCATATAATGTAAAATAATCCTGGATGTCAATATCCCATCATATTCACAAGCCCTGCCCACGCTCAAGGGGAGGGCATTAGACAGGGTGTGTAAAACAGGAGGCGGAAATCTTGGGAGCCATCCTGGATTCCTCTCTACCATATAAATACTATTGAGTACCTACTGATGTGCCAAACACTGATTAATTCCCACCTTTCAGTAAAAATGGTATTATCCATTTTTGACCTATAGGGAAACTAAATCTCAGGGAAATGAAGTAATTTGTGTAACTAGTAGAGAGTATGATCAAGATGCTAACCTAGATCTGCTCACTCTATTTTGCCACTTCTCCCTCTTTTCCAGTTTATTTTGCTTTTCTCCAAGCCCTCTGTGGCCACCGTACCTTTGCTCTTGCTCTTTGTAGTCTGTTCTCTAAAACCCTAAAGTGCAACCTGACCATGCCACCTCCTGCTTCAAATACTTGAATCGACTACTTGAATCACTTCTGGGTAGAGTTCATTCTGTGATACAGAGGTTACAAGGCATCAGTCTATGGGCTCTGCTTGCAGCTAACATCTCTCACCCCTCTGTTTAAGGAGTGTTAGCACGTGCTGTTCCCTCCGCTGAGAACACTCCAGACCACTCTTGGTCTACCCAGCTTTCAGGTCTGGGTTAAATGTCATTTCCTCCTCCGGAGGCTTTTTTTGAGGTGCTCCTATTACATGTTCCTGTAGCAGCCAGTGCTTTCCCTAGAATATCATCACATTTTATTATCATGACATATTTATCTGTCTCTGTGTTGATTCTTGGCTATAGTCTCAATGTCTGGCAGATAGTGGACACTCTAATAAATATTTATCAATAAATGGATGGCAGCATACTTGATAGGTTACTTTTTTGTGTTACTGTTGAAATCTTTTCTTTTTAGTCTCAGCTTTTCCTTCTTTGCCATTGAAATACTTTTAATATCACATATCAGTAGAGCTCTCCACTTCTCATATGTTTTATTCAGGATCAAATAATTAAAGTAAAGCTGGGAAAAGACGGTGAGCCTTTAAACTCTAAATTTCTTGTATTTTCCACTATTTTGTACTGCTTAACTGCCTTAGAGAAGACCTGGGTTTTGAGCTCATCCCCTTAACTACTCACTATACCCAGTACTGGTAATAAATTCTAGTTTGTTTTCTAAATAATTGAATAAAGTCCTTTATAAAAGTTTTAAGGGAACATGCCTGACCTGTGGTGGCGCAGTGGATACAGCATCAGCCTGAAATGCTAAGGTCGTCAGCTGAGAACCCCAGGCTTGCCTGGTCAGGGCACATACAGGACGCAACTGCTAAGAGTTAATGCTTCCTGCTCCCCCACCCCCTTTCTCTCTTTTTCTCTCCTTTTCTCTCCTCTTTCTAAAATTAATAAGTAAAAATTTAAAAAAAAAGTTAAAAGAGAAACACTTTCTTCAGTATGTGGATTTATGTCTAATTTATTGGCCAGGAGTTGTGATTAATTTTAATTTTGTACAGTTTTCATTTTATGTTATAGCTGTAGGTAGCCTTGTAGAATAGGGAACATGAAACCTGTTACAGTATCATATCGTGTTTGAGAAGACATTGTTGAAACTCCTTGCAGGTTTAATAATATGACCAGATGAGCTATGAACTCTCTCAAGGATATACTCCTTTTATTCTCAGTATTTAGTAGTGAGATCGAGTCTACGGTTGAGAAAGATTTGGCTGTGTGTAGAGTTCCACAGCTTATTTTTTCATTACATGCTCCAATAACTGTCTGGTCTAAGGATAAGCTGTTTAAAAACGTTAGTTTAAATTTTTTGAAGTTGAATTTGTAACAAACATGTTACAATTTTTATATCCAAAGAAGTGCTCTCATTCAAAGCACTTACTTTGGAAGTTATCAGGAATGTTTCCATTTCTCAGAACAGTTTCAGAATTCTTTTATTTTTTTAATTACAGTTGACATACAATATTATGTTAGTTTAAGGTGTATAATATAGTAATTAGACATTTATATAACTTACCAAGTGATTCCCCCAGAGAAGTCTAGTACCCATCTGACACCATGCATAGTTGTTACAGTATTATTGACTATATTCCACTGTACTTGACATTCGTGACTGTTTTTTTTTAATTATTTATTTATTCATTTTAGAAAGGAGAGGGAGAGACAGTGAGAGAGAGAGGAGAGACAGAGAGAGAGTTTTAAGGGGGAAGGAGCAGGAAGCATCAACTCCCATATGTGCCTTGACCAGGCAAGCCCAGGGTTTCGAACTGGCAACCTCAGCATTTCCAGGTCAACGCTTCATCCACTGCGCCACCACAGGTCAGGCATGACTGTTTTCCTAACTAGCAATTTGTACTTCTTAATCCTTCCCTTTTTCACCTGTCCTCCAACCCCCTCCCGTTTATCACCCATCAAAAGTCAGAATCCCTTTGGAATTAAAGTCCAGAGTCATCACACAAACTTTTTTATTGTCCTCAGTCTCTACCAATCCCTGGCTTTTAAGGGTGGTTATTTTATGAAACAACATTAAGAACTAAGGTGAACAAAGTATACACTCAGGCTTAGTTTAAAACAAAAAGCAACTTATGTCAAGAGACAGGACTGTGTTGTTCCTTGGTTTTTGGTAATGAAATCTGACACCTAAGGCAAGCATGTTTCCAGTAACTTTTAAAGCACCAAATATTCATCATAACTGCAGGCCCAGAAAGCACTGTCCTGGAGGAGATGGGATGATCATCATATCTTGATGCTTATAGATGAAGTTTACAAGGAAAGTCATCCTGAGCACTTTTTAACTATCAGCTTCTTTTTGGAAGCAACATTCTTTCTTTGGCCCATAATACATGGCCCAAGCTAACCTAGGTGTTAAATTAATTCTGGTGTTAAAACTTAGTTGTAGGTTCCAAGCAAGTGACTGTTTTCTAAGTTTCCTTTCTCCCATTCTCAAATGAAAGGCATGGACAGATGCTATCTAATAAATCTTTTCAGGTAGGAAAATTTAACTTTTTCCCTCGGTCTATGAAGAGTTGTAAAAGTGAAATGCAGTGATGCATAATACAATATTTTGTTTTAAATATTCCCTCATTGAACTGGCTATTTCTTAAAAATCATGCTTTGCTCTTGGAATTGTCATAATACAGTGAAGAACAAACATGCTTCAAGTAGTAGAAAGCAGTTTGTTGAAGTGAAAGAGGTTCATCTTACATTGACTACCAAGAATAACTGAAGAATTGTCTTCAGTTATTTATTTATTTTACAGAGACAGAGCGAGAGTCAGAGAGAGGGATAGACAGGGACAGACAGGAACGCAGAGAGATGAGAAGCATCAGTCAACAGTTTTTTGTTGTGGCACTTTAGTTGTTCACTGATTGCTTTCTCGTATGTGCCTTGACCGTGGGGCTACAGCAGACCAAGTAACCTCTTGCTCAAGCCAGCAACCTTGGGTCCAAGCTGGTGAGCCTTGCTCAAACCAGATGAGCCCGCGCTCAAGCTGGCGACCTCGGGGTCTCGAACCTGGGTCCCCCGCATCCCAGTCCAACGCTCTATTCACTGTGCCACCACCTGGTCAGGCATCTTCAGTTATTTATTTACCTCACCTTGGACCATACGAATGTGAACAATAAAATAATCATAAACTACAAGTGACAGTAAAGGCAGGATCAGGATCAATTATAAGATTAGAAATCAAACGTAGACTGACTGTGGTGCTGCAGTGGATAGAGCGTCAACGTCGGACATTGGGGTCCCAGGTTAGAAATCCCATGGTTGCTGGCCTAAGCATGGGATCATCCAGCTTGAGCACAGGCTCGGTGGCTTGAAGTCTAAAGGTCGCTGGCTGAGCCCAAGGCCTCTAGCTTGAGCAAGGGGTCACTGATTCAGCTGGAGTCCCTCTGGTCCAAGCATGATGAGAAGCAATCATTGAAGAACTAAAGTGACACTACGAGTTGATATATCTGATCTCTATCCCTTCCTCCCTCCCTCTCTCTCTCTCTCTCTCTCTCTCTCTCTCTCTCCTCTCTTAAACGTAAGGAAGGAAGGAAAGAGAAAGAAAGAGAAGGAAGGAAGGGAAAAGGAGAAAGAAAATCAAATGTAGTGAAACAGGCCCTGTCCAGTTAGCTCAGTCAGAGCATTGTCCCAAAACACCAAGGTTGCAGGTTTGATCCCTGGTCAGGGCACATACAGGAAGCAACCAATGAATGCACAACTAAGTGGAACAACAAATGAATGCTTCTCTCTCTCTCTCTCTCTCTATCACTCACCCTCTTGCTCCTTTTCTCTCTCCCTCTTTTTCTCCCTCTCCAATCTTCTCCCTTCCTCTCTATCTCTAAAATCAATCAATAAAAAAATATTTTTAAAAACATAGAGGACAAGAAAGAACATAGATTTGGCTCTTGGCTTTCAAAGTTTAAAGGGAGATTAGCCGGACCAGGCGGTGGCGCAGTGGATAGAGCATCGGACTGGGATGCGGAAGGACCCAGGTTCGAGACCCCAAGGTCACCAGCTTGAGCGCG
The DNA here is from genome assembly GCF_036850765.1 of Saccopteryx bilineata. Classification (NCBI taxonomy): domain Eukaryota; kingdom Metazoa; phylum Chordata; class Mammalia; order Chiroptera; family Emballonuridae; genus Saccopteryx; species Saccopteryx bilineata. Next base: position 91,570,102 of record NC_089490.1, on the reverse strand, counting down.
GGATCATCTGGCTTGAGCAAAAAGCTCACCACCTTGGACCCAAGGTCACTGGCTCCAGCAAGGAGTTACTCAGTCTGCTGAAGGCCCCCGGTCAAGGCACATATGAGAAAGCAATCAATGAATAACTAAGGTGTCGCAATGAAAAACTGATGATTGATGCTTCTCATCTCTCTCCATTCCTGACTGTCTGTCCTACCTATCCCTCTCTCTGACTATCTCTCTGTCCCTGTAAAAAAAAAAAAAAAAATGGAGATTATGTGGTGGTTATTTCAAAGATAAGAAAGGTGACGTTACAGGAAAAAGGTAAAGAATTATCTTAGCATTAGTTCTGAAAGAATAGATAACACGGATGGCATATAGGAAGAATGAGGGCTTTACAAGTAATTTTCACACAGTTGCAACAGACTGAAACATCTAAAAATAAGTTAGCATGTGTGCTTTACCTTCTAACAGTAAAGTTGATAGTCATCAACATGGATTAAATTAATTGCCCTGTTTGGGAAAGCTGGTCAGTAGTTTAGAACATTCTCCTTGATGAAAAAGTGTAGTATCTTTCCTACCTGTATTTTGTGAGAATAGATTCAGGTTTGCTCACCTTGTGTCGTAATCAAGTCCTCCCCTGTTCTGTTCTCATGTGGTACCAGCCAAAAAAGAAGAACATGTCAGCCTACCAGGTGTTCTGCAAAGAGTATCGTGTGACCATTGTGGCTGACCATCCAGGCATAGGTAAGAACATTCCTGATCTTTGTTTTTTTTACTTCTTATTCATGTCTCTGAAGCAGTACAGTTAATTCAGTCAGGAGGCTGCTTCTTCCCATAGAGTTAAAGAAACCCAAATCTCATATTTTTCCTCAGTTCTACAAGTCACTTTAAATTTTATCTTCTCTTGCCTCAACATAAAAACGATAAGTTTTTATTTATAGCTCTCAAATTGCTAAAATAGAAAACAGAGTAAAACTAAATGTTATAAAACCCAATATGTAAAGATGCAGTTGTTTATTTCCAGGATTTTACAGTTGACCTTTTTCTTAAACTGCTCTTGGCTGTGCAGCTGTGAGATGACTTACATCTATGAGAAGTTAGTGAGGGGAGAGAAACACAACACCACAGACCTCGGACAAGGCAGCTAACCTCTGTACATCTCATTTGCCTAAGATACAAAATCGCTTTTCCAGCCTCTCATCAGAGTTGTGAGCACACGTGAGGTACCGTGGAAGGTCAGAAAGTGCTGTAGAAAGCCCGACCTTGCCAGACCGCGGGAGGCAGCATACACTGGAGGCCTGCTGCTCAGCTGCCCCAGGGAGAGCCTTTGGTACTGAGCTCTCAGAAATTCAGTAAAATGCCAACATCTCATCAAATTTTATATCATCTTTTCCTTAACCTAGGTTGATAAGCTCTGTATTATGGGAATCAAATTAAAAGACATGGAAAGATGCTTAAGGAATAAATCTCTAGGGTAGATTTTGATTTGAGCATGTCTCCTGACAACCAAAATGGCCCGTTCCCTATGGAAAAGAACCAGGAAACTGGTGGGGTTTGGTGTGGTTTTCTGAAAGACTCTTGTGCTATTTAAAGCTGGTTTTCAAAGCTTTTTTCTAGTGTTTGCTCTCATCAGTCTTTGTTTTTGTTGACAGTTAAACCTGTATGTTATTGAGTGTTTTACTCTTTTATCTCAGATTTTGGGGAACTTAGTAAAAAACTGGCTGAGGTATGGAAGCAATTGCCAGAGAAGGACAAACTGGTAAGTGCACTTTCTTACAAACACCATTTTTTATTGTTTGATGCCTTCCAAAATGTGCGATTCTCCTATAGACTACCCAGCCAAAGAATACTGAAATCGTGGAAAATGACAAATCAGTGAAATGGTTTAGTAGAGGGCATTAACACCAGTTGGTGACCATTTACTCTAGGTAAGGATTTAGCTACAGGGAAGCTGTCTTTTCTAATCTCTTCTAATTCTTTTTTCTTTGCAGCAGCCTTATTTGAGCCAAAAGATGACCTAATTAAAGTAATTAAAGTGTGAAAAGAAAAATTCCCTTTACTACAAATAGTCAGCCATGGTCTAAGAAGTGAGGAAAGTCATTTAATAGTCACTGCAAATAATAGAAACATGAGACTTTGTTTACTAGGCAACCAAGTTCCAAACCATCATCCTCATCAACCACTACCAAATAATGCAACCCCACTGTGAAGAAGCTAATAAGACACTGATAAATAGTAATGTCTGTCTAAATCATAGTCACTTTCCAATTGGATAATGCGAAGGTGTTCTAGGAATTAGAATTACCATCTTGCTTTAAGGTATAGCTCACTGGGAGGAAAAAAAGGTGTACCTCATTGACCTTGGCCAGTTGGCTCAATAGAGCCAGAGGTTGCGAGTTTGATCCCTGGTCAGGGTTCGAGAAGCCATCAATGAGTTGATGCTTTCTCTCTCATTCTCTCTTCCTTTCTATCTGTCTCCCAAATCAATGAAAAAAGTAAGGTATATCTCATCTAGGCAAAACAACTAAAATATTTTTCACCCAGGTAGTTTGTCTTTAGTTTGTTTTCCATGTTACTGTTATCCTGCTATTGGTGTTGCCAACCAGCAGGTTAGAAGAAATACTTAAACCACATGGACATTATACTGAGCCAGATATTCACTCCATGGTTTTACATTTCCATCTTAGAGAGATCCAGAAGTCAATCTTGAGATCTGACCATTAGCGTTGAGGAATGTTCATAGTCCTTGACTAAGCTCTGGCCGCAGTCCCTGTCTGAAGTCTGCTCAGTAACCCTCAGCCTGAATATTAGCATCATTCTGCCCCCGCACTGCTCCCTTTCTTCTCTTCATCCTACTCTTCCATGACAGCTTTCACTTTTATTATTTTTCCTTTTTAATTTATTTTGCTCTAATTTGATTGCAGATTTGGAAGCAAAAAGCTCAGTATCTGCAACACAAACAGAACAAAGCAGAAGCTACAACTGTGAAAAGAAAAGCGTCCAGCTCAGAAAGTTCCATGAAAGTAAAAGGTACTGTAGTGGCTACACCCTCTCCTGCTTTCCTTCCTGAGAGCATGTAGACTGTGCTTCCTAACTGAGAAATTGGGAGAGCAGCCTATATTAGAAGCAGATCTCGATACCCAGGTACTAGTACTGATCATGATAGGTTGAGAAAGGCATTTAGAAAATATAAATTTGTAAAGGGGCCAAAGAATAAGTATTTCAGGCATTGCAAGCATATGTGCATTTTCTGTCCCTCTTCTTTGGTTTTCCCACAAAACCATTTAAAAATGTGAAATTGGCCCTGGCTGGTTGGCTCAGTGCTAGAGCATCGGCCTGGCGCGGGGAAGTCCCGAGTTTGAATCCCAGTCAGGGCTCACAGGAGAAGCCACTATCTGCTTCTCCACTCCTCCCCCTTCTCTCTTCTCTCTCTCCCCCTCTCTTCCTTTCTCCCCCCACCCTACTCTGCCCCTCTCTGCCTCCTGCAGCCATGGCTCAAATAGTTTTAGCAAGTTGGTCCTGGGCACTGAGGATGACTCTATGACCGGTCACTAAAATAGCTCAGGGCCTGAGCATGCTTCTCATCTCTCTCCGTTCCTGTCTGTCTGTCCCTGTCTATCCCTCTCTCTGACTCACTCTCTGTCTCTGTAAAAAATAAATAAATTAAAAAAAAATTATTTAAAAAAAATAAAAATAAAATAAATAAATAAAATGTGACATTATTTTTACCTCACAGGCCATAAAAGCACCAGTCACGGGTCATGGTTTTTTTCTGGGTCAGATTTGACCCACGGTCTGTAGTTCTGTGGATGCCTGGCATAGCTCAGAAACAGAAAATCAGGAAGGCTATTTTTGTGCTGTTCAAGGCCATAGCAAGCTTGATCTCTATTTTGTCTGTTCTCAGCTTCCTCTGCAGTACTGTCACCCCAAAAGAAGTCCCCACCTACCACCATGCTGTTACCAGCCTCACCAGCCAAAGCCCCTGAGACGGAGCCCATTGATGTTGCTGCTCATCTACAGCTGTTAGGAGAGTCCCTCAGCCTCATCGGACACCGCCTGCAAGAAACAGAGGTGAGCACAGCTGCAAGCAGCATGACTCCAGTGTCTGACAGAATTTGAATCCATTCACCTATTCCACCTGTATGCATTGAACAGCTGCTTTATGGTAGATTATGCCAGTGTCAGGATGTGGCGATAAAGAAGACATATGGTAATAGAAATATCTAGAGATTTGGAATCAAAGTTTGCAATAACATCATCCTGTTAAAATGACAGCCTGACCTGTTGTGGCACAGTAGATAAAGTGTTGACCTGAAATGCTAAGATCACTGGTCTGAAACCCTGGGCTTGCCTGGTCAAGGCACATATGGGAGTTGATGTTTTCTACTCCTGCCCCTCTCTTTCTCTCTCTCTTTCTCTTCTCCTCCCTCTAAAAATTAATTTTAAAAAAAGGTAAAAAGTGCCTGACCTGTGGTGGCGCAGTGGATAAATTGTCGACCTGGAAATGCTGAGGTTGCCGGTTCGAAACCCTGGGCTTGCCTGGTCAAGGCACATATGGGAGTTGATGCTTCCAGCTCCTCCCCTCTTCTCTCTCTCTGTCTCTCCTCTCTCTCTGTCTCTCCCTCTCTCCTGTCTAAAATGAATAAATAAAAAATAAAGAAAAAAAAAAAAAAAAAAAAAAAGGTAAAAAGAAACAGCAACACAAAAAAAAATTAGAATACCCTGTAACTTTTCCCCCCAAATTTATTAAGTTACAGTTGACATATAAACCTATAATTTCCATTTAATGCAGTAGAAAAACTGAGTTCAAATCTTATGTAAATTTTGATCACTTGTATTTCTAAGACAGGTTGAATATTTCTGCATGTTTCCAGCAAGATTTTGAATAGATGAGATGAGATGAGGTGGAGGATTACTTTTCTGAAAATAGGTAGCAAACAGGGAAATGGAGATTCTCCAGCTCTTCATTACTCAGGACTGTATTTGAACTATACAGTGCAGTGTGCCCTAGGGAGAGCTCTGTCCTTGTAAACTTCAAAATCACTTAACCTGGAAAGATGTCATGTTCCATTTCTATTACGATATTCAATTTCTACCGTATTGCCCCCTTGGCTAACTCAGTTGCCTAGTATTTCAGCTTTCCACTGGGTTCTAATAGAACATTTCAGCAAAGAAATCAGCCAAAGCTATTAAAGCCATTTTAAGCCAAAAAATTACTGTAGGACTATAGAGCCATTCATTTGCTTCAATATGGAAGTTGAATTATTATTCAACAAATAAAATGCCAGTGGTCAAAAGAGATGAAGTTGTATATAACTTATTTGGCTAGTTTAAAAAATTTAGCAGATATCACAATTTAGAAATTATCAATATAACAATAGTCTTGATATAACAAAACAACAAGTACTTTCATATAGGCTGATACTTTGAATGGATATAGCTCTTTCCAGAATAAAATATTCTGAAATCTTTAGTTATTTTTAATATTTAGGCATTCTTATGTTTCCTTAAAAATTAGAATTTAAGCCTGACCAGTGGTGGCACAATGGATAGAGCGTTAACTTGTTATGCTAAGGACACAGGTTCAAAACCCCGAGGTCACTGACTTGAGTGTGAGCTCACCAGCGTGAGCGCAGGATTGCCAGCTTGAGTGTGGGATCATCAACACGATCCCATGGTCACTGGCTTGAGCAAGGGGTCACTGGCTCAGCTGGAACCTCTCCCCCAGCCCCTGTCAAGACACATATGAGAAGCAATCAATGAACAACTAAAGTGTCACAACTATGAGTTGATGCTTTTCATCTCTCTCCCTTCCTATATTTCTTTCTCTCTTAAAAAAAAAAAAAAAAAGAATTTAAAATAATTTGTTTTAGGCACCATCCATTTTCCAGATTTATCTTCATATTGCCATTTAATTTAGCAAGTATTTGTTGAGTACAAGGCATTATTCCAAAACCGTGGAAATACAAGATGAGCAGTTTCCTTATTATTTCCTGTCCTCAGGAAACTTACAGTTTAATTGGAAAGAAAGAATAGGTAGATAATTAGCAAATTAAAAGAAGCCAGCTTCTGTGAACAGTTTCCCAAAACTGGGAATTTTACAGACTCTCTAGTCTCCGTTTTTTTAAATATAACTGTCTTATTGAGATGTAATGCGCATATCATAAAGTTCACTGTTTTAAAATATAGAATTTAGTGGATTTTATTTATTTATTTATTTATTTATTTATTTATTGTCCCATCACTCAAAGTCCAATTGTCTTCTATCACCTTCTAACTGGTTTTCTTTGTGCCCCTCCCCTCCCCCAACCTCCTCCCTCTCCTCTGCCCCACCCTGTAACCCCCAACTCTTGTCCATGTCTCTGAGTCTCATTTTTATGTCCCACCTATGTATGGAATCATATAGTTCTTAGTTTTTTCTGATTTACTTATTTCGCTCAGTATAATGTTATCAAGGTCCATTCATGTTGTTGTAAATGATCCGATGCCATCATTTCTTATGGCTGAGTAGTATTCCATAGTATATATGTACCAAAGCTTTTTAATCTACTTGTCCACTGACGGACACTTGGGCTGTTTCCAGATCTTCACTATTGTGAACAATGCTGCCATAAATATGGGGGTGCATTTCTTCTTTTCAAACACTGCTATGGTGTTCTTGGGGTATATTCCTAACAGTGGTACAGCTGGGTCAAAAGGCAGTTTGATTTTTAATTTCTTGAGGAATCTCCATACTGTTTTCCACAGTGGCTGCACCAGTCTGCATTCCCACCAGCAGTGCAGGAGGATTCCCTTTTCTCCACATCCTCACCAGCACTTATTCAGTGTTGTTTTGTTGATGAGCGCCATTCTGACTGGTGTGAGGTGATATCTCATTGTGGTTTTAATTTGTATTTCTCTAATGCTTAGTGATGTTGAGCATTTTTTCATATGCCTATTGGCCATCTGTATGTCCTCTTTTGAGAAGTGTCTATTCATTTCTTTTGCCCATTTTTGGATTGGATTGTTTGTCTTCCTGGTATTAAGTTTTACAAGTTCTTTATAAATTTTGGTTGTTAACCCCTTATCAGATGCATTGTCAAATATATTCTCCCATTGTGTAGTTTGTCTTTTTATTCTGTTCTTATTGTCCTTAGCTGTGCAGAAGCTTTTTAGTTTGATAAAGTCCCATTTGTTTATCCTGTCTTTTATTTCACTTGCCTGTGGAGACAAATCGGCAAATATATTGCTGCGAGAGATGTCAGAGAGCTTACTGCCTATGTTTTCTTCACAGATGCTTATGGTTTTACGGCTAACATTTAAGTCTTTTATCCATTTTGAGTTTATTTTTGTGAATGGTGTAAGCTGGTGGTCTAGTTTCATTTTTTTGCAGGTAGCTGTCCAATTTTCCCAACACCATTTGTTGAAGAGGCTGTCTTTACTCCAATGTATGCTCTTACCTCTTTTGTCAAATATCAGTTGTCCATAAAAGTGTGGGTTTATTTCTGGGTTCTCAGTTCTGTTCCATTGATCTATATGCCTGTTCTTATGCCAGTACCAGGCTGTTTTGAGTATAATGGCCTTATAATGTAACTTGATATCTGGAAGTGTGATACCACCCACTTTATTCTTCCTTTTCAAGATTGCTGAGGCTATTCGTGTTCTCTTTTGGTTCCATATAAAGTTTTGGAATATGTGTTCTATATCTTTGAAGTAAGTCATTGGTATTTTAATCGATATTGCATTGAATTTATAAATTGCTTTGGGTAATAGACATTTTAATGATGTTTATTCTTCCTAACCATGAGCACGGAGTATGCTTCCACTTGTTTGTATCTTCCCTGATTTCTTTTATCAATGTTTTATAATTTTCTGAGTACAAGTCTTTAATCTTCCTGGTTAAATTTATTCCTAGGTACTTTTATTTTTTTTGGTTGCAATGGTAAAGGGGATTGATTACTTAATTTCTCTTTCTGACAGTTCATTGTTAGTGTATAAAAATGCCTCTGATTTCTGAGTATTAATTTTATATCCTGCCACCTTGCTGAATTCATTTATCAGGTCTAGTAGTTTTATGACTAAGACTTTAGGGTTTTCTATATACAATATCATATCATCTGCAAATAACAACAGTTTTACTACTTCTTTTCCAATTGGGATGCCTTTTATTTCTTTTTCTTGTCTGATTGCTATGTGGCTAGGACTTCCAGAACTATGTTGAGTAAGAGTGGTGAAAGGGGGCACCCCTGCCTTGTTTCTGATCTTAAGGGGATTGCTTTTAATTTTTGCCCATTGAGTATGATGTTGGCTGTGGGTTTGTCATAGATGGCCTTTATCATGTTGAGGTATGTTCCCTGTATTCCCACTTTGCTGAGACTTTTGATCATGAATGGGTGTTGGATTTTATCAAATGCCTTTTCTGCATCTATTGAAATTATCATGTGGTTTTTCTCCTTCCTTTTGTGTATGTGATGAATCACACTGATTGATTTGCAAATACTGCACTAGCCTTGCCTCCCAAGAATAAATCCCTCTTGATCATGGTGTATGATTTTTTTCATATATTGCTGGATCCGTTTTGCTAATATTTTGTTGAGGATTTTTGCATCTAAGTTCATCAGGGATATTGGCCTATAATTTTCTTTTTTTGTGTTGTCTTTGCCTGGTTTTGGAATCAGAATTATGCTTGCCTCATAAAAGGAGCTTGGAAGTCTTCCTTCCTCTTGAATTTTTTGAAATAGCTTGAGAAGGATAGGAGTTAGTTCTTTGAATATTTGGTAGAATTCACTTGTGAAGCCATCAAGCCCAGAACTTTTCTTTTTTGGGATTTTTTTTATAACTCCTTTGATCTCATTTGTTGTAATTGGTCTATTTAGGTTTTCTGATTTCCAGATTAATTATTGGAAGATTATATGTTTCAAGGAATTTGTCCATTTCATCTAGGTTGTCTAGTTTTTTGGCGTATAGTTCTTCATAATATTTTCTTACAATATTTTATATTTCTGTTGTGTCAGTTGTTATTTCTCCATTCGTTTCTAATTTTATTTATTTGAGTCCTCTCTCTCTTTTTATTGGTGAGTCTGGTTAAAGGTTCATCGATCTTGTTTAACTTTTCAGAGAACCAGCTCCTGGTTTCATTGATCCTCTGTATTGTTTCTTTAGCCTCTATGTCATTTATTTCTGCTCTGATCTTTATTATTTCCTTCCTTCTACTAGCTCTGGGCTTTTACTTGCTGTTCTTTTTCTAGTTCTTTTAGATACAGGGTCAAGTTGTTTATTTGAGCTTTGTCTAGCTTCTTGAGGTATGCCTGTAATGCTATGAATTTCCCTCTCAGGACTGCTTTTGCTGTGTCCCATAAATTTTGAGTTGATGTATGCTCATTATCGTTCGTTTCTAGGAATTTTTTAATTTCTTCTTTGATCTCATTGTTTACCCATTCGTTAATTAATAACATGCTATTTAGTTTTCAAGTGTTTGAGTATTTTTCAGTTTTTCTGTTATGGTTGATTTCTAGTTTCATGCCATTGTGATCAGAGAAAATGCTCGATATGATTTCAATCTTCTTAAATTTGTTGAGACCGCTTTTGTGCCCTACCATGTGGTCTATTCTAGAGAATGTACCACGAGCGCTTGAAAAGAATGTATATTCTGCTGTTTTAGGGTGAAAGGTTCTGAAGATATCTATTAAATCGAGTTGATCTAGTACGTCCTTTAAGTCTGCTGTTTGTTAATTTTCTTTCTTGAGGGTCTATCTAGTGATGTTAGTGGGGTATTGAAATCCCCTACTATTATAGTATTGCTATTGATCTCATCCTTGAAATCCATCAGTCTGCTTTATATATTTAGGTGCTCTATATTAGGTGCGTAGATATTTATAATGGTTATATCTTCCTGTTGGATTGCTCCCTTTATCATTATGTAGTGACCTTTTTTATCTCTAACAATAATCTTTGTTGTTGTTTTTTTTGTTTTTTGTATTTTTCCAAAGCTGGAAACGGGTATAGACAGTCAGACAGACTCCCGCATGCGCCCGACTGGGATCCACCCGGCACGCCCACCAGGGGGCGATGCTCTGCCCCTCCGGGGCTTCGCTCTGTTGCAACCAGAGCCACTCCAGCGCCTGGGGCAGAGGCCGAGGAGCCATCCCCAGCGCCCGGGCCATCTTTGCTCCAATGGAGCCTCGCTGCGGGAGGGGAAGAAAGAGACAGAGAGGAAGGAGAGGGGGAGGGGTGGAGAAGCAGATGGGCGATTCTCCTGTGTGCCCTGGCCGGGAATTGAACCCGGGACCCCTTGCACGCCTGGCCGACGCTCTACCACTGAGCCAACTGGCCAGTGCTAACAATAATCTTTGTTTTAAAGTTCATTTTGTCTGATATAAGTATTGCCACCCCAGCTTTTTTTTCATTTCCATTTGTGTGAAATTTTTTTTTTCATCCTTTTTATCTTCAGTCTATGTGCATCTTTTGTTTTAAGGTGTGTCTCTTGTAGACAGCATATGTATGGGTCCTGTTTTCTTATCCACGCAGCCACCCTATGTCTTTTGATCAGATCATTTAATCCATTTACATTTAAGGTTATTATTGATATGTAATTGTTTATTGCCATTTTATTCTTTAAAACTGTATTCCTCTTTTGCTATATTCTTTTTCTTCTTTGATCTGTTTACAACAGGCCCCTTAGCATTTCTTGCAGCCTTGGTTTGGTTGTAGTGAATTCCTTGAGTTTTTTTTTGTCTGGGAAGCTTTTTATTTCTCCTTCAATTTTAAATGATAGCCTTGCTGGATAAAGTAGTCTTGGTTGTAGGCTGTTGTTCTTCATTACTTTGAATATTTCTTGCCATTCCCTTCTGGCCTCAAGTGTTTCTGTTGAGAAGTCAGAAGTCATCCTTATGGGGGCTCCTCTGTAGGTGATAGTCTTCTTTTCTCTAGCAGCTTTTAATATTTTCTCTTTATCACTTAGCTTTGGTATTTTAATTATGATGTGTCTTGGTGTAGATTTCTTTGGGTTTCTCTTTAATGGAGTTCTCTGTGCTTCTTGAACATGTGAGATGTTTTCCTGCCTTAATTGAGGGAAGTTTTCATCTATGATATGTTTGAACAACGTCTCTATCCCTTGTTCTTTCTCTTCTTCTTCAGGAACCCCTATGATGCGAATGTTATTTCTCTTCATGTTGTCACAGAGCTCTCTTAGAGTTTCCTCAGACTTTTTCAGTCTCTTTTCTTTTTTCTGCTCTGCTTCCATGCCTTTATTTATCTCTTCCTCTAACTCGCTGATTTGATTCTCAGCTTCATCCATCCTGCTTTTAATTCCTTCCATTGTGGTTTTTATTTCTGATATTGTATTTGGCATTTTTGACTTTTTCTTTTTTATTATTTCAATGTCCTTTTTTATATTTGCTATCTCTTTATTTAGGTGTTCGTAATAACCATCTATTTTTGTTCTAATATCTTTGTGCATCCTAACAATCATTATTTTAAACTCTGCATCTGGTAATTTGGTTATATCTGATTCATTCAGGTCCTTTTCTGGAGATTTCTCTTAATTCATTTGTGTTGCATTTCTCTGCCTTCTCGTTTTCTCTGTGTAAAGGAAGGTTTTGGCCACTGGAGCCCACTAGGTGTGGCTTCTGTTCCCTAGCTATGGTCTGACTACAGGCCCGCCACCCCCTCTGCTGTTGCTGCCTAGGGCGTTTGGGTATGGGCGTTGTTGGTGCCTGCCCACTGGGGCTGTTGCTGTGGTTTCTGCCTCTCCTTCACGGGAGTGCAGAATTTAGTGGATTTTAATGTGTCTGCAGAATTGTGGACACATTTTTACTAATTGCAGAACACCTTCATTATCCTCAAAAGAAAGCCCCTTGCCATTGGCAATCATTTCCCATTGCCCTTCTACTCCACTTTTTCCAAGACTTTAACATTTGCATATATTCTCACAATTGTTCAATTTTCATATGCCACTTATACTATTATTTATTTTAAATTTTTATTTAAATATATCTGTCCATGCTTTCACAATGATATTCTCAATATCAAGAGTGTGATATTCTGAGGTTATTTTTCCTGATATACATCAAAATGGATGTCTATCAAATAATTAATTTTCACCTATCGCCTCACCTGTGGTGGCGCAGTGGATAAAGTGTCAACCTGGAAACGCAGAGGTTGCCGGTTCTAAACCCTGGGCTTGCCTGGTCAAGGCACATATGGGAGTTGATGCTTCCTGCTCCTCCCCCCTTTCTCTCTCTCTCTCTCTCTCTCTCTCTCTAATAAATAAATAAATAAATAAATAAAATATCTTAAATTTAATGTTCACCTATATGCCACCTGAAATTATATATTACACTTCTCTCTCTCTCTCTCTCTAATAAATAAATAAAAAAAATATCTTAAATTTAATGTTCACCTATATGCCACCTGAAATTATATATTACACTTCTCTCTCTCTCTCTAATAAATAAATAAAAAAAATATCTTAAACTTAATGTTCACCTATATGCCACCTGAAATTATATATTACACTTTAAGGAACGTTGATTTTGTACAATTTACAAAGAGTGAGTATCTGAAGCCTAATGAAGTGCAGTGACTAGTACACGTTTACACACGATTGGTGACAGAGCCCAGCCTGCCTCACCTGTGACCTGCCCTTGTTCTGGGGCTCTGCTGGCCGAGGCAGACTTATGAGGGAGAACTGAGAGAAGTGAGGGGGAGAGGCTTAGTGAGGGGCGCTGCTCTTCCACCTGGAGCAGAAAGGCTGGTGAGCTGGAGTTTGTCTCATGGAGACACTGGACAGAGACGTTCCCAACCAGGACAACCGTGTGCATCTGTTTCTCAACCTCGGGGTCTTCTGCAGAAATGCGTCAAAGGAGGCCGAGTAGGAACCCCACTCCCACTGTCACCAGGTCTTTTAGCTCTTTAATATATTAGGGTCTACATAAGGTTTTATTTGAGAAAGGGGTTTGCTGCTAAAATGATAAAAAAAACTGTAACATGCAGTGAACAAATTGGAGGAAGGCTGAACAGGAAAGCCACAGCCCAAATCTCAGGTCTTACTGGGTATTCTGAAGTGTCTATGCCTTGCTGTTCATGAAATGCAGGGAGGGCTTTTTGTTTATTTTGTTTTGTTAGTAATTTATTGATTTTAGGGAGAGAGGAAGGGGGAGAGAGAAACAGGAACATCAACCTGCTCCTGGATGTGCCCTGACAGGGTACCAAACCCACAACGTCTGTGCTTCAGGACTAAGCTCTAACCAGTGAAGCTATCCAGCCAGGGCAAGGCAGGCAGATTTTGAGTAGGGAGGGATGTGATCTAAGCTCTCCTGTGGTTTTCTCTGAGAATAGCTTCTATTTACATTGTGAGTAAAAGAGACCAGAACTGGGGAGAAGTGGTAACAGTAATCTAGTCTAGATATGACAGAGATTTGAATTAATCCAATATGTGTTTTTTGAGAGCTTACTGTATGTGAAATACCAGTAGTTATTGGGAGGCTATAAAAAGGATCAGGACATGGTTCCTGCCCTCAAGTTGCTTATTATCCATTAGAGTCAGCCATAAAATATTAGCTATAATTAACTGTAAGACAAAAGTAATGAACTATTACTAATTTGCTAATTTTCTTTGAATAGTTACTCAGCCAGTTTTGGGTCAGAGTGCTTTATATGGATTCTTTCAATTAATTCACACTGCAGCTTTGTGGGACAGAATTTTTGTTTCCCTTACTTTACAAAAGAAAAAACAGAGACTTAGGTTCATTAACTAGTTCTGTAGTTCATCTTCTGGGTGATGAAACAGGCTTGAATTTGTTGGTCAAGGACCATGCTCTTAATCGCTTCCTGTTCTGCCTCCCATGGAGGTGGGAGATGGGAGACATTGGATGGGAAAGGGTGGGGAAGAAGAGTTGGTAATGGCGAGGCCTTGAGACTAGGCAGTTGTATGAATGGTGGTGACTTCAGTAGAAAGGGTTGCTAGGGGGAGGGATAGCTTATTTCTCACTACAGTACCTTGAGATTGAGAAATATCCAAAATGAGACCTAGCAGGCAGCCAGAGATGCAGTTTTGAAGATGAAGATGTAATTACTGATATTTTGTGCACATACCATGTACCAGGCACACACCAAGAAATTCTATCTATTGTCTCGCTTAAGCCTTCTGTGCTACAGATGCTGTTAGTAGTCTGTTTTACAGGCACAGCATAATGAACAGCTTGCCCAGTACAGAAACAGTGAGTGGAATGGCCAGCTCCTCGCACCAGCAGTCCTGACCCAGAGCTCAGTCTCTAACGGACCCTGCTCTGCAGCCCCCGAGGTGATCAGCCTCACAGCGCTTCTGGTAGAAGTGAGCTGTACACTGCTGGGCCTCAAGGTTTATGGCCAGCAATCTTATTTCTTACCGCTTGAATCCCAGAGATATAGACAATATGAACTGTGTAAGATGTTAACATTTGAAAGGAGCCACGTCATGTTCTTTTTGAGATTGAACAGTGATAACACTGGCTATTAAAAGCCACATACATGGAGAAGTATGTGCATGTTTATATTCAGTGTTAATGTGTAGGGCTGTAGAAGTCTCACAGTTGCTGCATGTGAGCTGTATTTATGGTCTTTATAAGAAATATACTTTTGCATATCTGATCTCCACAAATCTTCTCAGCAGCTCTGCAGGGTAGGTACAGCACTTTTTACTATTCCTAAGTATAGGCTTTTTTTTTTTCTACTATTTATGACTGTCCCAAAGTCACATAGAGGGTAAGACGGGTAAGGAATATAGAAAAGAAAGCTAGGACTGTGTTGTAAAAGTTTTTCTTGTTAAACAACTTACAGAGTTATCAAAGCAAATACCTTCCATTTCTGCTGCAAATTTCCCAGAACTGCCTAAGACTCAAAGACTGTGAGGGAATCCGCCCCAACATGGGGGCAGCATCAGGAATGTGGTTCCAGTGACCCAACCCCTCTAATGCTCTCCCTTTCAGGGTATGGTGGCTGTGTCTGGCAGTTTGTCAGTGCTCCTGGACTCCATTATCTGTGCGCTTGGCCCCTTGGCGTGTCTGACCACACAACTACCTGAACTGAATGGCTGTCCTAAACAGGTCTTGGTGAGTTTGCCTTGGATTTCTGGGGCCAGAAGCCTTGAGAGCCAGAGAGGCCCTGTCTTCAAGAGCTCTGTCAGACACAAGGTCATAGGGCTTCCTGGCATCCAGAATATAGGCTCCCTCCATGTGTTGGCCCAGGAACGGGGTACTGTATTGTTGAATGCATGCCATGCTTTCAGTGAAACCAGAAAACTTGCCAAACCCCTAAAACAGCCCTGTGGAGAGAAGCAGTCCAGCCTTGAGGTACCACGACTCCTGAGTTTCCTGTTCTTCTACACAGGAAGGAAGTGCAGGAGTCTTCTGCTGCTTTTTTACTTGGATCATGGGCAGAATTAGCAGAGAAACTCCTAGCAAGCAGATGGCAGGATGCCATCTCCATTTCCCCCATTTTCTCAGACTCTGGAGTTTCTTTCTCATCTCTCCCCTGAACAAAGAAATGTCTGTCGAGGAACTAAGGTTTAGTACTCCTCAGTTAAACTTTGTCCCGTTCTTTTGCAGTCAAACACACTAGACAACATTGCTTACATCATGCCTGGACTGTGACAGCAGAGAATCCTGGGACAGACCTTCTTCTACCCCATTGCTGGTTTGTGTATATATGACTGTTCCCGACCCCTTCACTGGCCACTGGGTGTAGGTTTTAAATTTTTATATACATATATATTATATATAATGTACAGTATAAACATAGGACTGTAACTTACTTTGCTTTTAATAATTTTATGAAATGGCAGAGGTTTAACCAAGAAGAAACCTTGGCATGAATGTGAGCTTGGGATTCTTTCTTTTCCTGTGGTGGATAAATCTGCCTTAAAAATCAATGTAACTTGAGGGCTGGGGGTTTGTTCTGGGTGCCAGGTGCATCTCTTTATGGACAGCTAAAATGTGATTTTTTTTTCCCAAGCTCAGTTGTACCTCCAGACCCATCACTGACCATTTGCCTTACCTGTCTTACATTCTGAGATATAATAGGGAAGATAATGGGAAGTTGACAATTGACTGAAAGTACAAAGCCTTTCAACTTGAAGTCTCTTGGGTGAGAGCTGATAAAATCGTTCCCATCTTAGAGTTATTGCATTGGCTTAGGTAAACCTAGTTAGGGGTTCCTTCCAATTCCCACTATACAGGTGTCCATGTCTCAAAATTTATTGTGATCATTGGCAGCCTCAGTTGGGGCTAAGGAGTTTTGTAAGCCCTGGCAGCATAAAACACCTTGAAGAGGGGAAAGCTGTCCATGCCACCAGGTGGACTGCATATTGTGAGCTGACCCAGAATCTTTGGCCTGCAGAACGAAGAGCTGGTATCTTCCATGGGCAGCATTCACTTAGCCACCAGGGCCTCATGGGTTCTGGTTAGTTGCTTGATGGCTATGGAAGATGAACTTTGCCCAGCAGGATTCTTGGGTTTATCTTGTTGGCTCCCCTGGTGGGCAGATACAGTGTTCTGCATTCCACACTTAAGTGAATTGCAAAAAAAGTAGTTGATTCTCATGTAGGTTTATTTATGTGTGCGTGTGAATGTGTGTTTTAATTATGTGTATTTAACTCTTTAAACTCTCTTAGATTTTAATTTATCCTGTAAATTTCTGTATATATAATTTAATAACAAAGCCTCCACCAGCAACAGCATGTGGAAGATACAGATGTGTTAGTTCTCTCCCCTCCTTCCCCTGACCTTTTCTGAAAACTCCAGATCATCTGCATTTTAAGGTATTGTGCCTCAAAAATGAATCATTATGTCAAGATATAATTCTTTATAATTCAATAATGTCAAGAAAGTAAAATGAAAAAAGGAATGTTTCCATTCCCAGCTCCCTTGTTGCTGAAGAACCACTTTTGCTTCCTAGTTCTAAAGAAGACAGTTGAGTATGTCAGGGGTGTTTGTAAATGTGTGAGAGCCCCTGCCAAACAGCAGCTCAGAGGTCACTGCTCCCTTCCTCAGGCCAGATGGAGCTCGACAGCAGCAAGGGAGATATTTGAGGACAGCGCAGCCAGCCTGTGTCCTTCTCCCCACTAGTGTGGTCACGGGGCTGTGTTTCTTAAAGGGACTCCAGCCACTGAATGCCATTCTCAGCTCAAAGCAGTTTTGAGATTTAATTGGGAAACAGAAGGAAAGGGGAACGTTTGGGAACCAAAATCAAGAACAGAAATCTTTTTTTGATTTCGTGTGTTATAACCTGTACCATGCCTCATCTGTACCCATGGAAGCTTCCTGTTTGACACAGGGTATCAGGAGAGGCCTTGAAGAAAGGATTAGTACTGAAAGACATCATCCTACCATTGACATGTGTACACATTAATGAAATCCTGCTGAGGACCTGCTTTTTGTTTGTTTTTCTTTAAAATCCAATCCTATTGTATTTGTATTTAAAATTTGTACACATTTGTATAATAATCTGTACCTTGTGGTATTTGGTACTATTAGAGGAAAAACTTTGGATTCAGACCTTGCAGTTTTTATATCATTGTTTTATTTTGTTTTTTAAATAAATTCTAATGGTTTGATCCAAATTCCATTACAGTTGTATAAAGAAATAAAATTTTGTACTTATATTATTAAAAATCACATTTTTAATATTTACAGTCCAGTCTCAGCTATCTTTTCCCTGCTTCCAACCAAAGTTGCTCAGAAATTATAAAACCTGTCTTCACACTATATCCTACCACCATTTTCTTAAAAATCCTTCTGGAACAGAGGTCAAGTTTCTGATCTTATCCATTTTCTAACATACATCTTGCTCTGTTTCTATTAACTTTTACATTGTGGAGTCTCGTGTTTTCTCTTTTGCAAGTTACAAACCCAATGACTTGTTAAGTGTAACTCTGTTCGGTGGCAAATAAAATTGTATGTATGTTACTGTGTTCACCTAACTCAAGAAAATGTCAGTCTGTGTAAGGCTCACATCTGAATCATAGGCTTGGATATGCTCTGTTTTCCTGCTGTTCCAGTACTGTCCTGACTTAGCGTTATTGGATAATGCTTAGAAAGATTAAGTGACTTAATCTTTCTAAGCATCTAGGATCCCATCTGTAAAATAGTGCTACTGTCACTTCCCTGCCTCTAAGCCAGCTGCCAGCCAGGCTGACATGAATGTCTAGTAATATTGTGAACATTTAATATGTGGAGATTTGACATTTATTTCAAGGTGTAAAGGTTTCATTCCAAACATAAGATGTTAACAGTCATAAATAGTGAAATATGACTGAAAGGCTAACTTCTCATGGAGAGACAACAAGAAAGAAACCACCATATTGCTGAATGACTATTATAGAGAGTAATTTGCATATTTTATCTCAATCCTCCCAAAAACCTTATTAGTTCCCTTGACACATAAGGAGATATGTGCAGAAAAGTATCTTTCCTAAGGTTATACAGCTGGTAATTGGCAAAGCCAGAATAAGCACACTAGTACAGCCAACCCCAAAGCCTAAGCTCTCTTTGACCCCAAAGCCAAAGTTAAATTGTGTATGTAATTCATTAGAATCGTCCTACAGTACAGTATTAAGCAAATGTGATTATGGGAAAACTATCTGAGACCTATACACTATTCAAATATCATTTTGTCCTAGCTGGATTTTATGATACAGGTTTCATTTTCCTTGTCATGCTGTTGTCTTTAAACTTTGGAGGCAAATTATCTTGATTTTTATTTAACAGTACTTATACCATATTTCCCCATGTATAAGATGCACCCTTTTCCAAAAAATTTGGGGTCTAAATACTGGGTGCATCTTATACAATGGTTGTAGAAGTGTGGCCTTTCAAATGCCATAGATGGAACTGAGGATGAGGCAATATATGAAGACAGTGATTCATCATCAGACACAGATGAGGACAAGCTAACGGATGAGAGTTTTGACAGTGATGAGGAGTTGTATGAACTTTATGATGAATAAAACTTGAGTTCAATAACTTCATGTAATACATTTTTATTCAAATTTCAGGCCCCCAAATTAAGGTGCATCTTATACATGGGAGAGTCTTATACATGGGGAAATATGGTAATAGATAATACTGCATTAATACAATGTCAATCTGAAGGGACCTTTACATTTTTATCTTCAGAAAGACTTCTTTTTTTTTTTTGTATCTTTCCGAAGCTGGAAACTGGGAGGCAGTCAGACAGACTCCCGCATGCCCACCAGGGGGCGATGCTCCGCCCATCTGGGGCACCGCTCCGTTGCAACCAGAGCCATTCTAGCGCCTGAGGCAGAGGCCATGGAGCCATCCTCAGCACCCGGGCCAACTCCGCTCCAATGGAGCCCTGGCTGCAGGAGGGGAATAGAGAGACAGGAAGGGGAGGGGGAAGGGTGGAGAAGCAGATGGGCGCCTCTCCTGTGTGCCCTGGCTGGGAATCAAACCTGGGACCCCTGCACGCCAGGCTGATGCTCTACCACCAAGCCAACTGGCCAGCGCCCAGAAAGGCATTTGTTACTAGTATTGCTAAAACACTTGAAAGGAAAATTATTATTTTTTTTAAAGCTTAGTTTTTTGTTTGTTTGTTTTTTGTTTGTTTTTTGTATTATTCCGAAGCTGGAAACGGGGAGAGACAGACAGACTCCCGCATGTGCCTGACCGGGATCCACCCGGCACGCCCACCAGGGAGAGGGTGACGCTCTGCCCCTTCTGGGCGTCGCTCTGTTGTGACCAGAGCCACTCTAGTGCCTGGGGCAGAGGCCAAGGAGCCATCCCCAGCACCCGGGCCATCTTTGCTCCAATGGAACCTCGGCTGCGGGAGGGGAAGAGAGAGAGGGGGGGGGGAGTGCTGAAGCAGTTGGGCGCTTCTCCTGTGTGCCCTGGTCGGGAATCGAACCCAGGACCCCTTGCACGCCAGGCCGACGCTCTACCACTGAGCCAACCGGCCAGGGCCAAGCTTAGTTTTTTGTTTTTTGTTTTTTAATTAATTTTTTTACAGAGACGGAGAGTCAGAGAGAGGGATAGATAGGGACAGACAGACAGGAACGGAGAGAGATGAGAAGCATCAATCATCAGTTTTTCGTTGCAACACCTTAGCTGTTCATTGATTGCTTTCTCATATGTGCCTTGACCGCGGGCCTTCAGCAGACCGAGTAACCCCTTGCTGGAGCCAGTGACCTTGGGCTCAAGCTGGTGAGCTCTTTGCTCAAGCCAGATGAGCCCGTGCTCAAGCTAGTGACCACGGGGTCTTGAACCTGGGTCCTCAGCATCCCAGTCCAACACTCTATCCACTGCACCACTGCCTGGTCAGGCTTAGTTTTTTGTTTTTTTTTTGTTTTTGTTTTTTATTCATTTTAGAGAGGAGAGGGAGAGACAGAGAGAGAGAAGGCGGGGAGGAGCTGGAAGCATCAACTCCCATATGTGCCTTGACCAGGAAAGCCCAGGGTTTCGAACCGGCGACCTCAGCATTTCTAAGGTCTACGCTTTATCCACTGCGCCACCACAGGTCAGGCCTGAAAGGAAAATTAAAACACACTTTTTACTAAATCAGTTTGTTCCTTGTTAGCAAATACATTTAAAACATAAACAGTTTTGTACTATGCTTAGTGTTGGTTGTTTATATTCCTATCGTTCCTCCTGTCAAGTGTGTTAACAAACTATACACAGTTCCATTTCCCATTGAAAAGCTATGTAGTATTTTGTTTACATGGAGTTAATAGGATTCCACCTCCCTATTTGGGAGGTATGTGAGTTGTTTCTGCTTTTTTTTACTATAAAGGATAATAAAGCCAAGATTGTCTGCCTATAATTACTTTAAATGAGAGTAATGCAGGAAGGCAAGAACTTCTGGTAAATCATTCCACAAACTAATGGAAGAATCCAAAGGAAGTTCATGCTAAATATACTCCATACAACCAAGTAATATCTTTTTTTTTTTTTTCCCATCGATGGGGGGAAGGTATTGAAAGAAAAGCATCAGTTTATTGTTCCACTTATTTAGTTGTGCACTCGTTGACTGCTTCTGGTACGTAACCTGACCAGGTATCGAGCCCATGACCTCTACCCAGTAGGAGGACATTTAGCCACTGAGCAACTTGGCCAGGACCTGAGCAATATTCTTTAATGAAGAAAAATATAGATGGTACCTGACATGAAGTTCATCTTAAATGTACATCCTCCCTCTACAGTCCAAATACCATTATTGAAAGGTAGACTGATTTAAATTTTCATGTTACTGTGCTGGACTAGAGTGGTTAAGAAAAGTAAACATAGTATCCCAGCCCTCATGGAGCATCTAGACCAGTGGTAGTCAACCTGGTCCCTACCGCCCACTAGTTGGGCATTCCAGCTTTCATGGTGGGCGGTAGCAGAGCAACCAAAGTATAAATAAAAAGATAAATTTAACTATAGTAAGTTGTTTTATAAAGATTTATTCTGCCAAACTTAGTGAAAATCTGACATAAAGTACTTGGGAAGTAATTATTATTATATGCTTTAACTTGCTATAACTCTGCTTTATAAATTTTATAAAGTAAAGTTACTTCCCTGCTTTATAAATCACAATTACTGTGGAACCAGTGGGCGCTTAGAAAATTTTACTGCTAACAGAGAAACAAAAGTGATTGATAGGTATAAAAAGGTTGACTACATGTGATCTAGACTCATATTGGGAAGGGCATTTATTTACAAGGCTCAGGTTCATTATTAAAACACTTCAAAGCACTCTCCGGCCTGGGGTCATACACACACCTTGCTCCCCCCCCAGCACATCTCTTTCTTTCTCCTAAGCTCCAAGGACCCTTCTTTTTTGCCTCTGTAACTTGTTTCCTGAGCCTATTTCTTATACCTTTTTCTAAATAAATGTACTCTTATTTTTTTAAAAAACAAATACTTCAAAGCACAGCAGTATCTGACGGCCATAAAGTTTTTATATTGAACAGTAAAGATGTCAGCCCTTAAATAGGTTGGCATATGTTAAGCAGGTTAATACACGGAAGTGATTATGTTCTAACTAGGTTTTCCATCTTCCTAAATTTGTGCAAGTTAAATCACTAGTCTTTCAAATTTAAGAATCACAAGCCCCACCTGTGGTGGCGCAGAGTTGACCTGGAATGCTGAAGTCGCAGATTGGAAACCCTGGGCTTGCCCAGTCAGGTGCACACGAGAAGTTAACTACAAGCTGATGATTCCTTCTCCTCCCTAGCTTTCATTCCTCTAATATGAATAGATAAAAAGCTTAAAAAAAAAAAGATTCACAAACAAAATGATCAATAAATACTAAAGCCCCAAACTACCAAAGCAGTGGTTATTGTATCTTTTGTAGTCTTAAATCAGGTCTCTAATGTAGGTGAGGTGTCTTAAACATGGCCTAGACAGGAAGGTTGAAGAGGCTAGACTTACAAAGCTAGGAAAGGTCTGTGACTTTTTTTCTTCTTTTTTTAGCGAGGGACAAAAAGTGAGAATCTAGTTGTGACACCTTAGTTCATTGATTGCTTCTCATACATGCCTTCACCCCAGGGCTCCAGCTGAGCCAGTAATCCCTTGCTCAAGCTCTCGACCTCAGGGTTTCAAGCCTGTGTCTTCACCATCCCAGGTCAATACTCTACCCACTGCACCACTGCTTGGTCAGTTAAGACCCTTAATTCTTGAGCCCTAGCTGGTTGGCTCAGTGGTAGAGCATTGGACCAGCGTGTGGACATCCCAGGTTTGATTCCTAGCCAGGGCACACAGGAGAAGCGCCCATCTGCTTCTCCACCCTTCCCCCTCTCCTTTCTCTCTCTCTCTCTCTCATCCCCTCCCACAGCCAAGGCTCCATTGAAGCCAAGTTGGCCCAGGCACTGAGGATGGCTCCATGGCCTCTGCCTCAGGCGCTAGAATGGCTCTGGTTGCAACGGAGCAATGCCCCAAGTGAGCAGAGCATTGATGGATCCTGGTCAGGTGCCTGCGGGAGTCTGTCTCTGCCGGCTTCTCACTTCAGAAAAAAAAAAAGCCTTAATTCTTTATTTGGGTTCAACAGCTGTACTTTGGGGACCCCAGAAACTCCTTGAAGTTATATTGTATCTCTGCCTTTTCTCTTCGGTAAGGCTCCTGGCTTCAAACTCTCAAAGGAGCCTGTGACCTAAAAAAAGAAAAGTTGCGAATCCTTGATCTAATTCCAGCATCCAGAGAAAAGGGCAAGCTGTTAGAATCACACAGTAAATTAATGGCAGAGATGGGTCCCAGGCACCACTCACGAGGACATTTATGTGCTTTCTGCTACCCTGAGCTCTAACCGGTCCAAGCTGCAATTCAGAGTTGGCTCTCTGTCAAGGGATCTCAAACTCCTGTCTCCTACGTGCAAGCAGGACTCAACTTGCAGCTGGGAGACCCCACCTGAGATAGGAAGAGTCCTATCAGGGAGACAAGCCAGAGAGGATGTCTACCCAGCGGTGGGTAAGTAGTAACAATGAAGTCGCAAGGGCTAAGACAGACGTCAAAGCTGTAATCTGAGCTGGCTCTGTAACCTCACCCAGTCATTTTTTTTGGTCTGAAGCTGGTTTTCCAGGTGCGTTACGAGATCGTCAGGCCACGCCCTAAACTTTTTAAAAAGGCGTGGGGGCGTGGCCTAAAGAGCCCCAGGCCCTCTACCATTTACGTCATGCGTGACGTCCGCCTACGGCAAGAAAGCCTCAGTGAGGTCACCGCCCTCCGCCTCGGAGTGCCGGCCCTCCTCGTCAGGGGCGGGGTCTGTGGTCAAGTTCCAGACTCTCCGTCCCGCCCCCACTGGCGCCTCCTCGCGGACCATCCGGCGCATCACGTGACAGGTCGGCCGAGCTGGCGGTTGCTGTCAGCTGATACCACGGGTTGGTGGCAGCGGCAGCCGCGGCGATGGACTTTCTCCTAGGGAACCCGTTCAGCTCTCCAGTGGGACAGCGCATCGGTGAGTCCCCGGAGCTTCGCCCAGCCCTGCTACAGAGCTCTGCACCCGGCCTTAGGCCCCTCAGGGCGCTCGAGATCCTCAGTCGCACACGGGAAGGAGGCAGGGAGGGTAAAGAGACTGGCGCGTCTCTCCCAGACCTGGCCCCGCCCAGTCTCCCGCCCATCTTGATTGGCAAAAGTCGTGGTCCATTAGGAAGCCTCGGCTTGTGATGGATGCCCACGACAGCCAAAAGGTAAAAAGAGAGGGCGGGTCCTCTTGCGGGTCCGCCAATGTGCAGCTGCTGGGGTCGCGAATCCTGGGAGAAAGTTTGGAGGGTTAAAGGGACTACGTGGTTTGCAGTCTCGGAGTCCCTTGACTGTTTTTGTCATGTGTTCCTCATTCCTGTCGTGTCGCCTGGGCTCTTTCTCTCTCTTCCCTGATTCGCCGTGCGCTCCAGACACGGATACCGGAGGAGGGCTAGAAGTCCATTCTCCCAAGACCAGGCATCTAGGTGGCGACTTCTGGTGGGGGGTCCGGGGGCTGTTAGGCAGCCGTGCTTCCCCGGGGCCCTGGCCAGACCCTGGGATTCTGCTCGACGAGGCGGTCAGCCTTAGAGACCAAGGTCTCAGAATGTATTTTCCTTGGCAACCCTCGCCTACCAGCCTCAGTTCGACGCATAGAGTGGCTGACCCTCTGAGATAGAAGTGATCTTAGGAGCCCCCCAATCATGCCTCCCTCATTTCTCAGTGGAAGGGACAGCCGAGCACTCTGGCGTGAGGCACAGGCTTACTCAGCTCCCAGGTCTCCTGACTCTCTTACTCCCTGTCGACAGGAGTCTCTCTAGTTCCTCACCTGAAATTAGGGGGTAATAATGGTCCCTATCCCCGTGGGGTTGTTGTTAAGACCTAACTCGCTGTTAAATGCAAAGTGCTTTGAACAGTGTTTGGCACATGGCCAATGCTAAGTAAAAGAAAGAGGTAATATTGATTATCTTTGTTGTTGAGATACCACCAAATGAGGCTCAAGACTCTAGAAATGGCTGGACAGTAGGTCTCACACGCCATGACCCAAAAAGCTAACATTTGACCGGGACTGGCTGTACCTCCTTGCATGTGGAAACCGCAGGCAGTTCAGTGAAATTCTCTCTTCATCTTTTTGATGGTTTGTAGCCTGAAGTCCAGACTGGGATAGTTTGATAGTTTAGACAAGACATTCTTTCCATTCTCACTGCCTTGGAAGCCAAACCTAACTTAATGTCTGTTGACCAGTTCTGTGTTATAATTGCCACTGTTGCTGTTAGTGACTCTTGGGAGGTTTTGTAATCGGCTCTCCAAGAAGGGTGTGGCAGTAGAGGATTTATACACCAGAAAGATCCCGGACCAGAGAGTGGGGCCTGCGCTCTCAGAACCACCACCACCACCCCCTGTCCCACATGACACACACACCCTAGTGAGTCATTGTTTTGGAGTTGAAAAGAATGCATCCTTCTTTCACCTTTATTTCCCCAACTACAGATAGGGCTGCTTTCATCACATGTCACGTTTGAGGCTACTACTTAAAAAAAAAGGCTGTCCAAGTCAGCTGCATATTTGTGAGGCTTTCTCAATAAGCTCACCTGGATGCTGGACCTTACATGGTCAAAGAAAGCAGCTTCTCTTACTCTGAAGGGTTGCCTGCCTTGGACAAAAAATACTTTGTCAAAAGACAGTGCTATTAAGTCATACTTTAGAGCACAAAGTTTTGGTAGCCCAAGGTTCTCATCTAAAGGCTTTGGAGGTCGTATTAAAGCACTGCAGGCCGGGCCCCACACCCAGAGCTTCCTACTCTACAGGTCTGGGGTAGGGCCCTGAAATTGCTATTTCTAACAAGTTTCCAGGGGATTGGAAACCACATACTGTATTGAAAACCTCTGTTCCAGCCCACCACCTTTATTTTACACAGCAGACTGAGGCCCACAGAGGGGAAACTGTAGAGTGTGACTTACCCAGGACCCCAGTGAAATGATAGGAAAGCTAAGATGAACTCTCCAGAGCCATTGAGATTTGAACCAAAGCAGAAGCATCAAAAGTAAAATTAAATGAAGAATATTTGCCATTTGAGTTAATGCTCTCAGTATTCCATAGTTTTCTTTTAGATAAAGAGGTTGAAGTACCAGTGATGTCTGTGATTTTAGCGATCTAGTATTAGCTGCTTGCATTTCTATAAACTGCAGTAGTAAAATAATCTTGTCTCAAGCCTGCCGCCTCTATCCCTATTGAGAGAAGAGCACACAGAATTGACGTCCCTGAGCACTGTGGGTTCCAATGGTATCTCATAAGGGATGTTATTCACAGAGGTCTGGCGCTGCTCCCTCTGCCTGCTCCCATGTGTATCCTACGCCCTGGGGATCAGCACCTCATCCCTGAGGTCTCTGACCCCTTCAGGTCCAACCACTGCTTTTGTGCTCTCTGGTCACTCTAGCTCCTCAGGCTCCCTCACTGTCTGCTTTTGGGCTCTGAAGCTTCCACTTCTTCCTCGGTGGAATGGTGGTTATAACAGACAGCATCTACCTCTCAGGGTGATTGTGAGAATGAAGTGAGGTACTTCCTGGAGAGGGCCTCATTGCCAGTGCGTATGAAATGGTAGCTCTTGCTGTCACCATCATCATTTGAATTTTCACCATCAGCACACTAATAGGGCACTGTCCCATTATGTTAGTAGTTGTGCGTATGTGTAGCCCCCACTAGACTGGACTTCTGAGAGTTGGAGTTGTACTTTGTTTATCTGGACCCTCAGTACCTAGCATGATGCCTGGCCTCTAGTAGAAGGGAAGAAAGAAGAAAAGGAAAAGTAACAGTTTGTGAGCAAGTATCACGTGCCAGGTGCGATACTAGTCTCCTAGGTAGGACTCTCCAAATTGACCCTACAAAATATGGCAATCTTTTTGCTTTTCACCAAAAGTAAGTCTGAGGGTAACTGCCCAAGGTCTCACACAGCTCATCAGGGTCGGAGTCTAGACACAAATTTCTATGCCCGCAGAGCCCCACTCCTCTCTTGCATCCTCACCATCTGCCTCTAGCTGACCAATGGTTAGTTGAAATTACATCAGTCCCACCCTCCAAGATCTACATTACTAGTCTGCCCACAGACTAGCTTTTCTGACTATGACGTACACACAGGTCTAGCACATTTCCAGGTCACTCACCCATACCTGTGAGTAGGAGACTTCCCAGGGGCAGCAACCTGTCACTGAAAGCATCCTAGAGAATTAGTACTAGGCAGTGTTGACACAGCCATCTTCTTCCAAGGATTTCAAAACCCTTTCAGAGTATTATCTAAGGACATATCTTACTGGCCACATTTTTTTTTTTCTTTTTTTTTTTTTTTTTCTTTTTTTTTTTTTTTAAAGTTTTAATGTTTTTTTTGTTTGTTTGTTTGTTTGTTTTATTCATTTTAGAGAGGAGAGGGAGAGAGAGAAAGAGAGAGGAGAGACAGAGAGAGAGAAGGGGGGAGGAGCTGGAAGCATCGACTCCCATATGTGCCTTGACCAGGCAAGCCCAGGGTTTCGAACCGACGACCTCAGCATTTCCAGGTCGACGCTTTATCCACTGCGCCACCACAGGTCAGGCACTGGCCACATTTTATAGACAGACATCAGAAGACAATCTACCAGTTCATTTTCTATTACTGGCTATCAGCTCACCCCTGTCTCTTTGAGCCAGAGACCTAATTGACTCATGAAAGCAAGCTACAAACCAGTAGAGACTGTAAATATGGGCAGCCCTGGAGACCAGCCCCCAGTAGTTTTGGTGGAGGTAGCTCGAAGTGACGGAGAAAGAAACCTTAGAGCCTATGAATGAGCCCTGGGGTGGAAGAGAGATGGGAAAAAGTCAGAGAGCTGCCCTTGGATCCACAAAAGCCAAGCCACAGAGCCACAGGAAGGAGTCATGGACCAGAAACCACAGATGTCCACTAGGGAGAGAACACCTTGGGCCCTCTGGGGTGCCATTCTGGCAGTGATGAGTTGGAAACCAAACCCTGAGTCCCAGCTCCAGCTCTGTCCCTAACTTTTACGTTCCCTCTGCATTGCCCGTGCCCTTATCTGTAATGTAGGAGTGCTGTTGTTCTTCCTGTTTCCCAGAGGATCAGTGACGAACAACTGAGGTGAAGGCAGGAAAAGGTTGATACTAGATGGAAGAGAGAAACTGATGGCCATTATGGAGGAATGATGGAATTGACTCCACGAGGCTCAGAGGGTAGAATGTGATGTTACAGCTGAGCGGGTTTAGTGCCAGCACAGATAGCCGTCCCTGCCACCTTTCAAAGACGGAACTGGGCCCTGGCCAAATAGCTTGGTTGGTTAGAGTGTCTTCCAGAAGCACAAATGTTGCCAGTTCACTCCCTGGTCAGGGCACATACAGGAACAGATCGATGGTTCCTGTCTCTCTCTTTCTTTCTCACTTCCTCTCTCTATAAAAATCAATTTAGCCTGACCCGTGGTGGCGCAGTGGATAAAGCGTCAACCTGGAAATGCTGAGGTCGCCGGTTCGAAACCCTGGGCTTGCCTGGTCAAGGCACATATGGGAGTTGATACTTCCAGCTCCTCCCCCCTTCTCTCTCTCTCTCCTCTCTCTCTTTCCTCTCTAAAATGAATAAATAAAAAAATAAAAAATGTTTAAAAAAATCAATTTAAAAAAAAGGCTGGAACTGGCTGCCTTGCTATGTAGTGAGCTCCCCACCACTGGAGGTATGAAAGCAGAGGCCAGAGTGGAGGGAAGCTTTAAATAGGATTCCTGCGTTGGATGGCAGGGTGGATAAACCCATCCCTGTAGACTTTTTCTGTAAAGGTACAGATGGTAAATACTGCTTTTTTGGGTTTATGGCCACTGTTTCGACTACTCAGCTCTGGGAATGAATGTGATTGTGTTCCAATCAAACCTTATTTGTGGGCACTGAAATTTTAATTTCGTATAATTTTCACGTCATGGATTTTTTTCCCAACCATTTAAAGATATAAAGACCATTCTTAGCTTGATGGGCCCTACAAGAACACACTGAAGTTGGCACATGGGTGCATAATTTGCTAGCCTCTGGGTCAGACCAACTGGCCAGAGGCAGAATGATGGAGGTCACTGTTGTCAAAGTGGGGTCCCAGAGAACCACATCAGGGATGCTTCAGGGTACCCTATGCTTGGGCCCCTGGAGTCAAATCTACCACCTCCCACACTGTGCCCACAGGAGCCCTCATATCAGAAGGCTCTTTGATCTGGAAGGGTTAGAGCCCAACTCTCTGTCTTGAAGGTCACAAGGAATGATGTCTAGAAAGGGCTTTGTGTCAGCTGGCCACATATTACACATAGTAAGGCATCCTGGATGAGCTGTTGAGTCGGACCAGATGGTCTGAGTCCTGGTTCAGCCTGCACCAGCTTAGTTACCTGGGGCAAGTTACTTAATCTCTTCATTCTTCAGTTTCCTGACTATAAAGTAAGGATAATAATAGCACATACCAGTTAGGGTTGTTGTGTTGCTGTATTTATTGGGAGGTTGTAGTATTGTATTGTGAAGCATTTGGCATGATGCCTGCCAGGCAGGAAGTATCCATAATTGTTAGCCATTGTGATTTTTCAGTGGTGTGATCATCATTGTGGGGGTGTAGTCTAAGTTGGTGGCAGAGCCAAAGGGCCAACCCAGGGCTCCGACTCTCATGCAGCCTCTGTGTTGGTCTTGGCATCACTGGGAATGAGCAGTCACTGGCAGGGCGGCAGTCACTGGCAGGGCGGCAGCCACATTCACAGACAGGTTTCAGGTTGCGGGATAGAACCGATTCCCACTTGGGAATTAGAGCCTTTGACTGACCCTATGGATGGAACTGATGAATAGGTTTTGTTCCCTCACAGCTCAAAGAAATAAGAGGAAAGGCCCGGATTTCCACTCTTGGTTTTAGAAAAAACAAAACAGAAGCCCTCAGTGTCTTCTAGTTAGCTTGGGGTCATCACCCTGGAGAAGCAGGGGGATTCAGAACACGTTAACTCTTTCCATCCGTACCCAGGAGGTGTGAGTCCAGGCTAGCACTCTCTGGGCATCTGTCCTCTGGGCACTGCCTTTATGGTTTGTAGCTGTACCTGTCCCACGGTGACTTATTTCAGAGGGTTTTCCTTTGGTTGGCTCACCTTTTTAAATTTGGCCTTGTCCTGTGTAATTATATCCATGAAATCATTACTTTGATGAGCTAGCTCATGTTTGTTTTTTTCTATTCTACATTAAATATTAAATCTAAGAATGTCTTTAAATTTGCCCGTGAGCCCATTTAACGTGATCCTGCTTAGCACTTTAGAGTTGACCCTGAGAGTGTCAGAACTTGGATTTCTAGATCAGAAGATCTGGGTTCAGATACAAGCTCCACCTCTTCCTGGCTGTGTCCCCCAGACAAGTGACAGAGCCTCCAAGGGACTTATGCTATGATGGACAGGAGAGAATTGATGGAGCACTGAGGGTGCCATGAAGAGCCAAACTGCTGTGCCTGACCCTAGGACAGACACTGGGCTCTGCTCCTGGGGGTGGGGGGCCAGGGAAGGCGGGACCGGGAAAGGAGGGCCAGGGGCCCAGCCAGACCCAAGGACAGGTTAACTTCAATGTGGCAACGTGGCTGGGCCATGGGACCCAGATATTTGGTCAAACTTTATTCTCGATTTTTCTGTGAAGGTATTTTTTGATGAGATGACTGTTGAGTAAAGCAGAATACCCTCTGTAGTGTGAGTGGGCCTTCGCCCGTTAGTGGAAAGCCTTTAAGAGAAGAAAGACTGGCCTCTGGGAAGAAGGAATGCTGCCACCAGACAACCTTTGGACCTGAGCTGCCACTGCTCCCTGGGTCCCCAGGCTGCAGGCTTACTTGGCAATTTTGGACTTGCCAAACCTCCGTGATCGTGTGAGCCAGTCCCTAAAATAAATTGAGAGAGGGAGAGATCAGTAACATCTTTCACATTCACAAGTTGAGGAGGAAAGAGGAATAACATGTACGTGTTGGCCAATCAGTTCAAGCCTCTGCCTTCACAGCCTTGCTCCACCTAACTGAAATATTGCCCTCCTTCGTCTAACTGAAATATTCTTCAGTTAGGTACTATATTTAGTTACATCAGCTTTCAAATTGCGGGTTATCTTCTGTAAAGTATTTTAGAGTTCCTCTTGCAGCCTGTGGTTACAAAATGGCAGGGGAGAGGCAGCCAGGGTTTTGAAAAAAGACTGCTCAGCAACTTTGGAAACTGGTGGAAGTTTCCAAGCTAGGGCTGGAAAAAAATGTTCATTGGAAAAGTAGTCTTCAAGACAGTTTGCTGGCTGGGAAGAAATAAAAGGATTCTGCATGTATTTAAGATCTGTTTTATGAGCATGCTTGAAATCCTCAAACAATTTTTGGTTATTTTTGTAGGTGATAGTGTTTGTGTTGGTGCTTGCTATGTGCTAGTCATGATACAGAGCACTTCAAGGGCCTCCTGTCATTCCCTCTCACACAGCCCTGCAAGGTGAGCGCTGTTATTCCCATTCCTCAGGGGCAGAGGTGAGGCCCAGAGAGTCACTCATGGTCACACCCCTGGTGATTGCTCAGGTGAGGACTTGAACTGGGATTTGCCTGTAGCCAGATCCCACACTCCTGACTTTTCCTACCTCATTGCTTCCCCTTAGAATTGAAAGGGACCTGTGGGTTTCCTTTTGAGTGAAAATGTCTGGGTCTGTCTCAAACGAATCTATTCATGCTGGTTCTCTCTATATTTCTTCCCCACCCCCACCCCCACGTCTAGCACAGTGGCTTTGTCCTGGTGCTTGTCCCTCATAGCAGGAAGCACAGGAGAGGCACCAGCTCCAGCCACCTCTGTTTTCAGCAGAGCAGAACCTCCCCCAGGAGCTGCCCAAGAGAATTCCACTTATGTCCCAGTGGCCAGAACTGGGGCAACGGGCCCTTCTGGCTGCAAGGGAGACTAGAAAAGCCAAATACTCTGTGAGCCAGTGGAAAGTATCTTCACGACAGACTCTTGGAGTCAGTTCCATGCAGTGGAGTTAATAAATATCTAATGTAGCTCCAGGCGCGTTAATACAAATCCATTCCACCCGGAGCAGGTATGCGAGTTCCCACACTGCGTTTCTAGATGGGTGGCCCAGCTGGCCTACATCCCGAGCTTGATCAAAATGATGAAGGCTCTAGAAAACATGTCCAGAGTGGAATGTCATAGGAATCGAGGATATTGGCATAGGAGACAGATTAAGGAAAGACATGATACTTTCTAAAAATATTCACAAGACTGCCAGTTTAAAGAAAGATTGGGGTTTCTACACATCAGCTACTGAGGGATCAGTGGGGGTCAAAGGTGTGAGTATTTCATTTAAAGTGTTAGGAAGGTTTATTGTCCTGATGAATGTGGCCTCATCCTTCATTAGCAATTCAGCAAACATTTACTGCAGGTTTGTCACAGGTCCAGTCCCATCTAGTATAGAGAATTTGTCATTTCATGAACTATAATCTTCATCCTTCAGCTCACAGCCTAATGGGAGAGACAAACAAAGAAATCAGTATTATAGAGTTATTTTAACAACTCACTAAACAGAGCGTACAGTTATGGTTTGTGCTACATGCTACTGGCCCAATGAGTGAAGGAACAGGCCCTCCAGGGGTCACAGCAGTTTTCATAGAGAGGCCTGATCCTAGGAGCTTGATTTTAGATGGGAAGGTGGGGAGGAGCATATTCCTGGAAGGAGCACAGAAGCCTGAAGGAGTGGGACGGACCTGGCAGAAGGCCAGGACTGGCAGGAAGAGGAAGTGGGGAGATGGGCTGGGCCAGGTCTCCACCCAGTGTCTTGCTTAAGGAGCACCTGTGAAGCCTCAGGGTCGCTATGGTTCAGCACAGCAGTCCCACAGGGAAGTCAGGACAGCAGAATTCAGTCCACCAGGAGGGCTCAGGACATCCAGCAGGGGTACCTCAGCTGCAGATGATAGACCCAGCCACCGCAGGCCGAGCCCATCACCCCGTGCTTCGCTTACCTAACAAGAAGTCTGAAGGCCGGTGGTTTCAAGGGTGGTGTGACAGCTCATTGATTTCTTTAAACATCCAGGCTCTGTCTCTGTCCTTAGCATGCTGGATTTTTTTTTTTTTTTTTTTACAGGGACAGAGAGAGTCAGAGAGAGAGAGATAGGGACAGACAGGCAGGAACAGAGAGAGATGAGAAGCATCAATCATCAGTTTTTTGTTGCAATACTATGGTGTTCATTGATTGCTTTCTCATATGTGCCTTGACTGCGGGCCTTCAGCAGACCAAGAAACCCCTTGCTCGAGCCAGCGCCCTTGGGTCCAAGCTGGTGAGCTTTTTGCTCAAGACAGATGAGCCCGCACTCAAGCTAACGACCTTGGGGTCTTGAACCTGGGTCCTTCCGCATCCCAGTCCGACATTCTATCCACTGCGCCACCGCCTGGTCAGGCAGCATGCTGGATTTTTATTATGAGTTTGTCCCCTACCAGACTCAAGCTGCAGGGACCATACTCCCATGCTATCCTCCCAAAAGAGAGGAAGGAAGGAGAAGGGAAGAAGAGGCTTTCCCCTTCCTGGGCTGTGCCTCTGTGTCCCAGAAAGGGCCTCCCAGCACTGCTGCCCAGTCGGTATCCCCTTACTCCCCAGGGATCAGAACTAGGTCACCTGCCCACTTCTGCGTCCAGCACTGTAAAGGGAGTGGGATTGCTGCTTTGAGCGGGTGAGAAGGAAGGGACAGCTTTTGGGTTGGCCAGGAAGGCAGCTGCCTCTGTGGGTTTTGGTGTGGTTCCGGGCCGAGTCCCTCTTTCCAGCGTGAGGTTGGTCCATTCCAAACTATCAGCATATTTCTCTCTATGTCCGTAGCCACCCTCTCCTCCCCTGGCCACTTCACTGCCTCCTGGGACCTTCAGCCTCCTTCAGGTCACTCCTCACAGTCCCTGAGACTGACCCTCGAGTCCTTTCTTCTCCCCTCCTCTTCCCATCATCTTCGATGATGCATCATTGATCCGTTCATTCAGACAGCGCCACTCCTCCCCAGCAAGTCTCTCCTCCGCCCCTGGCAGCACCGCCTCGCTGACCCTGCCCCTTCCCTCTGCAGGTGCTCACCCCTTCTGCAGTTCCCACAGGACCCTGAGCTGGCTTTCCTCATCTCAGTTATCCATTTTGCACTAAAAATGTTTGCCCAGCTGTCACCCTGACCACTTTAGGACCTCCTCAAGGGCAGGGGTTCTGATCTTCATCTTGGCTTCTCTAGCACCTGGCACAGAACTGGACAAACAGTAGCAGTTCAGAGAGTATCATGAGAGGGCTGAGAGGTGAACAGATGGGCAGAAGGAAGCTATGTAGAAGGCGGTGAGAGGCCAGAGTGGATGGGATGAGAGGGCACTGGGGATGGAGGCAGGTGGTGGGTGGGAGGTAAGCAGATTCTAAACATCATATTGTTTCATTCATAAATATTTCAGTGTGTCTCAGAAAGGTATGGAGTAGGATTATTATTTTAAAGCAAACTAGCTGTAGCCACAATACCATTATACACTTTTAAAAATTATGTAGATGTGCTTCATACTTCTAAGCCTGAAAACAATAGAGACTAGGTGGAAATCTTACAAAGAATCACTGTGGTTCCTTTGAGTGATATGAGTAGGCGACTTTTACACCAAAAGATGGCATTCGATAAATGTGGTCTAAAAAGAAAGTGGCTGTGCATGCGTTTGCCCAAAGCCAGTCATAGAAGGAGCCTGGAGGAGCCACCGAGAGCTGATGCAGCATGTACCATATTTTTTGCTCCATAAGACGTACTTTTTTTTCCCCGAAAGTGGAGGGGAAAATGCCTGTTCGTCTTATGGAGCAAAAAATACGGTATTTTATTAAATATTTTAACACACCATTTGGTTCAGAATATTTGTTTTCTTATTTTCCTCCTTAAAACCCTAGATGTGTCTTATGGTCAGGTGTGTTTTATGGAGTGAAAAATATGGTTACTATTCTTTTTTTTTTTTAATTTTTTAATTTTCTTTTTTTTCTTTGTATTTTTCTGAAGCTGGAAACGGGGAGAGACAGTCAGACAGACTCCTGCATGCGCCCGACCGGGATCCACCTGGCACACCCACCAGGGGCGATGCTCTGCCCACCAGGGGGCGATGCTCTGCCCCTCAGGGGCGTCGCTCTGCCACGACCAGAGCCAATCTAGCGTCTGGGGCAGAGGCCAAGGAGCCATCCCCAGCGCCCGGGCCATCTTTGCTCCAATGGAGCCTTGGCTGCAGGAGGGGAAGAGAGAGACAGAGAGGAAGGAGGGGGGGGTGGAGAAGCAAATGGGCGCTTCTCCTATGTGCCCTGGCCAGGAATCGAACCCGGGTCCCCCGCACACCAGGCCGACGCTCTACTGCTGAGCCAACCGGCCAGGGCTGGTTACTGTTCTTACCATAGCCTACCAACTCCTATTCTGGCCCCATCTGCTGGGTCAGTGAACCCTGCCCTGGACTTGGTCATAGTCTAGAGTAGAACTAGATGTGCTTTTGGCATTGGCCCTGAAGGCTTTCCCTTACTATTCACAAACCACGTTTCATTGACTCAGACACCATGGAGTGTAAAAAGAAAAGCTGCCCATGGAAGTCTGATAGGTTATTGTTTTTGAGAAACACCCCAAACAAAATAAATTAAAATTAATAAAAAGAAATTAAAACACCCAATATCAGAGGGGCTCAGGAGTGGAACGGGCGAGCTTAGGGTCAGTAACACAGTGACTACTGTCCAGGGAGTTGGAGGAGAGGGGATTCAGCATTGAACTGCAGCCGTGAGGCCATCTGGGGGCTTGGTAAGCCTTTCCACAAACACTGAACAAACCTCTATTCTGCATCCCGTCAGGGAGCAGGGCCAGTGAGATAGAGATGTCTCAAGAGCTCAGAGCCCAACCAAGGCAGTAGAGATGTCCTCGGGAGGCAGAGAGGAATGAACTTAGGGCCACACAGGCCCACTTTGGCCCCTCCATTCCTGGGAATTGGGCATCATCTGCTCCCACATGTGGTGGTTGGGGACTGTGGGGAGGTAACACAAGAGGAGGTACACCAAGCATCCTGTATGGGCCAACATTCAGTGAATGCTGGTCACTTACTCATGATGTCACAGTGCAGGATGACAAGTGACACTATCTGCCCAGTAGGCGGTATCATTGAGGAGCTGACACTGGGTTAGGGCCTTAAAAGATGAGTGGGAACCAGCAAACGCATCTCCTCTTCTGTGTGGGACATCCAGCTCTCACGTTGCACTGACTCGGGCCCGCATCCGGCTCTCACACTGCCCTGACTCAGTGCCCGCATCCGGCTCTCACACTGCACTGACTCGGGCCCGCATCCAACTCTCACACTGCACTGACTCGGGCCCGCATCCAACTCTCACACTGCACTGACTCGGGCCCGCCTCCGGCTCTCACACTGCACTGACTCGGGCCCGCATCCGGCTCTCACACTGCACTGACTCGGGCCCGCATCCGGCTCTCACACTGCACTGGCTCAGGCCCGCATCCGGCTCTCACACTGCACTGACTCGGGCCCGCATCCAACTCTCACACTGCACTGACTCATTGCCCACATCCGGCTCTCACACTGCACTGACTCGGGCCCACATCCGGCTCTCACACTGCACTGACTCGGGCCCGCATCCAACTCTCACACTGCACTGACTCAGTGCCCACATCCGGCTCTCACACTGCACTGACTCGGGCCCGCATCCAACTCTCACACTGCACTGACTCGGGCCCGCCTCTGGCTCTCACACTGCACTGACTCGGGCCCGCCTCCGGCTCTCACACTGCACTGACTCAGGCCCACATCCGGCTCTCACACTGCACTGACTCGGGCCCACATCCGGCTCTCACACTGCACTGACTCGGGCCCGCATCCGGCTCTCACACTGCACTGACTTGGGCCCACATCCGGCTCTCACACTGCACTGACTCGGGCCCGCATCCGGCTCTCACACTGCACTGACTTGGGCCCACATCCGGCTCTCACACTGCACTGACTCATTGCCCACATCCGGCTCTCACACTGCACTGACTCGGGCCCGCATCTGGCTCTCACACTGCACTGACTCGGGCCCGCATCCGGCTCTCACACTGCACTGACTTGGGCCCGCATCTGGCTCTCACACTGCACTGACTTGGGCCCGCATCTGGCTCTCACACTGCACTGACTCATTGCCCACATCCGGCTTTCACACTGCACTGACTCGGCATCCAGTCCTCTCTATCACAGCATTTTTGCCTTTTGCATTGCCAGTAGTTCCTCTCACTGGACTGTAAACCTCCTGTGGGCAGGACCTGGTTGGTTTTGCTTGCCGATGTCTCTCTGGGGCCTTGACAACAAGTTTTGAGTGGGTTTGAGAGGCACGTAACATAGTGGTTAAGATATGGATTTGGGCCTGACCTGTGGTGGCGCAGTGGATAAAGCGTTGACCTGGAAATGCTGAGGTTGCCGGTTCGAAACCCTGGGCTTGCTTGATCAAGGCACATATGGGAGTTGATGCTTCCAGCTCCTCCCCCCTTCTCTCCCCCCCCCCTCTCTCTCTCTGTCTCTCCCTCTCCTCTCTAAAATGAATAAATAAATAAAAAATTTAAATCGAACTCAGACCCTCCACAATCTCCAACCACCTACCACCACATATCAAATCCTTTCTCTCGCCTGACCTGTGTGGCGCAGTGGATAAAGCGTCGACCTGGAAATGCTGAGGTTGCCGGTTCGAAACCCTGGGCTTGCCCGGTCAAGGCACATATGGGAGTTGATGCTTCCAGCTCCTTCTCTCCTCTCTCTTTCTCTCTCTCTCTGTCTCTCCCTCTCCTCTCTAAAATGAATAAATAAATAAATTAAAAAAAAAAAAAAGATATGGATTTGGGAACCAGACCTCTTTGGGTTTGAACTTCTGCTCTGCAACTTACAAGTTTTATAAGCAGGGGTAAGTCACTGGTGTTTCTGTGCCCCTGTTCATTCATCCGCGGTGTGAGGGTTGTGGTGAGAGGTAATTGGCTTGGAGTGAAGTACCTGGTACATAGAGTGCCAGTGACTGTGCCGGTAGTGGTGAATAGTGTCCTCACTGTTGTCATGGTTATCTGTGAACCAATGCCTGAGCGAGTGGAAGAGCAAGACCTGCAAAGTGGGGGAGCACAGATGGCTGTGGCCATGCTCAGTCCCAGTGACCCTATCAGCTCCTGAAGAGTTCAGGTTTGACCCTCAGCAGCGAGGCCCTGGACAATTTTTAGATAGTGAAAAGTACTGCTTAGATTTATGTTTTAGGAGTGTGAAGGTGAGAGCCCAGGCTTAGGGGAGGTGACAGGCCCTGGACCAGAGCTGTCACAGAGATGATGGGGTAGGGAGCAACTCTGAGATACACTGAGCAGCTGGAATCCACAGAAACTTGGGGACTGTTGAGCATGCAGGGTAGGGAGAAGGTTCCAGGCTGCTCCCCTCCTGGCTGACTTGGGGAGGAGGAGGTCATTGTGGCTGCATCCACAATGCTGACCATGATCCACTGAGCACCCGCAGAAATGGCCCCTCCAAAGCAGCAGAAAGGGCTTCCCCTGTGGCTGGGAAGGCCCGCTGTGCTCAGGCAGTTGGGGGCTTTCCCCCGAGATGCACAGGCCAAGGCCAAGGGCCTGGGGCTGATGCGTCTTTGGTGGCCACGCTTTCCTGTTCTCAGCCCAAGGCACGGTCATAGTAATTAGCAGTTACTGGTCACTGCTCTTTCCCTGATGTTGTGCATGCATTGTCTGGCTAAAAGTCTCAATGTCCCCTGACCAGGCGGTGGCGCAATGGATAGAGCGTTGGACTGGGATGCAGAGGACCCAGGTTCGAGACCCCAAAGTCACCAGTTTGAGTGTGGGCTCATCTGGTTTGAGCAAAGCTCACCAGCTTGGACCCAAGGTCGCTGGCTTGAGCAAAGGTTACTCGGTCTGCTGAAGGTCCACAGTCAAGGCACATATGAGAAAGCAATCAATGAACAATTAAGGTGTCGCAACGAAAACTGATGATTGATGCTTCTCATCTCTCTCTGTTCCTGTCTGTCTGTCCCTATCTAGCCCTCTCTCTGACTCTCTCTCTGTCTCTGTAAAAAAAATAAATAAATAAAATAAAATAAAAGTCTCAGTGTCCCACAAAGCCAGCAGGCTTATCTTGGTTTAACAAATGAGAAAATGGACACGGAGATGGCTTTGATCCTTGCCCATGGTGAAGAGGTGGGGCCAGACTTGTCCCATTCCAAACCTGTACTGCTGCCCAACATGACTCTGCTTGCCACCATGCCCAGCAGGCTCTCGGGAGCTCTCTGGGAAGGTGGTGTCTGCACCAGGCCCAGCATGGAGAGGACAATCTACTGAGCAGGCAGACAGGTGCCCAGTGATTTAAACCCCAGGCCTGCCAGCCCTAGACAATAGTGCAGCCTAATGGGTGGTGGAGGTTTGTGAGGCCTGGCTTCCTGGGAGCTGGGGACAAGAGCAGAACTACTGCTGGGGCCTTTGAAGGTTTCCGCCAACAGCTCAGAGGTCAGGAAGTCAGCTGTCACTCTTGGAACTGGTAACCATTGCCAGTGTTTTTATTCTCCCTTCTTAAAATAGCAAGCTGAGTTGCTTTTATGGTTAAACAGAAACAAAACAAATATCCCCAGATTCCTGTGGGTTTAAATTTCTGCCCTTAAGGGAACACAACTGTCCCATGGAAATCTTTAAGGAAGTCTTACACCTCTCCCCAGTCCTGCTCTCCACTCCCAGCCCTGACAGAAGGCAGTTGGCAGGTGATGGGTGGGCTGGGTCCGTCCTGATCTGGGCTCACCTTTCTTCTGCTGAGATTGTCCAGATGGAGCTTGTCTCTCCTCTCCTCTTTCTCTCCTCATTCCTGTTTATTCTGACTAAAACTCCCCTTACTCCCCGTTCCCCCAAAACCACTCCATCCTCTGAATGGCTCCACCCAGTACTGGCACTGGGACTAAAGAATTTAACAGCTGTGCTCAGGTGGGCATCAGACTTGTGCTTCAGGTCCTTCTGCACCCACCTTGATTCCTTGGGATGGCAGTTCTGACTCGCAACTGCCCAGCCGTCCCCTTAACAGTCTACTTGCCTTTCCCAAATGGCCATAATCCCTTCTAAAACCTGTGCTCTCTCTCCAAGGAGAAGAGAGGTGTCCATCACCTTCAGGGGTCTCTGGGGGGACATAGGGGATCTGATAGAGGGGCTACTACAAGTCTAGCTGGTGGAACCAGGGGTCCAGAAAGAGGGGTGAGCGGCCTGAGTGGTCCAGGGAACCTTCTGGGAAAGCAGAGTTGCTGATCCCTGATGAGAGATGGGGCCTGTGGCGTCAGGGTTGCTCCTCCCTTACCGCTCGGTGACATCTCTACACCTCAGTTCCCTCAGCAGTTAAATGAGGGCAATAATGTACACCTTCTATATATGTCTGTGAGGATTACCACGTTCTTTATGGAAACAGCTAACAGTACTGGGTGTTACGCAGTAAATAACTTGGAAAGTTAAAGTGTTGCTGTTGTCGAGGGGCCTGGAGGCCTGGCTGAGAGCTGGAGGGGCCTTTGACGGATTTGGGGCACAGAGGTACACAGTCACTTAGGTTTCAGGAAGTTAACTCCGGGCAGGAGGGAGAGTGGGTGGAGAGGAGGGTGGCAGGAGGAGCTGAGTGGTCTGAGAGAGGGGTGGTGGCCCGCGGGAGCAGTGGAGAGGGCAGGGCGAGAAGGGAATGGGGAAGGTGGAGAGTCGGGAGCCAGAGTGTGCCCGTTAGAGGCAATCCAGGAGTGAGGGATGACAGTCCTTCTGCCCCATATGACTGGGGGTCACCCTCTGCTCAAAGGCTAGTTGTCTAGCTGTCTTTGGTCCTTCCCATGCAGCTCAGCAAGTGTATGAGTCCCCAGGGATGGAGAGTGTGATGGAAAGAAGCCACACTTAGGACACAATGGTAGGGTGAACTAGCCTATCTTTCAACCCTTTTAAAGAGAGCTCTTCCGACGGAATGGAGCAACCCACTCTGCCGCTGGGTCTCTACCTGGATGCCTCACTGCCTGGCATGTGTCCTGGGCCATCCTGGCATCTATCTGACTGCAGGACCAAGGTAGGACCCAGCGTAGAATGAAGGCAGGCAATTTCAAAACAAAGGTCAGAGAAGCCAGTTATGGGGAGCTGGCTCTGCTGACCCAGAGCAGGGATTGCCCCTCTGGGATGGGCCTGCCTGCCAGGAAGAGGGCCCTTCCCAGTCACACAGGCTCCCGCTTCCATCCTGATAGGCTGGGCTCAGAGCCGCGGCCTCTTCGGGTGCGATGGGGTTGGGACCATGTCCTTCTTCCACCTTTGCCCCCCCAGCACCTGAAGCGGGCCTGACGCGTCAGAACGGACCTCCCTGAGAACAGGATGATAGTTGTCCCATCACATCACACTCCATGTGCCCGGTCTGTCGAGCACTGTTGGCAGATGATGGATGGCTGACAGCGTGGTGCCAATGGGCACGTGAGGCCCGCGGTGTGTGAGCACGCCACCCGCACCGGGGCCCAGAAGTCAAAGAGAAGGCTGTGCTGGGCAAGGACTCGCACAGTGCCCTGAGTCAGGACTCCAAGGCTCTCGCTTGACTGAACCTTAAAACGTTGATGAAGTGCTGTTTCGTCACACATCTACGTGTGGTAAAAATGCATGTGTGTGCCTGACACACCATACAGGAGTAACATGCATGATAGACTGTCACCTGAAAAAGCAGCATACAGAATTGTCTACGTGCTGTGGTGGGTCTTATTTAACAACTGCTGTGTATGAGAGTGGGACTAAGCAGGGTGCAGAGGTTACTGAAAACGGGCGGCATCTTGGGTGGAGGGACAGCACTTCACTTTTTCAAGAACATGTATGAGTATCCTCAGATTATCAGTTGCCACCATCATCATCTACCCACTGCCTCGCACATGACAGTAGAGGAAAGGCGGCCAGCCGGGGCCGTGCACCAAGCATATCTTCAGCAAATGGCTGCTGACCCTGACCTTGGCAGGCTTCGAGAATCTTGTAGCTAAGAGTCAGCACAACCTAAACTGGGAAGAAGTGTTGGTTGCACCACATTGTGAATGTACTAAATGCCACTGAATTGTATACTTTTTCTTTAATTGTAAGTTTTAAAATTTTTAGTGAATTCATTGTGATTACATTAGTTAATAAAATTATATAGGTTTCAAGCATACAATTCTATAATACATCATCTGTCTCTAGTATTGTGTGTTCACCACCCAATGGATTGTACACTTTAAAAAGGTTAATTTTTTATTATGTAACCTTCACCTCAATTAAAAAAAAAAAACTGCCACCACCACTTCCTGAGCACCTGTTTTGTGCCATGTCCCTTCCGGATGGCTTGTTGGCCTCATCACCTCTCAGCAGTCCTACAGGGAGGCTCGGTGCCTGCTCCCTCTGCAGGCAGGAACCGGCTCCAAGGGGAAGGCCAAGGCCAGGGACCTGTGGTACCGGAGTCTGGACTTCCCTGCATAGGTAAAGACTGTCTCCGGGAGATCCGAGAGGAAACTGGAGACAGTGGGGGCCTCTAGGAAGAGGGGATGGGAGGCAGATAGATTCACTCTCTCCTGCTTGCCACTTTGGGACTTTTTGAACCATGTGAATGGTTCAAAAGAAGTATTTTATTATCAAAAACAAAACACTCTCTCTATTGTTACGTCAAAAACAAGCACTTGGAAGCCAGCCCTGCTGGACCTGGTACCTGCTCATCCATTCGGTACTCTGAGCCATGGCTTCCTTGGTGGTTAGAGGACAGTGACACTCCCAGGCTAGCGTGGCTACTGACAAGAACTAAGTGACAAATGGGACAGCACAGGTTAACAGTTGACACAGTGCCTGGCCCGTCTTGTCTTTCCTCCTCTCCATCTTTTCCCACTGCACCTCCCTCACCACACACCTGCACCCCACTATTCAAGTTTGTCAGCTGGGACCCCACATACCTTTGTGACTTGTGGTGTCTTCTCCTCAGAGAAAGCTACAGATGGCTCCCTGCAGAGCGAGGACTGGGCCCTCAACATGGAGATCTGTGACATCATCAACGAGACGGAGGAAGGGTGAGTGGGCACAGGAGGGACAGCCACCCGCAGTGCAGCACTGGGTGGGAGAGCCACCTGCAATGCAGCACGCCCCATCACGCCCTGCCCCGGCTGGAGAGCCCCCTGCCCCAGCTACGTTTCTGTGTGACCCGTGGTGCCAGCAGGGACTGCAGAGGTCCTCTGAGCCCACCCAGGCAGGAACATGGCATTTTAGAATCAAGATCCTGTCAGCCCATACTCGGGAATGAGAGGCCAGAGGTGGCTGGATGCGACCAGCCCTCCCGGCCTCTCAGCAGCACCCCAGGGACCAGGCCTTCCTCAGACATCACCTCTTCCTAGGAGAAGGCCAGCTGGCCACTCCGAAATAGGAGGCAGCCCCGAGGACCTTGCTGCATTCTGTGGACTGGAATGTGTGTCAGGGCCTCCCCGCTCCTCTGGGAGCAAGAACAGACTTTCATTTCCTTAACGTGACACCAGTAGGGAGGGCGGGGGTCACGGGGAGGGCAGTGAGAGTGAAGCGGGCCCGAGTTGGCCTCTGCCACGTCTTTTTGGTGCGCAGGCCCAGCGCCCTGCCCAATGCTGAGGAGCCCAGCACGCGCATACGTGGTGTCGGTGAGGCAGCACAGTCTGGCTCCTGGCCTCTGACTAGCCATCACTCACCAGCTCTGACCTTGGGCAAGTCACTTTACCTCTCTAGGCCTTTGTCTTCCAAAGCAAAACTCACTTCAGTCCTTCCAGCCATAAGGCCAAGGCCTGCAAGGAGCAGAGAGGGATGCTAAGTCCACTGTCCTCAGGAAAAACCCAGGAGAGGGGCGAGGGGTGTGATGACCACCGCCAGCAGGAAGTGCAGCCAGACGAGGCCTCTGTTCTGGAAAAT
The DNA here is from genome assembly GCF_036850765.1 of Saccopteryx bilineata. Classification (NCBI taxonomy): domain Eukaryota; kingdom Metazoa; phylum Chordata; class Mammalia; order Chiroptera; family Emballonuridae; genus Saccopteryx; species Saccopteryx bilineata. The sequence continues at coordinate 91,526,304 of NC_089490.1, read as the reverse complement.
GAGGATCAGCAGTTGCAGCAGGATCTCGTTCCCCTCTATTTTTCACGGGGATATCCAGCTGTCCTGTGAGGGGTCCTCTCGGCCAGGCTGTGCTGTGTGTAGAGGGACGGGCTGGGAGCAGGCAGCGGGCGGGCACCCAGCTTGGAGCCCAGGAGAGGCTGCGGGCAATTGCATCACACAGGCAAGGCCAGTCAGGAGAGTACCTCCGAGTGTCTGCAGTGGTGCTCCGTGGGCTTGCCAAGGAGCGAGGAGGGGACACTCATACCTACATCTGGGCTCATAAGATTGGGAGGTAAGAGTGGTGGGTGGGCAGATGGCAGTGCCACCAAGAGAAAAGACAGAAGGAGAAAACCTAATGGGGCTTCATGAATGGGCTGAAGTCACTGCTGGGTTCTTAGAGAGGCAAGTCCCCATCTCCCATGTAAACTTTGACAGAACTGGGGCTCGGGCTCCAACTTGCTCAGGTGTGTGCTATTAATAGGAGCACCTCCTATGTTCCAGGCCCTACATGGGGCACTGGGGACGCAGCAGGGAGCAAAGCAGATATTGACCCTTGCCTCACTAAGCTTGTCCTCTAAACTTTAGTCTCTTGTCAACTCCTTCATTGGGTCGTGGCCTCCTGGTCATCCACTTTGGGCTCCTAGCAGAGTACTAGGCCCACAGCAGTCGCACACACAGCGGAACTTTAGATTCCCAATGCCATGTCCTTTCTCTGGACCACTCTATAAGAAGTGGAGACAAGTCCCTTTGGAGTTGAAATGGCCACAGATGAGCTGCCCAGCCAGGAGTAGAAACTAGCTTCCCCCACAGAAGAGTGGAGGGCAAGGAGTTACCCCAGAGCATTGGGCTAAAAACTTGCCTCTCACTTCTGGGGCAGGGCCCCACCCCACCAGGGTCCAGAGTCCCTTGTCCCAAGTGTCCTCTCTGTCACAAGCATTGACAGGCCTCCGTGGCTCTGCCCTTCATAGAGTCCATTCCCATGAAAGCTTTCCTGCTGCCTCCCCTTGTGCTGGCTGACCTGTGTCAGGACCCTGACTCTCCTGACTTGCCCTGGACTGGTCAGCACTGACAGGCAGACAGACACCCGGTCAGATGGTAGAACAGGCCCCAACAGCCACTGGTGGCCTAGGAAATGTTTCCGTGCTCCTATAGCTCCGGCACCACATTGGGCCTTGGGGCAGCAAAGTGCCACATAGAATGTGGTCCCTGCCCTCTAGGTGGCGTCTTTAGCCAGCAGGCCCCCGTTAGTGCCACCAAAGAGATGGAGGACTGGGACAGCATTGTGAGCGAGGACGAAGTTGGGGGCCACAAGGGCTTTTAGGCAAGAGTGGTCTGTGTGGGCAATAGCGATGTCACCTGTTCAGGGCTGAGGGGCAGGGAGCCAGAGTGAGTTGTGGGGGGTGACAGTAAAGTTACAGACGGGGTAAGGAGAGCAGGCTGCCACCAAACTTTCAGGGCTCCCTCTGCACATAGGTGCACCCTATCATGTTCCAGCCCCCCATTATCCCCCCGTTCAGTGTGGCCATCTTTCGTTTCCTCCACCCCAGGGCCCTGGTCCAGGCTCTATCTCACCCACTGCCCCTGTTCCCACAGTGGGTTCACCTCATCCTCCGGACTCAGCTATAATGCCCCCTCCTCGGAGAAGACATCACTGACCCCTCCCCACATCCTCGCTCTTACCACAGGACCCACTCATCTCCCTCACTCACACCAGTCTCCCTGCAGTGTGTGGTCTGTTCACCAGTGTGTCTCCAGCATCCAGCGTGGGGCTGGCTCGTGTGGGGAGGCTTGAGGGAAAGGATGGATGGTGGAGGAACTGGCCAGGGTAGGGCATTAGGACTCTGTGCCTACAGGATTTTTATTTGTTTGGTTTTTGGTTTTTTGTTTTGTTTTGTTTTGTTTTTACAGAGACAGAGTCAGAGAGAGGGATAGATAGGGACAGACAGACAGGAACAGAGAGAGATGAGAAGCATCAATCATTAGTTTTTCGTTGCGACACCTTAGTTGTTCATTGATTGCTTTCTCATATGTGCCTTGACTGCGGGCCTTCAGCAGACCGAGTAACCCCTTGCTCGAGCCAGTGACCTTGGGTTCAAACTGGTGAGCTTTGCTCAAACCAGATGAGCCCGCACTCAAGCTGGCGAGCTTGGGGTCTCGAAACTGGGTCCTCCACATCCCAGTCCGTTGCTATATCCACTGCACCACCGCCTGGTCAGGCCAGGGATTGGTTCTTAAACTTCAGTTTGCATAAGAAGCCCCTGGGGCATGGTAAGCATGCAGAGCCCCTCAATGTTTGGCTCAGGGGGTCAAGAGTGGGGGCCCAGGGTCTGCGTTTCTCACAAACACACCTCCCCCTTAAAGTGTTCTATTGCAGTGGTGCTGGGGACCACACAGGGAGAATCTCTGCCACATATTCAGGATCTACTGAGAGGATTTTGGTGGGGCAGGCTGAGTGTGATGTGGTGTAGAACCTGGATAAACAGAGAACAGGAACCAGACCCAGGGAGGGTGGTTCACAGAAGCCATCCCTGCTTCCCAGAGCCCTTGATCTCAGGCAAGCAGCCTCCATGCCGGATAAGGAGGCCCCATGCCTCAGCCATCCTTCCTTCTGTCCTTCTGCCCAGTCCCAAAGATGCCTTTCGCGCAATAAAGAAGAGAATCGTGGGGAATAAGAACTTCCACGAGGTGATGCTGGCTCTCACGGTGAGTGCCTTGTCTGTCCACAGTAGCACCAAGGTCCACTGAGGAGGCCTTCCCAGCCTCTGTGGGGCTCCTCTTCCAAGAGCTGGGAAAGAAAGGTTTGTGGGCAAAGCGCTGTCCTATCTACACTACTGCAAACCTGAAGTGGCAAGAGAGGCCACTGAAAAAAGTCCTCTCCAACCTACTTGCTTGGGAGCAGGCACATCGAGGCCCACCTCCCTCCAGAACCAGTCATGGAGGGCCTGGGCCAGTGAGATTGCGGGTAATGTAGATTCAGTGACTCCACGCTTCTCAGGGGCAAAAAGCCAGGCAGGCCCAGTTGGGTGCTGATTGGCACTTGGGCACTCTTCCTGAAAAATGAACATAAAACAAATGGTGGCCAAGGGCAGTCATTGCCCACAACAGGACGAGCCAGGCATGAGGGGATGTCCTGCTGTCAGAGTGGGTGTGGTGGGGGGGTGGGGATGAGAGTGCTGTGCCAGCCTCCCCACAGCAGTGTCTGTCCAGGCAGACCCGGCTATGCTGAATGCAAAGGCCACTCTTGCTGGGAGCAGGAACAGGAGTTGGGAGGGCAGGCCATTGCCTTTTCTTTGGGCCGCAGGGTCACCACTTGATTGAAACCTCTCTTTGGTTTCCACCTAGAGAGCCACCTCCCCCTCCCCCAGGCTGTATTTAGCTCAGAAACAGCCTCAGGACAAGATTCTATGGGCATTAAGGCCACTTAGTGAGCGGCCTCTAGCCCACACACCTCTCTCTACCCACCCCAGCCTCACCCGCCAGGAAACCAGTCTGGGATCCCAGCATTATCCCTGCTTCTCGGTGTGCTGGGTCTCACTTCATAGTGAGAATATTAAACAAAGGCTTAAATATTAAACAGGGAATAGAAGCCCTATTCCCTCTAAGATTGCCCTCTGGGGCATAAGCGGAGTGTGAAGGGTAGCGCTGGGTGGTCCTGTCCTCTGACAGGTGCTCACGGGCACCTCCTGGCCTCCAGGTCTTGGAAACTTGTGTCAAGAACTGTGGGCACCGCTTCCACTTGCTGGTGGCCAGCCAGGACTTCGTGGAGGGCGTGCTGGTGAGGACCATCCTGCCCAAGAACAACCCCCCCACCATCGTGCACGACAAAGTCCTCAACCTCATCCAGGTGAGCGTGGGCAGGCGGGCAGGCCAAGGAGAGCTCAGTGCCAGCTCTTCCCTGACAGCTCTGGGCCCTGGCCAAGGGGAAGGGTGCCCGCGCCACTGCTGCTCTTTTTCCGTTGGCTTCAGTCTTTCTTGTGGGAGCCACCTTGGTCTGCTGACTGGGCATTCCGGGGGTGGGGAGACTTGTCATCTGGGGCCTTGCTATGGAATGGGCTGTCTGGGCGATGTAGTGAAAGGACCAGGAGGTCAGGGATGGAATTGCTGTTCTGTGGAGGGTGGGTAGGTGACCTTAAAAGGGTTTCAGTGAGCAGTGGTTACCGGCCGTGTCCCCTTGTCCCCTCTTAGTCCTGGGCTGACGCGTTCCGCAGCTCGCCCGATTTGACAGGTGTCGTCGCCGTCTACGAGGACCTGCGGAGGAAGGGTCTGGAGTTCCCGATGACCGACCTAGACATGCTGTCACCCATCCACACACCCCAGAGGGTGAGGAGACTCATGAGGGGAGCAGCGGGTAGGGAGGCAGGAGTGGTCACCAAAAGAGGTTTCTGCAGCTACATCCTGGGGCCCTTACTGGCCTCGCTGATCCAGTTGTTTGTCCGCTAGACCGTGTTCAACTCGGAGACACCATCAGGACAGAATTCTGTGGGCACTGACGCCAGTCATCGGGGGGACCCCACCCAGCACACAGCTCCTCTGCCTGCCTCAGCTGTACTCCCCAGCGATGCACCCATAACTCCAACCCCTGAGCAGGTAAATAAGCCTGGGTCAGAGCCTCAAGGGTCAGGATGGTAGGCCTGGCCCCTCCCCACGTGTCAGGGAGGACTCCCTGTCAGAATGAAAAGTATGGTCCTGGAACCTCTACTGGGTCCTCACAGCAGCCTCACAGAGGTGTATTCCTATTTGGGAGATGAGACTCAGAGAGAGAAATTCACTTGCCCAGAGCCACACAGCTCATTAGAGACAGAGCGGGATTCAAATTCGAGTCTGTCCGGCTCCAGGCAGGCTTTGTGTTCTACATCAGCTGTCCTCCCAACTGTTCTCCACGGAGCCCTTCAGGCAGCACCAGGGAGAGGAGGTGCCCGGCAGGCAGCCCCTTTGCCCACAGCATCTCCACTTTCTTTGTGTGGTTTGCTTATGAGCTCACGTAAGATTTCATTTGAGCAGAGGTTCTGGCTAAAAACAATTTTAAAGCATCCACACAAAAAAGAATTTTAAAAAGCTCTTGCATTGTGTGTGCCGATGCTTCCCGTGAAGCTCCAAGAATATTTGAGGCATAGTGTCAGATTCCAGAGGCTGGCCTGGGCCAGGTTTCCCAGGGCCCTGTGAGGACCTTTGAAAGATGACCCTCCTCAGACTAGGTGTCACACTGGTTTAGTCGACATTTGTCCTTCAGTTTCTTCCTCCTAGAGGCAAGATGATCTGCCCTTTGGCCAGGAGCCGTTTGTAGCATGCAGAAGCTGCTGTCCCTACCAGGGGCGTCCACAGCCGTGACCAGTGCTGGCTGGGTGTACCGTCATTTGGCTATTGGGGTATAAGTGAAGGCCTTTCGCTATTGGGTTGCCCACTTTGAGTTGTTTTACAAACTTCAGACCCATCACATCAGCTAAGTATAAAAGCTTAGCTGCCAAAAATGCTTGTGAAAACGTGCAGGTAGAAAAAAAGAGGGGAAAAGAAGAACACATTCAGGTATATATGATGGAAACAGAAGTGAAACGACTTTCCCAAGCGCACCGACTGCCCTCTGGTACAGCATCATCTGGGTTCATAAACAAGCCTGCCAGACAGCCTTTCATGCCCTTCACCTTCTTTTGAAGAGAAATTTTTGTACTTTAATATCTTATAAAGTCACCTCCGAGGGTTACAGGTATTACTAGAGAAGTTTTCCTAACTGGACAAATAATTAAAGGTACATAAAAATTGTAAAATCACCCTGTGATCCAAAATTTATCTTACTGGGGTTATGATTTTAAACCAGTTTGCCTGAAGTCTGGTATCTGCATGGGTTAAGAATCTGATTACAGCCCTGGCTGGTTGGCTCAGTGGTAGAGTGTTGGCCCAGCATGTGGAATTCCCGGGTTTGATTCCCGGCCAGGGCACACAGGAGAAGCACCCATCTGCTTCTCCACCCCTCCCCCTCTCCTTCCTCTCTGTCTCTCTCTTCCCCTCCCGCAGCCAAGGCTCCATTGGAGCAAAGTTGGCCCAGGCACTGAGGATGGCTCCATGATCTCCGTCTCAGGTGCTAGAATGACTCAGGTTGCAGTGGAGCAATGCCTCAGAGGGGCCGAGCATCGCCCCCGGTGGGCATACCCGGGGGGGGGGGGGTGGATCCCTGTCGGGCACATGCGGGAGTCTGTCTGTATTCCCTCCCCCTTCTCACTTCAGAAAAATACCAAAAAAAAAAAAAAATCTGATTACATCTAGTGCAAGAAGGTTCTTACTAAACAAAACTTGAGTCTTTCAGAGCCTCCTGCTGTCTCTTGGGACATGTAGGACTTTTAGGCACTTAGTGATATAACTCTCAGACTTGTTGTAATTGGGTCCCATCTGACCGGGACATGCTGGGTTTGTGCTCGTAGTTTTCCCACTTACTTATACCATGAGTGTTCATTAAAGAGGCCAGGTCCATCACACATTATTCGGGTTTGGAAGGTGTCAGGTGAACTGTAGCGTGTGTACCGCCTGTGTCTGTGCTCCCACACCCTCATCTGTCAAGGCTGGGATAACGATAGGTGCCCTGTAAGGCGGTGGTCAAGTTTAATTAGCCATGTACGTTAAAACACTGGGCACTTACATCATAGATACTGGCCAGAGGTGGGACAGCATCAGTAAGAATGCTAAGTGAAATAAGCCAGAGAAAGACAGCTACCATATAATTCCACTTACATGTGGAATCTAATGAACAAAAAAAATAAACTTTAAAAAAAAAAAGACACTAGGCACCTAATGGGTGGTCAGTAAAAGATGGCTGCTATCACCGGCATTGTGAATTGATATAGTGACACTGTTCCGATTTAGAATGTGTGAGCATTTTCCAAAATGTAAGCCACTTCAAACCAGACCCAGGAGATGTTCCGTGATCAAAGGGTTCTTTGGCCAGATTAATTCTGGAGCTTCCATACTGATCCCTTCCTGCTACCCACACCGTGCACAGTGTTCATGAGGAGACAACAAGCCGCAGAGCCCCACAGCATAGAGCACTGTAGCTTTCTACCACCTCACCCATGTGAAGAGACTGTGCAGCTTGATTTATAACAGCTCCCCGAGCCAACACCTTGGACCCTTTGATCACTGAAAGCTGCTGACATCCCTGTAACAAGTACTGAGTCTGAGTTTTGCACTCAGACTGGGGGTGGCGCTGGGATGTATCCTCAGAAGAGCCTGGGACACTAAAGTAGACCAGGAACAACAAACAGACCAGGAGCAAGACAAAAACCCCGAGAGGGTAAGTCCCGTCACTTGCAGAGGGAAGCAAGCCTGCCGACTCTCCTCTCTCCTGGGGAAACTGCCCCGGGGGCCTTGTTAGCTGCCCTTGGACTCAGGAGATGCTGGAGCCTTCCAGCTGTGTTCCGTGATGCATTCACCCTCCACTTCTTTCCTGTTGGCCTCTCCCTGCACCAGGCTCCCCGGTTGGAGATGGTAATGGTTGATGGAGCCCCTGTGAGGGGCCTGTGGGGTTGGGGACAGTTAGAGACGCAGGCCTCTACTGCAGGGATGTGGCCTGGGAGCCGAGAGAGGATGCCGGCAGGTCAGCTCCTCTGGGCACCACACTCGGACTGGTGCTGCCCGGCTGTCCTAGTGTGCAGCATCAGCTCAGGACTCCTGGCCTCTCTCACCAGGGCCAATGGTGTGTTTCAGATTGGGAAGCTGCGCAGCGAGCTGGAGATGGTGAATGGGAACGTAAGGGTGATGTCCGAGATGCTGACAGAGCTGGTGCCCACCCAAGCCGAGCCTGCAGACCTAGAGCTGCTACAGGTAAGCACGGGTCCGCCCCCAGAAGACTTACTGCTCGTTTGACCACACACATTCCTTCCCTATCACCCTGCGATTTTCATGCTTACTCTGAACTCCTTTGTTACTGTGGGAGATGTTAAAACCGACTTTTAATTACTGTTACATATTTGTGTAACAATAATTACACAAATTACTTCCCAGCCAGGGCACACAGGAGAAGTACCCATCTGGGGTACTTTGGACTCCATCAGATTGGAATTTAGAATAGCCCCTCTGCCTCAGTTTCCTCATCTGTAAAATTGCTCTAATAACAGCCTTCATGGTACAAATTTGACATGAAGTTAAATAAGGTTTTGCCTGCCCTGTTCCTGGTTCAGAGTAAGCCCCCAATAATTAGTATTGAGCAAAAGCTGGTAGGCAAGATTGCCGCCTTCAGAATACAAGCCTAGTGGGCAGGTGTTAGCACAGGGCCAGCTTGAGACAACAGCACTGGTCTCGGGGGCTGAGGCAGGTGGGAACTGTGGGTTCTCGCTCCCGTGTGTCATGAGCCACTCCCACAGTCCCACCCCCAGCTGTGAGGGAAGGGGCACTGGGGCAGGAGCTGGGTTTGGGGAAGGCACCTTCTCTGTGGATGTCAGTTCATAGAGGCGCCAAGAAAAGATGAGACCCTGAGCCCCAGGAGTCATCAGAACCCATGAGAGGATGGAGTGCTTGGTGTGATTGCCTCATTTTGTGTATGTTTCCCGCTAGGCTTGAAACTCCTTGAGGGCAGGGCTGTGATGTGTCCATCCCATGTCATCTTGTCCACTGAGCTGACCCAGTGTACTTGCTTGGGGCTCCTGCCTTTCAGGGGACGAGGAGTAAAGTTGGAGTCTCAGAGTGGAAAGAAACATGGGTGTGAGGACTACATGAGGCTTATGAGAGAAGCCTGTGTGAGTTAGAAAGCAGCAGGTTGCTATAGTGCAGCTAATTCTGTGTCCCCCAAGCCGGAGCTTTGTAGGTGTGAGTGATTGCTAGAGCAGATAGGGACAGCTCACATGCATTGAGCACTTCCCATATGCCAGGCTCCGATGTGAACACTTGATATACATTCACTTACTTACCACATTTCCCAAAGTATAAGATGCACCTTTTTTCGAGAAATTTAGGGTCTAAAAACTAGGTGCGTCTTATACAGTGGTTGAGTCATTTCAAATGCCATAGATCAGTGGTCCCCAACTTTTTTTGGGCCACGGACCAGTTTAATTTCAGAAAATATTTTCACGGACCGGCCTTTAGGGTGGGATGGATAAATGCATCACGTGACCAAGACAAGCATCAAGAGTGAGTCTTAGATGGATGTAACAGAGGGAATCTGGTCATTTTTAAAAAATAAAACATCGTTCAGACTTAAATATAAATAAAACGGAAATAATGTAAGTTATTTATTCTTTCTCTGTGGACCAGTACCAAATGGTTCGCGGCCCAGGGGTTGGGGACCACTGCCATAGATGGAACTGAGGACGAGGCAATATATGAAGACAGTGATTCGTCATCAGACACAGATGAGGACAAGCTAATGGATGAGAGTTCTGACAGTGATGAGGAGTTGTATGAATTTTGTGATGAATAAAACTTGAGTTCAGCCTGACCAGGCAGTGGCGCAGTGGATAGAGCGTCAGACTGGGATGCAGAAGGACTCAGGTTCGAGACCCGGGGGTTGCCAGCTTGAGCGCGGGCTCATCTGGCTTGAGCAAAAAGCTCACTAGCATGGACCCAAAGTCACTGGCTCAAGCTGGGGGTTACTCAGTCTGCTGAAGGCCCGCGGTCATGGCACATATGAGAAAGCAATCAATGAACAACTACCTTGTTGCAAGGAAAAACTGATGATTGATGCTTCTCATCTCTCTCCGTTCCTGCCTGTCTGTCCCTATCTATCCCTCTATCTGACTCTCTGTCCCTATAAAAAAAAAAAACCTAAAACTAAAAATAATAAATAAAACTTGAGTTCAATAACTTTATGTAATACTTTTTTCTTTTTCAAATTCTGGGCCCTCAAATTAAGGTGCGTCTTATACTTGGGGAAATACCGTGACCTTCATCCTCTTTCCCAGGCTGAGGCAGAGAGGTCATGTGATATGCTCGGGTCACATAGCTGGTAAGCAGCAGAGCTAGGATTTGAACCCAGGGACTGGCTCCAAATACTGCTTTTGAGAAGATAAGAAAGTAGGAATAAAGCCATAAATGTGCTTGGTCATGGGCAGAAGAGGGGAGACCCACCAGAGGCTGACAGTCACTCTGCAGGCAGGTAAGAAAATCCCAAGAGAAGGAGCCTGACCGAGGAGGGGGCAAGTAACAGGGCCCAGAAAAACCAAAGTCTGTACTGGGGCAGCGTCTAGGCTAATGACACCTCCGGGAGGAAGGGGCTGGTATGTGGCCACAGGCCCCATGCTTGACAACAGTCTATTTGGACCTCAAGACTGTGGCCCAGGTGCCAGTGCACCTGGTACCGGGCACCTGAATGAAAAACAGTCTTGAGTGAGTGAATATTTATAATGCTGTACCTTTTAGTTTTTTGCTTTTTCCCTACAAGTTTAAATATGTAACAGTAATTAAAAGTCAGTCAGTGACATGGCAACTAAATGCAGTGAGGGGTCCTGGGACATAAAAAGGGCATTAGTGGGAAACAGGTGAAGCCTGAACAAAGTCAGTGGTTTAGTTAGTAGCCCTGACCTGTTAATGCTTTCACTTTGACAAGTGCCAGACTGAGGAGACGTTGGGTGAAGAGTTACAGGACTCTGGAACTCCCTGTACTATCTTGGCAACTTTTCTGTATATCTAAAAGTATTTTAAAAAATAAGTCAGTGAGCCTGGTCTGTGGTGGCACAGTGGATGAAGCGTCGACCTGGAATGCTGAGGTCGCCGGTTCAAAACCCTGGGCTTGACTGGTCATGGCACATATGGGAGTTGATGCTTCCTGCTCCTCCCCCCCCCTTCTCTCTCTCTCTCTCTTTCTTTCTCTCTGTCTCTCTTCTTTAAAATGAATAAAAAAATAAAAGATTAGTGGATTGACTTCAAAAAAAAATGTCAGTGAGAATAATGCAAAAATTCAAAATCAGGGTTTTTGAATAACAGAGTCATATAGTTCATTTTCTATGTTTTGGTTACAAAAAAGAACCCAGTCCACCCAGAGAAGTTACGGTTTGTTCAGCCAGCCACCTGGAAGACCAGTTTATTTAAACTGAGCAAAGATGGCGGCAGGAACTTTCTTCCAAAATCTGCACGAGGCCAGGTTCTACCAGCAGCACCCTTTCATGTGTTAGCTAAATGTCAGCAAGGAACACTATGAAGTGAAATTCAAAGGCTCGCTTGTAGAACCCCTGAAGCTAGTCTGTGGAGCTTGAGTCCAGTCTGGAAACCTCTCCGTCCTCCAAGGCACACCCAGAGGCCAGAGCCTATCCATTAGAGATGGCCTCACTCTGGGTCCAGTAGCCATGGTTGTCTCACGTGCTGCCTCGACAGGAGCTCAACCGGACATGCCGAGCCATGCAGCAACGGGTCCTGGAGCTTATCCCCCGGATTGCCAATGAGCAGCTGACGGAGGAGCTACTGATCGTCAACGACAATCTCAACAACGTGTTCCTGCGCCACGAACGGTAGCCCACCCCCTCACCCAGCATGTGGCCAGCTGTCCCACCCTTCCCACTTCCCTCCTACCCTGTACTCCTGGTCTCCTCACACCAGCTGACTCTCTCTTCTCCCTCTCAAAGACCAGGCTGGCCATCCAGTGCGTGTGTCCAGCTGCCGTCCTCCAGTGTGGGCATACATGCCCGCCTTCACCCACCTCTCCTCTCCTCTCCTCGCCAGAGTCAGCCCTGCACCTGTGTCCCTGCACCCAGCCCTTGGAAATGGCAGCAGTGGGGCTGCGAGCGTGGGCCCCAGCCAGGCAGGCCTGGTCTGTCCTTACTCACTCTACCACTGCCAGGCTCCAGGGCCATGGACCACTTACCTGATTTAATTAGAGCTCTGACCGCAAGCTGCACAAAGCGTTTCTGGCTGACTTAAGCAGAAGGATTGATGAGATGAATAGCCTCTATCAAATGTATCACTTTTAGAGTCCAAAAAAGACTGAAGCAGTGAGGCCTGCCACAGAGCAGGAGGGACAGAGCCTGAGGCCACTCGGGGGTCTCTGGGTCAGAAACTCCTGGACCATGTCCCCAGCGTGTCACCATCAATAAATGGGTGCATTGCGTTCCTGTTTTGTCCTCTATTCCTATTCATTTGTCTAATGCTGGTCATGACTGGAGTGGCCAGATAATTGATAATCCAAATTGAGACACTTTTGCAAATGAAAGAGGGGCACTGTTAATTCCCTGGGCCATCAGGTATCAGTGGATCTGCTCAGGACAGACAAGATGCACCGTCCCCGCCCTGAGCCGCTGCATTGATGTTGAGCCCTGCAGTGTGGAAGGTTCTGCCCAGGCTGGGCTGAGGGCCTCTCTCAGTCTGTCTCACTGACTCTGCTCTCTGTCTTGTAGGTTTGAGCGGTTCCGCACCGGCCAGACTGCCAAGGTAACAGCTTTCCCGTGACTAGACCATGCCCTGTTAGCAGGGAGAAGATGGGCTGTGTTCACCTCCCACCCCCACATCCTGGACAGGATGTGCCTTCTTATCTAGGCTCCTAGAAAAGACCCCTTCTAACTTTCTGTGTCACCGTCCCTTTAAGGCTCTGCCATCAGCTGATGCCCAAGGGTCTTCCAGCCTTCCGAAAGGGAACGGTGGCGCTAGAGGCCAAGGGGTTGGGGGAAGAACTCCTAAATCACAGGGCCCTGGTGGCAGCTCCTCAGGCGGCTTCAGTGCTCCGAGCAGAGGGGAATGAGGCTACAGGGCATGAAGGATGATGGTGGCATCTCCCTCCCCCCCCCAGGCCCCAACTGAGGCCGAGGCAGCAGCTGACCTCATCGACATGGGCTCTGACACGGCAGCCACCAGCAACCTCTCGTCCCAGCTGGCAGGAATGAGTAAGTGCGGGCACCCCTGCGGGTCTGGGTGCCACCCTGTGATACCGCTGGAGCACCAACAGCAGAACATCAGCCCAGACCCCCTCCCCACGGGGGTCCCATGTTGAATCTTGCCGCAGGGTTGGGTCTCAGGGACAGAACACATGGGACTTTTCCTCATAGCCCCACAATGGCTGAGAGCTCTCGGGTTTCAGAAAGCCCACTGTTCTGAAAATGCCTGTTGACACTGAATTCTCCATAGCCTAAATCACCTGGGTGAGCTTGGGCAAGTCACTTGAACATCCTTTGTCCTTCTTTCCTCCTCTGGAATGGGCAGGAATGAGCCCTTCCTCACAGGTCATCGTGAGGACTGGAAGGGCTGGGCATGAACCAGGCTTAGACCAGTGCAGTCCCAGAATGCACTCCTGGCCCATGGTAGCATTTGTTGGCATAGCACTGTCATTAGCTCTGTTTATTTATTTTTTATTTTAATTTTTAAACAGAGTCAGAGGGACAGATAGGGTTCCACAGACAGGAAGGGAGAGAGATGAGAAGCATCAGTTCTTCGTTGCGGCACCTTGGTTGGTCATTGATTGCTTTCTCATATGTGCCTTGACTGGGGGGCTCCAGCAGAGCGAGTGCCCCCTTGCTCAAACCTATGACTTTGGGCTCAAGCCAGCAACCATGGGGTCATGTCTATGATCCCACGCTCAAGCTGGTGAGCCTGTGCTCAAGATGGATGAGCCCATGTGCAAGCCATCAACCTTGAGCTTTCGAACCTGGGTCCTCCACATCCCAGACCAATGCTCTATCCACTGTGCCACTGCCTGCTCAGACATGATTAGCTTTAGTATTGACTGTCTGCTTCATGCCAAGCCCTAAGAAATCATTCCAAGAGAGGAAGTGACTGTGCCCATGGTCCTTCAGCCAGCAGGTAGCCTGCCCCATGCGTAAACACTGCCCTGGCCCCAGTGATCCATGCTGCTTATCCAGAAGCAGCCCTGGGCCTGGCAGGGAGCAGCCTGGCCACAGCGTGTACAAGGACAGCTGGCAACATCTTATGTGGACTTTCTGCTCCTGCAGACCTGGGCTCCAGCAGTGTGAGAGCTGGCCTGCAGTCTCTGGAGACCTCTGGCCGGCTGGAAGATGAGTTTGACATGTTTGCATTGACACGGGGCAGCTCACTGGCTGACCAGCGGAAAGAGTGAGTGTCCCCCCTAGCCCCTCCCTGATCCCCTGCAGTTTGGGTCACTCCCTATAAGAGAAGAGCCTCTCCCTGGGTCCCTGAACCTGGCATGTTGGTGGGCACACCCTGTGGAAAACCCAGAGCCCACTGCCCATCAGGATGGCAGATTTCCTACCCCTAAGTCAGTCCCGCATGGCCCAGAGAGCCCAGTACCAGGTAGCAGACTGAGTGCCCAATAGGCAGAGCTGGATGGGGGAAGGATTGCCTATGTGTTGACCAGCTGTGTGCCAAAATAATCTTATCAGATGAGGAAACTGAGGCATGGAGAGGCTGGGTCATTTGCCCTAGGTTGGGAGCCCAGGTATGTCTGGTTGGAGCCTGACTCAGGCCCCCCTGCACAGTGCAGCAAGCCCTCGGGGGGGCAGAAAGACCCCCGCTGATTCTCAGGGGCTTGTCCACTCGTTTCTGTTCTTCCATAGTCCCTGTTGCCCCATCCAGGTCTGTCCACTCTGCACCAGAACTGGGGCTCTGTCCTATGGGGACTGTCCATTTCCAGGGAGATGCTTTGAGTAGTCAGGTCACATGGCCAGCCCCTCACCTCAGCTTCCCATGATGGACTTCGTGTGGACATGTCAGGGAAGCAGTGTGTGGAGGCTCATTGTCAGCCCCTTGCTGATGGCCCCAAGTCTGACCTGGGCCAGCCAGAAGAGATAGCCAAGGAAAGGGCTAGATTAAGGAACCTCCCCAGGAGACCCTCCAGCTCCCTAGTGGTCATTCTGGTATCTTTGGAAATTGTTGATAGGCCTCCAGAGGGCCCAGAGATAACCCTCCACACTGGCAAATCCAAGTATAGCTCGCCTGGGTCCATGGGGTCCATAACCCCACCCACTGGCTATAGCCAGCTCTGGGAATAGGGGGGCTGGTGAGCCATGAGCCACATCGTTATTCGGGCAGTCTGTAGTCCCAAGCCCAGGTGCTCTGGGACCAGTGGCTCAGGGTTGCCATGGAGTTAGGGGCACTGTGAGGCTGCTGTGCAAGCAGAGGCTAATGAGTCCAGTGTGACTTAACAGCCAGGAGGATGGCCCGCCCCAGTAGGCCCCAGCAGGCAGCACACTGGCCACACCACATAGCTCCTGGCACAACTCGACAGCCTGGCTGAGGTTTGCTGTTACTGGAGTGAGGCCCTGAGGGACAGAGGAAAGCCCACCCGGAACGTTCTCTCCAGAGCCTACAGTCTCAGGGAGAGATGTGCACATGGACCACTGCCATGCAGTGCTAAGTACGGTGCTGGAGGGGTACTTGACAGCGCAGCCTGGACAGCGGGGTGGGGGAGGTCAAGATGGCCATTTCAGGCCATGGAAACAGCATGTGCAAAGGCTCAGAGACGGGAGAGAGCATGAGATGCCGGGGGTAGGGCAGATGGTCAGATACAACATCATGTATCTTCACAGGTAATAGGTTCTCCTGCAGGCCCCCCAGGATTGGTTTCTACCCCAGCAGAAAGCGCCCTGCAGGCGACAGGAATGGGCCCTAGCTCAGAGTCCCTCTTTCCTCTGTTCTCCTGACTGGCTCCACCCCTTATGCTGCAGCTGGATCTTCTAGCCCTAGTCACCTGATTGGCCTTTGGACTCCTCACCTTGCCCTGTCCTCTGAGACTTTGAGTCCTCCCAGGCCTGTTCTGTCTACCTGGTACCTGGCCCATGCCCTCTCCGAACTGGACCGGCTCTGCCTCCACTCACCAGGAGGCCAGCTCCTTGTCAGTCCCTCTGTTTCTGCTCTGCCTTGACCACAGCGGGCACAGTCCTGGCCTCTCCACCTGACCAGGCCCTTCCCCTCGGGCACCGAGGAGAGCGATGGGGGCTTCTGGGTGAGCCAGGTCAGGGGCACCATAGCCAGGCTTTGCCGGGAGAAGGAGCTCTTTCTCAGCTTCTTCCACGTCATCGTTCTAGGGACACACTCCACTTCTTCCTAATAAGTGGTGCAGGTCCAGCCGCCGGCCAGCAGCCTCCTGGGAGCCTCTGAGGAGCAGCACCCCCTACACTGAACATGGGAACCCCAGACACCTGGCTTAGGTCTGCAGCCCTGTTGGGGTGTACTAGGCCTTCACTGCTGCAGGCATGGCCCCAGGAATGGCTGGCCTTTGGCCTGCAGGGCTGTGCAGGGATGTGGGGGCAGAGGGAGAGAAAGAGAGAGAAAGGAGTAGAGGTGATGAGAGTAATTAAGAAAGAACATAAGTTCTTTCAGGTGAAAGGAAGCATCAGTTTCTGTATGTTCCTAGGGCCACTCATGCCTCATTCTGCTTTTGTCCGCAAGGCACCTGCCAGATCTTAGGCCCAGGGAAAGCAACGTGACTGCTGCCATGCCCAAGTAGGCCTTCCCTGGGTCAGGGCACAGCGCACAGTCTCTGGCATCATTCCCCCTCTTCAGTGCCCAGTGCCTCTTTAGCCAGGGCACTGCGCTACCCTCTGGAAGGGTACGAGCATGCTGCCTGCCACCTAGCTTCAGGTCCACTCCAGCAAGGCCCTGCAGGTCGCCCAGCCCGCTTGCCTTGAGTGACAGCTATGCAGCCAGGGGATGAACTAGCTAATGACCGCATTTTTCTGGCTAACTGCACATCCTTTGGAAGGAAGTAGATAGCAGTATTTCTCCAAGTGTCCATGGGAATTTGGGGGTTTATTCAAGAGGCCCCTTTAAGTACAGCCTGCATTATTTCCAGAGGGCGAATGGGACTGCAAAAGTGTGACAGGATCCCAGTTGCCAAAGCCTGAGGCTGGTGCAGCCCTGGCTTCAGCAGTGTGGGGTGCTGCCCCGCCCACACCCCCCACACAGTAGGAAGATGCCTCCTCTCCACCTGTGCAGGGTTTCCCTTTGTAACAGGGATTCTGGGGCTCACTTCACCTCAGTGCTGGACTGACCCAGTGCCGAGGTCTCAACTCCTCTCTACTGTTGGTTCAGAGCAAGAATTATGGCTTTTTCTAGGCATCAGGGCTGTGTCCCTGGATGTCCCCTGCCTCCCCTGGACATCCCCTCCGTAGCAGCCAAGGAAGACACACACAGCCCCCCTCATTAGCCCAGGTCTGCCTCCCACTCCTGGTTTCTTCTCTTGCCCCCCTGACACTCCCCCTCAGATATAGCAGACACCCCCTCCCTGTCCTGTGTTCCCCGTGCAGATGTGGCCTCACACAGAGCACGATGTAACGTTACCAAAGGAGAAAGGGTCTGCAGATAGGAATTCTTTGTGAGCATGGAGTCCTTGCCCTATTTCTCACTCCTGGGGCTTGCCTAAGTCTGGTGACTGCCGTTGGCGATCTTGTTCTGTCTTTGGCCAGCAGCACCCGCCCTCCCTTTCCCCTCTGCTCTCCTCCAGCCTCTCTCCTGCCTGCCATGCACCCCAGCCCTGATCCCAGTTCCCAGAGGCAGGAGGCAGGGTTCCTTCTACCTTCCCAGGCGGGCCTGCAGGCAGCCCTCAGTCAGGGCTGAGTTGGAGCCTTCCTAGGGCCTGAGACAGCCCTGCCCAGGCACAGCCCAGCCCCACACGGGATGTGAATCCAGCTCGTCCCTTCCCATCCCCTCCATTGTCACAGCAGCTGGTTCGCCTGGTACAGCAGGGGCAGCATCTAACGGCCATGGGCCCCCTGTGTTTCAGAGTAAAATACGAAGACCCCCAAGCTACAGACGGCCTGGCTGGAGCACTGGACGCCCGGCAGCAGAGCACTGGAGCGGTAAGCAGAGGGCCCAGGAGGAAGGCAGGAAGTGCCTGCCCCCAGCCCCCATGTGCCGGGCACCGGCTTGGCACGCCCTCCACCTGTGTACTCATGTGAGTGTTCATTTCACAGCTGAGGGAACTTAGAAGTTAAGTCATCTGCCCAAGTTCACGCGGTGAGACGGGTTATAGCAAAAACTCAGACGGAGCGGGAGACCAGCAGCTTGGTTCCCACCCCAGCTCCACCTCACCAGCTGTGTGTCCTTAGGCAGATGACTGCCCTTTCTGATCCTCAGTGTCTTCGCTGTGCTGGAGCTTCCAGTGTGCCTTCATGGTTTATATAACAGGATACGTGAGAGGGTGTATGTGAGGTGCTTGGCACAGGCTGAGAGCTCAGTCAGTGTTCTCCCTCAGGCCTCTCTAGAGACCTGTCATCTGCTGAAGAATGGACAGGGGAAACAGGAGAACAGAGAGCGAGAGCTGTGGCATCAGCCCTGCCCCTCCCAGCCTGTCAGCCTGTGGTTGCTCCAGCTCCCTGCCTGCCTTTTCACCCTGCAGCCACAGGGGGGCACCCTGGGCATCATTTTCGTCCCACTTAGCTGCTGACCGTATACAGTATATAGAGTGAGAGCCACAAGTCAGCACTGAGCACACTCTGCAGGGGCCCTCCCCCTGGGCAGGAACTCCAGGCACACTTCTCATACCTTTGAATTTGTTCTGGAAACCGTCTGGACCGAGAATTTCTGTCCCGGTAAGTGGACAGAGTTGCTCCTTGGGAGCTGGTGGGAAACAGCAGGCCCCGGAGTTGGAGAGAGAGGGGCAGTGAATTCGCCAGCACAGGAGAGGGCTGGTGACAGCACAGGGCTCCTGAGGCCGAAGGGACTGGCTGGCAGGAAAGGTACCTGAGAGGCAGCAGGGACCTAAGGGTGTTGGGGCAGCTGGAAGGACTGTGGGTTTTGTTCTGTGTAAGGAGGAAGCCGTGGACAGTCTTGAGCAGAGGGGACATTCATCTGACTTCTGTTTGGAAGGATCCAGTATGGAAGGGGGGAGAGCAGTGAGAAGTTGGGGACACTGCCCCTCTACTGGTGGGGTGGGGGGAGTCTTGGCTAATCCCCCCCCGGGACATCTCCAATCTCCAGGGTCCTTCCCGAGTCAGAACAGAGTGGGACACTGTGGAGGCAGGGCCAGCAAGGGAATCGAGGGCCTGCTGTGTGTGGTGTGACCTGTCACCCCGCAGAGCCGCCCACCCTTTTCTTTCTAAGTGGCTGTTTGTCGAGCCTGCGCTCTGCCAGGCCCTGTGCTAAGTTCTCTTCGTCCCCCCCTACTGAATCGTCACACAACCCTTAAGATGTGCTGTTATTACCCTTTCATTGATGAGAAAACTGAGTCCCAGGGACGGGTTAAGTGAGACAACAACTATGACATCCTTAGCGTGGTCCTGGCACTTAGTGAGCTATTTAACCTTCATGGTGCTGCGGTGTGGTTTTTCCACTAACAGAACACCAAGGCTGAGATATATGAGCTCATTTGCCCAGGTTCTCATCCCAGGGTCTGGCTGGCTGCAAAGCCAGTGCTGGTAACAAGAACCACAGAGGGCCTGCAAAACTCAAAGGAGCAGAGGTGAATGCGCCCCTGCTCAGCCTCCTTTCCCAAGGGCACCCTCTGGCTCCAGGGCTCCAGATGAATCCGGACACTCTGGCAGCCTGCTAAAAGCACTGCCCTCCCGGGCCACCTGGACTCTCGTGGGCAGGCACTGACTCCACAGCCCAGCAGGCAGCAATCCACGCAGCCAACCCCTTCCTGTTGCAAGTGAGGGAGCTACAGGCCAGAGATAGGCGGCACTTGCCCAGGGGCACAGCACAGCAACTTGGGGCATGCCGAGAACTAGAACACAGGTCTCCTGGCCCTACGCCACCTCGCAGTCAGCCACAGGGAAGGAAGACACACAGTTCTCTACTTGCAGAAAAGCAAAAACTGGTAAATGATGGCTCATTCATTTTTGATAACTTGAGAGATTCAGGCCACTTCTGCCAGATCACGGTATGGCTGTCTTAAAACCATGTTAGTAAACACCTGTTGTTCCCAAGGTGCTTAATTCCGGCTGGTGGTAAGACTTCCTCCCATTGGCCCATCAGAACGTGATTCCAGGCAGCCAAGTACAGAGGAGTATCAAGTGCCACCTCTGTGGCAACAGTGTTTGTCCCTGCTGCCCAGTTCACAGGTCCTGTGATGTGTGGCTTTGTGTGCTGGGCCCCATGTGAGCTCTGTCCAGGGTGGGAAGGCAGGACTCTTATCGCTCTCTTCCGTCAGTATGCTCTGGGGTCCCAGGAACCTTGTGTCCGCCATAGTAAACACGAGGGGACTGGGTAAACTGGTGTTTCTAAGCCTGAGGTGCCCATCAGAATCCCCTGAAAACCAATTGGCTGGCCATGGCTGCCTGCTCGGCCATCCTCAGGTTGCTCAGGCCCACCCTTCGGGATTTTTTTTTTTTTTTTACAGAGACAGAGAGCCAGAGAGAGGGATAGACAGGGACAGACAGACAGGGACGGAGAGATGAGAAGCATCAATCATTAGTTTTTCGTTACGTGTTGCAACACCTTAGTTGTTCATTGATTGCTTTCTCACATGTGCCTTGACCGTGTGCCTTCAGCAGACCGAGTGACCCCTTGCTGGAGCCAGCAACCTTGGGCTCAAGCCGGTGAGCTTTTGCTCAAACCAGATGAGGCCACACTCAAGCTGGCGACCTCAGGGTCTCGAACCTGGGTCCTTCTGCATCCCAGTCCGACGCTTTATCCATTGCGCCACTGCCTGGTCAGGCCCTTCGGGATCTTTATGAAAAGGCAGGAGAAGCTTTTCCTAGCCCATTCTGGGGTTTATCTCCCAGTGAGACACCCTCTGCTGCTTCCGGTCCCCTTCCAGCTGCCACTACACCCAGTACACACCTGCACACGCACACACACACACACGCACACACACATGCCGGCTAAGGTGGCAGCAGCCTGCTGACCTGAAAGGAGTGTCCTGGTGGAGAAGGCTGCCAGCACACCAGTGGCCCAGGCCCTGTCCTTCCCGCCTCCTTCAGCGTGACCCTTTCTCACCAGATGGGAGGTGGCAGTGAGAAGAGCCTCAGTGACTGGATGGTGAGACAAGGCATGGTGAGGAGGGGCCATCCGAGAGCTGGGGCTGTCACTTGTAGGGGTCCCACCTGATGGTACTGTCAGAGGGAGCAGGACCGTTAGACCAGAGAACAAGAGGTTCTGTGCGCACCTGGCCAGCCCAGGGCCCGCTGGACCCAACCCAGCACTCAGTGTGGTCCTGCTCCCTCTGCTCCTGCTTGCACGACCTCCTGGTGCCCGCTCTGGCTCCTGGCTCTGAAGCAGGCCCAGGCAGCCCCTCTGGCAGCTGAGAGGTGACTGGGGCTTGCCTGGTTCTGGACGGAGAGCCAGCAGAACTGAGTGAGAGAGGGCGCTGGTGTGGGCAGCCCAGAGTGCTGCTGCTGCTGCCACCACTGGTGCTGCTGGGACGGCGGCTCCTGCTGCCTGTCTGGGCTTGCTGCTACCCACTGGGGCCGCCGGTGCCGGAGAGAGAGCTTGGGAACCCAATTGGCGTGGTTTAGGGAAGGACTCGCTCCTCCTCTTTCCCACAGTAGCTAACGGGTAACTAGCGTTTCTTTTTTTTTTTTTTTTTTTAAGATAGTTTATTTCTTTTATTTATTTATTTATTTATTTAATTTTTTACAGAGACAGAGAGTGAGTCAGAGAGAGGGATAGACAGGGACAGACAGGAATGAAGAGATGAGAAGCATCCGTTGCAACACCTTAGTTGTTCATTGATTGCTTTCTCATATGTGCCTTGACTGTGGGCCTTCAGCAGACCGAGTAACCCCTTGCTGGAGCCAGCGACCTTGGGTTCACGCTGGTGGGCTTTTTTCTCAAACCAGATGAGCCCGCGCTCAAGCTGGCGACCTCGGGGTCTCGAACCTGGGTCTTCCGCATCCCAGTCCGACGCTCTATCCACTGCGCCACCGCCCGGTCAGGCTAACTAGCGTTTCTTGAGCCTCTACTCTGCTAGGTTCTTTCTATCCATCATTTCATTTAATCCTCACAACAACCCAGACAGTAGGTACTGCTGTTATCCTCTAAAGATGAGTGTAAACTGCCCACAGTCACACTGTACTGATTCCAATCTCTGACCCAGTGTCTTTATGACCCAAAGTGAAGTGTCCCTGTGCGTAGCCTCAGCCCTCTGGGTCCTCCAGCCTGGCCTTTTCCGGTCATCTTGGCACCTCCCTTCACTTCAGCCCTTCCACCATGAACTCTGACCCTAGGGACATGCAGGGAGACAGACCCCAGCAGCTCCTTGCCCACCATCGTGCCCCCACCCACCCTCGCTGGCCCTTCCTGGGCTCTGTGCATTCCTCCGTCAGATGCTGCTCAGCACCTTGCTCAACCCTGACCAGAGCGTGTGCCCAAAACCCTTCTCCTGCAACCTGGAGCCTCGCCCACACCGTCAGTGTGAGGAAGCTGGATGTCCGTTTTCTCCCGTGGACTTGCTCCAGCTGTTAGGAGCCCCTTCCTAGACCCTGCTGAGCCCACTGGCCTGGCATCCCCCCTGTCCATCACCATGGACAGAACTCTGGGTCAGGCAGCTGGACAGGAACCATCTTAGAGGGCGTGTCAGGATCTCAGCTCCCAGGAGGGCATGGGGCAGGTCTGACTGGCCCCATTTCATAAGTGAGAAGGCTCAGGGGTAGGTGACTGTCTCAGGCCACCCAGTGGGTGGGGCTTGTACACTGCCCCTCCCTGCCTCACTGCCCACCCTTCCTTCCAGATCCCTGTCACCCAGGCCTGCCTCATGGAGGACATCGAACAGTGGCTGTCCACAGACGTGGTAAGTCAGGGCCCACCCAGTCCAGAGAAAAGGCTCTGACACGCTCCTTGCCCACCTGACAAGAAGCAGCTGGTCATAGGGACAGGGTGAACAACCAGTGAATGACACGAGGCGCAGGCAGTC
This sequence comes from Saccopteryx bilineata, assembly GCF_036850765.1. Lineage (NCBI taxonomy): Eukaryota > Metazoa > Chordata > Mammalia > Chiroptera > Emballonuridae > Saccopteryx > Saccopteryx bilineata. The sequence continues at coordinate 91,503,635 of NC_089490.1, read as the reverse complement.
TCCCCGCAGTGAGTTCCATCCGCAAGCCCCCAAGGCCATGTTTCGGCAGAGGTCAGGCAGGGGTCCGTTGTCCTGTCTTGTGGCAGTGGCTTACCCTGCCCAGCCCCAGCCTGAGTGTGCCTGGCCTCAGTCTCGGTGTCGACCTTGCCCGCCATGGGCATGCGTCCGTCCACCCCTCTAGACACTGGAAGAGGAAGCCGTGTTCATCGAGGGCCCACTGGTGCCACAGCCTGTGCTCGATACCCTGCCTGTAGTACTCCGTCCTAGCTTCCCGACAGCCGTGTGAATTTTGCCAAGCAGGAAACCCAGGCTCAGAGAAGCCAGGCAGCACCCAGGCCGGGGGGCTGAGGAGGAGGTTCAGGTCCTCGGCCCGCAGAGCCTGCATCTGCGTCACTTTGGTTCAGCAGCCTGAGCCCTGTCCTGCCCAACTCTGCCTAACCCCTGCTTCCTTCTGCTTTCTCAGGGGAATAACGCAGAAGAGCCCAAGGGCGTCACCAGTGAAGGTAGGGTGCCCTGGCCCTGCCCCCATCCATGTCCCCTTCCACCCCCACCTCACCCCGCTCAGGCCTCGGAGCCCACCCCCAGCCTCTCTCTCTCTTGTTTCTCTAGAGTTTGACAAGTTCCTGGAAGAACGGGCCAAAGTGGCTGATCGGTTGCCCAGCCTCTCCAGTCCCTCAGCAGAGGGGCGCCCGGGGCCCCCTCCTGGAACCACCCCTCGAAAGAAGACCCAAGAGAAAGATGATGACATGCTGTTTGCCTTATGAGTGGGGTCTGGCACCCCGAACCCCACTGCCCCCATACCCCTTGGCTGGAGCCCATCTCCCTCCTTTGGTGTTAAGGCTGCTTTGGGGGTGACTTGTTACCCCCTTCTCTCCTCCTTGAGGCTGGGCCACATGGTTTGGGGGTGTGGGAAGGCAGCAGATGAATTGGGGAACAGGTCAGTTCTTCATTGGGATACTGGCCACTCCTGCCTCCTTTCTCACCCCAACCAACCACTATGACTGCTGAGACCGGGAAGGCCTGGGACAGACAGGCTGGCTGCTTGGTTGCCCCAGGTGACTCCTTGCCCTGGGTGATCCCATCCCTGGGCCCATCCCCAGAGACGCTGTCTTCAGAGCCCACACTGCCAGTCAAAGCCTGCCTGAAAGCCAGAAACAAGTTTCTGCTGCAGCTTCTGGTCCTTTCTCCAGCCCCTGCCTCATGGAGCCTGAGGTCTGGCCAGCTGTGGAGGGCAGGGCATGTGGCCTGTGTCACACTGCACACTGTCCTGGTACGAAGCTGCACATGGCGTTGCCAGCGCGCCCCACCCAGGCTGCAGGGGCGGCCTCGGCGTGCCTGGAGCTCCTGTGGCCCACGGCCTCCTCCACTGCCTTCCCTCCACCCTTCCTCTTCCTGCCGGGCACAGCCCACCTGTTGGTTGATCATCTTGTAATGGGAGAGGTGCCTTTTATGTCCCTAATTAAAGGTAGAAACCCACCCTGTTAGCAGTAGTCTCCAAGTGGGAAGTGACTTCTTGGTCTCACCAGTGGCAGGGACAACTGTGCCACTCTGGGCGGGGGCCATTCAAAGGATGGTGTCTGCAAATGGTGCAGGCAGAGCAGCAGGACTGGGCACCCAGCGACACCCCCACCAGGCGCAGGTGAGTGCAGCCCTCTGGTACCTCACACAGGCTCAGCCACGATTTGCCCTGCCAGGAGTTTGTCCCTGCATGCTCAGGGCACCTTCGCACTGCTGCCCGCCTCGGGCCAGCCCTGCAGCAGCCCAGCAGTGACAGTGGGAGCTCCGGCCATGTGGCGGAGTCGCACCTGTGGGGAGGAGAGCGCCTTCTTGTCTGAGCCAGGTGCTGGGCTCGACTAGGCTGCATGCAGACTCAGAATGGTCACAGCAGCCTGGGCAAAGCAGGGTTACCGCCTCGTCTCAGACACAGGCGGAAACGGTCATGTGAGCCGCCAGGCTCAGAAGGGGCACAGGTGCAGTTGTTGGGCATGTGCTGGCACCTCTTCGTGCCTCAGTGCAATGTCTTCACTTGTCAGATGGAGGGCAGAAGGAGAAGGGACTGGTGTGGGACTTGGATGATGGACCTGCCTGAAAGGTCAGCCCATAGAGGAGAGCAGATGTCAGAATGCCTGAGGCCAGGGGGCCCCAGCAGCTGTAGTGTGGCCTGGGTCTCTGAGCAGCCCCCAGCCCCCATCAGCAGTGGGCAGGCAGACCTGCATTCTGAGGTGTGGCCTGTAGCTGGGCACACTGGAGACTTGGGACCTGGGCTTGTCCATCCCCTAAGTGGGAGGAGGGAGCTTATTGTCTAGGCCAGCTTCAAAGCCTGCAGGTGAGCCTGCCTGGAGGAAGGCAATGGCTGAACCTCCGTCTGACCCATTTCCCCAACCTAAACCACTTCTCTGTGTGAGGAGAGCAATTACCCACTCCCCCGCGCAGCCCGCCATCAGCCTGGTCTGACCAACTGTGGGGAAATGGTGGCACCCTAGGCCCATGCCCTCCCGTCATACCACACTCAACGTCCAAATTGGAAGTCACCTCCTACATCATGCAGCAGTTAGCTGTGTTAGCCCAGGTCACAGGAAGGCTCTGGTTTTAACAAGGTAGTGTCTCCTAGACGAGGTTCAACCTTGCCCAGTTACTGTGCAGGTGACCCTGTGCTGAGGGGTGCGAGCTTGTCAGCCCTGCCCAGAGGCTGCTCTTACTCAAAATGAGGAAAAAGCCAAAGTTCAGGTGCCATGCTGTCCCTGGGCCCCTTGTGTACCTGTCTCCACGTGGACACTAGCACTTCTGTGTCTTAGCCAGCTTTAGATCACTCAGAGGTGGCCAGGTGCTGGGGACCCGCCCTAGTCTGAATGGCCCCACTGGCTTTATCTCACTGGCCCCGCTGCCTCCTCCATCGGCACACATGACAGCAGGTCGCTTGCAGAGGCCCCTTCCTGGTCTGTGGCTGGCTGGCTGCCAGCAGCACCACACCAGACCACTAGTGTCTGGAGCAGCAAGCTGAATTTCGTGTTCAGTCCCATGTGTTGGAGGAGGGACCCTAACACACCTGGGCACTCTTTTTCATTATTATGAAAAATAATTTACAGCGGGTACCAGCATGGCTGCAGTTGGCAGCATGTAGTAGTCAGGTAAGAGTACTCGGGTAATAATTGGTCAGTTACTCTCTCACTCCTGGCTTGGCTGGACATGCGGTGGGGTGAGCTTTCCTGGTGAGCTCTCACAGAGCCATTACAGACATCTGTCCCAGGGCCTGACCTGGGCCACGGGCCATCTCAGTGGACAGGTGAGAGTTGAGCTCCATGAGTTCCTTCCCCTTCCTTGCAATCCCCCAATTCTCCCTCCCAACCTACATTCAGCCGAGCTGCCATGTGCAGTACCTGGCCTGGTCTCACCTCACAGCAGCCCTGTGGAGTCAACAGTTTTGACCACTGCTTATTAGTGGGGAAACTGAGGCTTGGGGTGGCAAGGACTGGCCTAGTCACACAATAAGTCACGGAAGAGTGGGATCCAGTCCTTGAAGTACCATTGCCTGTTCTCTCTGCCCAGCTCACACCTCACCATGCCTACCTCCTTCATCTCTCCACCAGGTGAGTGAGCATACCATTCAACGGGGTAGCCTGAGGGGAATGGCGACTTTACAGGGATCTAAGTCCTCCTCTCCCAGTGTTTGCTGACCGCCCCAGGGAACCAGCCCATGGCTTCAGGGGTTAGTAGCCCTGTTCGTGGCTCAAGTTGCCAAGTCGTTTATTCTATCCTGTGTATAGTATCTGCTGAGTGCCAATCTCATGCCAGGCGGGGGTCTAGGTGCTGAGAATACAGAGGTGAATGTAACCAGGTGCCAGCCCTGTTGGGTCACATGAGAGGGAAGGGGACAATAAAGACATGCAAATTCAGAAAGTGCCATCTGCTCTGAAATAAAGGAAAGAGAAACAGATGCAGAGATCTGGGAAGTGAGGGAGGGGTCAAGAGCCAGGCAGGAAGGAGACCCGGAAGTCCTCTGGACTTCCCCGGGAGGGGGCAGCCTGGGCATACCCTCCTTAAGGGCCCCTCCAGAGAGAAGGCTGCTGGGGCTGAACGTGGGTGAAGGAGTGCTGGCAGTAGCCATTGCGCTGGCCAGGCCGGGTTTCCTGGCCAGGCTGTCTGGGCTGATCACTTGGGCCCCCCCATAAAAGAGGCCCAGCCGCTGGCAGGGGCCTTGAGCTGTGCCCACAGAACAGGATTAATGAGGCACCAGGGCCCAGCTGCCTCAGAAGGTAACACATGGCCAGGGATGTGGGAAGGTTGAGTGGATCCCAGCCAGAGAGCAGGAGAAGAGGCAGCCCCTGGGGCCTGTGAGGCTCACCAGAGCTGCCTGGAAGCCTCTTGGCAGAGCCTCCATGCCTTCCTGGCTTTCCTGAGCCATCAGAACCCCACACTGGGCCTGGACTGAACCACCCCCTCCCCAATGTCAGCACCCATCCTCTTCATTGTCATGTAACAATAACAGTAAATCCTGGTGTGGTCCCTTCTGAGCTGTGTGACTTTAGGAAAATTACCTAATCTCTCTGTGCATCTTTGTTTTCTAACTTGTAAACTGCTACAGCAGTTGCTCCCTCACAGGGTTGTTGTAAGGGTTAACTGAAAAGACAAGAAGCACGGCACCTGTCAAGAAAATGCTCCCTGCATGTGTCATCACAGATGGTACCCCCTCCCTCCAGACCAGCCTCTGCCCCAGACCCCTCTGACTCTAGGTCATTTCAGGGACTCTAGTTCTCAAGGGTGCTCGCTGCCTTCAGGACAGCTTCAGCTCCCATGAACGTGCCACAGCACCTCTTTCCTGGGCCTGGGTTGCTGCCCCCAAGGGACATCAAGGGAGCAAGGAGTTGTCTGCCCAGGTGTCCTGAATTGGGTTTTGCAGACTTAAGAGTGGGCGCTTCTGGAGGCCCCATCCAGAGGTGGCACGAGCTCAGGTCGGGTCAGTGTTCCACAGCGGCCACAGGATGGCAGCAGAGCTTCCCACACCAAGTCCTGGAGGGGCACAGTGGGGTAGGGTCCCTCTCTTCCCTTCCCCGACCTGTGGAGGGGTGGGGTGACTGCCAGCCGGCTCCTGCGCTGCCCTCTCTGTCCTCAGTGCCACTGCACAGGGCTCTTTGACCCCAAGCCCAAGCCCCATGCAAACTCTGCCCTCTGCCTCCCACCCCACACACACTTCTCTGACTGGGAGGGCTGGGAACTCAGTTGGGAAGGATCTGCAGGGAGACTGGACAGGATCCCAGCCCTTAATTATACCTCACAACCCACAGGGTTCTGGAGAGGTTCGTTGAGACGAGCTAGGGGCCAGCAAACAGGTGGACACTACCCAGCCCTAACCCCCTGAGCTGTGGACACCTTCTCACCCCCAGCCCCCCCCACACACACACACACCACCTCAGTGGACACGGCATTTGGACCTGTGTGTATTTCTAGTGCTACGTGCATTTGTAGACAGCGCGAGTTCACTCCAGTAACTCCAGTGTCAGTCCAACACCGCAGATTCCTTCCAGCATGTCCCTTCCATGACTTCCTTCTCCTACAGGGAGAAACCTGGGTCCCATTACCCTGCATGTCCTTGTATCAGAACAGCGAGAAACAGACGTTTTGCCACACAATTACGTAGCCAAATTAAGGAATCTTTATTTTATTTTATTTTATTTTTTGTATTTTTCTGAAGCTGGAAACAGGGAGGCAGTCAGACAGACTCCCGCATGCGCCTGACCGGGATCCACCCAGCACGCCCACCAGGGGGCGATGCTCTGCCCATCTGGGGCATCGCTCTGTTGCAACCAGAGCCATTCTAGCGCCTGAGGCAGAGGCCACAGAGCCATCCCCAGTGCCCAGGCCATCCTTGCTCCAATGGAGCCTTGGCTGCGGGAGGGAAAGAGAGAGACAGAGAGGAAGGAGAAGGGGAGGGGTGGAAAAGCAGATGGGCGCCTCTCCTGTGTGCCCTGGCCGGGAATCGAACCTGGAACTCCATGCCAGGCCAACGCTCTACCACTGAGCCAACCAACCAAGGCCAAGGGATCTTTATTTTAAAGCTGGCGACCTCACAGAGACCTAAGTCAGTCAAGTCATGTAGCCCCGAATACAGTTTAAAGTCATCTTTTCGAGACAAAATTACACAGATTGGGGAGTAGGAAGGAGGGGAAGCCTAGCAGTAAAACAAGCTCATTTACAATGCTTATCTATAGGATTAATTCAGGGAGAAACATTCTGGGAACACCTGCAACCTCACAGAACTTCCCCAAGGCCACAGCCTGGGAAACCAGCCTCAAAGCCAGGGGTAGGGAGTCTTTTAGAAAAAGTGAATTCTGCCAAAATCTCTTTGTTTTAGAGAAAGTAAGTTCTGCTAAAAGTTACTTATGCTAAGAGCCTCTTTCCTACATTTCATCCCGACTTACCTGCTCAATCCTGTCGGTAGCCAACCCCCCACTGCCAGCCCTGCCCCACCCTGGGAGTGCCCTCCTCACCTTGCTTCGGCCCCCACAAACACCAGAGCCCCTCACTCAGCACAGGCTCCGGCACCCTGCTCGGGCCACTGCCGCCCACCCCCAGGCAGCACACGTCCTGCCTGGTCCCACCTCATGGCTTTGGGACAGACAGTTGAGGATAGGGTGGAAGAGGAACAGGAGGTTTCCTTTTCACAGATATCAGAGTAAGAGTCTCTGAGGCGATGTCTGAGTCCTGTTGCCCCACAAACAGCCCAAACATTTGCACAGTTCTGGTCTTTACACCCACAAACTACCGCTGCCTGCCCTTGGCGTCAGAAAGCACCACAAAAGCCCTTGCTCATTATATGAGGTAACTGGGCCAGCCATAAGAGTGCCACAGACTGGGGCCTTACAGCAGAAACGTCGTATCTCAGTCCTGGGGCTGGAGGTCAAGGTGCCAACAATGCAGTCTCTTCCCCTTGGCTGGTAGATGGCTGTCCTCTCCCTAGGTCTGTGTCCTAATTCTCCTCTGCTCACCAGAAGGACACCAGCCAAGTGGGAGTAGGACCCAGCTCATCCTAATGACCTCATTTAGCCTTAATCACCTCTTTAAAAGCCTTGTCTCCAAACACAGTCAGACTCTGAGGTGCTGAGCACTAAAACTTCAAAAAATGGAAGGGGGCGGGGATACATTCAGTCCATAATGGTCAGATACACCGATTACTTCTGCACCCTCTGGCCATTCTCCTGGGCGGGCACACCTGCTCTGCTCTGGGCACAGCCCCAAGGTGGCACCCTGGCCCACCTCCACCCCTCTGCCTCCTCTCCTGGTAGGTGGTGTCAGGATAGCTTGTGGATTTATTCTTGGGCCAACCCGGCCTTCGGATCCCAAGAAGGACCAGCCGTTGCCTTGGGGCCAATGGCAGACCAGAGTGGGGAGAGAGCGGAGGAAAGCAAAGCCACAGGTATCCTGGCCCCAGGCTGGGGGCTAGCGTCCTGGCCCCCACCTGCTGTATTTGAGAACTGAGGCAAGGAGCTGGAAGGGTTCACTGCTGTTCTGCCCACTCAAGCTCAGAGTCCACAAGCCTCCCTCCAGAAATGTGAGGCAGGAAATTCTAATTGCAGAGATGGAGACATGGGGCCCACTCCAGGACCCACAGGTCGGGGAACACCCGCCACGCAGGTCATCTGGACAGCGTGGGGGTAGCTGTGAGTTATAAGGCCTGGGTGGCCTCCTCACTAGGGTGCTGGGTGTTCCCTGGGGAGCTTGTCTGGCAGAGGAGGGAAGTGAAACCCCAGCTGGGAACATACTGCACTCACCTCCCCCACCCCCAGGAACAGGAAGCAGCTGGCCCACTGAGGAGGAGGGCAAGGGGCTGTCTGTGCTCCCTGCCTGTAGATGCACTTGGGGCAGTGGCACCCTGCCCCACTGCTTCTGAGGCGGGAGGAAAAGGAAGCTCCATTTTATGGAGGAGAAGTGAGGCTCAGAAAGGTTGGCTGACAGACAAGGTCACAGAGCTGGGAAGTGGACAGGCCTCTTTTCTGGGAAGAAAGGATCCTTAAGGGGATTGGGGTGAGATTCATTTTATCGAGGGTGCTTGGGGCCAGAAAAAGTCACTCTGTATGTGTATACATGTGTGTACACATCTGCATAGGCAAATACATGTGTGGCCCTGAGTCTGGTGGGCTAGAAGGCACCATTTAGTCTGCAGAAGCTTCCTGAACACCCGCAAGAAAGAGGCTGGCAGGGATGCCTCTCGGGCCCAGAGTGGTGCAGGGACTTGACCAAAGCCACACAGCGAATCTTTGGCAGGTTCCTGGCTTGAATCCAGGTCTCCCACAGAACCTGCCTGGGAGGAAGGTGGGGAAGGGAGAGCAAGCAGCTGGAAGTCCCTCTGCAGAAACACCTCCCTGGCCCCTCCGCCCACTCCGCTATGAGGACATTAAGCATCAGAGACCACCTGGTCCAGTTAAACCTTCTCTCACCAAGGACCTCCTGTCCCAAGGCTGTCCCCAGCCCCTGGATCTGGAAGTGGTTTGTTTGTTTTGGGGTGTTTTGTTTTTGTTTTTTTGGTCTATTTTGTGGTTCACTAAGGACTTCAAGTTTTCCCTTTTGTGCATCGTAGTGAGGTGGATTACGCTTAATCCAGTGTCAAACGCCGAGGCACTCTCATTCCAGCCAGAAGTGCTCCCGGCAGCCTGTCCCTGGAAACTAACTGTGCAGCCTTTAGTCCATCCCTGCTGGGCCCACCCTATAGACCTGCCCCACCCACTGCTTGGGGCCAAACCTTACGCATGGGGGAGGGGGGCAGGAGCTGAGAACAGCTGTGCTCTCCAGCTGTGCTCTCCCCTGGCCAAAGCCTCCACTGCTCACCCACCACCATTCCTGACCCCATGGCTTCTGTACTGTTCCCAGTGGGCACAGCTCTGCTTCCTGTCCCCGAACCTCAACTCTGCAAACCCAGCCTTAGGGTGGGTTCCTTGGCTCTCAGATGGGCTACCTGTTTCACTCCCATTTGTCCCACCCTCCCTGGCACTTGGGCATTTGGCCTTTAGACCCCAACTTCCAGGGAGAAACTCCTATCCCCTCTCTGCCTCATTCCTCCTCAACCAGGAGCTCCACCCACTCCCCCCAGCTGAAGGTCAAGGGAAGGCACCACTGAGCTTGCTCAGATGTTGCAGTCGAGCTGGAGGACCCAGGCAGAGATGGTCAGAGGCCTCCAGATTGAGAACTGTCGTGTGCATTCTGGCCCCTCCTCCATCGCTTCTTGTCTCATTCCTCCCATCCACTCACCACTGGTCCATCCACCATCCTGCCTTACTTTCATCCAACACATAGGCCAGTCAGCCATCCTTTCTTCCACCACCCATCCATCCAGGGCCCATACAGACACTTGCCACACAGAGGACATCAAAGGCCCGTCACACAGCAGGGACATCACACAGCAAGGACATCACGCAGTGCCACCAGCTGACAAGAGATAAAGTCTTCTCTGTCTCCCTACTTCCCACCACAACCCATCAAAGAACAAAGGGGCCAAGATGAGGGAAGGGGAGTGAAGGAGCAGGCCACCCCCTCCTCAGCCCTTCCAAGTCCCTCCAGCAAATCCTTGAAGGTGCAGGGGAGGGGAGGGAAGTGAGAGTCAAGTCAGGTGCGAGATTGAACTTTGAGACTGGACTTTGTCATGCTTCAAAGTGACAAGATGTTAGCAAAACTGCCTGAGCTGTCACAAAGGCTGCAGTGGTCAGCTAAACTTGGTCCAAAGCAGTGGTCGGAAAAAAATGAAGGATGTTGCAGTCACGTTTGTGAATAGTGACTTTGGATCTGTAAGCTCAGGGAGGGAGCTGGGGAGAGCGGAATTGCTCTGCAGGTAAGAGGGAGGTGTATCCCAGGCTCCAATGCCACCTGAAGAGAGGAGGACAGCCCAGAGACTAGAAAGGAAGGGCAGAGAGAGGAGCCAGCGGAGGGTGGGACCAGGTAAAGGGTCCCCAGAGAAGACTTACTTTGCTACTGGGAGAGTAGGGAACAGTGTACCCTGAAAAGGTTTGGAAGAATAGATCTGAGATGCCATGTGAAAGTGTCTTCTAGATGAGGCCTAATGTCACCCCGAGATCTTTAGTAAATACTCTGTTCACAAGTAGGGGAGGGCTTTGTGTAAATGGAGAAGGGGTGAAGTTTCACATCTGAGTGTCTGAGTCAGCGCAGGGCCAGCAGGAACCTCTCCGGAAGAAGCAGAAGCAGCAGGGGAAGTGGTGAAAACAGCGCCCAGGGGAACTCTGAACTCGGCAGAAGGCTCTGAGCTTTCAAGGGACATGAAGTCATGAAATTAGAGAATTGAAGCACCAACTCTGCCCTCCCCACAGTGTCTTCTTCACACATGACCAGAATACACTTCAAAAAGCTAATCTGACCATGTTTCACAGAGCCACACTCCCAAACCCCAACACACCCCAGAACTCTTCACTTGATCTTGGGTTGAGCCCCACTTCCTGGCCTGGCCTCCAAGGCTGTCGGGGTCTGGGCCCCAGCAGACTCTCCAGATCCTCTGCATCCTGGACACACAGGCGGTCTTCACACCTCAGAGTTTCACACCCGGTCCCAGGGCCTTTGTACCTGCTGTTCCCTCTAGAACTGCCCCACCCCACCCCCTAACCCCCAGTTAACTTACTTCTCAGGACTTAGATCAGACAAGTGACTCCTGACCTTGGAACTCACCTCTGCGATTGCACTGGCAAAGAGGAGTAGAATAGCCACAAGATGGCTTAGAGTCCGTCCATGCCTTAGACCAGGGGTCCCCAAACTACGACCCGCGGGCCACATGCGGCCCCCTGAGGCCATTTATCCGGCCCCCGCCGCACTTCTGGAAGAAGCACCTCTTTTCATTGGTGGTCATTGAGAGGAGCACATTGACCATCTCATTAGCCAAAAGCAAACCCATAGTTCCCATTGAAATACTGTTCAGTTTGTTGATTTAAATTTACTTGTTCTTTATTTTAAATATTGTATTTGTTCCCGTTTTGTTCTTTTACTTTAAAATAAGATATGTGCAGTGTGCATAGGGATTTGTTCATAGTTTCATAGTTTTTTTTATAGTCTGGCCCTCCAACGGTCTGAGGGACAGTGAACTGGCCCCCTGTGTAAAAAGTTTGGGGACCCCTGCCTTAGACTAAACTTGATTCGTGCCCTGGCACTGGGCTCACCTTCATTGAATACTTTTCCATCTGAATCGTGAACAAATTAGGTGTCTGTCATCGGGTGGGCATTCCTATTTCATTAGAACAATTGGTGGGCTCTGGAGCATGGGCAGGTGTCCCAAATCAACTTCCTGTGAATGATCAGGCCATTGCCCAAATTAGGAAATATTGCTTGCAAGCTTGGGAGAAAATTGAATCTAAGAGACAAGTGGCTGTCTCTTTTCAAAAGGTATTGCAAGAACCAAAGAGCCCTATACTGAATTTATTTCCTGGCTTCAAGAGGTTATTAAAAAACAAATTACTGCCCTGGCTGGTTGGTTCAGTGGTAGAGTGTCGGCTTGGCGTGCAGGAGTCCTGGGTTCGATTCCCGGCCAGGGCACACAGGAGAAGCGCCCATCTGCTTCTCCACCCCTCCCCCTCTCCTTCCTCTCTGTCTCTCTCTTCCCCTCCCGCAGCTGAGGCTCCATTGGAGCAGAGTTGGCCCGGGCGCTGGGGATGGCTCCTTGGCCTCTACCCCAGGCACTAGAGTGGCTCTGGATGCAGCAGAGCAATGCCCCAGATGGGCAGAGCATCGCCCCCTGGTGGGCATGCTGGGTGGATCCCGGTTGGGCGCATGTGGGAGTCTGTCTGACTGCCTTCCCGTTTCCAACTTCAGGAAAAAAAAAAATTACCAATATTGAAGCTGCTGATACTTTACTTCAACTATTAGCAGTTCAAAACACTAACCAAGATTGCCAAAAAGCTATCGGCCCAATGAAAGGAAAATTAGACTTAACCGGATACATTAAAATTTGCCAAGGAGTTGGTACTGAGAGTTACAGAGCTACTATGATGGCTCAGACTGTGGCAGGGTTAAAGTTAAATTCAAAATTTCCAGGAAAATGCTATAATTGTGGCAAGTTAGGACATACTAAAAAGAATTGTAATAAAAAAAAGGCAATAAAAAAAAAAGGCAATAGAATAACTCCTCAGCAAAAACAAGGGAATGAGGGAGGAAAGCCGCCCAGAATATGCCCACATTGTAGAAAAGGTAAACCATTGGTCTACCAGGGGTCCTCAAACTTTTTACACAGGGGGCCAGTTTACTGTCCCTCAGACTGTTGGAGGGCCACCACATACAGTGCTCCTCTCACTGACCACCAATGAAAGAGGTGCCCCTTCCGGAAGTGCAGCGGGGGCCAGATAAATGGCCTCAGGGGGCCGCATGTGGCCCCCAGGCCGTAGTTTGGGGACGCCTGGTAGCCAATGCCATTCTTGATATCATTAAAATGGAACACTGCTTCAGGGAAACCACCAGTGGGGCATGTTTCCAGCCCCATTCCCAAAAGGGAGCATGCCCAGTGCAGCACGAAGGTTCTACTCCGCAATGTCACAGTTTAGTCTAAGGCAGGGGTCTCAAACTCAACTCAGCATGTGGGCCGCAGAGCAAGATCACAGCCATGTGCGGGCCGCACTAGGTCTACAAAAGGCAACTGTTACGCAACACTTTTCTCACTGCAGTTGAAAACAAAAAAAAAATCAGTACAACAAGCACAATCGTACATGCAGTTTACTCAGTGTCACAAAACGACCAGAAACTGTAGTTCGCATCACAACTGCTGTTAACTAAGCTAATATCTAGCTAGGATGCTAGAGAAATGAAAAATACAAGTAGGCCCCTAGGCTTACTTAATTTTATCCAAAATATTTTGAACTTCGTGGATTAGTCTGCGGGCTGCACAAAATTGTTCGGCGGGCCGCGAGTTTGAGACCCCTGGTCTAAGGCATGGACGGACTCTAAGCCATCTTGTGGTTATTCTACTCCTCTTTGCCAGTGCAATCGCAGAGGTGAGTTCCAAGGTCAGGAGTCACTTGTCTGATCTGAGTCCTGAGAGGTAAGTTAACTGGGGGTTGGGGGGTGGGGTGGGGCAGCTCTAGAGGGAACAGCAGGTACAAAGGCCCTGGGACCGGGTGTGTGTCCAGGATGCAGAGGATCTGGAGAGTCTGCTGGGGCCCAGACCCCGACAGCCTTGGAGGCCAGGCCAGGAAGTGGGGCTCAACCTGAGATCAATTAATCCCAGCCACAGCAGACAGTACAGCAGTAGATATTACTACCAGAGAGGGTATTCTTTTAACTCCAGACAGGACCCTGTAAAGGTTAAAAACCGGTTTTTGTGGATGACTACCTCCCAATATGGTGGGACTTTTGCTAGGACATTCTAGTTTAACATCAAAAGGAGTCCAAGTTCATAGTGGAGTTATTGGCAGGGACTATACTGGGGAAATTTTAGTCCTGATGTCTTCCTCAATCCCATGGAAGGCAGATCCTGGAGAACAGATCACTTAATTTTCATTGGTGCCCTATATTCCAATTGGATCAAGTCAGAAGGTCCACGGCTCACAAGGATTTGGGAGCTCTGGACAAGCAGCGTTGTTGTTTTTTAACAGAAAAAAATTTAGATGAATGTGTTACCTGTGAAATTAGTATACAAAATAAAAAATTTAAGGGTTTAATTGATACAGGGACAGATATATCCATTATCAGCATTCTTGGTCTTGCAATTGGCCCCTTCAAGAAGCCAATATCTGTACTTGGCCTAGGTACTGCAAGAGGTTTAAAGCAAAGTGTTAACATACACTCTTGCTCTGGACCAGATGGTCAGCCTGCGACATTACAGCCCTATGTTGCAGAACTTCCTAACAATCTTTGGGAAAGAGATCTTTTAGAACAACGGCAAGCAGAAATTCATATTCCCACTCTCCCACAGCACAGCAAACAAAGCCAGAAAATTATGAAGCAGCAAGGATGTATTCCGGGGAATGGCACTGGTAAGACATCATCAAGGCATTACCGTACCCTTAGCTGCAGGCAATGCTACAGCTGACAAACTGGTTATGCCCGCTCTTACGGAGGCAAGTCAGTTTCATGACTGGACGCATGATAATGCTACAGGACTCTGTGGTAGATTCCATTTGTCTTGGAAACAGGTTAAAGATATTGTACACACGTGTCCTAAATGTCAAACCATTACCAAGCTCAAACAATCGCCTTCTGAGATTAATCCCGAGGCTTGGAACCAAATCACATTTGGCAGATAGATGTGACGCACATTCCATCTTTTGGTAAAAAATCATGTTCCAAAATGTTTACTGGAATGCTAATCGCTGCTATCATGCTTACTACTGTTGCAGCAGTATCAGGAGTAGCCTTACATCAAAGTATGCAAACTACTGAATTTATTCAGAAATGGCATGGAAATGCTAGTTTAGCATGGGGAAGTCAAATTCACATTGATCAAGAAATCAACACACGCCTAGTAGATTTAGAAAATGCGATGTTGTTCGGGGAAGAACTACTAACTGTAAAAATACAGCTTAAACTTCACTGTGACTGGAATCACACCTCATTCTGTGTAACCCCACACAAATTATAATGAGACTCTTACTTCTTGGAATAGTGTCCGATGTCATAATCTTAGTTTAGACATTGTACAGCTTCAGGCTGATGTTTTTAACATACAAAATGCCCAGTTACAACTTTTTTTTTTTTTTTCATTTTTCCGAAGCTGGAAACGGGGAGGCAGTCAGACTCTGCATGCGCTCGACCAGGATCCACCCGGCATGCCCACCAGGGGGCGATGCTTTGCCCCTCTGAGACGTCGCTCTGTTGCATCCAGAGCCATTCTAGTGCCCAAGACAGAGGCCACAGAGCCATCCTCAGCACCCGGGCCATCTCTGCTCCAGTGGAGCCTCGCTGTGGGAGGGGAAGAGAGAGACAGAGAGGAAGGAGAGGGGGAGGGGTGGAGAAGCAAATGGGCGCCTCTCCTGTGCGCCCTGGCCGGGAATCGAACCCGGGACTCCTGCACGCCAGGCCGACGCTCTACCGCTGAGCCAACCGGCCAGGGCCCCAGTTACAACTTTTTTTTTCTTTTCTTTTTCTTTTCTTTTTTTTTTTAACAGAGACAGAAAGAGAGTCAGAGAGAGGGATAGATAGGGACAGATAGACAGGAACGGAGAGATGAGAAGCATCAATCATTAGTTTTTCATTGCGTGTTGCAACACCTCAGTCGTTCATTGATTGTTTTCTCATATATGCCTTGATCGCAGGTCTTTAGTAGACTAAGTAACCCCTTGCTCAAGCCAGCGACCTTGGGTCCAAGCTGGTGAGCTTTTGCTCAAACCAGATGAGCCCACACTCAAGCTGGCAACTTCGAGGTCTCAAACCTGGGTCTTCCGCATCCCAGTCCAATATTCTATCCACTGTGCCACTGCCTGGTCAGGCCCAGTTACAACTTTTATCAGCTTCCAAAACTGTGTGTAGCACTGCTGATGGTCTGCAAATCCCTTAAACAAATGTTAGAAAAACAAAAAGAGAGAGATAAGGATCCACCGGCAACTCAATATAAAGCATTGTTTAGTCTAAATTTTTAGAATTATCCACCTTCTTTGCCCTCCACAGCTGCGGATCAACATTACTCTGCTTCTTCCTTATCTTCTGTTTCAGAACATCCACTTAATGTGGTGGCAGGATCCGGTGACCAACCTTTGGGCAAAGGGACAGTTGTTAACCTGGGGACGGGGTTTTGCATCTCATCTTCTACAGTAGAAGCCCCACTTTGGGTACTCTCTATGACCTGGAGCCCTAATCATGCAGATGGAGGGACTAACCCTCCAGACTACCCATCTGGCAGGACTGATGCAAACAATGAAGAAGGCAGCTCTTCTAACCTGGGGACAGATAAAACATCTGTGCCAAGAAGCAGAGAAACATTGAAACAGCAGAAAACTTCAATGACTGCCGCTAACATGAGGCTGCAAAACTGCTTATGCAGCTATACAAAAACAAAAAGGGGGACGTGTGAAATGGCTGAGAGATTAAACTGCAGCCTTCAGACAAGTCTGTGGTGTGGACTTTGAAACGCCAAGTCCTGCGGGGCAGAACTCTGCTCTGGCAAGCACTACTAGGATTGTTTCTAGGAAGAGCTGATCCCTATGGCCATTTTCCTACAGGCCTGGGGGGCATCGGTTGGCCATCTTTCTCTGCACCTGAATCTATTGTAGACTAATTTGACCCAGGCTCTGCTAATTTGCTTGATGAGCTAAGAGACCAATAAATATGATGAGGTTGCAGAGATCTGGGCTCTCAGTCCCAGAGGCTGGGAGTCCCCTGTAGCCATCTTTTCTGCATGTTGTGCCTCGTGTGCTTTTAAGTCCGGCAGTGCCTTCCTTTCGTGCACACCCACGGCTGAGCTGGTTGCTGCAGGAAGGCCTGGGCACTTTTGTCAATAATCACAATTACAAAAACGTACCCACAACAATTTTTTATTGAGCAGTTACAATAAGCCAGGTGCAATGCTAAATATAATATTTAACATGGATAATTTCATTTCATACAAGCCTAAGCGATAGGTACTATTATTATCCCCATTTTACACAGAAGAAAACTGAGGCCCACAGATATTTGAAGATTTGGCCAGGTCAGAGGACATTTTTTGCCTGAAGATGTTCCTTTGGTTGTTCATTAGAACGAAGTGTGTGCCTCCCTAGCACCCCAAGTTTTTTGTTGTTTTGTGTTTTTTTTTTTTTTTTTTACAGAGACAGAGAGTCAGAGAGAGGGATAGACAGTCAGGAACGAAGAGAGATGAGAAGCATCAATCATTCTTTTTTCGTTGCGCATTGCGACATGTTAGTTGTTCACTGATTGCTTTCTCATATGTGCCTTGACCACGGGCCTTCAGCAGACCAAGTAACCCCTTACTCGAGCCAGCAACCTTGGGTCCAAGCTGGTGAGCTTTTGCTCAAACCAAATGAGCCCACACTCAAGCTGGCGACCTCAGAGTCTCGAACCTGGGTCCTTCGCATCCCAGTCCAACGCTCTATCCACTGGGCCACCGCCTGGTCAGGCGACCCTGGGTCATTTTCAACATAACTGACCTGTCTCTTCAAAACAGTTCTTCCAGAGTCTACATCACAAGCCCTAGCCAGGTGGTCAACTGGTTAGAGTGGCACCCCGATTTGCTAAGGTTGCAGGTTAGATCCATCCCCTGTCCTGACAGGGCACATACTAGAATCAATCAATGAGTGGAGCAACAAATCAATGTTTCTTTCCCCTCTCTCTCCTTTATGTCTAAAATCAATTTTAAAAAAAGTATGTCACAAAAGACACTAAAAGGATTTGACAAGTTGACTGAATTATGGTGGGGCGAGGGGTCCTCTAAAGCAGCGGTCCCAACCCCCGGGCCACGGACCGGTACCAGTCCGTGGGCCATTTGGTACTGGTTCACAGAGAAAGAATAAATAACTTACATTATTTCCGTTTTATTTATATTTAAGTCTGAACGATGTTTTATTTTTTATTTTATTTATTTTATTTTTATTTATTTATTTTTTTATTCATTTTAGAGAGGAGAGGGAGAGACAGAAAGGAGAGACAGAGAGAGAGAAGTGGGGGAGGAGCTGGAAGCATCAACTCCCATATGTGCCTTGACCAGGCAAGCCCAGGGTTTCGAACCGGCGACCTCAGCATTTCCAGGTCGACGCTTTATCCACTGCGCCACCACAGGTCAGGCTGTTTTATTATTTTTTTTAAATGACCAGATTCCCTCTGTTACATCCGTCTAAGACTCACTCTTGACGCTTGTCTCGGTCACGTGATACATTTATCATTCCCACCCTAAAGGCCGGTCCGTAAAAATATATTCTGACATTAAACCGGTCTGGGTTTAATGTCAGAACCTTTAAAAAGGTTGGGGACCACTGTTCTAAAGAGCTGTTTTGGAGCCTGTGCCTTACTTCCCTGTTCCTCCCGGGAGCAGGCCCCACCTCCCCCTCCCCCTCCCCCACCCCTCAGGAGCACTACCTTTACCTTTCTCTCTCCTGAGCTCCAAGGGCCCTTCTTGTTTCTGTAACTTGTTTCCTGAGCCCATTTCTTCTACAGCTCTCTTCTTCTACCTCTGTGACTCTCTACATAAACTTTCTCTTACAGTTTGGGGGGAAAAAACTGTTTTGGAGATTGCCAGGAAAACTTGGATGTGGACTGATATTACAGGACATTTCAGAGTCAGAGCTCATTCTCTTAGTATGGTAATGGCAGTGTGGACTGTGTCCTTGCTCTCATGGGTGAATGGTTAGGATGTCTGCAATGGACTCTCAAATGGTTCTGGAAGGAAAAAAAGGAGAAAATGGAAGAGAGAAACAAAAGCAACCAATTATTATTTTTTAAAACTATTGATTTTATAGCTAGAATAGAGAAAGAGAAAAGCGGGGGGCGGGGTGGGGGGCAGCAGGAAACATCAACTCCCAGTAGTTGCTTCTTGTATGTGCCTGACCAGGCAAGCCCAGGGTTTCAAACCAGCGACCTCAGCATTCCAGGTTTACACTTTATCCACTGCGTCACCACAGGTCAGGCCACAAATTGTTAACAATGTGTGATCTAAGGGAAGGATTTACTGGTATTTTATTGTGCTATTCATTTCAGCTTTTTGGTAGGTCTGAAATTTTTTCAAAATTAAAAGTAAGAAAAAAGCAGAGAGGAGAGAGTAGTTGTTTGAGCCAGATCACTCAGAGCCCTTTCCGGCTTTAGAGTCCAGGGCCCTATACTAGTTTTGGGAATGTCATAACCAAGTACCACAGACCAGGTGGCCAAACCAGTACACATTTCCTTGCTCACAGTTCTGGAGGCTGGAAGTCCGACCATCAGCAGGTTTGGTTTCTTCTGGGGCCTCTCTCTGTGGTTTGTGGGTGGCTTTCTGTGTGTCCTCACAGGCCTTTTCTCTGTGCCTGTCCCCATGTCTTTCTGTAAATCACTCCTCTTCCTATAAGGATACCAGAGACACTGGAGTAAGGCCCACCCGCAGGGCCCTATTTTAACTTCATCACCCCTCCAAAGGCATATCTCCAAATACAGTCACATGCTGGCCCTGGCCAGTTGGGTCAGTGGTAGAGCGTCAGCCTGGCGTACAGGAGTCCCAGGTTCGATTCCCGGCCAGGGCACACAGGAGAGGCGCCCATCTGCTTCTCCACCCCTCCCCCTCTCCTTCCTCTCTGTCTCTCTCTTCCCCTCCTGCAGCCAAGGCTCCATTGGAGCGAAGATGACTCCATGGCCTCTGCCTCAGGTGCTAGAATGGCTCTGATTGTGACAGAGCAATGCCCCAGATGGGCAGAGCATAGCCCCCTGGTGGGCATGCCGGGTAGATCCCAGTTGGGCGCATGCGGGAATCTGTCTGACTGCCTCCGTTTCCAACTTCAGAAAGATACAAAAAAAAAAAAAATACAGTCACATGCAGTATTGGGGGTAAGGGCTTCAACATATGGATTTGGGGCCATATTTCTATCCAGAACAGACCTAAGGCTACCTTGAGCTTCACCCCAAACTCCACAGGGGCATGTAGAGGCCTTTTCCATCAACCTGTCTGTCCTTCCTGCAGAGCGAAGGTGGAACTCCTGCTAGGACTGGGGAAGATGGGAGGCAGAGGTGGTCCTCGCCTTCAGCACCACGACCTTCTCATCGCTGCAGTGCCACCACCCCCCACCATGCTGCTTCACACCGTCCCCCACCGTGCTGCTTCACACCGTCCCCCACGGTGCTG
This sequence comes from Saccopteryx bilineata, assembly GCF_036850765.1. Taxonomy (NCBI): domain Eukaryota; kingdom Metazoa; phylum Chordata; class Mammalia; order Chiroptera; family Emballonuridae; genus Saccopteryx; species Saccopteryx bilineata. Next base: position 91,483,927 of record NC_089490.1, on the reverse strand, counting down.
CTTCACACCGTACCCCACAGTGCTGCTTCACACCGTCCCCCACCGTGCTGCTTCACACCGTCCCCCCCCCGTGCTGCTTCACACCGCCCCCCACCGTGCTGCTTCACACCATCCCCCACCGTGCTGCTTCACACCATCCCCCACCGTGCTGCTTCACACCGTCCCCCACCGTGCTACTTTACACCATCCCCACCGTGCTGCTTCACACCACCCCCCACCGTGCTGCTTCACACCGTCCCCCACCGTGCTGCTTCACACCACCCCCCACCGTGCTGCTTCACACCGTCCCCCACCGTGCTGCTTCACACCCCCCACCGTGCTGCTTCACACCGTCCCCCACCGTGCTGCTTCACACCGTCCCCCACCGTGCTGCTTCACACCCCCCACCGTGCTGCTTCACACCGCCCCCCACCGTGCTGCTTCACACCGTCCCCCACCGTGCTGCTTCACACCGCCCCCACCGTGCTGCTTCACACCAGGCACACATGACACATACACCCTGCTGCCAGACAGCTGCCCAGACAGCTTCTCAGGGTCAAAGTCATGCCACATGGTAACCTGTGACAAGGCTCCTCCCTGCCCTGGAGGCAGTATTACAGTGCCTCTGCTCCCAGCCAAACAGATGGTAAAAGTTACATTTACGATAGAAATGTAAGTTATAAAAATTAATAATTTACTTTTACCTATAATTAAGTGAAACACTCCAGAAACCTTAAACATACGTCTATACTCTAGCTAAACCCATGATCAAAAATGCGTGAAACGCCTAACAGGTGGTAGCACAGTGGATATAGTGTCAACCTGGAATGCTGAGGTCCCAGGTTCAAAAACCTGCGGTTCCGGCTTGAGCATGGGCTCATTGATATGAGTCCATGGTCGCTGGCTTGAGCAAGGGGTCACTGGCTAGGCTGGAGCCCCCTGGACGAGGCATGTATGAGAAGCAATCAGCAAACAACTAAAGTGCTGCAACTACAAATTGATATTTCTCTCTTCCTCCCACTCTCTCTCAAAAAAATTTTTAAAAATGCATGAAACACTTTTTGCTTGAAGATGTTCCTTTGGTTTTATTTACAATGAAGTGTAGCCCAGTGTGTATCTCCCTGGCACCCCAAATTCTTTGAAGGAAACAGCCTGTCTTTTCATTTTAAAATGCATAGGCCCCAGCCCTCACCTGACCCACGAGGGCAGCTCTTGTAGGGGGAGCTCTTAGCCCCACAGGCCACTCCTCACTCTCCTGTCCTTCTTCAGAAAACTCTTTCTCTCTTTCTTCTTTGGGAGTCCATTTCTTCATTCCTGGAGACCTACTCCACCCAAGCCTTTGGTTCAGCAGAGACTGACGGAGGGTTTGGGATGGTGGTCCCTAAAATTTAACATTGGCCACCTCTGTCCGCAAGCCCAGCAGCTTTCTGTCACCCACACCTGACCACGTTCTCACCCCAGACCCCAGCCTCCCAGCAGGGCTGCATTCTGACTGCCATAGGCCCAAACACCTTTGTTTTGGAAGGCCCTTTCCTCCATGAAAAAAAAAATTTTTTTTTAAATTACATTTGCGGACTGCAGTAGTATAGAGATAAATATACTCCAAACTGGCCTCATTCTTCTATATTTATTATTACTGTCTGCTTTTTTTCTTCTAATTTTTTTTATTTTTAAGTTTTATTATTTTTAATTGATTTTATTGGGGTGACACAGGCTAACAGAAGACAGGTTTCAGGTGCCCAATTCTATGACACATCTCTGTACACTGTATTGTGTGTTGTGTGTTCACCCCCCCGCCCCAAGTCAAGTCTTCGTCCATCATCTTCTGATTTTTTTTTTTTTTTTTTTTTTTACAGAGACAGAGAGTCAGAGAGAGGGATAGACAGGGACAGACAGACAGGAACGGAGAGAGATGAGAAGCATCAATCATTAGTTTTTTGTTGTGACACCTTAGTTGTTCACTGATTGCTTTCTCATATGTGCCTTGACCGTGGGCCTTCAGCAGACCGAGTAACCCCTTGCTGGAGCCAGCGGCCTTGGGTCCAAGCTGGTGAGCTTTTGCTCAAGCCAGATGAGCCCACGCTCAAGCTGGAGACCTCGGAGTCTCGAACCTGGGTCCTCTGCATCCCAGTCCAATGCTCTATCCACTGCACCACCCACTGCCTGGTCAGGCCATCATCTTCTGATTTTAAATGAAATTTAAATGAAACATTTCTGTGGGGCCCTGGGCACAAAGCCTTCTTTGCGTCACACTTAGAAGTGGGCTTCTCTGCTACCCAGAGCCTGCCCCCTCCTCTGCTTCCTCCTGTGCCTCACTTTCCCTTCCAGACCATAGTGGGGAGAGGAAGGCAAGCAACATATTTTCAATACTAAAACAAAGACAAAAAATAAAATAAGAGGACAGTTCTCTGATATGAATCATGCCCCTCCCCTAGTGCGTGAAAGCCACTGAGATGATTCTGTTTGTTTTAAATATGACTTACTAGAAAGCCCGGCGGTCATATGAAATGACCGCTGTTCTAGATATTATAAATTGTAATTAAAATGATTTGTGCAAAGGTGTCTGCTAATTCAAACTAAATTACCCAGGGTAGGCGGCAAGGACGCCCCTTTGCTTACTGCCCCACGGGGTTTCCCCTTTCTACTTGCTTAATTGCTTAAAGCAGAATGCAATGAAGGAAACCACTGGCGGTACATTTCTTAAGAGCCACTGCTAGCTCAATAAATAAAGGTGATATAAATAATAAAATGTTAATTCACATGTCAAAGATCTCTTTGTACACAACATTTCTTGTGTAGATCTTTCCATCGTTTTTTTTGTGTGTGTATTTTTCTGAAGCTGAAAACGGGGAGAAACAGTCAGACAGAATCCCGCATGCGCCCGACCGGGATCCACCTGGCACGCCCACCAGGGGGCGATGCTCCGCCCCTCCCGGGCGTGGCTCTGTTGCGACCAGAGCCACTCTAGCGCCTGGGGCAGAGGCCAAGGAGCCATCCCCAGCACCCGGGCCATCTTTGCTCCAATGGAGCCTCAGCTGCAGGAGGGGAAGAGAGAGACAGAGAGGAAGGAGAAGGGGAGGGGTGGAGAAGCAGATGGGCGCCTCTCCTGTGTGCCCTGGCCGGGAATCAAACCCGGGACTTCTACACGCCAGGCCGACACTCTACCACTGAGCCAACCAGCCAGGGCCTCCATCATTTTTAAGCTCGCCTTGCAGAGGACCATCAATTATTTTTAATTTTATGTCCGTTCTTTCACGAACTCTTGAACAGGCAACATAAAGTTGACTGTGTCCAAATGCAGGCTCAGGTAAAAAAATGCCAACACGCTTAAGTGTTTGGCTCTGAGACTTATTGATGGTCATAGCAAAGGCAAGTTTTACAGGAAATTGTCTACGTCTCAATTGAAACAGCAACCCTGTTTGAGATGAAGCTAAATCAATTCTTGGAATGACATGTATTTCACCTTTAGAGGAGCCAGTCAAAGACTTAGCTATTATGACATTATTTTTCAATTGGAGAACCTCTAGTCTTGTACCATTGCAAAGACCCCTTCTGGTGTTAAGATTTCTTAACAGCATAATAATTGCTCCAATCTTTAACCTCAATTTGTGAGGTGGCATGCCAGAAGGCGGGACTATTTGAATGCCATGGCAACTTCACCCCATTGGCTAGTACAGTTATGCAAGCAACCAATAAGCTATCGGCGACAGACACTTAAGCCGCATATAATAAAGATTTTTCTCTTTCAAGAGGAAAAAAATATAAAAATAGGAAGCAACAGAAAGGTTTTAACAGTAGGGGGTGGGCACTCAGGATACTCTATATTGAATGAATATGTCTTCTGTGTGGATTTTTGTGTGGCCTTTGAAATGGTGCTTACTTGCAAGGGACTGCAAAAATTTGGGAAAACGTTAATGTTAAGCAAAAGGGATTAAAAGGTACAAAATAGACATTATAATGGCAGCCACAGATTTTACATAGAAATAGACTAAAGAATGACCTATTTCTTAAGCGATGTTCTGTACAAATATTCATATTGTATATAGTATACTGTTTTGTGAATATGACAGTTTATCATTTTTTTTAATCCTAAGAAATGGTCTCCAGGTATGGGATTATTACATTTAAATGTTGTTAGGTAGCCACGCAGTATTTCATACCTGGTGGATAAAAATGGATTATTTAAAGCTTTTATTTAGAAGTCATGGATGATAATAGATCAAGAGATGTCATTAAGTGAAGGGAACTCAACTTTTAAAATAGGGAATCTGAGGACCCAGAGAGACACCAAGTGTGTCTTGAATTGGGCAGAAGGACAAGGTCCCATCATTCAATCCTGCCAACACCCTCCCAGGTCACTACAACAGTTCCCATGCTGCTGGTGAGTCGGTGAGTGGCAGTCACTTGCTCTGGGTCATTTGGTGAGGTCCCCATTGAGTGTCTGCCACTCCTGGGCTCACTTAAACCTCCCAACAGCCCTGCACGAAGGGCAGAGGAGTGAAGAGAGGCTGGGGGGGGGGGGATGTTTAGGGCGTAAAAAGAACGCAGTGTGCCCGTCTCAGGGACCGCTTGGGGCGCCCGATCCTGCTGAGTAATCCTTTCCCCAGTGAGCACGGGGCCTCGCCTTTCCTGCTGAATCACAGCCAGGCTTTTCGCTGAGTCACGGTCCCGAGGTTTGTTTTTGCTGAGTCACAGTACCAGCTGCAGGTTGGGACCGGAGTTAATCTCTGGTGGAGGCGGCGATTGCCTGGGGCCAGCATGTCCTGGATGACCGCTGTGTCCTGGCAAAGCCAAGCCTTCCCTCCTCCCACCTCCTGCAGCTTCTTTTTTTTTTCTCCTGCAGCTTCTTAGCCTGTCGTCCTCCCTGTCCCTGTTTTAGAAAACTAGTATTTCTCAGTAGCCTCCCACAGGCCATGGGGCTTCATTAAATGGCAGAGCCCTGTGAGGTGGGCGTTGTGGTCCCAGTTGGAGGTGGGGAGCCACTCAAATGCAAAGACAACGGCCAAAGAGACAAGGTCACGAAACACCGGCTGCAAAGAGCACAGAAGTAGGACCAGGAAACTCATGGCAGCATCTGGGTTGGAACCCAGTGGGCCATAGGTGAAATGTGAATATAGGGTTTATATAATTAATTTGTATGGAATTCCCTGATGATGTTTAGAATTAATTGTACTGCAGTTGCAAAAGACTCCCCTGCTAAAGAATTTGGGAAATGATATCTGCAATTTACCATCAAACGAGCCGGGGGGGGGGGATATATATATTTTATTGGATCTATGTGTATATAATGGAAAGAGAATGAGTGATAAAACAAATAAGACAATGTCAATGTAAGAAATGTCCAACCTTTAAGAATTTTTATGAGTTTATTTGACAATTGCCAGGAAGCAAAATCTCAACCGGACTGAGAAAATGCTACAGAGAATGGCAGTTTTACCACTTATTTACACAACTGAATCAAAGGGAAGATATTGAGTGGGGGTTACATGCAATCCACTGGTGATAGATTAGGGAAGTGGGAGAAAGCAAAGCAGGGAAATGTCTGGGACTTTTGCATTGGTGGGTCCAGGATGGTTAACAATGAACATTTACAGCACATGGAGATGGTATGTGGGAGGAGATAGCAATGAGAGGTAAGCTTGAAGGGCTCTGTGGTCTGATTGTGTCCTGAGAAGTCTGGGAAAAGGAATTGATTACGTTGACATTCCAAAGGCATGTGATCAGGTATGTTATCTGAGATGCAAGAGAGGACAGGCTCAGGTAAGGTAAAGACTGACCTTTGTTAGGGAAATAGACTGGTCTAGGACCTGACTACTCTCCATGAATTGCTTTTATAGAACATTTCCATTTCAGACCATCCTATGTGGAGACTTTAGGTCTGAGATTGTCAGGCTACCATGTGGGCCTCCCCTGAGCTTGTCAGATTTAGTATGTGGCCTCTTTTTCATCTACAACAAAATACTAACTGGTGACGCTAGGTGACATTATTCAGAAATCCTCTGTATTCTCATTCTTGCCACTTCCCTGGACATTTGAAATTATTTCAAAGAAGTTTACTTTTTGAGGGAAGAAAAAAAAGTAAATTAAAGGTGAGGTGTCTGAGATTCAAAACTCCTAAATAAGAACAAGGTGACCTTCACCCTACTCAGAACCATCCAGAAATTTCTAGATAGGAAAAAGCTCTGGCTGAATCATGAGGGGGGAACTGGAGGCCACCCTTGGACCAAACCTGACAGCTAATGCTTCCTGAGGCTCTTCCACCAGGTCCCGATGGAGCTTGTTACAGATAGTAAACTGATTTAATCCTTACCACACCCCATTGAGCTGATTTTGTCAGACGAGAAAATAAAAACTGAGAAGGGCCTGACTAGGCGGTGGTGCAGTGGATAGAGCGTCAGACTGGGATGTGGAAGGACCCAGGTTTGAGACCCCAAGGTCACCAGCTTGAGCTCAGGCTCATCTGGCTTGAGCAAAAAGCTCTCCAGTTTGGACCAAAGGTCGCTGGCTAAAGCAAGGGGTTACTCGGTCTGCTGAAGGCCCATGGTCAAGGCACATATGAGAAAGCAGTCAATGAACAACTAAGGTGTCGCAACGAGAAACTAATGATTGATGCTTCTCATCTCTCTCCGTTCCTGTCTGTATATCCCTCTCTATCTCTCTCTCTGACTCTCTCTCTGTCCCTGTAAAAAAAAAAAAAAAAAAAGCTGAGAAGGGTATAGGTGCACACACGTATGCTTTCTGCTCCTTTCCCCCTTCTCTCTCTTTCTAAAAATGAATATATAAAAATCTAAAAATAAAAAAAAAAAACAGTGAAGGGAAGAACTTCAGAAAAGCTGGGCTGAGTTTGCTTCACAGCTCATTAAGATATAATTGACATACGAAAACTTTACATATTTAAAGTATATAATTTGATGAGTTTTAATAAGGACACCTGTGAAACCATCATCTCCATGATCAAGATAAGGACCTTATTCACCACTCCCCAAAATTTCCTCACAGTCCTTTGTAACCCTCCTCACCCCCACCACCTTCCAGTTAGGTAACCATTGGTCTGATTAGAGCTTCTAGAATTTTATATAATCCTATATACATTTTTATATACAATTTTATATTAATATAATCAGTAAGAAGTTTTTTTGTTTGTTTGTTTAAGTCTGGCTGTTTTTACTGAGCATAATTATTTAGGGATTTATTCATGTGTGGAGCGATGATTTATTCCTTTTTATTGCTGAGTATCCAGTGTATGTTATACCACAACATGCTAATCCAGGGGTCCCCAAACTTTTTACACAGGGGGCCAGTTCACTGTTCCTCAGACCGTTGGAGGGCCGGACTATAAAAAAAACTATGAACAAATCCCTATGCACACTGCACATATCTTATTTTAAAGTAAAAAAAAATGAAACAGGAAAAATACAATATTTAAAATAAAGAACAAGTAAATTTAAATCAACAAACTGACCAGTATTTCAATGGGAACTATGCTCCTCTCATTGACCACCAATGAAAGAGGTGTCCCTTCTGGAAGTGCGGCGGGGGCCGGATAAATGGCCTCAGGGGGCCGCATGTGGCCCACAGGGCCGTAGTTTAGGGACCCCTGTGCTTATCCATTCACCTGAAACAGATATATGGGCTGTTTCCAGTATGGGGACTATGACAAATCAAGCTGTTGTGACCATTCATGGACAGGTCTTTGTGTGGACACGTGCTTTCATTCCTTGTACATAAATAAACACTCAGGAGTGGAACAGCAGGTGTATGTTTTGCTTCTTAAGAAATTACCAAACTATTTTCCAAAGTGGTTGTACTGTAGGGGAGGAAAAAACAACTGTGTCCTCTACCATCCTAGGTTCGCCAGCTGGGGTCCTAGAAATCAAACTGACCAAAGACAAATTAACAAGGGAGAAACAGTTTATGAACACAGGCAGCGCACATACACATGGTGGAGACTACGTAGTCACTAACTAAAAGGCTGGTCAGAACTGGGGCTTATGTAGCACCCTCACAAAGAAAAGGGAGAAGGCTGTGGCAGGGTAAACGTATGGGGGAAATGAAAGGAAAATAAGGATTAGTTTGGGAAGGTTTATTGTGTGGATTCCTCTCTTCTCTGGGCTGATAAGAATCTAGAGTTGTCTCAGGTGATTAAGAACCTAAGCTTGCTTCTAAGCAAATGAGAGGCAAGGCAGAGAGCCATTTTGGTATTTGCAGTTTCTCAATTGTCTGCAGTTCAAAGTAACCCTTATGCCAAAGTGGCGTATTTTGGGGTGGCATCTTCTGACGCCCTATAGCAGCGGTTCTCAACCTGTGGGTTGCGACCCCGGCGGGGGTCGAACGACCAAAACACAGAGGTCGCCTAAAGCCATTGGAAAATTTTCCTATAGTATCATTTTATGTTCTCACCAGCAGTGAGACTCAAGTTGTTCTACATTCTCAACAGTAGGAATAGACAGTCTTTTTGATGTTAGCCATTTGATTAGGTGTGTAATGTTATCTCATTGTGGTTCTAATTTGTATTTCCCTGATGACCTATGAACTTGAACATCTTTCCATGTGCTTAGTTAGCATCCATGTCTTCTCTGGTGAATTGTCTGTTCAAATGTTTTACCTGTTTGTTTGTTTATTTTTAATTCCCTTATCTGCCACCTTATTATTGAATTACTGTATACAAATTCTTTACATATTGTTAATTATTTATTTATTTATTTATTTTTACAGAGGCAGAGATAGACAGGGACAGACAGACAGGAACGGAGAGAGATGAGAAGCATCAATCATCAGTTTCTCGTTGTGCGTTGCGACTTCTTAGTTGTTCATTGATTGCTTTCTCACATGTGCCTTGACCGCGGGCCTTCAGCAGACCGAGTAACCCCCTGCTGGAGCCAGCGACCTTGGGTCCAAGCTGGTGAGCTCTTTGCTCAAGCCATATGAGCCCGCGCTCAAGCTGGCCACCTCGGGGTCTCGAACCTGGGTCCTTCCGCATCCCAGTCCGACGCTCTATCCACTGCGCCACCACCTGGTCAGGCATGTATCTCCAGATACATTTCTTTTTTTTTTTTTTTTTTAAATACTATTTTTAATTATTTATTTATTTATTCATTTTAGAGAGGAGAGGGAGAGACAGAGAGAGAGAGAGAGAGAGAGAGAGAGAGAGAGAGAGAGAGGAGAGGGGAGGAGCTGGAAGCATCAACTCCCATATGTGCCTTGACCAGGCAAGCCCAGGGTTTTGAACCAGCGACCTCAGCATTTCCAGGTCGATGCTTTATCCACTGCGCCACCATAGGTCTACATATTGTTAGAGATAAGTCCTTTGTTGGAAATATGTTTACAAATATTTTCTCCTAGTCTCTGGCTTGCCCCCCTTTTTTTCATAACAGTATCTTTTGAAGAGCAAATGTTTTTATTTTGATAAAGTCCCATTGGTTGATTTTTCCTCCTTAACATTTGTGCTTTCGGTGTCGTACTTGAGAAATCTTTGCCAAATCTAAGGTCACTAAGATTTTCCTTTATGATTTAATCTATAGAATACATTTTATAGGTTTAGCTCTTTCATTGAGGTCTAAAATCCCTTTCTGAGCTGAGTGTTGAAAGATGACTATCCTGGCAAAGGGGAAGAGAGGACATTCTAGGCAAGAGGTACCACCTGAGCAAAGGCCCAGAGGGATGGGCGTCTTAATACATAGTTGGAGTGGGGAGTATTTCTGAGACTGGCACATATGGTTTAAGGGAGGGAGTGGGGTGAGATCCCCTTGCTGGTAAGGTAGCCAGGCCCAGGGCAGCAGGCAAGGTGTGCCAGGCTAACAAGCTTGTACTTTATCCCAAAGGCAATGGGGAGCTACCGAAGGCTGTTGACCAGGGGAGTGGTGCGGCCACCTGTTGCCTTAGCTGCAAAACTGGGAGCAAGAAGAGGAGCAAAGGAGAAAAGAACAGAAAGGGGTTCAGTCATTCAGCTGGCCTTCTCTTTTTTTGGCTCCCTGCCCTCCCAGGAGGCTTATGCTAAGCACCCACTATTTTTTTAAATTAATTTTAATGGGGTGACATTGATAAATCAGGGTACATATGTTCAGAGAAAACATCTCCAGGTTATTTTGACATTTGATTATGCTGCATTCCCATCACCCAAAGTCCAATTGTCTTCCATCACCTTCTAACTGGTTTTCTTTGTGCCCCTCCCCTCCCCCAACCCCCTCCCTCTCCTCCACCTCACCCCGTAACCCCCATACTCTTGTCCATGTCTCTGAGTCTCATTTTTATGTCCCACCTATGTATGGGATCATATAGTTCTCAGTTTTTTCTGATTTACTTATTTCGCTCAGTGTAATGTCATCAAGGTCCATCCATGTTGTTGTAAAGGATCCGATGTCATCATTTCTTATGGCTGAGTGGCATTCCATAGTATATATGTACCAAAGCTTTTTAATACACTCATCCACTGACGGACACTTGGGCTGTTTTCAGATCTTCACTATTGTAAGCACCCACTATTAAATGTTAACCCTTCCCCATAACTGTCTTACTGCTTTCGGGAGCGCTTTTATTAGGAATGTTCATCTCCTGTCCGTCACACGTGCGGCAAACATTTTCTCCCAGTCTGTCATGGGGTCTTAACCTTGTTTACATCCCAGAGAGCTTCAGTGTCCAGTCTGGGGATGCCTTTTCTGACTTGGGTTTGTCTGCCTTACTGAGGAAGGCTGTGCTCCATTCAGGCTGCCCATCACCACTGGGGGCCCTGCCCTGCTGGGTCCAAAGCATGTCCTCTCCGGTAGGTGTGGGGCATGAGTGGAGTCAGGGCACCCTGTGTAATCTTGTTTATCAGGGGTGCCTCTGCTTGAGGATACTCAGGAGGGGTTTCTCTATCCTCTCAAAACCCCGTCCAGCTCCTATTGGGGAGGCAGAGGCTCCCTAATGTGTTCCCAGTCTTAGCTGGCGCCTTGCCTCCGCCTTTCACAATTAGAACCTTGGGAGCCACAGCTTGGCCAAGCCAGCAGCCCAAACCACTTCTGTTTTCCAGGCAGGCGGCAGGCTGGGCGGTGCCTGCGGAATGCTGAGTTGAGATTTCCTCATCCCCCTCGTGCAGCTGCATTTCTGCTGTGTCACAGTTGGGAGGGGGGGTACTCGTGGAGACAAATGGGCAGGAAGATTTTGCTGAGTCACTCTGCAGCTTCCTAGGGCTCCCTCTGGATGGTGGGTGAAAGGACAGCGTTCAAGGCAGGCTAGAGGAAGTGAAACTTCTAGAAAAGGACAAAAGGCTCCTATTTATCACATTGTTTGCAAAGTCCTGTCCCATACATCTCAAAATCGATTTGTCCAAGACTGAGCTGCTGTGCCTCCCCCCCACCCCCAACCCCCGCCCCATCATAGTAAACTGGCAATTCTGTCTTCCCAGTTAGATGAACCAAAACCTTTGGAATCATCCTTGACTGCAATTCTCTCCCACAACCCAACCCACTCTTTATTCTGAAAGTCTTGATGCCTCTGCCTTTAACACATGGCTAACCTGGGCCACTTCTCATCCTGTCCTGTCCAAGCCACAGCCATCTTTCCCCTGGATTACTGCAGTAGGTAGCCTCCTGCCCTTGGCCTTCCTCAGCCCAATCTCACCACTGAGCCCAGCAAAACTGAAGCCATATCCCATCTCTGCTCCGTTCCAAACCCTGCGGTCTCCCCTCCTCACAGAGGGTCCTTGCCACAGCCGGTAGGCTCTGCGGGCTCGGTCCCCCTCTCTCCCTGCTCTCGTCTCCTGTCTGCCTCTCCCTCTCTGGGCTCCAGCCACACTGATCTCCACGTGGCTGCTTGTCCACGCCACGTTTGTCCCACCAGGGGGCCTTGACTTGTCCTGGATTTGGGGGCCCTTGCCCTGCTGCCTAAAACAGTGCTCCCCCTGATTTAACACTGTAATCACCGAGTCTCCCGCATGCTCCCCATCTCCAACTTCTCCTGCCATGTCCCGTCTTCCTCTGCCAGGGAAAGTTCTGTACTTTGAAGGATTTATGGGATTAGCCTGGGCCCATGCAGAAGATCCAGGATCATCTCCCTATTTTAAAGTTTGTAATCTTTTTTTAAAAAGATTTTATTTATTCATTTAGAGAGAGAGAGAGAGTAATGGGGAGAAGCAGGAAGTATCAAGTTCCATATGTGCCTTGACTGGGCAAACCCAGTGTTTTGAACCAGCGACCTTAGTAGTGTTCTCGGTTGATGCTTTATACACTGCGCCACCATAGGTCAGGCTATATTTACCTACACACACACACACATCCATAAAACTCACTTTTTTATAAATAGTATGTTAATCCCAAATCTGAGATTCTCACTCTTTTCTCTTCTTTTGAAATAATAACTTCTAAGCCTGACTGGGCGGTGGCGCAGTGGATGGAGTGTCGGACTGGGATGCGGAAGACCCAGGTTCGAGACCCTGAGGTCACCAGCTTGAGCGCGGGCTCATCTGGTTTGAGCAAAAGCCCACCAGCGTGAACCCAAGGTCGCTGGCTCCAGCAAGGGGTTACTCAGTCTGCTGAAGGCCCATGGTCAAGGCACATATGAGAAAGCAATCAATGAACAACTAAGGTGTTGCAACGCGCAATGAAAACTAATGATTGATGCTTCTCATCTCTCTCCGTTCCTGTCTGTCTGTCCCTGTCTGTCCCTCTCTCTGACTCACTCTCTGTCTCTGTAAAAAAAAAAAAAAAAAAATAACTTCTAAAAATAGATTTTGGTGTATGAAGGTGTATGTGGGCTTACCTTGGTACAATAAGAGTGTCTTTTTCTTTTCTTTTTTTTTTTAATTTTTATTTATTCATTTTTTAGAGAGGAGAGAGAGAGACAGAGAGGGAGAGAGAGGAGAGAGAGACGGGGGGAGGAGCTGGAAGCGTCAACTCCCATATGTGTCTTGACCAGGCAAGCCCAGGATTTCGAACCGGCGACCTCAGCATTTCCAGGTCGACGCTTTATCCACTGCGCCACCACAGGTCAGGCCAAGAGTGTCTTTTTCTTAAAAAAATTTTTTTAATTTAATGATTTCAGAGAGAGAGAGAGAGAGAGAGGAAGGAGGGGGGAGAGAGAGAGAGAGAGAGGCATCAATTTGTTGTTACATGTATCTGTACATTCATTGGCTGACTCTTTTGTACCCTGACCAAGGATTGAACCCAGAATCTTAGTATATTGGGCTAACACTCTAACCAACTGAGCTAACTGTCCAGGGACTAAAAGTATCTTTGAAAAATAAAATAAAACCTGTAACCTTGAATTCATCCACAAACTCTAATTAGTCTTTCCAATGGTAACATCTTCACAGGTTCCAGGTGTTAGTGCATGGACAGCTCTGGGGTCATGACCCTCCCACCGCAGGTGAACTCCCACCCCCTGGTTTGGTGAGGATGAGCCATGCTTGGGAGAAGGCTGGCTCAGAGCGGACCTTGGTGTTCCTTTCCAGTATTCCACCCACATTTGTCTCCTTGCCCCACCATTCCCCGCCAGCCTGCCCCGGTCTCCTTTCTGGGTCATTTTCCTTGTGTCCAGACACCCCCCCCCCCACTAGGATCCTGAGCACACATTCTTTGTCAAGGTGGGCTTCTAGTTTCTTCAATTTTGTGTCTCTAGTGCTCATAAAAAACAAAACAAAAACCCAGCCCATTCTAGTTGTTCAAGCCAAAGACTCTGAAAAGAAAGACCAGAGAAGGGGGTGGTGGGTTCTGGCAGATTAAAGCTTTACCAAGGGAATGCCAGGTGCCACGCTGGGAGAGGGGGAAAGGGAGCCACTGAGGGTAAATCTCCCAGGGTTCCACTATCCATCCCTTTCTCCTACCTTCCAAAGCTGATTCTCCGCGCCAGGTGTGAGGAAAACAGGCCTTGAGGGAGGCTGTATCGTTCCCTATGGCTGTTACGAGATACCATGCTAAAACACAGATTTATTCTCTGGGGGTCAGAAGTCCCAAAATTGGGGTGGCCGGGGTGTATTCTTTCTGCAGTTCTAAGGAGAATCCACTTCCTCATGTTTTCCAGCTTCTGAGGCGGCCTGCTTTCCTTGGCTCGTGGCCGCTAACTCCATTCCAAAGTCAGCAGCAGAGAGAGCATCTTCTAGTCTCTCTCCCTCTCTCTCCTCTGCCCCCCTTGTCGCATCCCTTTCCGTATCTGTAACCCTGCAGCCTCCACCTTGTAAGGACTTTTGTGATTACATTAGGCCCCAGGTGGTTAATCCAGGATAACCTTTCCATCTCAAGGTCTTTAATCTATTTACATCAGCAAAATCCCTTTTGCCCTGTAGGTAACAAATTCACAGGTTCTGGTGATTAGGATGTGGACTCCTTGGGGGCCTTATTGGATCATTGTTGTGGTTGAGATCGAGAAGGGGAAGTCGGGGAGCTGAATCAGCAGGGGAAGGGCTGCAAGATCACCAGTGGGACAGAGGACAGAGTAGGACCAGCCCTGACCTGTCCTCCTGGGCTCCGGGGTTGCCAGTGGGGGAGTGTGTGTGTGTTCTAACCAAGTCCTGGGCTTCCAGTTACAACTGGAAGAAGCAAGGCTGGACTGAGGGCTAGGAACCCCACTGAAGGTTCTCCTGTTGCCCGCCAGCTTCCATCTCTGAGAAGCACTTCCTCCCAGCTCTCTGGAAACCTCAGATTCCTGGGGTGCCCTAGACCCATCACTGGGTGCAGGTTTCTGGAGGGGGCCAAATCACACAGCTGCTTAGATTTCTAGGAGAGCTTTTTTTTCATGTCCTGTAAAAGGCTTTGTTTTCCAAGGCTCATGTGACCGCTTCCCCTCCACCCCCGCGGGCTAGGCTGCGGGCGGGGCGCAGGCCGGGGTGTTGCAATGTCTGGCCGGAAAGTTGGGATCAGCTGTTGGGCGGTGGCCACGTGACCCGAGCCCGGGAGGATAAATGGAAGGCGGGGACCCAGTTGGGCACAGTCACTCGCCTGCCTCATTTCTCCGGTCTCTAGACGTTGGAGCCAGCCCTCAGTCAGCACCGAGCCAGCCTAGCGACGGCCAAATGGAGCGCCCACAGCCCGACAGGCAAGCACTGGGTGGCGGGGTGGGGGACTCCGGGACCGGCCCTCCGGACTGGCCCAGACGGAGCCGGGAAGCAACACTGCTGAGCCGGGAGCAACACTTGGGATTGGGAGTAAGGACGGGCTGGGTTCCAGTCCTGCTTGTACACGTGTGTTAGAGGAATGAAAGCTTAGGTGCCTGGCTACCGGGAAGGGAGGTGGGTGACCTGCCCATGGGAGTGTTGCTATGGTATCCAACTTTGTTTTTGGTATGGGACTTTTGAGTGCATTTGGAAGTGCCATTTGCTTAATCTAGCATCCTTCCGGCTGCCTGAGCCTGGTGTGTGGTTCTCTTACGAGAGCCCACTCTTGGCCAGGTCCCCCCTCACTAGCTGTCAAGACATCGCTGTGAATGTGTCCCCATTTTACAGATGAGGGAGGCAGCAAGCCCAAGGTTGCTCAGCTAGCAGGTGGCAGAACTGGGCTTGGAAGCTTGGTTATCTGTCCACATCTGAGCCTGGCTCCTTCCTATATCCCAAGATTTTGATCTGCGTGTACAGAACAGGGGTTGATGTCTCTTGCAAGGGTTTTGGAAGAGAGAGGAGAAATGACAGTTCTGTGGGACGCGGATACTGAAATACGGCAGAAATTCCGGACTCCCAGAAAGTTTTTCTTTGAGTAAAGCATAGCATTTACTCAGGCATTTTAACCCAAATGATTTTATAATGTGTATATTATAGTGGATCATGAGATTTGTATGTGGAATCTCAGCACAAGAAATGAATTAAATCTTGAGTCTAAAAAACCCATCAAAGAAATTAGGAAGTTGAGTAAGAATGCTCACCCTGCCCACTGCTGCTTCTGCCTGGGTTGTGCTGCCTCCTCCTCCCCCTTCATTAGAATAACTGGTGCCAGGATTTTCCCCTTGGTTTAGGGGACCGTATTATAATTTATTTTAGTGGCTGAAGAGTGTTGATGGGCCTGTATCTTGAGGCATTTGGGAATGTGGCTTGTGTATTAGTTGAGAGGCTGGACTTGTTTCTTTGGAGAAGCCTAATACAGCCAAGATCTATTGAAGGCCCCCTATAGGTGAGAGGCCCCCTCAGAGGCACAGCCTCTGGAAGAACCCTGCTCACAGCTATGCCTTACTCACCCTCCCTTCCTTCCCTCTGCAGCATGCCCCAGGATTTGTCAGAGGCCCTGAAGGAGGCCACCAAGGAAGTGCACATCCAGGCAGAGAACGCCGAGTTCATGAAGAATTTTCAGAAGGGTCAGGTGACTCGAGAAGGCTTTAAGGTATGTTGGACCAGCCCTGGTGGAGGGTATGACAGGTGTGGGTGTGCCCAAGGCTCAGGCCAGAGATTCAGTAGGACTGAGATCAGAGAGGCTGAGGGACTAGGTGGGAATGTCTGAGAGAATCATTTTATAGATGATGACATTGAGGCTCATAGAGCGGTGGTGACTCACCCAAGGTCATACAGCAAATTCATAATCTGCTATATAGTATTGTGGAGGGGCTGGGGCAGTAGTGCCATCAGCTGAGCACCTGTTTCAAGTTGGGCATTTTATACACTTGATATCTAATTTTTGACTTAATCATGAAAAGATGGGGGAGGGAAGGCTCAAAGAGGTTAAGTAATTAACACAAAGTCACACAGCTAGTAAGTAAATGGGAAAGGCCAAAATCAAACCAACGCTAGCCTCATTTCAGAGGCCTGACTTAATTCTAATCTGCCTCTGAAGGCAAGGGGTAGTAAGTACCTCATACTGCTCCTTACTTCTAACGGTGAGACTGTAGACACCTCATCTTACCTCCCTAAGGCAAGGTTTCCTTCATCTGTGAAGTGGGGTTTTAGTTTTTATTATTATTATTTTTTATTGATTGATTGCTTTTAGACAGGAAGGGGGAGAGAGAGAGCGGCATTCACTTGTTGGTCCACTTAGTTGTGCCCTGACTGGGGATGGAACCTGCAACCTTGGTGTTTCTAGATGATGCTCTTACTAACTGAGCTACATGGCCAGGGCTTAAAATGGGATTTTAACTTCAGGGTTTTTAAAGCACTCACTTTTAAGCTAGATAATGACTTTGCTATTTCCCAGCATGGTTGTGAAATTCATGCAAATAGCAGGGAAGCTCTTGACAAAGAACCAGACACATGCCTCCTGCCTCTTATTAAAACATCAGCATGAGGCCTGACCAGGTGGTGGCGCAGTGGATAGAGCGTCGGACTGGGATGCGGAAGGACTCAGGTTCGAGACCCTGAGGTTGCCAGCTTGAGCGGGGCTCATCTGGCTTGAGCAAAAAGCTCACCTGCTTGGACCCAAGGTTGCTGGCTCGAGCAAGGGGGTTACTCGGTCTGCTGAAGGTCCTCAGTCAAGGCACATATGAGAAAGCAATCAATGAACAACTAAGGTGTCGCAACGAAAAACTGATGATTGATGCTTCTCATCTCTCTCCGTTCCTGTCTGTCTGTCCCTATCTATCCCTCTCTCTGACTCTCTCTCTGTCCTTGTAAAAGAAAATAAATAAATAAATAAATAAAACATCAGCATGAGGAAAGGCGTGTTCAGGTTGAACAGAGCAGGTGGGGGAGCTTTATCCCAGCACTCCTGACACCCCGCCCTTTTACAGTCTGGGTCTTCCCCACTTCCAACCTGAGAGGCGTTGCAGCGAGAGGAGATTTCACCAGCAGTTCTAGGGGGTTCAGGCCCTTGGCTCTGTCCTGTGGGTGCTGGGTCTAGCCCTTGCTCCCTCTTCCTCACCCTCCACCTTCCCCCTCTCAAAGATGACTTACACACGGTTGCTGTTTTGTGGCTGGGGCAGTGGGAGCAGGAGGTGGGTGACTATTGGAATGTCCTGTCCCCAGCCACTGTAGATTGGGATTTTACCTCGAGGCCACTAAGTTCAGAGTGGGTGCTGACTTGAGTTCTGGGTGCCAGGCTGCATCAACATGCCAGGCTGTGCCCAGTGCTTACCTGTGTCATACTGCTCGACTGTCACACCAACCCCATTTAGTATGTGGTCGGATTATTCCCTTTGCAGGGGATGGGGTTCAAGGCTGGACTTGCACAGAGTCACTCAGACCTCAGATCACCCAGAGAGGGAGAGTGGTTCACCCATGGTTACCCAGCTGCCAGCTGGCTGAGCCAAGGTTAGGACCAGGTTGCTCACACTTAGAAGCACAGGTTATTCTGTACCAGACTGCCTGGCTGTCTACCCCATTGAGAAATGGGGCGGCTGGGAAGGTTTATGGCTCAGAAATAACCTGAATACCTCAACTGGAATGTCTAAACTTTGTCCTCGTTCAAACTCAAACTAGAGTATTAATGTGTAACAAGAATCCCCCCAGCCTGACCTGTGGTGGCGCAGTGGATAAAGCGTCGACCTAGAAATGCTGAGGTCGCCGGTTTGAAACCCTGGGCTTGCCTGGTCAAGGCACATATGGGAGTTGATGCTTCCAGCTCCTCCCCCCTGTCTCTCTCTCCTCTCTCTCTGTTTCTCTCTCCCCCTCTCTCTCCTCTCTAAAATGAATAAATAAAATAAAATTTAAAAAAAAAAAGAATCCCCCCAGCCAAGCTGACTGGGCCTGTCACCCTAGACCCATATCCAGATGTGGGAGGGTTCAGAGTGGGCCTCTAGGAAGGAGACTGGGCCCTGCAGCTGGTCACCCAGAGGTCAAAGGCCAGAGGCACCTGTGTTTCTTAGAAGCACTTTTATTTAGTCATTCCCTTGCTCCAGAGCCATGATAGCTTCCTAGCAGCCCCTGAGCTTGACTCCAGTTTCATTTCTTACTAACTGCGCAACCTCAACGTCTCATGCCCTCTGAGACATAATTTGTTTTTCTGTAAAATGGGGCTAGCAACTCTGTTGGATTTTATGAGAATTAGGTTAGGCCGTTAACCCAGTGAGGTAAAAGGGCTTTAGGCTCAGAAAGTGAGCGATCAGCTTTTTCTCGTGTGACACTCCCTCTGACTGCTGTGTGGGGAGGTTTGGAGGGAGGGGCAGGAGGTGGGAGCCCAGCCTGGGGACGGGACGAGGGCCGCCGTGAAGGCAGCAGTGAAGGCTGGATGGGGGCTCTTGTATGATGCAGCAGCCTGACCTGCGCACTCTGGTTTCAGCTGGTGATGGCCTCCCTGTTCCACGTGTACAAGGCCCTGGAGGAGGAGATTGAGCGCAACAAGGAGAACCCCGTCTATGCCCCCCTCTACTTCCCGGAAGACCTGCACCGCACAGCTGCCCTAGAGCAGGACTTGGCCTTCTGGTACGGGCCCACCTGGCAGGAGGCCGTCCCCTACACACAGGCCACCAGGCGCTATGTGCAGCGACTCCAAGAGGTGGGGTGCAGGGAGCCCGAGCTGCTGGTGGCTCACGCCTACACCCGCTACCTGGGTGATCTGTCTGGGGGCCAGGTCCTCAAGAAGATTGCTCAGAAGGCCTTGGACCTGCCCAGCTCCGGCGAGGGCCTGGCCTTCTTCACCTTCCCCAACATCGCCAGTGCCACCAAGTTCAAGCAGCTGTACCGCTCCCGCATGAATTCCCTGGAGATGACCCCTGAGGTCAGGCACAGGGTCACCGAAGAGGCCAAGACCGCATTCCTGCTCAACATTCAGGTGAGAGTCTGGCAGCCCAGGATAGCCACCACGTCCCCTAGCTGATCCTCCAAGGGACTCTTATATCAGGGGAGGTGGGTGGGCAGAGGGTCATCGTTAAACGCTCTTATATCAGGGGAGGTGGGTGGGCAGGGCAGAGGGTCATCGTTAAGTGCTCTTATATCAGGGGAGGTGGGTGGGCAGAGGGTCATCGTTAAGTGCAGGGATGCAGGAGCCTGGGTTTCAGTTCTGCCTCTTCCTGGCTTGGTGGTTTTAGAAAAATCCCTTATTCTCTCTGTACTTGTTTCCCTGTCTGTAAAATGGGAATGTAAATATACCTGTCTCTTAGAGTTGTGAGGGTTAAGTGAATTTATACCGATAAAGTCCCCATAGTAGGGCTTGGAGAAAGGGTCAGCCCTCTAATGTTAGCTACTGTTCTTATGGGGCATGAGTGTCACAGTTGTAGCACTCTGTGACAACATTCAAGTTGTGTGTGCATTTGTGTGTAGCCAGGTTGGCACTGCAGAGGTTAGAGGTGGTGCAGATGCGGCCTCTGAGGCCTCTCAGGCCAGCCACGAAGGCAGGATACACATTACTTCAGGAACCTCAAGTCAAGGGGCAAGATGAGCTTTGAGGAAGGCCTGGAGGCAGGAGTTCCTGGGTAGAGCTGGAGGGTGGTAGGTGTTGGGGGGGGGGGGTCCTTCTAACCCAGATGTTGCTCTCCTCCCACCTGGAGGAGCTATGGGGACTGGACCTCCAAGCTCCTGGCTTCCTGTTCTCAGCTCTAGTAATAGAGCAATGCCCCCACCCCTTGCAGTTCCCTAAATAACAACAAACCAAACCTGGTTGGTTGAGTTTCCAAGAGAAGTGTTGTAGAAGGACAGGGATCTGGAGGAAGAGCCCTGCTGGAGGACTGGCCCTTGCCCCTGACCTCTGGGTTAGCCTCGGTCCAGGCACCAAACCCTTAGGAGCTGTTGCTTCCCCATTGAAAATCCCCGCTAATGAGTCCCATGAAACATGCTTTCCAAGGGGGACTATAGACTTGGGCCCATTCATGAAAATGCTCTGCAGAGGGACGTGAAGGTCATGAATGGTGACAGGGAACCCGAAGTCCAGGGTGGGTGTTATTGAGGAGCCCTGGGGAACAGCAGGCAGGCGAGGCAGATGCACTTGTCACATCTTATCCCTTAAGCTGGATGAAAAGTACATGAATGGTCAGTGTTTTTCTTACGGGTGTTGTTATGTCCTAAATAGTTCATAGCGAGACTTCACATCCCATAGCGCCATCCCTCACTTAGGTGGCACGTGTGTCTTCTGTCTTCCAGCTGTTTGAGGAGTTGCAGGAGCTGCTGACCCAGGAAGCTGAGGACCAGAGCCCCTCGCAGGCACCGGGGGTCCGCAGGCGCGCTGGCAGTGGGACGCAAGGTGAGGGCCTCTAGGGGGCAGTGTCTCCTGGGCTCCAGTGGAGGGGCATGTGACCCAGCTCTCTGGCTCCAGTATCTCTTGACTCTTCTGTCTTCTGAATGTTTTAAATGAGAAGTGGGTACAAGCAAAAGGGCATGAGGTCAGCCTTCAGTGTGTGACTCTAGGCAAGCCATGTGACCTCTCCTTACCTAAGTTTCCCCATCTCTAAAACCAGAGGCAGTTGAATTCTAGGTCATTGGTGCAAAAGTGCAGATTTGCACACAGAGAACCCTCAGAAGTCAGGGGCAAAGCCCCCCTCCCTTAATGTGGGTTCCTTTGGGGCCCTTTAACAATTCCTGAGTGGAGACCTGTGATGTGGGACAGGGAGTCTGGGACTATTTCTTGCTGTTGCCCCTCTACGGGATGCTAGGAAGACACCTAACTTCTGGGTCTTCTAGCATGTTAGTCCCTCTTTCCTGCCTCAAAGAGGTATCGAGGCTGTGGCTGTGCTGAGAGGGTATCTGGGAAACTTTTAAAAATACCCAAGTGCTCTACAGAATGGTTCCTTAGCAAGCCTGACCCCTGGGAGCGGGAGTGTGGCTGTGAGAGTCAGAAGAGTGGAGATGTGAAGCTCACTGCCTGCTTGGTGCTACCCTAACCTGCCTCCCTTGAGGCTTTCCCATGTGTCAGGACCATGTGGACCCATGCTGGGATTGTGCCTGGGAGTGTTGGCATATGCTCAGTACTGATGGGATTGGCTACCTGGTGTGGGATGAGGTGACATTGCCTTAATGCACCAGTTCTCAAAGGGTAGTCCCTGGAGTACCTCTGGAGGGCGTGGTCGCATAATGTAGGCTGGCTGAAAAGGGGAAAATAGATAGTTAGGAGAAGTAGTAATTTCCCTGTCTTTGGAGGTGTGCAAGCAGTGGCTAGAGGGCCAGCTGTTTGTATTGTAGCAGAATCCTGGCATTGAGCGGGACTATACTAGAGACTGCTGATGCCTGTGTGCTGTGTTTTTCTGTGAAGTTAGGCACCCTATCTCTGTCCACCTGTTGTTGACATTGACCCCCTTTCTCTTTCAGATTTGACCCCCACCGAGACTCCCAGAGGGAAGCCCCAGCTCAACATCCTCTCCCAGGCACCACTCGTCCGATGGGTTCTCACACTCAGCTTCCTGGTGGCAACGGTTGCCATGGGGCTTTATGCCATGTGATGCACGCCTGTTGGCTCTTGGGGCCATGGACTTTGTCCAGCGGAGGGACCTCTTTCTAGGGAGGGAAAATCTCTTCGCTGGATTCCCTTCCCTTGGGCATGGGAAGCTGTCAGCCCCCCAGCCCCATCCCTCGCTCTCTGACAAGGAAGGAGTCTGCGGCATCTTCCCAACGAGAAGCACATCCAGCCAATGACCTGAACTTCCAGAGTGGGACGTGGGGTTCTTTCCAGCCCTCAGAACCCCCAGCCCCATCCCCTGTTCCTGCACAGCAGAGCCCAGAAGACGTGACCAGAAGTAGCAACCGTCCTCAACCTCCAAAAGCCCTGGGTTTGCAGTGTCTTTGTTGACGTACCATGACCACATTCCTCATGGGCCATGGCAGTTTTCACATAAATGTTCCAAGAGGTTATGTCTTGTGTTTGTCTTGTTTTTTGTTGGAGCCACTCTTTGTTCCTGGCTCAGCCCGACTGTGTATTCTGTTGTGTTCTGTTCTGTTTTTATAGCAGGGGGTTGGGTGGGTTGGGGTGGGGGAAGGTTTGCTAAGGGAGATTTTAATAGCCCTGTGGCCTTGGTCTCTAACTTTTGTGTGAAATAATAAACTATTGCCTGATAGTAACTTGCAGTATTTTTCTTGGGCTCTGTGACCCTTGGGGAACTGACGTTTTCTTCACTTGGATTTTGAATGGTGGGAGAGGAGGTGAAGGTACAGGTCTGGTGCAGAAGCCAGTTGTATTCTGTTCTGAGAATGATTTTGCGGGGTGTGGGGAGCTTTAAGTAGTTGGTGGACAAATCTTCGTGGTTGAACCCTGCCTTATACGACTCACCTTGACTGAAGATGGGGTTGCCCTGTCAGCCTGAAATGAGCAGGTTCTGGGATAAAATTTGAGTCCTGTACTGTGACTCTTAGGGACTGGGGTGAGATCCCTGGGTTGAAGTCCCTGCTACTCTGCTTTGTAGCTCTGCCTTTAAGGTTAGTCATTAACCTCTCTGCAGGCTCAGTGCGGTTACCTTTGACATGAAGACAGTGAGACCTACCTCACCTGCCTGTCTGGAAAAGCAAATGAGATGCTTGTAGAATGCCAACATCGTACATTAGCTCCTCTTAGGAAACAAGCACGATTGGGTTTGTGTTCTTGCTCAGTGCTTCTTATACTTCAGGTCACCTCAGCTATGTCATCTCATTTAATTCTCAAAGCAAATGTGTGAGGAGTGTTACCACTCTGAGGGTTACTAAGGATTTAAACCAGGTCTGTCCAGCCCCATCTTCTGTGACTTAGGGGAAAGACAACCCAGGTCTTTCCCCTAAGTCACAGAAGCCACTGGAATATTAGAAGTCTCCCGATCGGGGAAAGGGAAAGCCATTTGCTGAAGGTGTATTTGGGAGCACAGGGGACAAAGTGTTTTCCTTAGACAACTAGGACCCAAGGATGGAGTCAGGAGGTCCTTTGTCCCTAGTCCTGGCTTTGTCGCCAAGTATGGAACCTTGGACAAGTCACTTCAAGTCTCCTTTTGTTCACTGGCAAAATGAGAACAATACACCTCTCACAGCTGGTGGGAGAGTCCAGTAGTGTCCAAACACTAGTCTGTGGATGGTGGCATCAGAATTCCCCGGGGAATCCTGGGCTCCACCCTGGGAGGTTCTGATTCTGGAAACCTGGGTCTGGAATCCTGTTTATGACAAGTTCACTGGGAGATTCCAAAGTGCAACCTGGTCCAGAAACCAGTTTATTAGATTGTGTATGCAAAGGGTAGGTATCCAAGTAACCCAGTTTCCAGCTTTCTGTGAAAGGGGCATGGGTATTCATTGTTTGTAGTGACAAAGACAGGAAGGGAGGGAAGGGGAGAGAGAAAAATCATCCTCAACTCTAATAGGGAAATGGCTGAATAATTGCATTCTATTCATACTATGGCAAGTTAAGTAGTTCTTAACTAGAATGAGTTAAATCTGTGTGTCCACTCAGAGGGACTTCCATGAAGAATCAGTGACAAAAGCCAGTTTCACATTCACTTGAAATAATTTTTATACACTGTAAAAATTCACATTTTAAAAATTGTTTATCGATTCCCGGCCAGGGCACACAGGAGAGGCGCCCATCTGCTTCTCCACCCCTCCCCCTCTCCTTCCTCTCTGTCTCTCTCTTCCCCTCCTGCAGCCAAGGCTCCATGGGAGCAAAGTTGGCCCGGGCGCTGAGGATGGCTCTATGGCCTCTGCCTCAGGCACTAGAATGGCTCTGGTTGCAACAGAGCGACACCCCAGATGGGCAGAGCATCCCCCCCCCCCCCGTGGGCATGCCAGGTGGATCCCAGTCGGGCGCATGCGGGAGTCTGTCTGACTGCCTCCCTGTTTCCAACTACAGAAAAATAAAAAAAAATTTTTAAAAATTGTTTATTGATTGATTTTATTTATTAAAAAAAAAAACCTTTCCACCTAAGCGGTGGTGGCACAGTAGATAGAGCATCCACCTGGGACTCAGAGGTCTCAGATTTGAAACCCCAAGATTGCTGGCTTGAACGCAGGCTCATCACCTTGAGTGTGGGGTTGCCATCTTGAGCCCCCTAGTCAAGGCATGTATGAGAAGTAATCAATGAACAACTACAGTGTCACAGCTATGAGTTGATGCTTCTCATCTCTCTCCTTTTCTTTCTCCTTCAAAAAAATGTTTTCCCATTTATTTGAAGGAAGAGAGAGAGAGAAGCATCAAATCCTTTCACTTAGTTGTTCCATTTAGTTGTGTACTCATTGATTCCTTCTCTTACCTGCCCTGACCCAGTAGCACCCCCCTCCCTGCCCCCCGCTCCCGGCCAGGGCCTATTTATTGATTTTAGACAGGGAGAGAGAGAGACAGAAACATCCATCTGTTCCTGTGTATGCCCTAAGCAGGGATCAAACCTGCAACCTTTGCATCTTGGGACCATGCTCCAACCAAAGGTGCTAACTGGCCAAGGGTAAAATACACATTTTAAACACTCCACCTAGGCCCTGGCCGGTTGGCTCAGTGGTAGAGCATCGGCCTGGTGTGCAGGAGTCCCAGGTTCGATTCCCGGCCAGGGCACACAGGAGAAGCACCCACCTGCTTCTCCACCCCTCCCCCTCCCCTTCCTCTCTGTCTCTCTCTTCACCTTTCGCAGCCAAGGCTCCATTGAAGCAAAGTTGGCCCAGGAGCTGAGGATGGCTCCATGGCCTCTGCCTCAGGCGCTAGAATGGCTCTGGTCCCAACAGAGCGACACCCCAGATGGGCAGAGCATTGCCCCCTGGTGGGCATGCCGGGTGGATCCTGGTCGGGCGCATGCGGGAGTCTGTCTGACTGCCTCCCCGTTTCCAACTTCAGAAAAAAAAACAAAAACAAAACCAAAAAACAAAAAAAACCACTCCACCTAAATACATGTTAGTGCAAATGTGGCAAAGACAATAAAAGGTTCTTTCCAGTTAGAGTTGGGGAGATGGGAATGAAAAAGGGAATTTTTTTTTTTTTTTGTATTTTTCCAAAGCTAGAAACGGGGAGAGAGACAGCCAGACAGACTCCCGCATGCGCCGCCGGACCGGGATCCACCCGGCACGCCCACCAGGGGGCGACGCTCTGCCCACCAGGGGGCGATGCTCTGCCCCTGGGGGGGGTCGCTCTGCCGCGACCTGAGCCACTCTAGCGCCTGGGGCAGAGGCCAAGGAGCCATCCCCAGTAACCGGGCCATCTTTGCTCCAATGGAGCCTCAGCTGCGGGAGGGGAAGAGAAAGACAGAGAGGAAGGAGAGGGGGAGGGGTGGAGAAGCAGATGGGCACTTCTCGTGTGTGCCCTGGCCGGGAATCGAACCCGGGACTTCTGCATGCCAGGCCGACGCTCTACCACTGAGCCAACCGGCCAGGGCGAAAAAGGGAATTTATGCAGCCCTTGTTGCTGGTTGAGCATACGTCGATTTTTGTCAACTCTCCCCATTTTTCAAGCTAGGTTGGGAATCTGATGGTGAATTTTCGCAAAATTTAAGCATTTGCAATAATTTAAAATCTTCAATTAAAAAAAAACAACAGGCCCTGGCCGGTTGGCTCAGTGGTAGAGCGTCGGCCTGGCGTGCGGAGGTCCTGGGTTCGATTCCCGGCCAGGGCACACAGGAGAGGCGCCCATCTGCTTCTCCACCCTCCCCCTCTCCTTACTCTCTGTCTCTCTCTTCCCCTCCCGCAGCCAAGGCTCCATTGGAGCAAAAGATGGCTCGAGCTCTGGGGATGGCTCCTTGGCCTCTGCCCCAGGCGCTAGAGTGGCTCTGGTCGGGACAGAGCGACAGAGCAACGCCCCGGATGGGCAGAGCATCACACCCTGGTGGGCGTGCCGGGTGGGTCCCGGTCAGGCGTATGCGGGAGTCTGTTTGACTGCCTCCCTGTTTCCAGCTTCAGAAAAACAAAACAAAAAACAACAAACCACCATTTTAGTCTATGAAAAGTTTGGGACGACTTTGGCTCCAGATGCTTTAAGATAAGGTGACCAACTGTTTTATAATGAAAAGGACAAAAATAAATTGAAGAAAACAATATTGTAAATAAAAGAAACATTTTATTAATTGCAATAACACACTATAATATGATAAGTGCATAATAAACATTTGTAGTATTTTATATTATAATTATGCTTACATGCCTATTTTTTTTAATTTTATTTCTTTATTTTTAGGAGTGAGAGAGAAAGAGAGAGAGAGAGAGAGAAGGGGAAGGAGCAGGAAGCACCAACTCCCATATGTGCCTTGACCAGGCTCCAGGCAAGCCCAAGGTTTCAAACCGGTAACCTCCGTGTTCCAGGTTGATGCTTTATCCCACTGCGCCACCACAGGTCAGCCTATTTTTTGTGTGTGTGTGTGTGAGAGAGACAGAGTCAGACAGACAGGAAGGGAGAGAGATGAGAAACATCAATTCTTCCTTGCGGTTCCTTAGTTGTTCATTGATTGATTTCTCAAATGTGCCTTGACCAGGAGGCTACAGCAGACCGAGTAACCCCTTGCTGGAGCCAGCGACCTTGGGCTGAAGCTGTGAGCTTTGCTCAAACCAGATGAGCTTGCGCACAAGCTGGCGACCTCGGGGGTCTTGAACCTGGGTCCTCCGCGTCCCAGTCCGAGGCTCTATCCACTGCACCACCGCCTGGTCAGGCTACATGCCTATTAATTTTTAATAATGATTGTAAAAAAAAGTACTCATTTAGATACGTCACATCACATGCAATGGATTGACTCTGCATCGATCAAATAAGGATATTTACACACTAACCTTCCAATATCAAAAAGAAGGACATGTAGGAGGACACTTTTCCAGGAAGGACGGAACTTACAAAAGGACTGTCCTCCCTAAAGGAGAATGATTGGTCACCTTATTTAAGAAGACCAGAAATGACTTACGTCAGATGAACCTCTAACTTGGGAAGAGTGTGTTAGGCTGAGAAGGAGGAGCAGGTGTGCAGGTGGCCCCCACCCCCACCCCCTAGCGGGCTGTGGGCTCGCACCAGACAAGCGTGCATTTTTCAGGGATCTGTACCTTCCCAACCGTTGGCTCTTTCACCTCGTGGCTCTGAAAAGGGCCATTTTCTCATGAGATTTTTAAAAAGGCTTGAGGAGAGTACACAACAGAACCCTAACTACATCTCCTCCCCCCCCTTCCGCACAAAGCACCCCCAACCCCGCCATATTTGCGCCCAGCCCCGCCCCTCGCCTTCCTGTCACAAATTTCGCGCCAAATTTCCTGACACACAAAATGGAGCCCGGAAAAAGGCCAGGAAACCTACGTCATCATCACTGAAGCCAATCCTCTTCGGATGCCGGTTCGGGAGGCGGAGCTCGAGGGCGCAGAGCGGTCCAATCGCTGGCCGCGGGGCCCAGGCGAACCAATGGGGACGCTGCGGACGCGGCGAACGAACTCGGCGTCTCGTTTTTCCCGCGAAACTCGCCGGTGGAACTTAGGGGTACTTGTATCTCCGGGTCTGAGGAGTGCAGGAAGCGAGAGGTGAGGCGGGTGAAACTGGGGCGAGGGGACCCGGGAGCCGGCACCAGGGCGGGTCGGCAGCGTCTGCCTTTGGGGGCGCAGTAAGGGTGGACAGGAGTTTCTTCTGGGAGGTCTCGGTCCAGATCCGGCTGGGTAGCCAGGGTCCCCCCCCCACACTCTTGAGTGGGAGCTGGGACACCCCGCCCTACAGACGTCGGGGTGAAGGAGAGGCCGCGCGCTGCCCCCAGTCTGTTCTAGCTTTGTCCCTGCGCCAGGTGCAGTCATGTCGGGCTTCGACGACCCCGGCATTTTCTACAGCGACAGCTTCGGGGGCGACACCGCGGCCGATGAGGGCAAGGCTCGCAAGTCGCAGCTGCAGAGGCGCTTCAAGGAGTTCCTGCGGCAGTACCGAGTGGGCACCGACCGCACCGGCTTCACCTTCAAGTACAGGTGCGGGCTGCAGCAGGGCGGGAGGCGAGATGCGCCTCCAGACCCTTCTGCTTGGGGAGCTGGGTCACGTCTCCACGCAGTCTTTTGGTGTCATTGGCAGGCAGGTGAGGGAGCCTGTCCCGTTCTAAGGACTTTGGCTCCAGCGGTGCTTCATCAGACCTGGTGGGGTATAGATTTTTTGTGTGTCTTACACCTGAAGTTAACTTTTGTATTTTTCTGAAGCTGGAAATGGGGAGGCAGTCAGACAGACTCCCGCATGCACCCGACCGGGATCCACTGGCATGCCCACCAGGGGGCGATGCTCTGCCGCAATCAGAGCCACGCTAGCGCCTGAGGCAGAGGCCACAGAGCCATCCCCAGCGCCCGGGCCAACTTTGCTCCAATGGAGCCTCGGCTGTGGGAGGGGAAGAGAGAGACAGAGAGGAAGGAGAGGGGGAGGTGTGGAGAAGCAGATGGGCGCTTCTCCTGTGTGCCCTGGCCGAGAATCAAACCCGGGACTCCTGCACGCCAGGCCGGTGCTTTACCACTGAGCCAACCGGCCAGGGCCTGAAGTTAACTTTTGAGTGAGTCACCTGTTGAGCAGGCCACCAACAGCTCAGCTAGAGCCACTTGGGCCCTTGGGTTCTTTTTCCAGATCTTGTTCCTTTGTCTTCCTGTTCTTCCACGTGATGTCAGATATCTTGGAAACTCTGGTTCTCTATGGGTGCCATGGGTGAAGATGAGAGTTAATGATGTACTTCACTCATTTATTTGCCCCAATCTTGTAGCTTCTATTGATTGAGTGCCTGCTGCATGCCAGGCAGTGTTCAAGTGCTGGGCAAGGTCATTGTACAACCTGTGATATTGTACCAAGTCATCTAGGCCCTTTAAAATGCTGAGAACATGAGTTTGCAGGTCCAGGCTCTGGTGGAATGACTTCCAAGCGACAGTCTCTCTGGCCCTCAGTTTCTTCATCAGTAAAAATGGGCATAGCCATTCTTGCCTCCATTCATGCACCAGCTGACATTGACTCCCTGTGTGCCTGGCACTGTGCTAGACATTGAGATACAAACATTAAGAGAGTCCTATTTACTTGTCCTCAAGAA
Organism: Saccopteryx bilineata; assembly: GCF_036850765.1. Lineage (NCBI taxonomy): Eukaryota > Metazoa > Chordata > Mammalia > Chiroptera > Emballonuridae > Saccopteryx > Saccopteryx bilineata. The sequence goes on along the minus strand of NC_089490.1, from coordinate 91,454,272 downwards.
GTCAGTGGGAGTGAGGCCTAGAGACCAATGAATAATTACTTACAAGGTGGTAATCACCTCAAAGGAGGAATGTGAAAGAGGAGCTAGGGGAGGCTTCCAGAGGAGCTGAAGTTTAAGTTCAAGGTGACCTTTAAGCTGACAGAAGAGTTGTGTGGGAAGCATTCCATGGAGCAGTTGCATAGGGAGAGGTGTGGGGCCTGTTAGAGCAAGGGGCTCTCTGGGCCAGGCTGGCTATTGTATATGGCTCTTGGGTATCAAATAGGTGGAGTGGGATGAGACCTCAGATGAGGCTGGTGAGTAGAGTCTATGTAAATTCGTGGTCCCCAAGTTGTATTTGGGACAGTAGTCCTGTGGGATGCTCTATGAAGAGTCTGGTGGTTGACAAGACAGACGTGATGTCTACTGCCTTCCCTCTCCCAAGTTCTGAGGTGTGTGCCTTGTTAATTTCCCAGGAGAAAGTTAAAGGCTCCAAGGAGTCCCTAAATGAAAGAACAGATTTGCAGTGAGAGTTGCCCAAACTGACTTGTGCACAGCCCTGTCTTTGTTGAAACACCGCTCCACAGAGCTTTCTTTGGAGGATGCCTCTGCCGGCAGTGGGGCGCCCTGCAGGGTTAAGTGACGGAACCACCTGGAAGTTCGATGTGTGTCTGGGAAGAGGAGCAGTGAGGCAGGATTGGCGACAGTGAGGGCACATTCAGGGTGCAGCGCACCTATGCCAGCGTTGGTTTCTTCTTTCCTGCACCCTTCCCTCCTTCCCCCTGCCACCTGCCCACTCCAGGGATGAACTCAAGCGGCATTACAACCTGGGGGAGTACTGGATCGAGGTGGAGATGGAAGACCTGGCCAGCTTTGACGAGGACCTGGCTGACTTCTTATACAAGCAGCCTACAGAGCACTTGCAGTTGGTGAGTAGGACCCTGTCCCTGCACCCCCCAGGGCTGGCCGTGCTCTAGTCACTAACGGTCTGCTCCCTTCCTCCTCTAGCTGGAGGAGGCTGCCAAGGAGGTGGCTGATGAGGTGACCCGGCCCCGGCCCGCTGGGGAGGAGGTGCTCCAGGACATCCAGGTCATGCTCAAGTCGGACGCCAGCCCGTCCAGCATTCGTAGCCTAAAGGTGGGTTTGCTGAGAGGTCGCTGGAGGGTGGCACGGGCTGCTGCATGGGGCAGAGGGGCTTCGGAGGCAGGCCGGCCTGGGTGCCCACTGTGTGATCCTGAGAAGTTAGCTCATTGGTCAGGTATTTACTGAGCTCCTCTTGTGGGCAAAGCGTTGAATTGGGTCCTGGAGAAACAACGGTGAACTAAAGGACAAGCTCCTGTTCCCATGGAGTTTATATGCACCTGGGGAGACTGAGTGAACTAGTAAACATCACCCATGATTATTTTAGATGATTGTAAGCGCAGTAGGAGACATTAAGGAGGTGAAGAGAAAGTGTGGGGCTTCTTAAAAAGATGGAGAGGGCTTCTTTGAGTAGTGACACCTGAGTGGGGATCTGAGGATGCGACCGAGCAGCACGCAAACAGCTGCGGGAAAACGTTGGGATGGGGGCGTGTGCGGCGAGGGCATGGGATATTCAAGGCCACGTTGAAAACCAGCCAGCATGGCTAGAGAGTGATGAGGAAGCAGGAAAGGCGGGCAGAGGCTGTCTCATCCAGTCATTTATCTGTTTTACTCGACAAGTACCTACCAAGCAGCTGCTACACTGTGGGTGCTGGTCTAGACCCTCACTGTAACAGACAGGACCGCTTTCCCATGGAGCTATGGAGAGACAGGAGCATTGAGATGATTTCAGGCATTGGGATATAAGTCATGAAGAAGAGAAATCGGGACCCTGGCCATTTGGCTCAGTCATAGAGCGTCGGCCTGGCGTGCAGAAGTCCCAGGTTCGATTGCCGGCCAGGGCACACAGGAGAAGCGCCCATCTGCTTCTTCACCCCTCCCCCTCTCCTTCCTCTCTGTCTCTCTCTTCCGCTCCCGCAGCCAAGGCTCCACTGGAGCAAAGATGGCCCGGGCGCTGGGGATGGCTCCTCGGCCTCTGCCCCAGGCGCTAGAGTGGCTCTGGTCGCAACAGAGCGACACCCCGGAGGGGCAGAGCATCGCCCCCTGGTGGGCAGAGCGTCGCCCCCTGGTGGGCGTGCCAGGTGGATCCCGGTCGGGCACATGCGGGAGTCTGTCTGACTGTCTCTCCCCATTTCCGGCTTCAGAAAAATACAGGAAAAAAAAAAAAAGAATAGAAATCGGGGATAGTGTGACAATGGTGGGGGAGGCTTTGGTGGCAGGAGCAGGCCTCTGTGAGGAGTGCTGCCTGAGTGAGTGAGTGATGTGACAGCCTGATGGGGGAACATTCTAGGCTCCAGGAGATGCAGGTGCGGAGACCTGACGTGGGGACATTGCGTGTTTCCTGGAACAGGAAACAGCCAGTGTAGCTGACCCCAGAGAGTGAGGTTGGGGGAAAGGAAGGGTGGAAAGGGGTAGGAAGTCAGATGGCAGGCTTTTCCAGTTGTAGAAAGGAGCTTGGACTTTGAGTCACACTAGGGAAAAATGGAGGGTTACATAGAAGAATAGGCTGATTGCATTTTTAAAAGGCCCCTCTGGCCTGACCAGGTGGTGGCACAGTGGATAGAGCGTCAGACTGGGACGCAGAGGACCCAGGTTCGACACCCCAATGTCACCAGCTTGAGAGCAGGCTTGTCTGGTTTGAGCAAGGCTCACCAGCTTGAGCCCAAGGTCACTGGCTTGAACAAGGAGTCACTTGGTCTGTTGTAGTCCCCCTCCCCCCTCAAGGCACATATGAGAAAGCAATCAATGAGAAACTAAGGTGCTGTAACGAAGAATTGATGCTTCTCGCCTGACCTGTGGTGGCGCAGTGGATAAAGCGTCGACCTGGAAATGCTGAGGTTGCCGGTTTGAAACCCTGGGCTTGCCTGGTCAAGGCACATATGGGAGTTGATGCTTCCAGCTCCTCCCCACCTTCTCTCTCTGTCTCATCTCTCTCTCTCCCTTTCTCTCTCCTCTCTAAAATGAATAAATAAAATTAAAAAAAAAAAGAAAAAAGAATTGATGCTTCTCATCTCTCTCTCCATTCCAGTCTGTCTGTGTCCCTCTCTCTCTCTGTCTGTCACACACACAAAATAAATACATTTTTTTTATTTTTTATTTTTATTTTTTAAATTCATTTTAGAAAAGAGAGAGAGAAAGAGAGAGAGAGAGAGAGAAGGGGGGAGGAGCAGGAAGCATCAACTCCCATATGTGCCTTGACCAGGCAAACCCAGGGTTTCGAACTGGCAACCTCAGCATTTCCAGGTCGATGCTTTATCCACTGCGCCACCACAGATCAGGCCCATTTTTTAAAAAATTCACTATAGAGAGGGGAGAGAGAGACAGAGAGAAGGGGGGAGGAGCAGGAAGCATCAACTCCCATATGTGGGCAAGCCCAGGGTTTTGAACTGGCAACATCTGAGTTTCCAGGTTGATGCTTTATCCACTGCGCCACCACAGGTCAGGCATAAATAAATAAATAAAAGGCCCCTCTGGCTGCCTTGTAAAAGGAGAATTTTTTTTTTTTTTGCAGAGACAGAGAGTCAGAGAGAGGGATAGATAAGGACAGATAGGAACTGAGAGAGATGAGAAGCATCAATTGTCAGTTTTTCGTTGTGACACCTTAGTTGTTCACTGATTGCTTTCTCATATGTGCCTTCACCATGGGGCTACAGCAGACCGAGTGACCCCTTGCTCGAGCCAGCGACCTTGGGTCCAAGCTGGCGAGCTTTGCTCAAACCAGATGAGCCCACGCTCAAGCTGGCAACCTCGGGGTCTTGAACCTGGGTCTTCCTCATCCCAGTCCAATGCTTTATTCACTGTGCCACCGCTTGGTCAGGCTGTAAAAGGAGAATTTATTAAGTAGGAAAAAGTGGAAGCCAGGAACAGTGAGGAGGAGATGGAAGTCATGGCGTTAGTTCTGTCATAAGGTGGTTGTGAGAATCAAATGAGATGAAGCATATGCCTATGCTTGGTGAACTCTACAGTGGTGTCCAAATGTCACCCATTCAGTTCATGTTACCTCCTCATTGTGCACTGTACCCATAAGGCTATGCTCTGGTCTTTGCTCCAACCCCTGCAGTGTACACGGGATCCATGTAGCCTGCCTTGGTTAGCGCGGCGCCAGGTCTGCTGCAGAAGCAAGGCTGTGTCTGGAGGTGGCAGAGCTTATTGGTGGCTTCATCTCTGTTCCCAGCAGGAGGGAGAGTCTCCAGGACTGTGTTTGGAACCAAACTGGGTTTCACATGTTTTGCTTGTCTGTGGGAATGGCATTAGAGTTGCTATGTAGGCAGCTGTTTCATCAGAGAAGCCAGCCTCCGCTCCATGCAGAGACTAGCTTCATGTTCTCATACTCATCAGGAAATGATGAATGGCCTGCTTTGGGTGATGGGTGTCCTATAATAAGAAGAGCCTGCTCTATTCTGACCAGGCGATAGTGCAGTGGATAGAGCGTCAGGCTGGGATGCAGAGGACCCAGGTTCGAAACCCCTGAGGTTGCTGATTTGAGCACTAGCTCATCTGGCTTGAGTGTGGAATCATAGACATGACCCTATGCTCTCTGGTTTGAGGCCCAAGGTTGCTGGCTTGAGCAAGGGGTCACTCGCTCTGCTGTAACCCCCCAGTCAAGGCACATATGAGAAAGCAATCATAGACATGACCCTATGGTCTCTAGCTTGAGGCCCAAGGTTGCTGGATTGAGCAAGGGGTCACTCGCTCTGCTGTAGCCCCCCAGTCAAGGCACATATGAGAAAGCAATCAGTGATCAATTAAGGAGCTGCAACGAAGAATTGATGCTTCTCATCTCTCCCCCTTCCTGTCTGTCTGTCTCTATCTGTTGTTGCCCCCCTCCCCCCCCTAGAAGGAGCCTGCTCTAGAATGGTCACTTGTTACATCTGAAATTCTGGAGTACCAGGATACCTGCAGCTTTGTAGATTGTTTTAAAAAAAAGCATGCCCTGTGGCTGGGTCAACAGTTATAGTATCCCCCTGGACCATGGCAGGCACATGTGGCCCTGGCCTCAGTTACCAAAGTGGGGCTGGCCTCCTTTCTGTGTTCCCGCCCTCCCTGTCTCTGGCTTTGGAGGGAAGGACATCAGCTTGAACCTAGCCTGCTTGTCTTTCCTGGGAAAAACTGGGAATGGGGAAAATAGATGATGAATATGATGAACTTTTCTTGTTTTTTGTTGTAAAATATTATGTGTAAAAAGGTAAAGAGCCTGACCAGGCGGTGGCACAGGATAGAGTGTCGGACTGGGATGCCGAGGACCGAGGTTCGAGACCCTGAGGTCGCCAGCTTGAGTGCGGGCTCATTTGGTTTGAGCAAAGTTCACCAGCTTGGACCCAAGGTCGCTAGCTTAAGCAAAAGGGTCACTCGGTCTGCTGAAGGCCCGCGGTCAAGGCACATATGAGAAAGCAATCAATGAACAACTAAGGTGTTGCAATGCACAACGAGAAACTAATGATTGATGCTTCTCATCTCTCTCCGTTCCTGTCTGTCTGTCCCTGTCTATCCCTCTCTCTGACTCTCTCTCTGTCTCTGTAAAAATAAATAAATAAATAAATAAATAAATAAATAAATAAAAAGGTAGAGAATAATGTAATGAATCCCATGTACCTTCACCTAGATTTAATGGTTCACATTTTGCCTTGTGCTCACTCTCTTTTTGCTGAAGTATTTTTAAAGCAAGTTATTTATGTGGCACTTTATCCCTAAATATTTCACTTGCATTAAAAAAAAAGATTTTCATACCTTATCAGGTGTAGCTGGCATCCTTTAACCAACCACCCTTCAATGGCTTTGTTGTAGTCGGACATGATGTCACACCTGGTGAAAATCCCGGGCATCATCATCTCAGCATCGGGGGTCCGCGCCAAGGCCACCCGCATCTCCATTCAGTGCCGCAGCTGCCGCAACACCCTCACCAACATTGCCATGCGCCCCGGCCTGGAGGGCTACGCCCTGCCCAGGAAGTGCAACACGTGAGTGGGCCTTGAGGAGGTGACCTGAGTGGAGATGTGAAGGTTGGAGCAGGGGGCCCAGAGAGAGAGACACAAAGTTGATGTCTGGGGCTTTAGGGCTCTGGACTGTGGTATCCCTCTGCATTGGTGAGTGTTGCCCCACCAGGGTGCCTGGATCCCCTGTGTGGGAACCCAAGATTGGGAGTGAGATTCTGTTCAGAGGAATGAGTCTATCTGTAGTCTTCTGAAGCACACTGTAGTTTGCTGGGCCATCCGGAGGCCTTGGGAGCACAGTCACTCATTCATTTATCCTGTGACCATGTGCACACTGCAGTGGTGGTGTGTGGCCTCTGGGCCCCCCAAACTGAAAATACTTAGTGTCTGGCCTTTTCCAGAAAGTGGTGGCGCAGGCTCTATCTTCTCTCTCTCTGGCTGCTCTTTCTTGGCCTTCTGTGCTGGTTGCCCTCAGCTTCCCAACCTGCGTGACAGTGCCCCAGGTAGGGCTCAGCCACACTTCTTTTTTTAAAATATTTTTTATTTATTCATTTTAGAGAGAGAGAGACAGACAGACAGACAGACAGAAAGGAGGAGCAGGAAGCATCAACTCCCATATGTGCCTTGACCAGGCAAGCCCAGGGTTTCGAACTGGCGACCTCAGTGTTTCCAGGTCGACACTTTATCCACTGCACCACCACAGGTCAGGCCAGCCACACTTCTTTCTGTGCTCACTCCCTAGGTGACCTTGGACTTTAAATATGGTCCATGTGTGGAGGGCACTTTTATGGACATTTCCACCGAACTTCAGACTCGGGTTTAGCTGCCTGCCAGAACAAGCCCCACCCCCCACAATGAGGGAGTCTATATTGCGTCCTAACAATCAGGAAGTCCTGGCTCTGCCTTTAAGTTTCTATGTAGAGAATCACACCATTCCTACCACCTTTGTCACGCGCTCCATGCTGTAGTCATCTTTTACCTGGAACGTTGCAACTGACCCCCCTGTGTCCGCCCTCGTCCCCCAGTCTCTTCTCCAGCCGACAGCCAGGTAACCCTTATACTGCAGGTAATTATCCAAAGTCACGGCCTGGTGTGTTCTGCGTGGCGCTCCATGGTCTGTTTCGGCTCCCTCCGGCCTCCATCCCGCTCCCTCTACGCCCAGCCTTGCTGCCTCCGTCTGCTCCTGGAGTACACTGAGCGTCCTGTCGCAGGGCCTCCAAGCTTGCTGTTTACTCTGCCCAGAACATTCATTCTTTGACCTCCACAGTCCATGGCCTCACTTGTCCTTAATCTGTCTCCTCAGATGTCATCTCACAGAGGTGCTGCCCTGACCTCCCATGTCACACTTGGTGCCCATGTACACGGTCATTCTTTCTTCTGCCTGCCTGCTAGAGCTAATGGGGTGCTGCCTGTCGCTGTTATGTTTCCATCCTCCCCTGACTAGAGCCTGAGCTCCATGATAGCCAGCCAGGATTTTTTGCTCGCTGCTCTGTCCCTGGCACTGAGAATAGTGTGTAGCACATAGAAGGTGTTTTGCTAAAATATTGGTTACAGTACTTAAATGATGGTTTCATTACATAGGGTATATAAAGGCCTAGACCAGGCGTTCCCAAACTACGGCCCACTGGCTGCATGCGGTGCCCTGAGGCCATTTATCCGGCCCCACTGCACTTCCAGAAGGGGCACCTCTTTCATTGGTGGTCAGTGAGAGGAGCACTGTATGTGGTGGCCCTCTAACGGTCTGAGGGACAGTGAACTGGCCCCCTGTGTAAAAAGTTTGGGGACCCCTGGCCTAGACCCTGAGAATGGTCTCCAGGTGCCTGGACCCTCAGGGATCCTGGGATTTGAGTGCCGAATTTAGCACAGTCATTGACAATCTGGCCCCTCTTTACCTACCTGTGGGGACACTGAGACCCTTTAAGGGGACTGGGAGTATGACTTGTCCGCCTCCCAGCAAGTTCATGGGCAAGCTTGGCCTGAAGCAGATCTCCTCACTCCTAGTCCAGTGTGCAGTCCCCCACAGAGCCGCCCTTTAGGGCCTTCCTCCAGCTTATTCTGGAGGCCTGTAATGTGCTGCTGGCCACGCCTTGTTGCTGACTCCGCGGATGGGCTCCCTGGGCTCTGTGCACTCAGGGTGGCTCTGGTGATTCTTTCCCTTGCACAGGGATCAGGCCGGGCGCCCCAGGTGCCCGCTGGACCCGTATTTCATCATGCCTGACAAGTGCAAGTGCGTGGACTTCCAGACCCTGAAGCTGCAGGAGCTGCCTGATGCAGTGCCCCACGGTGAGATGCCCAGACACATGCAGCTCTACTGCGACAGGTGAGCGGGCGGGGCGGGGCGGGCATCCACGAGGTCGGGTGTTCCTGAACTGGATGTGGATCATCTGGCGTGGTGCATGGGGGAAGAAAGGATGGCTAGTTAGGGAACACTTCTGTGCCTGCTGCTTCCCGAAGTTTCCTTGTCTTCCTGTCACCTGCAGGGGCATGTCAACCCTCATTTTGCAGCTTGAGGACATGTAACTGTCTCAGTGCGTGGAGGAGCTTTGAGCCTGTGGTTTTCCTGGGCGAATCTCTCCAGCCCTTTTGTAACTGGGAGTCTCCAGGTGGCACAGCTAGATAGGCAGCTGCCAGGAGGGCCTCATCCCAGCCTGATGCCCTGCCCCACCCGCCTTGCTGTTAAGATGCTTCCTTGGATTTTGTGGAGCAACTGGCATGAGGGAGAGAGTACCAAGGTGGGGCTACATTTCCTCATGGTAACGTGGGCAGAAGGCTTGGAGAGGGTGACACCTGGCCTTGTAATAACTAATATTATTTTATATTAGTTTCAGGTATATAGAATAGTTCTGTGTGTGTGTTTTTCTGGGGGGCAGACCTATAGGTTTCATTAGCTTCTCAGTGGCAGTAGAATGTGTAGAAGTCAGACTCATGAACAAGTTGCATTAACTTTCTGAGCCTCAGTTTCCTTATCAGTGATAGTGAGGATCAGTCATGACAGTCTTTAATCTCTCATGGGGTTGCTGTGAGATTAAACTGGAAGGTGATGTCAAATGTTGAGCAGTTTCTTATACAAGCTCCGTATTCATTTTATATTAGACTTTCTCCAAGCAGTCTATGATCCAGCAAGCTTATGTGGGATGTAGGAAGAGAACAGTCATAGAATTCTCTCGTGGAACGTTAACAACAGTCCTTTAAGGGACGTGACTGTTCCTGGTGTCTAATGCGTTTTTGTGTCTGTTACCTCACTTGATCCCACAGTAGTCATGACAGGTCAGATAAAGTGTTGTCACTCCCTCAGGTTCAGAGAGTTGCGCTGATTTCTTTGAAGTCATGCTGCTTCTGAGTATCAGTGTGCAGGTAGGCACTTGTCCCAGTGCCCCTCCAAGTCACACTGACTCTGGCTGGAGGGACTCAGAGACTTCCTTGTTTCAACATCTTAATTTTCAGAAGAGGAAGTGAAAGTCCAGAGACAGGATGACGTTGCTGAGCCTGGGGAGCCGCAAGGAGGCAGAGTGGAGCGTAGCCCTGGCGGGGAGGCGGGGAGGCTGGAGGGGAGGAGGGGGCTCCCTGAGAGGGCTAGGGGAGCCCTCTACCCGGCTGACAGCAGAGAAATGGAGATGGACCTTTTTACATTTTTATTTCATTTTTACTTTTTAAATTTTATTTTTCAATTACAGTTTGCATGCAGTATTATTTTATATTAGTTTCAGGTATATAGAATAGTGATTAGACAATTACATGCTTGAGAAGGGCTTCTGAGGGCTCGGAGGGGGGTGTTAGCACTGAGCCTCACCCCTGACCCCAAGCAGCATAACAGATGAGCTGGTGAAGGCAGTGGAAGGGGCGGCCCCACTGACCAAAGGTTGTGAGCATCTCCCTTTAAGCGGCTGAGTCGTCCAAGCATAGGTGCGCCGTGACGAGGGGGCAGAGGAACCCATCTCCTGGGCCTGCGAGGATGGAGAGGTCTGGAGCCGGCTCAGGTTGTGAGGCCTCTGGTGGAAATGCTAAGGTGGACAGCGTGATGAGGTGGGTAGTCAAGAATTCCCTATCTCCACCAGGTCTCACCTGCTTTTCCCTTTCCTCCCCATCATGCTCTCAGGTACCTGTGTGACAAGGTTGTCCCTGGGAACAGAGTCACCATCATGGGCATCTACTCCATTAAGAAGTTTGGCCTGACTTCTAGCAAGGGCCGTGACAGGGTGGGTGTGGGCATCCGGAGCTCCTACATCCGTGTCCTGGGCATTCAGGTGGACACAGATGGTTCTGGTGAGTCGGCTTTGGCCCCTAAGTCTGTGCCCTGGGCTGAGCCCATGTTGTCTCGTCCCCACAACTGGTTCCGTCCAGCAGTCAGGGAAAGTGGTGCTGTCGTAACTGAGGAACATGTCATTCCCAGCTGAGAAGCACTCCACCCCTCTCCGCGAGGTCTTCCGTGATCTGACTGACTCCCCACTCTTCCCCTCACTCGCTGGACCCTGGAACACTCCTGAGGGGGAGATCTGGGGCTCTGTGTTTGTGCTGATGCTTGTGTTGTCCCACCTCTGAGGACCCTGCCCTCTGAGACGTCCTGAGTGGAGAGCAGGCCAGGGCGGTGGGCGGGAGCTGGTTCTCCCCCACATCGCTCTCACTACTCTCCTCCCCCACCCCCCCAGGCCGCAGCTTTGTTGGGGCTGTGACCCCGCAGGAGGAGGAGGAGTTCCGGCGCCTGGCTGCCCTCCCCGACATCTACGAGGTCATCTCCAAGAGCATCGCCCCCTCCATCTTCGGGGGCACAGACATGAAAAAGGCCATCGCCTGTCTGCTTTTTGGGGGTTCCAGAAAAAGGTAGGGGTCCAGGTCCCCTGGGTCTAGGGAGGGGATGGTGACTTGGCACACAGGAGGACAGCTGTCAGATGGCCAGGCCATGAATGCTCTTTTCATTTTCCCAAGATTCTCCACCTTGCCTGCCAATCACAGGCACGTTCCCTAGTTCCCAGGCTCGTTGTCGACTGGCTGGGGGCTAGTCCATGATCTCTCCAGAGAGACTCTCTCCCTAACCCTGGCTAGTGGGTAGATTGTGGGGAACCTGGTGGGTACAGTGGGGAGACCTCTGGAGACCTCTGGGTTTGTAGTCTGGAGACCAGAGATAACAATCTTGACTGTGCTGCTTATTTACTGTGTGACCTTGGGTGGGAGACACTACCTCTCTGAACCCACGTCTTCACATGGATGTAACAGGTGAAAAACCTAATACTGAAAGGGCATTACATGTCCACTGGAACTAAAATAAGAGATCTAGAAAATAATATTTCTATTGACAGCTACATTTACTGAATTCTTACAATGCACCAGGCCTTTTTCTAAGTCCTTTTATGTGTCTGAAACCCACTCAGTCCTCGCTGTAACCCTGGGAGAAAGCTACGATCACACTCGTTCCATAGATGAGGGAATTGGAGCGTAGAGCCCTAAAGGAACTTGCTCACAGGCACATGTAGGGCTAGGAGCTGCCTGCATGGTGCAGGTGGCACTGGCAGCTCCCTGTTTTCCTCCTTCCCAGTGACGAGGGATGTCTGTCAGATGCTCAGTGTGTGTGCCTCAGTGTAGCCCCAAGTACCAGTTTCCTTTGACCTTCCCCTCCCTGAGGCAGGTTACCATGGTGAGCCTAGGGACCAAGGGGCTGTGAAGGTGGTCTCAGCCTAGAACCCCGCCTCCCCGCTTGCTCTGGGGCTCATGATAGGTTGGGGGGCCGACTGCCATCCTTCCACTGTTACCAACTTGAGTCCTAGCCTCTGGTGGATTCTTGCCTTGCCTATCTGCCTGTCCTCCCCTAGGCTCCCTGATGGACTCACTCGCCGAGGAGACATCAACCTGCTGATGCTGGGGGACCCTGGGACGGCCAAGTCCCAGCTGCTGAAGTTTGTGGAGAAGTGTTCTCCCATTGGGGTGAGTGCTGGGATGAGCTGCTCTCTGTGGCTTCCCCAGCCAGGAAGGAAGGCTGCAGGACCAGGCCCCTGGGTCCCCTGGATCCTCTTGGTGGGCAGGATCACCCAGAATCTCTTCCTCGTTCCCCTTGGTTTTGGTCAGATGGCACAGGAGGATAGGAGGAAGGGATCCACAGGTGGGTGTAGTTTTGGGGTGGTGGGCAGATCACCGTATGAGAGGCAGGGCGGGGTTGGGTTTCAGCCTGGCCAGTCATTGGCTGTGGACCTTGAGCAAGTCATCTATGCTCCCTGAGCCTCAGTTTATCCATCTACTAAGTCATCAGACTGATAATAGTTATGGCTAAAGTCAGAGCCAGCATTGCTTGAAGTGCATTGCATGTACTCATGTAATGCACACCTCAACCGTGCAGCAGGTCCTGGGACCATCTTGTGGATGAGGAAACTGGCACAGAACAGCTAAATGCTAGCAGGGGGGTTTAAGTGCAGACCCCTGGAATCTCAGCAGTCCTCTGCAGTGATGAATGTGTCGGGATCAGAGTGGGGCCGGGTACCTGCCGTGTTCAGTCGGGCGGGCTATCCAGGTGAGAGCTGGTCTCTGTTATAGGTGCAAGGTGCCCAGTGCTCCGTGCCAGGGCTGTTCAATAGAGATGTGCGGGAATTGCACATGTGAGCCTGGGGCCATTTTAGATGTTCCTGTAGCCACATTAGTGTGAATTAATCCTAATAGTATTGTTTAGTCCAATAAGTTTAAAATATATCAACATTACCTTAATATAAAGGAATACTAAGGGTTGCTTTTTTAGTACGAAGTTTGAAATCTGTATTATACCCTTAAGCACATCTCCTTTTGGACTTGTCACAGTTAAGGGGCTCAGTAGCAGCATGTGAGCTGCAGGTCTACACAAAAATGATGTGGGACTCGGGTGAGGGAAGCTCTTTCCTGGGAGTTGGAAGTCTGTCTCAGCTTCAGGCCGCCTGGCAGAGTGCCGCTCCGGTCCTCTGAGTCCACTTTGCTCTCTGTGAACGGGGCCCGAAGGACTGCTTCCTGGGACTGTGGCGGGGCTCAGGGATATGATGGATGTGAGCATCCCCTGGGGGAGAACCTCCAGGCCAGATGGGCCGGGAGACCTCCTCACTCAGGGAGGCTCCCTGAGTTCTTGTCTGCGCTCTAGCCAGCTGTGACTTGTGGCCTTGGGTGAGCCACAGCTCTGTGGTCCCCTTGACTTGGTGGGTTCAAGCATGGAGCTGTGCTGGGCCCTGATACCTCCTCCTGTGGCCCTCCCCCAGGTGTACACCTCTGGAAAAGGCAGCAGCGCAGCCGGCCTGACAGCCTCAGTGATGAGGGACCCCTCCTCCCGGAACTTCATCATGGAAGGCGGAGCCATGGTCCTGGCTGATGGCGGAGTTGTCTGTATCGATGAGTTTGACAAGGTGAGGCTGACAGGGTTAGGTGGTGGCACCTAGTGGACTCAGGGCAGGGGATATGGCCTTCTGTGCTTGGACAATGGAACCCACCTCTGAGTTGGAGACTTGAATGCAGTCTCCTGCCTGTCACGGTAGAATAACTGGGAAGTAATTTGACCTCTCCTAGCCTCAGTTTCCACATCTGGAGAGGGGGTAGAGAAGAGCCAAGCCCACACACTTGTCATCAGGATGAGAGGTGACCCAGTTTCTGTCATTGGCCTGGCACCCAGGAGTGGTCATGCTGTAGCTGTCCTGCTGGTACTGCTCCCCCACCCCTTGCCTGGTCTGATGAACGCTTCTGTCCCCCACGCAGATGCGAGAAGACGACCGCGTGGCAATCCATGAGGCCATGGAGCAGCAGACCATCTCTATCGCCAAGGTGAGTGGTTCTCCGTGGCAAGCCCATTCCACCGAGGTCAGGCTTGGCCATGCCCAAGATGCTCTGAGCACTGGGCCGAGTCCTGCCTGCCCAGATCTCTGCCAGCAACAGGCCTAGAATTCTGTGTGCCTTCGCTCAAGCCGGAGAGTTGTGTCCTGGGGTCCTCATCTCTGATCTGTCATCTGCTCCCTTTCATTCTCTCCTTACAGGCTGGGATCACCACCACCCTCAACTCCCGCTGCTCCGTCCTGGCTGCTGCCAACTCTGTGTTTGGCCGCTGGGATGAGACGAAGGGGGAGGACAACATTGACTTCATGCCCACCATCTTGTCCCGCTTCGACATGATCTTCATTGTCAAGGATGAGCACAATGAGGAGAGGGACGTGGTGAGTGGGGGCCACAGAGCGTATGGTTCTGAGGAAAGCCGCAAAAGCGGCTTGGCTGATGTCCTGACTATCAGATAAGGCTCGTAGGTAGCCAGTGTAGCAGCAATTGGGGACTGCAGAAAGCACTGAACCAGGGGTGCAATCTTCTGCCTCTCCTGTGAGTGATACGATGTGTGATTGGGGGTGAATCACTCCCTGTGGGCCTCAGTCCCTTGCATATGAAATGGGTACTTGACATTTGGGTGCAAGTGATAGAACCCCACCCAGTTCTGGTTGGTAAGTTTCTGAAAGGAACTTAGCAGTGTATGTAATGGACAAGCAGAGGTTTGAGGCCCCGCTGGATATAGGTCTTGTCATCAGGGCTGCTTCTGTCTCTGCTGCTTTCCTCACCATGAGGGAGGCTTGTTCTCTGGAGCTGCTCCCTGGGGTGGCAGAGGAGGCCCTGGCAGCTCCAGAATTTTGTTTTAGCTGCTGAGAGTCCCAGGGAGAGAGGGGGCCTCTTCTTTCCTATTGGTTGTAGCCCTACAAGCTCCCTTCCTGCCTTCTTGACATTTGTTGGGACCTCTGTTGCGAGGGCCTGTCAGCTGACCCGAGGTGCCTTCTGCCTGCTAGATGCTGGCCAAACATGTGATCACCCTGCACGTGAGTGCGCTGACACAGACCCAGGCTGTGGAGGGTGAGATAGACCTGACCAAGCTGAAGAAGTTCATCGCCTACTGCCGAGCGTGAGTCCCGGATGTGGGCCCTATGGGCCAGGTCTGCAGGGATCCCCTGGCGTGGGAGAGAACCCTGTTCCCTGAACCGCTCCTTAGGAAGGGTGCCTGAGATAATGCTGTTCATTAGCTTGTTGCTCTGCTGAATCTGCTCTGCTCCTTTTGACCTGAAACAGGCCACTGGCTGTCAGCTTCAGCTTCCCTGTCTCCAGAATGAGGCAATAGGGTTTAGATGGTTTCAAAGGTCTGTCAGCCCCCCCCCCCCCCACAGCCCCGTGACAGATTCAGGGAGGCAAGGCATTGTGATTATTGTGGACGTGGCCTCTGAGTACTGTGCCTCCACTGTGTGAGCTTGGGCAAGTCATTTGACCTCTGAGCCTCGCTTTCACTGTGTTAGTGTTTCCTGGGGTTTTTGTAAGGATTACACAAGATGAGGAGTAAGTGCTTGGCACAGCCCTGTACCAAGTAAACACTCAGTAAGTGGCTTTTGTACCTTTAATTATTGTTATTCTCACAGATTGTTATTAGTAATAATCATGCATAGGGTAATTGTTCTGTATCAGGCATTATTCTGAGTATTTTATGAATGACTGAACTTTAGCCCTTCCTCAAAACCTATGAGACTAGTGTATTATTATTTTACCGTAAAGATAGGGAAGCTAAGACAGAAAAAGGATAAGTAATTTGTCTGAGTTCACAGCTAGTTGAGCCAGGATTTGAACCCAGGTACTGGCTTCAGAGTCTATGCTTTTAGCCACTGTGCCAATGTCAATGTTGATAACATATACCTTGGTTGTCTCTTGTTGGAGCTAAACCCGAGGGTGGAGGAATCTTTGAATGCCCCTTTGATGGTAGGTGAAATGCTGTAGTCAGGCGGGTCTCTTAACTCACCACCTCCTCTGGGGTGATGGATGGTAGAGTACCCAGGGATTCCATGGCCTTGGGGAGCTTACTTCCTTCTTCTGGCATTGGTCTCCTTGTCCTCAGGATAAGGGTTGTCTTAGGTGACCTGAGTCTTCCCCTAGATCAGTGACTGCCAGTCGGCCTGTGGGGGAAGGGATAGGACATGGGTAGATCCTGACCAGACATCCCTGCTGTCTATCCTCCCTCCTGGGAGAGTCTGATGTGGTCCCTGTCCCTGGACAGTAGTCGCTGCCAATCCTCTTGTGCGCATCATTGAGCATCATGTCCTCAAATGCATTGGGTAGTGGACATGTTTGGGGTCGAGGACTGCTGGAGCCTACCATCTAGTGAGCTTTGTGCTGCGTGATGGGTGCATTGTTCTGTACTGTGAATGAGGTGGCCCCCACTTCATGACGAGCCACATGTCATCCAGTAGTAAGCAGGGGGCGGTCTTCACCTTCCACACATGGGCCTGGCTTTCCTCTACCTATTTTCTGATCTCTGGCACCTGTTCATAGCCTAGATTTTACTTAAATCTCTTCTAAATGATGCACTGAGCCTGGGGGAGAACGTGCATGACTGTAAGCCTGATGGGGGCAGGGTGGATGTCCCAAGTTTCCTTCCTGGCCTCATGGCAGTGACTCCCCACCCTTCTGCAGGAGGTGTGGCCCTCGACTGTCAGCGGAGGCTGCAGAGAAGCTAAAGAACCGGTATATCCTTATGCGGAGTGGGGCCCGTCAGCACGAGAGGGACAGCGAGCGCCGCTCTAGCATCCCCATCACTGTGCGGTAAGCCGGCGGGCCGGGCTGGGGCCACAGGCCTCACTTCCCAGGCAGGGCCTGGCATTGCTAACCTCACAGCACAGGCCCTGGGTAAGGCCTGCTGGCAGAGGGGTCCCTTTGGAGTGTAAACAGTGGTCTCCCTGCTTATCTGTATTTCTTGGTTATTTAAGGTGAGGAAAACCTAGAACCTTCTTTCTGCATTCCATCTGGCTTCCTCCAATGCAGGAATGCCCGAGGGTGAGGGAAGGGGGAAGGCCCAGGCTTAGGAGTCAAGAGACCTGGGTCCTCGTCTCTAGCCCATTGTGAGGCTACAGGAAAATCACTTTCCTTCCCTGGATCTCAGTTTTCTTAGCTCCTAACTTTCCTCATTCTTGTGAGTTTGTATATAGTAGAGTGGAGTGATTAAGAGTTGGACCCGCCTGACCAGGTGGTGGCGCAGTGGATAGAACGTCAAACTGGGACACGGAGGACCCAGGTTTGAGACCCCGAGGTTGCTGGTTTGAGCAAGGGGTCACTCGGTCTGCTGTAGCCCCCCGGTCAAGGCACATACGAGAAAGCAATCAATGAACAACTAAGGTGTTGCAACAAAGAATTAATGCTTCTCATCTCTCTCCCTTCCTGTCTGTCTGACTCTGTCTCTGTCACCAAAAAAAAAAAAAAAAGGACCCACCTGGTTTGAATTCTGGCTTGGGCACTGATTAGTTAGAAGTGGATTTGGCTGTACATAATGGAAAACCCAAGTGAAATAGCTTAAGTAAATTAGAAGTTTATTATTATTTTTCTCTTAGGTAAAAATATCTGAGTGGATAGGTGGTCCAGGATTGTGATGGTTCCTCAGAGTCATCAGCAACCTGGGTTCCTTCAAGCTTTTCTTTATCCTCAGAGTCCAAAATGGCTGCTGGAACTTCAGCCATCACCTCTGCATTCCAGGCAGCAGTAGAGAAAGGAAAAGAAGGGCTGACCTTTTAAGGACACTCTAAAATTCCCACAGAATATTGGACTTGTATAACTAATTGGCCATACCCTGCTCCCCTGCTCACACAGACCCACCTAGATGCAAGAGAGGCTGGGAAATGTCTTTTAGTTGGGTGTCATGATCAGGAATAAAATGTTGGGGTTCCATTGCCAGGGAGGAAAGAAAGACAGGTCATGGGACAGCCAGCAGTCTCCCCTGTAGTCTTCCAGCAGGTACCACCCTGATGTCAGGATGGGCGGGGCAGGGAAGATGGGCTCAGGCCACCCTGGTCTCCCGTTGCCCCCACACAGGCAGCTGGAGGCCATTGTGCGCATCGCTGAGGCCCTGAGCAAGATGAAGCTGCAGCCCTTTGCCACGGAGGCGGACGTGGAGGAGGCCCTGAGGCTCTTTCAGGTGTCCACGCTGGACGCCGCCTTGTCGGGCACCCTGTCAGGTGAGCAGATGCGGGGGTGCGGGCTCGGGGCTCTGCATGGGCAGTGTGCTCAAAGCCCTGAGTGGGTGTTGTCTCTGCACTTGATTCCTTTCTGTTTTCTCCCCCTGGATGTTCTCCCAGGATGGGTAGAAGCAGCTTCTCTCCAGACCTGTGAAAACAACCCTTTTGAGCCAGTCCATTATGAGCGGTTGCAGTTTAGTCATTGGTCCAGGAGTCAGCTCTTTCCCTCATTTTACATACAGCTGGCCCCTGAAAGCCAGGCTGCCACTTTGTCCTTCCTGTCTTCAGAGATGAGAAAACTGACACTCAGAGAGGTCTCAGGGTGCCCAAGGTCCCTGCTTGGCTAGAAAGCAGGTCTCTCTGCTACCGTCCTGCCTGCTTAAGCCGTCCTGCCACAGATCCTCCTGCCCGCTCGGGCCCAGCCTTTTGCAGGCCTCTTCGGAGCACTGATGGTGTGCCCGGCTCACTGGGTCCTTCATTTCCTCACCAGCAGATGCTCCATAGTGCATAGTGTTTGCCAGGCACTGGGCTGGGTGCTGGGGATCTGAGAGCTAGCAGATCTCCCTGCCTCCTTTGTGGGGCTCTCAGCCGGTGGGAGAGACCGAGAGTCAAGTGGCAGACAGATCAAGCTCAGGAAATGAAAGTACGGAGGGGAGAGGGCCAGCAAGCTGGGTGTGTGGGAGAAGGATGGGAGGCCTCTGAGGAGGTGACATTGAGCAAGGTCTGGCGTGCAGTGAGGAAATGGGGCTCCCTAGGAGAAGAGGCTCTAGGTAGAGGAAAGACCGAGTGCCCAGACTTGGCCTGTTCCAGGGCCAGTGTGACTGGAGCCCAGGGAGACGGCAAGGCTGGTCCTGCCCGTCCCTCTTGCTGAGGACTAAGGCTGTTCCCTGACAGGCTTCCCGTCACACCAGGCCATTGCTGATGGAGGGTTCTTTGATGTCGAGGGCACAGAGGTCAGGTGTGATCTGGGGCAGTGACATTGGAGTTGGGCATTGTGGTTTATGTAGTTTGCCTTGCCGACTCCTCATTTCAATTTGGAGCCAGGAAGTCCCTCTCAGTGGCCTCCCTGGCCATGGCCCCTCCCTCAGTGGTACAAGGCCTCTGGAGGCCTTGATTGGCAGGGCAGACCCACCCTTCAGCAGTAGATGGAAATCACGAGCTTCCTGGGCACCGCACAGCTATCTGCTGGGCAGCCTGCCCCTTTCCTGGGCCACTGCTGGGTCCCTCCAGCTCTCCATTTGAGGTCTGCTTCTCTAGACAACGAGTCCACGTGTTACCAGCTTTCTCATAAAAGTCAGCTGTCATCAGTCCTCAGAGCCCTCCAATGGCTGCTCCTCCCACCAGAATCGGAACAAAACCTGGCCACAGCCCATAGGGGCCCATAGGACCTGCCCCTTGTTACCCTCTGGCCCCTGGCTCCTACCTCCTGCCTTTGTACCTGCCGTGGGCTCTGCCTGGAGCACCCTCCCCCACACGTAGCCTTGTCCCTGACTTCAGTCAGACCCTCATCCCCTGGCTTGCTCTTCCTCTCATTTTCTCCTCTGGGGCTAGCTCCTGCTGCTCTTCGTGGGACAGAGGCCTCTACCTCTCCACGCCTCTCTGTGGGCTGACAGGTCCCAGCCCCTGTCCCCACCTTGCCCTGTCTTATCTTGTGCCCACAGGGGTGGAGGGCTTTACCAGCCAGGAGGACCAGGAGATGCTGAGCCGCATCGAGAAGCAGCTCAAGCGCCGCTTTGCCATTGGCTCCCAGGTGTCAGAGCACAGCATTATCCAGGACTTCACCAAGCAGGTGGGCTCCCTGGGCCAGCTGGCGGGGTGGGGCGGGGAATCTGCGGGCTGCCCACGGCCCGCTACCCACCACCAACATTGGTTTTCCGGTGCCCAGCAGACAGCCTGTGGGGCAGCTGTCCTCGTCCCAGACCTGCTCCCATCATGCCTCCCTTTGGAACTGCTTCAGTCTGGAGCAGGGCTATTTTTTCCCATTAGGGGGCGAGGATAAGTAGCTGGGGTTCTGGTGGAACCACACCCACGCTTCTCCCAGCCCTCCCTCTCCCCCTCTCCCCATTGCCTGGCTCTTGTGGGGTAGGATGGGAAGAGTCAGGACGGCAAGCCTCCCAGCTCACTGGGAGCAGTGCTGTTGAACCTGTAGGGAAGAGCTGGCCCTCCAAATGCTTTGGAGAACTTGTCACATCTTTAAATCTCAGAATAGTCCTAGTTTCTGATCTGAATCCCCCTTTCATATACATCACTTCATTCTGTTTTTAGAGCAGTTCTATGCAGAAGGTTGGGCCACGGCATTTTATAGGTGAGCACCCCGAGGCTTAGAGAGGTTTGGAGATGGCGAGAGCTTGGGTTCTAAAGTTAGACGGGCCTGACCGGTGGTGGTGCAGTGGATAGAGCATCAACCTGCATTGCTGAGGACCCAGATTTGAAACCCTGAGGTCACTGGCTTGAGTGCAGGTTCATCTAGCTTGAGCACAGGCTCACCAGATTGAAATAGGATCATCAACATGATCCCAAGGTTACTGGTTTCAGTAAAGGGTCCCTGGCTCAGCTTGAGCCCCCCATTTAAGGCACATAATGAGAAGCAATCAAAATGCTACAACTATGAGTTGATGCTTCTCATCTCTATTCTTTCCTGTGTCTGTCCTGTCTTTCTAAAAAAAAAGTCAGATGGAGTTTTGTTTTTTTTTTAGATTTTATTTTTTCTGAAGCTGGAAACGGGGAGAGACAGACAGACTCCCGCATGCGCCCGACCGGGATCCACGCGGCACGCCCACCAGGGGCGACGCTCCGCCCACCAGGGGGTGATGCTCTGCCCCTCTGGGGCGTCGCTCTGCCGCGACCAGAGCCACTCTAGCGCCTGGGGCAGAGGCCAAGGAGCCATCCCCAGTGCCCAGGCCATCTCTGCTCCAATGGAGCTTTGGCTGCGGGAGGGGAAGAGAGAGACAGAGAGGAAGGAGGGGGTGGGGGTGAAGAAGCAAATGGGCGCTTCTTCTATGTGCCCTGGCCAGGAATCGAACCCGGGTCCCCCGCATGCCGACGCTCTACCGCTGAGCCAACCGGCCAGGGCCAGATGGAGTTTTTTTTTGTTTGTTTTTTCTTTTTAACAGAGATAGAGTCAGAGAGAGGGATAGACAGGGACAGACAGACAGGAATGGAGAGATGAAAAGCATCAATCATTAGTTTTTGTTTTTTTTTAAAAGAGAGAGAAGGGAGAGGGAAGGCAAGCATCCATCTGTTGTTCCACTCAGTGGTGTGTTCACTGGTTGCTTCCCATGTGTGCCCTGACTGGGAATCGAACCTGCAACCTTGTAGTTTCAGGATGACACTCTTAACTGACTGAGCTAACCAGCCAGGGCCCAATCATTAGTTTTTTGTTGCGTGTTGCGACACCTTAGTTGTTCATTGATTGCTTTCTCATATGTGCCCTGACCGCGGGCCTTCAGCAGACCGAGTAACCCCCTGCTCGAGCCAGCAACCTTGGGTCCAAGCTGGTGAGCTTTTTGCTCAAATCAGATGAGCCCATGCTCAAGCTGGCGACCTCGGGGTCTTGAACCTGGGTCCTCTGCATCCCAGTCTGACGCTCTATCCACTGTGTCACCACCTGGTCAGGCAGATGGAGTTGATTTAAATCCCGGCTCTACGCTTGTTGTGTGACTGAGCAAGTGACTGAACTTCCCTGTGCCTCAGTTTCCTCACTCTGTAAAGTGGGAGTGATTGTAGTGCCCGCTGCTCAGGGTTGCTGTGGTGACACAATGAGTTGTGTTTGGGAAGACTTTGAACAGGGCCGAGCGCATGGCAGGTGCCCAGGAATTGGGAGTCCTTAGATCACAGGACAGGGGTGTGATGGAAAATTCCTTTGAACAGGGAGATGCGTGGGCTCCTGTGGGGGCTTCGTAGGCTGTTGGGCAGGTCGGTGTGTGTCCCGGGGTCCTCTTGGGAACAGGCCCCTGCATCTGGCCTTGTGTCCACAGAAATATCCGGAGCACGCCATCCACAAGGTGCTGCAGCTCATGCTGCGGCGGGGCGAGATCCAGCACCGCATGCAGCGCAAGGTCCTCTACCGCCTCAAGTGAGCCACGCCCTCCTGTGCAGCTGCAGCTGGAGTGTCGCTGCCACCTCTGCCTCCCACTGCCATTGTCTCCGGCTTCCCTCGAGCTCTCTCTGCCCCTGGACCAAGAGACCGGCCTGGCCCGGAGGAAGGAGCCACCCTGTCCCACTCACTGCCTCTGGGCGTTGGCCCACAGGTCTGGGAAGAGTGCTTTTGGAGTTCACTGAAATAATAGTCTCGTGTTTGGGTACCTGTCGGCTTCTGTTGGTTTCTGACCTGCATCTGCCACTTGGGCTCCATGACAAGGCTGTCACTCTTGTCTTCAGGGTCCTCAGCTGCTCCTTGGGGATGATAAGGCTGATTTCTCGCTGGCCCTAGTGACAGGTCAGCAAGACCCAGTGCTTCGTCTGGTGGGTGAGCTTGACCAGCCTTAGCGGTTCCTCAACAGCTTACAGGGTGGGCAGGAGATAGGGTTTGCAGTCAGACTGGCTGGACTCACCCAGTCTTTCCTGTGCCTCGGTTTCCTAGTCTGTAATGGGGATGACACTGGTTGTGTTAGGATAACCGAGCTACTGTTGGTGAAGTGCCTAGGAAGGTTGACCTGGCCATGCAGTGAGACTGGTGGCCTTCAGTGTTGAGGGACATGGACACCCACCAGGCCTTAGAGCAGAATAGGTAAAAATGGAGGTGTTGGAATTCTGTGGACAGGTTCTCCCAGGGCCCGCCACACGCTGTGTGTCTTTGAGTAAAGCACTTGACTTCTCTGTGTCTGAGTTTATGATCACTAAACTGGAGGTCATAGGATTCATCACCCTGAGTAGTGAGGTTTGAATGGTAGAAAGCACTAGTAATAGCAATATTGGAGAAAGTGAATAGTGCCATTATTTTTTGCTCATTATTTTGCCTAATATTGGAATACCAGTATGAGTATAATTTTGTTTTTGAAAAGCTAGAATTGATGAAATTATAAATCAGTGAAGTAAAAAAAATTTTTTTTTGACAGAGAGAGGGACGGACAGGAAGGGAGATGAGAAGCATCAATTTTTTTTTATTACAACACTTGTAGTTGTTTACTGATTGCCTTCTCATGTGTGCCTTGACCGGGGCACTATAGCAGAGTAACCTGTAGTGGACCTTGGGCCCACGCTGGTGAGCCTTGCTCAAACCAGATGAGCCCACGCTCAAGCTGGCAACCTCGGGGTCTTGAACCTGGGTCCTCTGCATCCCAGTCTGACGCTCTATCCATTGCGCCACCACCTGGTCAGGCAAGTAAAATATATATAAAATACATTTAGTAATATAGATCCTCAAGCCAAACAGGAATTTAGAAATATATTTTAAGGCTTTTTATTCTAATAAAGTATTAGCAGATAAGCTGTTTAAAAATTACTAAGTGAAATCAAACAAAGGAAGGACTAAAAAGTCAGGTTTTTGATCTAAACACGAACAGAAAGAAGTTGGCACCTCTGTGTGGTCATGTTGAGCAGTGATTTCCAGCTGCTGAAAGCTCCAGCTACGCCTTTCAGGGAAATAGAAGAGAGGAGCCCAATCCACTTTCCTCTGATTCACTTGTGTTCACCCATTTCTTGTTTGAGAACCTTTATTTTTTTTTATAATTAAATTTTTTAAGACTTTATTTACTCATCTTAGAAAGGAGAGAAAGGAGGGAGGAGGAGCAGGAAGCATCAATTCCCACATGTACCTTGACCAGGCAAGCCCAGGGTTTTGAACTGGTGACCTCAGAGTTCCAGGTTGACACTTGTTCTACTGCCACCGCAGGTCAGGCCACTTGAGAACTTTTCTAAACAACGTTTCGTCCTCTTGTTTGGATCTTCCTGAGAGCACGTGAACATTTCCTCGTCCTTCACTTGTCATGCTCAGGTTGACACCTGAGCGGGGGCTGTATCTGCAGACGTGGTCCTCTGTTCCTTGTTTGGGGAGTGAGCTCTAACCCTGCAGCTGTGGGTGGCATTTCTTGGAGATGGAGACGGATCTCTCTTCAGGGAGTGGACTCATCGGAGTCTCACCCAGAGATGGTTGTTGCTACGTTTGTAAAGTGGGATGCACTTACTCCCCCAGTGGTTGTGGGTGCTGGCACCGTGGTCACCTCCATTTTACGGGTGGAGAAACTGAAGCTCCGAGAGGCATGTCTTAGTGAGTGATGACGGTCAGGATTCAGGGTAGATGGTCCTGATCTGGAGGTGCGGCTCAGGGGGAAGACTGCCCTGGCATAGTCCCTGTCCCCCAGGGTGTGTCCCTGCTGGCAGGCACGTTGTGAAGGCACCAAAGGAAGAGCCACGAGCTTGGCTGTGGCTGGTGGGGGTGGGGCCTAGGGCTCCTAGGAGGAGCGGGTATGCTTAGAACCTATATAGCAACATTCCATGGGGGGCACTGAGAGACGTCCCTCCATCCCTGCAGGGGGAGGAACAGGCAGAAAGGCCTGGGGCCTGGGAAATTCTTGGGCATTTGGGGAAGCCTACTGAGCTTCCAGAAAGACTGAAGAATAGGAAGGGAGGTGCACAGTGTTGCCTCTCACCAGCCCAGCTTTTTTTTGGGTATCTGCCAGTACGAGGCTTTGCAGGTACCTCTCAGGTGTTTGCAGGGCAGCCTGTCCCTCTCCTGGATCGCTGGTGGAGCCCCTGCAACTCTCCATCTGAGGCTTACTTCTTTAGGCAGTTGTCCCTACTGCCTTTCCAGCTACATGTGTACATATGTTATCAGCTTTCTCAAGAAAGTCAGCTCATGTCCGGAGAGGGGAGCACTCTAGCTAGGAGTCACGGTGGGGCTGGGCCCAGGGCCTGGGTGAAATCAAGGAAAAGGCTCATAACCTGGGTGGAGCTTTGGTTTCCAAGCTGCGCTCAGATCTTTCCCTCCCCTTGCCTGCCACATGCTATTCTGTGGACACACATGTTCCTCTGCTGGGCAAGTTGTTTACTCTCTCTTCTTCTTTCTCATCTGTAAAAAGCGGATGACAGTAGTCCTTTCCTGGGCTGGCTGTTGGATTAGGTGAGGTGATAGGAAGTCAAGCTGCAGCCAGGTCCGGCACAACGATGTTCATTGGAAGGACGGGTGCCTGTTCTCTCTACCTCAATTCTTGCCTGTCCTGCCTGTGTGACTCAGGGCGTCTCCTGGTGCCCCTGGCCCCACCCAACCCCAGGCTTCTGTGGGTCTAACATCTGTTCCTATTAAGAGCTACCCTGCACCTCCCCAGCCCCCAATCCAGGAGAAAACTCTAGCGTGGAGAGCATGGATGAGCTTGCTCACAATTTAGCCCCTCCACCCATTGGCTTGGAAACTTACATGGTTTAAATTGTCCTTAGTTACATATTTTTAAATATATATCAATAGTGGGACACTGGCAATGCTGTAAAGAAAAGCGTAGTGAAGATTGTATCAGTTAGGTGTTCATTCATTGGAAATAAAGATAGTCCCCATTTGAAATGCAGAGAAGTGCTTGCAAGGCGGCAAAAGCCTGTTCTCTTTCCTTAAGAAACAACCACAAAAATACTGAATTTAAGAAATGCCAAAGACCAACATTCTAAATATCAGCTCATGAAAGAAGACATTTGTGTACTTTTGGATGCTGTAATTTTTTCACATACATATTTAAACATGAATAAGTCAGTTTTTTGTTTATTTGACAATCAGTGATGTTACGGAAGCTTCAAGTTAGATGAGCAAAAGCAGATGTTTGTTTTAAAACATGGCCTGGCCAAAGAGTACATGACAATGATTTCTAACACAAGTTTTGGTAACACATAGATCAAAAATAAGCATTTTACCCTTAAAATATGAGGCCATGAAGCATAGTGGTTAAGAGCATGGACTGAGAACCAGTTAGCCTGGATTCAAATCCCAGCTCTGCCACTTTCTAGTTTTGTTACCTTGGGCCTTTACTGTACCTATCTGAGCCTTAATTTCCTCATCTGTAAAATGGGGACCATGCCATGGAGGGATGTGAGGATGACATGGGTTTATGTTTCTAAAGCTCACAGGACTGCCTGGCACAACAATAATTGTTCCAAGTGTGCTAATATTAAAGTTATAAAAAAACAAACATTTCAGAATGGGCTCAAAATTCAGGGCATGTGTTACTGTCTGGATCAAAAAAGCAGGGCTGGTTGGGTGCCTTTCATGCATGTCATTCACGTGTGACCATAGCTCTTTAATATGGATTTCCATTCTCCTTATTTTGATGCTGTCTAACTCTTGGTCTACCTGGGATTGTGGTTACTGGGATGCAGGAGTTCCACTATTAATGTAGCGAAAGCCCTACCCATTTTACAGATAAGGAAACTGAGGTTCAGAAAGAACGATATGTCACAGCTATTAAGATGGAGCCTGGGGCTTTGTCTGGTTGGCTCAGTGGTAGAGTGTTGGCCAGCGTTTGGAAGTCCTGAATTCAATTCCCAGGCCAGGGCACACAGTAGAAGCACCCACCTGCTTCTCCACCCCTCCCCCTCTCCTTCCTCTCTGTCTCTCTCTTCCCCTCCCACAGCCAAGGTTCCTTTGGAGCAAAGTTGGCCCGGGCGCTGAGGATGGCTCTATGGCCTCTGCCTCAGGCACTAGAATGGCTCCGGTTGCAACAGAGCAAAGCTCCAAATGGGCAGAGCATTGTCCCTGGTGGGCTTGCTGGGTGGATCCCTGTTGGGCACATGTAGGAGTCTATCTTTCTGCCTCCCCGCTTCTCACTTCAGAAGAATACAAAAAAAAAAAAAAAAAAAAGATGAAGCCTGGGGTCTGACTTGAATGAGGCCAGGCCAGCCCTGGATAAATGGAAAATACAATTACTGATCCTTATAGACTGAGGGGTAAGGTCTGATGGCTGAATCCTAATGCTACCACTTCCTGGCTGTGTGCCCTGAGATTTTTGTGTGTGTTTTTTTCTTTTTAAATCTGCCTGGGCCTCTGTTGACCTAGATTTTAAGTGGATAATAATAATGCAGACTGAGCGAGGTGTGGGAAGGTGAAGAGAAGTAACGCAGGTAGTGTCCTTCAGAGTGTGGGCACTGTGTCCCTGCTCAGCAATTGGTGCCTGTGGTTAATAAGGTGTTGTCAAGAGCTGCTGACATTAAATGCTATATATTAGGGGCCCAAAGCAACCAGTTGGCCTCTTACCTTGCCCTGAGCCATGGCACTTTTTTTTTCAACCTCAAACAATTAGATGATTTTTTTTTTTTTTGATAAAAGTAGGTCCTCCTGTTCTCCCAAGGGTGTGAGGAAGGCAGTGTCCATGAGGGGGCACCAGAGCACCAGGCACGGCCGCAGCTCCCAACTCCAGGGTCCCGCCTGGTCATGTTCAGGCTCTCTCCAGTGGCTTCCCAAGGACTCCCTGGTCCCTGCCCTGGGATCCTAGAAACTCCCTGGCTCAGAGCCAGCAGCCCAGACTCCGCCTGAAGAATCCTCCTGGCTCTCTGTGCACTCACAACTCACTTTGTTTAGACCAGGGGTCCCCAAACTTTTTACACAAGGGGCCAGTTCACTGTCCTTCAGACCGTTGGAGGGCTGGACTATAAAAAAACTATGAACAAATCCCTATGCACACTGCACGTATCTTATTTTAAAGTAAAAAAACAAAATGGGAACAAATACAATATTTAAAATAAAGAACAAGTAAATTTAAATCAACAAACTGACCAGTATTTCAATGGGAACTATGGGCCGGCTTTTGGCTAATGAGATGGTCAATGTCCGGTTCCATATTTGTCACTGCTAGCCGTAACAAGTGATATGACGGCTTCCGGAGCCCTGACATGTGCATCCCGCGTCACCGGAAGTAGTACTGTATGTGAATTACGCCGCGCTTTGTGGCGCCGCCACATACAGTACTCCAGGAGCACAGGATGCATCCTGTGACCTCTCACTGACCACCAATGAAAGAGGTGCCCCTTCTGGAAGTGCGGTGGGGGCCGGATAAATGGCCTCAGGGGGCCACATGCGGCCCGCGGGTCATAGTTTGGGGACCCCTGGTTTAGACAGAACTTTGCCAGGTACCAGACCCTGGGGGCCGCCTCCTGTACTTTATCCCATTTAACCTTCTAACATTCCAGGGGAGGCCGGTGTCCTCACTTCTGATTACAGATGAGACTGAGGCTGCTTGAGGTTAAGTCACAGCAATGGGTGAAACTGGCATCCCAGCCCATGGGCTGCTGGGTTAATCTTGCCAACAGCCTCTGAGAACCACAAAATCTGTCTTAGAAGGATCTTGCAATCTTAGAGACTTAAAAGGTGAGACTCACAGAAATTTTTATTAAAGTCAAATATATACTTAATTTTAAAAAATGTTTGCTTAAGTTAAAAAAGCAAAGTAAGAACCTTCTTGCCCAAAGTAAGTCCCCCTTGCCCAAAGCTGTCTCCCCAAAACCCACTTGCCCTCCTTGGAGGTGACCACAGTTACTTTCTTGGGTCTCTTACTAAATGTAGACACATCAAATACTAGACAGGATTTCTGGGTGGCCTGGTTTCCCAGGACCCGCCCAGCTGCTTCTAGCCCCTGGTCGTCAGTCTCCTGCTATTGTCACTGTCACAGCCAGGGTGAGTTGAAGGGTCTCTTTTGGCTCCTAGAATCCCCCAGCTTCCACCCACCCATCCCTTTAGAAGGGGTTGGTGGCACTCATGAGGTGTTCCTTCTAGCACAGGGAGGCTGGGCCTGTGTTCCCTCCGCCCCTCCTCCAGGGGTCCTCCTCCTCCAGGGATCCTCCTCCTCCAGGGGTCCTCCTCCTCCAGGGGCCCTCCTCCTCCTCCTCCAGGGATCCTCCTCCTCCAGGGGTCCTCCTCCTTCAGGGGTCCTCCTCCTCCAGGGATCCTCCTCCTCCAGGGGTCCTCCTCCTCCAGGGATCCTCCTCCTCCAGGGATCCTCCTCCTCCTCCAGGGATCCTCCTCCTCCAGGGGCCCTCCTCCTCCAGGGGCCCTCCTCCTCCAGGGATCCTCCTCCTCCAGGGGTCCTCCTCCTCCTCCAGGGGTCCTCCTCCTCCAGGGGTCCTCCTCCTCCTCCAGGGATCCTCCTCGTCCAGGGATCCTCCTCCTCCAGGGGTCCTCCTCCTCCTCCAGGGGTCTTCCTCGTCCAGGGATCCTCCTCCTCCAGGGATCCTCCTCCTCCAGGGATCCTCCTCCAGGGGCCCTCCTCCTCCTCCAGGGATCCTCCTCCTCCAGGGGCCCTCCTCCTCCAGGGATCCTCCTCCTCCAGGGATCCTCCTCCAGGGGCCCTCCTCCTCCAGGGGCCCTCCTCCTCCAGGGATCCTCCTCCTCCAGGGATCCTCCTCCTCCAGGGGTCCTCCTCCTCCTCCAGGGATCCTCCTCCTCCTCCAGGGGTCCTCCTCCTCCTCCTCCAGGGGCCCTCCTCCTCCAGGGATCCTCCTCCTCCAGGGGTCCTCCTCCTCCTCCTCCAGGGGCCCTCCTCCTCCAGGGGTCCTCCTCCTCCAGGGGTCCTCCTCCTCCTCCAGGGATCCTCCTCCTCCTCCAGGGGTCCTCCTCCTCCAGGGATCCTCCTCCTCCTCCAGGGATCCTCCTCCTCCTCCAGGGGTCCTCCTCCTCCTCCTCCAGGGGCCCTCCTCCTCCAGGGATCCTCCTCCTCCAGGGGTCCTCCTCCTCCTCCAGGGGTCCTCCTCCTCCAGGGATCCTCCTCCTCCTCCAGGGGCCCTCCTCCTCCAGGGGTCCTCCTCCTCCAGGGATCCTCCTCCTCCTCCAGGGGCCCTCCTCCTCCAGGGGCCCTCCTCCTCCAGGGATCCTCCTCCTCCTTCAGGGGTCCTCCTCCTCCAGGGATTCTCATCCCAGAAAGGCCTGACCTGCTTCTGGTGGGAACCCACACTGTTTGCCCCTGTGGAGAGAAAATAGGAAGTACCTGGAGTCATGGGGTAGGCAGAGGCTAGACTCCCTTTTGCCCTGCAAGATGGGGCTCAGGACAATGCGTCCCCCAACAGAACAATGCCAGATCTCCCTCTCTCCACCTGGAAGGGCAGAGGCCTATACCCAGCCTTACCCAGTGTGGCCGTCTCCTTTTTCAGAAGCCGCCCTGCTCTCTGCGGCCAGGCCGGGCCCCTGTGAGTGCCCCTCCTCTGTCAGAACTCTAGCCTCGCTGCATTATAGTTTCCTGTTTCCTTGTCTGAGGGTGCACTCTGGGAGGACAGGCTCTGCGGAATTCTGAATTTCTTCCCATAGCTCAGCACAGCGCAGATGCTCCATCAGTGATCAGTTAATCCAGTACTTCCCACCCAAATCCACAGTTCCCACTTCTGGGCCCACTGAAAATTACACATCCCTGCCCCTTGAGCTAGCCACAGTCCTGGCTCTGGCCAATGAGATAGGAGCTGAAGTAACATGTCACTTCGTGGAAACCTTTTGGGACAGTACATGATTCTTCCAGCTCTCTTCCACTCGAGGAAGGACCAGGGACATTTGGGTGGAGTCCTTGTTGAGAACAGCAGTAAGCACAGCCCTGTTCCCCCCTTCTAATGGACATGTTGCATGAGTGAGAAGCCTTTGCTGTTTTCAGCCACTGAGATTTGGGGCTTGTTTGTTACACACTTTGAGATTGCCTATCCTGACTGATACAGATCAGGAAAACGGGGATGTTGCCGGCATTTCTGCCTAAAGAGTTGTGATGATCTAAAGAGACGTATGGAATAGGGAATAGATTATGACCTTATCACTCACCCTCCCATGCTGTCTGCCTGGTAATGGCACTCATTTCTCGTAGGTCAGTGCCTTCTCTCCAGATGAATGGCATTCACTCATTCATCTACTCCCTCAGGGAGGTAGTTATAATACCTGCATTGTAACGGAGATGAAATGCATTAATGTATGTAGCATCCTTAGAAGAGCTTGGCACATGGTACATAACATACAAATGTTTCTATTATTATTATTGATTTTTTTAGTTCATTCAACTGCCTTTACTGAGCCTCGCTGTGTTTCCTAGACAGTGGAGTACAGAGCAGAGCTCATTTCTTCCTGCCTCGGAGGAGGTAGGCCCAGGAAAGAACAGCAGGACCAGCGCGTGGGCCCAGGAGAGAGCACAGTGCTCTGGGATCCTGACAGAGCAGGGACCTCACGTCGGCCTGGTGCATGGGTTCTGGGGTGGCCTTGTGCTCTGAGATGGAGCCCAGGGGGCTGGCTGGGCTGGCAGCAGCAGGCATAAGTCCATAAGCCCCCAGCCCGGGAGCCAGAACGTGCTTTGACAGTTCTTTGCACAGCACCCACCTGGAACTCGCTCCTCAGCAGTGGAGCTGGATGGGGGCGGGGGCGGAATGTCAGAGCAGCTGCTTCAAGCCTGGAAGCATCTTCCTCCACCTTCGTTGGGGAGGAAGACAAGACTCCAGCCTTCAGCACCAACCCCTGGCCTCAGGTGAACAGTCTGAGCCGCTGTCTGGTCTGTGGCCCCCACCATCTGCTCAGCCCTGTCCTCATGCCCGGTCCAGCCTCAGCCGGCTGAGGAAGGGGGCTGAAGGCGAGTGGAGGGGGTGGAGGTTGGGGCGGGCTGGGCCGTGAGAGGACAGAGATGGCGGTCAGGAAGGCCGACCAGGGAACCAGGCACTAAGGAGACAGGCAGAGGGAGTGAAGGTGGAGGGGAGGAAGGGGCTTCTGGGGACAGGCGCCTCGGGGACAGGTGGTGGAGGCCCAGGCCAAGCCGTGAGTTTGCCTCCATCTGATCACAGTCCCCTTTGCGTGGAGAACTTTGACCACCAGAGCCCAAGAGGACCTGGGCAGTGTCAGATCACCAGAGCTGTTATAGCTGGAGAGACTGAGGCCCAGAGAGGGCATGTGACCCCCAGACACACAGCCAGTGAGGGGCTTCCCGGCATCTTGGGATTGGGGCCTTCTGTTTTACTGGGAAAGCCTGACCTAAGGGATGGCCATGTTTCTGTTGCTGGTGTGTGTGGCCCTGCACTCTGTTCTTGTCCTCCCCTTCCCACGGGGCTGACCCTGCAGGGGAAGGGTTGGACATCGTGACTACCATCTACCATCGCCTGACAGTGCAGATGGTGAGGTCAGACTTTGCCTGTGGCACATGCCACACTGGCCACACCCTCCTGTGGCGTGCTTCCTGAGCAGCAGAAGTGGGGAACTCACCTCCGTCTCCCCAACTCTCCTGCGGGTGTCAGCCACCCAGCCGTGACATCAGGCCTGCGCCAGAAAGCACGATGTGGACTAGAAGTTGGAACTGAGTTTCGTGGGGACAGAGACAGGGCGCAGAGCACCCGTTTTGCTGGGTGGATCATAGAGGGGAGAATGGTTCTGGGGCTGGTGACTGACTGTGACTGACACTCAGCTTTGGGATGGAAGCAGGAGCCAAAGCCCCCACAGTGGTCCAGTTGTGTAGTATGTTTTGGGAAGTTGTTCCTGTAATTTTTTTTTTGACAGAGACAGAGAGAGATAGATAGGGACAGACAGACAGGAAGGGAGAGAGATAAGAAACATCAATTCTTTGTTGCAACTCCTCAGTTGTTCATTGATTGCTTTCTCATATGTGCCTTGACCTGGGGGCTACAGCAGAGCAAGTGACTGCTCAAGCCAGCGACCTTGGGCTTAAGTCAGCGAACTTGGGCTTCAAGCCAGTGACCTTTGAGCTCAAGCCAGTGACCATGGAGTCATGTCTATGATCCCACGCTCAAGCCAGCAACCCCGCACTCAAGTTGGATGAGCATGTGCTCATGCCGGCGACATTGGGGTTTAGAATCTGGGTCCTCTGTGTCCCAGTTCGATGCTCTATCCACTGTGCCACTGCCTGGTCAGGCTATTCCTGTAATTTTTTTAAAATAATTTTTTGCTTAGATTAACTAGAATAGATTGTGTTGTCTGTAACTGACGTCTGATCAATATTTACACTTTCTCTGAAGTATACAGGACAGTCTCTGAAGTCCTGACTCAGCAACCCTTTCACCCCCCCCTCCCCCCCCCCCCACACACAAGAAAGCAGGCATTTTTTCTCATAGTATCCATCTATCATTCCCAGGGGAGCTTTATGATTTGCCCTACTGGGTCAGTCCTTCTGTCCTAGACCAATCACATTTGCTAGAGATATGAGAGAATAGTGATTGATTGGTCAGACCTGGATCATTTTCCTCGCATTATGGTCTGGGTCAGGCTCTATTCCTAGGAGAGGGGATGAGACAGCTTGGAGCAGATATGAAACACTAGCTGCCAAGTCTGTCTGGTGCTGCCCGTCACAGGGTGGCACTATTCACCAATCCCACAGGGGGCATGGCTGTAATTAAGCCCTGAGGGCGGAAGATTACTATAAGAGCCCCAGAGTGCCTGCCTGCTCATGAGCGATCATGCTTGTTCTCCATCCCTCCCACCATGGAGGGACACAGAACCGTCCCCATATGTAGCCTGGGAGACAGGCAGGGAGACGGGGTCTTGGCCCAGGCCTCCTAATTCCCATCTACTGCTGTCCCTAGAGTCAAGCATACCTAGGCTGTGTGTAACTCTGACCAGGGTCTCCGTTCCAGCCCCAGGGCTCTCCTCCTCAGAGTCACGAAGACAGAGGTGTGTATCAGTAAGATGATGTGTATCAAAGTGCCTGTCCTGTGGCCTGGCCACAGCAGGCTCCTGGTGATAGTGACGGTGACAGCAGCACTTAATTCCGTTCCTGCAGAGCAACTTGCACATTGCCGGGGTGACTAGACTCCCTGTGGGTTGGGTTCAATTTAGAACTTGGTCCACATAGCAGCAGCTTTGTCCCAGGCCCACCTGCTGCAGCCTGGTTCTGTGGGCCTGTCTGCTGATGCCCAGGCCTGAGGGGCAAGCAGAAGGACAGCAGCCGGCTCCACTGGGCCACCACCTCATCCTCCACTGGGCCTCCACCTCATCCTCCACTGGGCCTCCACCTCAGTCCTCCACTGGGCCTCCACCTCAGTCCTCCCCACTAAATCTGGCCAGACTGGAGGCCGAGGCCTGGGCTCTAATCCTGCCTCCACCATAGGCCTGCTGCAATCTCTCAAGCCTCTGTCTCCTTAAGAATGAAAAGGGGTTGAGGTTTTTTGCTGGGTTTCCCAAAATGGAAGGACAATGTTAGCACTTCCAGTCCTAGTTCTCATGCACGCAGCATTTTTATACAGTTGTGATCATGTTAGTAGATGCAGTCTGGGGTCCTGGCACTTCCTCTTACAGCATATCACAGTCTTTAGATATTCCAAGAGTCTCTAATGAGGCTCTGTGATAAAGGATGTTAGCGAGAAAACCATGAGAAACAGGGACTTGGCTTGGAGGCAGAACCTGAGTCAGATAAACAGGCCCCCTGGGGCTGGAGAAGCACGCAGAGGGCCCCTGGGGGAATCACGCTGGAGAGAGCTGGAACTGGCAGCGTGACATCTCCAGCCCTCAGCTCCCCCATCTGTGAAATGGGAACGTTGAACTAGCTGATACTTGAAGCCCCTCGAGGCTTGGGGGTTCCAGAGGTCTGTGACCTACAAACTGACCAGAATATTCTTGGCACGCCAGGTGCTACAGGGAATAAGGTGGGAGGAGGCGTGAACCTGCCCGCAGTGATCCACAAAGCCAGGCCACAAAACCTAATTCAAGAACTATAATTCAAGGATTATAAAGAAGAAAAGTACAGAATCCCAAGTACAGCAATGCAGACAACTGCACTTGAACCTGACCTTAGCCCAGGCGGCTGGAGCGGGGCCCATGCTTCCAGAGGCTCCAAGGAAGACAAGGCTGCTCTGGAGGAAGGCCTGGGAACTTTGTCAGTGTCCCCACAGCCCCGCACAGAGTCAGGGCCCAGTGAGCGTGTGGTGAAGGGACCTTGTATACTCAAGGTGAATGCGACCTAGGAATATGTTGGGGAAAGGGGCTTGAGCAGAAAGGCCTGGAAGAGCAGGAGAAGACTGGGCTGCTTTGCCAGGAGGCAGGAGAGCTCAGGATGTGACCACTGCCTTCAAATATTTACGGTACGCCATGTGGAATATGGATTAGATGTGTGCTGGTGGTCCAAGGGGCGGGGCCGGGCCAGTGGGAGCAGTGAGCTCAGGCCAGGCCCAGCTCAGGAAGGACGGGCCCACACTGCTGAGCTCCCAGTGGTGCAGGTGTGGCAGGGGGGCAGAGGCAGTGAGAGAGGAGAAGGCATCAGGTCAGCCAGGGTCCACCTGGTTTGAGTGAGAGCTTCTCTGTCACAAGGTGTCACCTGCCAGCAGCTGCTCTCAAACTAGCTCTCCCTGTTGGGGCTGTGGCTGGTGGAGGGGCATGGCTGGGAGCCCCATCTGGACACACCCTAGGTCCCTGGGCTCGTGTGGTTCTGAGCCTGGCAAGGAGCCCCTGTGACCTGTGTCCTGAGTGGCTGCGGTGGGAGTTCAGGGAGTCCCTCCTATGGGGTGTGTGTGTGGGGAGGCTGGGGTAGGGGGAAGTATCTTCCTGGCATGGGGGTGAGGGTGTTCTGGGAACAGCCAGGAAATGGTCACAGTGATAGTGACAATAATGATAGGAGTCATAGTCATCATCATCATCAAAAGTGAGAGAGACAAAGCCAAGTTTCCCACCATGTCCATCCTCCATCTTCCCTCTTCCTTCCGAAACAACTGAGTATGTTTGTCGCGGCCCAGTGAGCACACCACCGTCCAGGCTCCTTTGCAGCGAGGGCGATCACTTCTGGCCAAGGACATGCAAGTAGAAGTCAGAGGCCCTGATTTCTGACTTCCGGGAGGGCCCTGAGAAAGCTATGGTTTTCCTGTTTGGTCCCCGACTCTTGGCTTTGTGTGTCTCTGTGCTTGCTCCTTCCTGCATCCTGCTGAGGAAGACAGGGCAGGAGAGAGCCCAGGGTGTTTGGGAAGCAGGATCTGGGCTGTTACAGAAGGAGTGACAGTGTGCCTGGTTTACCCCGACATCTTCATTGCCTCGACCGCGCAGGGCTTATAGAAGGCATAACCTAGATGTTACTGAAGGAATGAACTTATCTCTGTCTATTCAGCAAACACCTCTGCAGACAGTGGCTTCTTTATGCTGAGCTCTGTACTGGGCACACTAGGAGTCTGATGGGCAAGGCAGTGTGTCCTCCTCTGTAGCAGATCTGAGCTTAACAGGGAGCCATGTCTGCTGCAAAAGGAACAAAGCCCTGAGCGGAAACGCCAGGATCTGGTGGGGAGAGGGGCTGGGCCGTTGTCACAAGTTTTGGGCTGCACTCCCCACCGAGTAAACCGGGTATCCAGGTATAGGGCCTATGAAATACCTCCCCCTTGACCCTCTCACAGCACCAGTGCGCAGGCCTGCCCCGTTACGCCGCCTGTATCCCCAGCACCCAGAACAGCCTGGCACCCTGTGAGTGAAGGAATGATCAGATGGCAGCTCGGAGTCTAGCAGGGAGGCCAACAAAGAACCCCCCAGGGAAGTCCGCTGATGAGTGGTGTGATGCGAGGGACGTTCAGGGCACCTGTGGAGGGAGCAGCCGCCCCCTGAGGGAGGTTCCCTGCGCGGGGCCCAGCCTCGCCCTGCTACCTCAGCCTGCCCTGCACCTCCAGCTCCTGGAAACGATCTCCGCTTCCCTCGCGGAGCAGACAGACACAGGCGGGGCAGTCAAACCAGGACCGCAACCCCAGCTCTGGCCCTTCACGGTGTTGTGTGCTCGGGAGAGTTGCAGGCCTCAGACTTCTCATCTGTAGGTGGGAAGACGACATCCATCCTCCTGTGAGGTTGTCCGTGGGGATTAAATGCAGAGCTGTGTGGGCAAGTGCTTGTCAATCGCAAAGAGCGGAACAGGTGGGAGTGTTGCTCTCCACGCCTCCCCTGCATTGGTTTGAGGGTTCCTGACCCAGATGAGTCTTTGCTGCCCACACAGAGACGTCCCCCTCCCAGGTTTGCCTCACTGGTGCCTCACCGATGCCCGAGATGATGATGATGGTTCTTCTTCATTTTTAAAAAAAGTTGTATTGACTTTACAGAGAGAAAAAGGGGGAAGGGAAAGAGGGGGGAGAGAAAGAGAGAAACATTGATTTGTTGTTCTCCTTACTTATGCATTCATTGGTTGATTCTTGTGTGTGCCCTGACCGGGGATCGAACACGCAACCTTGGAATATTGGGGACAACGTTCTAACCAACTGAGCTACCAGACAGGGGCCAGTGCCTGGGACTCCGTCACTAAGGGTTTCTCTCTGCTTTGTTTCTGGTCCTGGGAGGAGACAATGAATGGTCTTCACGTTGTGGGTCATTAACTCTTTGGAGTTGATGAACTGTCCACACACTCTTCAAGGGTGGGGTGGGCAAGGAAAGAACATAGGGAGGGAGAGGGCAGCAGGGTGGCCTGGGGAAGCCCAGCCTCTTCGGTTTCCCCCAAGGGGCAGGGGCCTCTGGGGCCAGCATTTGTGCCCAGTGAACCATCCAGGGGCATGACTCAGCAGGTTGAATTAAACCACAAAAGGCAATTATGCTCCCTGGTTTCCTGCCAGTGGTGAGCCACCCCTTCCTCCCGCACATGCTGGAGGTGTTTCTCGGCCCCCCTCAATGCCACGAATGTCTCTGGGTCCCCCTGATGTGGGCTCTGAAGTGCGAGACTGGAGCACAAGGGTGTGATGAAGGGGTCAGTGTGAGGCCTCCAGGGCTGGACTGCTGGGTAGGAAAGTGCCTTGGCCTCCAGGCACCTTCACACACTGTCTCAGCCGCATTGAACTAGGACAGCCCCACGCCGGGCCTCTGGCTGCGCTCTGTCTTGTGCCCGGAACACACTTCTTCCTCCGCAGGCTCCATACTGAGATTAAACTTAGATATCGCTTCCTTTAGGAAGCCCACCCGATGCCCCAGAAAGGGTGAGGTGCCCCTTCTGAGGGTTCCCACAGCCCCTGTCACGTCTCCAGCACGTTCAGAGACTCAGCTGGGCACATCTGGTGTCAGCATTGGACCTGTCGAGAAGTGGTGTGCTTAAACATTTGCTGGATGAGTAAATGAAGGGTAAGTGTCCTCTCAGCGCCACACCTGGGGTTAAAACAGGCCCGGCCCAGAGCTGTGGATCCCTGCTCAGCTGTTCTGACCATACCCACCTCCTGTGGTGCATTTGATTCTGTCGTTGACTTGGCAAACATTTACTGAGCAGCAGCTGTGTGCCCAGCCGGCGGCAGACCCCTGGGGATGGATGGGAGGGAATAAGACGAAGCCCTTAGCCTCCCAGGGAAGGCCGCTCACCAACCATCAGGTAGACACAGGCTGCGATGTCAGGTGGTCACGTACTCGGAAGGAAAATAAACCAGGGAAATGGGACAGGAATGGTGACAGGAATGTCGATTTCTATTATTTATTATTTTAAAAGCTTTTATGATGAAAATATCGACCACAGGGAAGGGTAGAAAGAATGGAGCTAAGAACCCCCGGCACCCACGCCCAGCACGGCGGTCTCGTTTCCTGTGTCCAGCACCCCATCCCCTGCCTCGAAAACTGATTCTTCTAAGCCAAGGGGGTGCCTGTTTCAGGTAGGATGAGCAGGGGAGCCTTTCTGAGGAGGGGGTGTTTCAGCAAAGCCCTAGGTGGGGTGTGAACAGCTATGGGGGAAGAATGTTGTGGAGGGGAGGGGGACCAAGGGCCACATTCCTGGGGGGGCTGAGGTCTGGCAGGTTTGAGGAAGAGGAGGAGCTGGCTTTGGCGGGACACACAGTGGGGGATCCGCGCGGCCAGGGGCTGCCCACTGAGCGAGGAAGTCGAAAACAGGGTCTCAGAAACAGAAAGCCCCTACAGCCAGAGGGGCTCTAGCTACTGGTTTGCAGACGTGGTCTGAGCCTCAGACCGGCACGTCCCTTGGTCATTGTGAGCCTCGAATGTGTTACTTCATGTTTCTGATTTGTGGTTTCTCCTCTGCAAGGAAGGACACAGCTGCCCACCTCCCAGGATCACCTTCTTACTTCTCCTTTTCTGCCACCTATAGTCCTCACGGTTGTAAGGGGCTTCTGGTCTGTTCTGTGCGGCTCAGACTAAAGCATGGTATTGACAATTCCAGGGAAGGAGCAGGAAACAGGGCCATCCTGTCCCAGCTGCCTGCCTGGCCTCTCAGCCCGGTGCCTACCCTCCGCGTGGTCCCATGAGCTCGGAGGCCCCTGCCTCCGCCTCCCCCCCCCCCCCCCCCGACCAGTGACCAGGCCTGGGTCCCCTGGAAGCCAGGCTGTTGGAAGCTGAGAGCAGAGCAGAAACGACAGGTTTATTTCGGTTCCCCTCCTGTCCCTCTTCCCATGGTGACTTCTGGACTGGGAAGGGCAGGCTCTGGTCCTGGGTCTGGGGATTTGGGCTGAGGGGGGCTGGGAAGGAGCATGGACTCCTCACCACGTGATCTCAGAAGAGCTGCTGAACCTCGCTCAGCTCGTTTCTTGCATCAGTGGAACGGGGATAATGGAATACACCTCCCAGGACTGTTGTGAGAATTAAACGAGGGCTTTTGGAAGGAAAACAACCCACGGTTGAATTCTGGATCAACTTGCTTACATTCTGGGTGACCTGATTCCACCTTTCTGAGCCTCAGTTTCTAAATCTGCAAAACAGAGGGAAAGAGCACTGGCTCCTGAGTGTTAGGATGAAATGAGTCAGTGCCTAGAAAGCCCAGGCAGGAAGCCCTCCCTCAACAACACACACTGCTCCTTCCCCGCCCCCATCCCTTCCTCTGGGACCTCACGGACCTCAGGGGAGGAAGGGCTCTCTGTTTCTCTCTCCAAGTGGGTGAGGACTTCCCCGGCCCTGCCCTCCGTCTTGGCCTGGTCCCGGGTTCCACACTGCCCCCCCCCCCCCACTCATCCCCTCCCCTGCCTCTGGAGAACCAACCTGGAGCCGTGGCCGGGCCCTCCTGCTCCTCAAGCGGGGAAGACCTGGATCAGTGCATCGTGATGGGGACTTGGGCTGACTGCTGCTCCCACTACTCCAGAAGCAGGTTCCGTTCCATGATCCATTTATCAATGAGAGAGTCAGGAATTTACATGAAGACCCAGGTCTGTCTGACTCCGAAGTTCGCACCCTCTGTTCCCGCTTTTCCACGTGGGCTGTACACATGTGGGGGGCTCTGCCTGCTTACCCTCATGAAACCAAAGAGCCAGAAAACAGAGCAGGTGCTTGAGTGGCCGAGGGTACAGGTGAATGAATGAATGAACGACAAGCCAGTGAGGGAGGGAATAAATGAGTGACAGTGTGGAGGTCCTTCATCTCCCCTTCCCCCACATTCTACCCCAAACATCTTCCCCTCACCCACCATTGCCCTGGACCCCTCCTCTGCCACGATAGACAGATCCCCACCCTCACCTGCAGCCCACCTGCATCCTCAGAGTGCTGTAAGAGGGTTGCCTTGGCAACCATAAGTTTCCAATTGAAGCAAAAAGTTCCTACTGCGGTTTGCAATAGAGAATGACAGGGGTAGAAGCAGTGGAGAAGGTTGCCACAGCAACTAGAATATTTAAGTCAAACTTCGTGGTCTCAATGTGGGGAGATTAGCTTAGCAAGCCAGATAGACTCGGCCCCCTTGCCAGGTACAGCTGCCGCCTCCCTGAACTGCATTCTGTGGGGAGGGAGCCGGCCTGGCCTGGGCACAGGCGCCAGAAGGTGATCGGCCTGGCTTTGCACAGGACAGCTT
Organism: Saccopteryx bilineata; assembly: GCF_036850765.1. Lineage (NCBI taxonomy): Eukaryota > Metazoa > Chordata > Mammalia > Chiroptera > Emballonuridae > Saccopteryx > Saccopteryx bilineata. Next base: position 91,413,757 of record NC_089490.1, on the reverse strand, counting down.
CCAGGGAATGGAGCCTCTGAGGATGGCTTGTGTCCTTGTTTATCTCCATGTTGCATTGTACTCTTTGTCATACACCCCACCCCCCTTGTTAACTAGTCTGTCCTTTGTCCCCTGCAGAAGCAGGCCAGGACTCTCAGCACTGACGAGAGTGCTCCCTGGGTCTGGCTTGGTCAGCAGCGTTAAAAGAAAATGAGCTCCTCTTTCTAGGGAGGAGAGAGAAACTGAGGCCAGCGGTATAAGGGGAGGGACTGAGATTGAGGCATAGACAAGGCCACTGAGAGGGAATCAGGCCCTTTGGCCCCCTGGGGGGCTGTCTGAGCACTCACAGGACCCCCTTTCAGCTCCTGATCTGGCAGAGCTGGCTCAGAGGGGAGCTGGCTGCACCCGCTGAGTCCCACCTGCCCTGGACAGTGTCAGCCCCTGGCTTCTGCCCTCTGTCCTCTCCACCTGCTCCGATCCTGTCCCCTAACCCTGTGTAAAAACCATGTAGACTCAGATCATGGTTGAACTCAGCACAGCCTTACTAATGGGGTGAGCTGCACATTTCACCCGGCCCCTGTCCCAGCACGGTCCCCTTAGCTACAGCCGTCCCAGCAACTCTGCCCCCCCCCCCCCGTGCCCCAGCCTCCCTCACTCCGTCCTCCCAGCCCCTGCCCCTGCCCCTGTCCCAGCACGGTCCCCTTAGCTACAGCCGTCCCAGCAACTCTGCCCCCCCCCCCCCCCGGTGCCCCAGCCTCCCTCACTCCGTCCTCCCAGCCCCTGCACCTGCCGCCCCTGCCTGGATCACGCTCCTCCCCTTTGCCTCACGTGCCCTGGCCTGGGTCACACCACTCTTCTCCACTTTCTTGGTTGATGGTGTCACACTCGGAATGTCCATCTCCATGCGACAGGAACTCTGTTTCTCTTATCTACCACCTTCTGCCCAGAGCATGAAACAGCGCCTGGTCCCTGGAGGTGCCCAGGGAATATGTGTGGGAAGACTAGAGGGGTTGCTGCCCAGGTGTCCCAGTGGTGAAGGGAGACTAAGAATCACACTTGCCCCGGGGGTCAGGTCAAATGCCACTCGGAAGTGCCTGGCACTGGGCAGGACTTTGGTGCCAACAATCCATTGCTCTTAACTTTCAGAATTGTGTGAAGTGAGTCAGTTCCAGTTTGTGGTAGGCCCTGTGCGTGTTTGTGTTAGACTAACCTCCACCCACCCTCCGGGGCCGTGGATCCGGCGTGGCTGGCTCTGTGCATATAGAACGCTTTAAAATAGTTGTGGAATTCCTTCCCGTTCAGCAAACATTTATGTGCTCATTAAGTCTGCTCCTGAGAAAGGGGGACAGGACCACACGTGTCCTCACTGTGTTGTGTGTGAGGTCCTGCAGTGGCTTCCTCTGTGTCATCTCCCTGAGCCCCTTCACCAGCCTGGAGAGGGAGGCAGGTGGGGACACTGAGGCTGGGAGAAGCCACCGGGGTTGCTCAGGGTAAAACAAGGCTGAGATTTAACTGCACATCTGTTTTGCTGGCTTTAAGGTGGAAATGAGGGAGACAGCTCCCTTCTCTCGGTGGAAGGGACTCCTACTGTCCCAGGTCCTTCCCAGCCTCCTACTCTTCTTTATTTATTTTTATTTTTTTATTTTATTGATTTTAGAGAAAGGAGGAGAGAGAGAGAGAGAGAGGAAGAGAGACAGAAACATCGATCTGTTCCTGTACGTGCCCTGACCAGCGCACGGGTATGACACTCAAACCAGCTGGGCCGTTTGGCCAGAGCACCCTGCTCCTTCCTCTCCTAAAGCCCTCTGCCAGTTTGTCTAGTCATCCCCAGACATCGTGTTGGTCCCCGCCCAGACCAGCTCTCTTGTAGAAACAGTCCTCTGGGTCCCGGCCACAGGAACTAGGTGCCACAGTGCCCAGGACCCGAGCTCTGTCACTTCTACTTAGTGCTGTCCTGTGAGACAGGAACAGAGAGAGGGGGACAGAAAGAGAGCCGGAGAAGGAGGAAGAGTATTAGAGACAGACGAGGATGGAGACAGACGAGGACAGAGATAGAGGGGGAGAAAAAAGATGGAGAAGGAGACAAGGGCAGGGCAGAGAGGGTCAGAGAGAGAAACAGATGGAGAGGAGGAGGGAGAGGTGGGTCCCTAGGAGTGGTGCAGAGAGACAGAGACATTCAGGATGGGGTGTTGGGGCACTCAGTGGAAGGACAGTCCCGCATGCTGCTCCCCTACCCCTCTCCACTGCTCTCCCGCCCTCAGCCTCGCTCTAGCTCCCCACCCCCCAGCAAGCACCTTTCCTTCTGGCCCTGCTGTGAGGCTGCAGGCAGGGTGGCAGGTCAGGACCCCCAGGTCAGTCTGGCCTGGGCTCCCAGCTGCGCGAGAATGAGCCTCATTCTCCTCTTCTGTCAAAGGGGAGAGTAGTACCTCCCTCCCCGGGGCTTTGACACACATGTGAGGCTGGCCCATGGAAAGGCCGACAGCAGACAGCAGGAGCACCCACTGGGAGAGCAGTTTCTCCTTTCCACTTCCCGCCACCCCCTCTCCGGCCTCCCTCTGCTGCCCCGTCCTGGGACGTTCTCCAGGGCCTCACCTCACTCCGGGACCAGGGTCCTCCTAGAGCTCTTGATGGGTAAATATTTACACCTAGAGGCTGTGCTGGGGAATGTCCCCACCCTCTATTAAATAAACATGTCACTGAAGAAAAAAGGGTCCCCTGATCATGTCCCTTGCCCCCCCCCCCCACTTTGGCCTAGAGCAGGGCCTGCAGCAGGAGCCAAGGGAGCTCATTAGATGCTGTGCAAGGTCGTGCAGTCCACAGGATGTTTTCTGTCCACCTAGTCCTCACGAGAACCTTCAGGCATTCGTGGCGTTATGGCTCACCCTGAGCAACTGGGCCAGAATAGCACACCTAGTCATGATGGAGATATAACTTGAACTCAGGTCTGTTTTTTAAATTTTTTTATTTTTCTGAAGTTGGAAACAGGGAGGTAGTCAGATAGACTCTCACATGCGCCCGACTGGGATTCACCCGGCATGCCCACCAGGGGGCGATGCTCTGCCCATCTGGGGCGTCGCTCTGTTGCAACCAGGGCCATTCTAGCGCCTGAGGCAGAGACCATGGAGCCATCCTCAGCGCCCGGGCCAACTTTGCTCCAATGGAGCTTTGGCTGCGGGAGGGGAAGAGAGAGACAGAGAGGAAGGAGAGGGGGAGGGGTGGAGAAGCAGATGGGCGCTTCTCCTGTGTGCCCTGGCCGGGAATCGAACCCGAGACTCCTGCACGCCAGGCCAACGCTCTACCGCTGAGCCAACCGGCCAGGGCCGAACTCAGGTCTGTTGATCACACTTGAACTGGAATATTCTCTCTGAAACCAGGCTGGGACGTAAGACAGAGAGGCCGGGCTGAGAGCAGCTGCCTGCAGGTCAGTGAGCCCGAGGCCCTGTACACAGTTCCTGGGCGGGTGCTGGGCGCATCAGAAGACACCCCAAAACCCTAGGCAGTCTGCCTGCCCATCTCATATTCCGGGGTTGAGGGGTGGTCACCTTCTCCTGGTGGCAGCTCATGCCAGGGACCCAGATGGGGAAGGGAGAAGACGGTGCCAGGGCAGTGCCAGCAGGTCTGGGGGCCTGGGGCACCTCCGGAGTCAGGATTCTTGTTTCCTGGGAAAGTTTATCCAGTGGCCACCCAGGCACTCTGCTGAGGTGGCAGGGGGCCAGAAAAGGCCCTAGTAGCTTTTACTCTAAGCAAAGTGTGTCAACCCTGCTGTTCCTTTGTGACCCACGTCCTACTGTAGATGAACTAGAGAAACGGACTCTGACCCATACTTACATGAAAGGGTGATTCATTCGCTCCTTTTGTAAAAGTGGAGTCAGGCGGCCAAAAGTTGAGCTCCTGTGATGCCTATGTCTTGTTCAGTGACCTGGAGGCAGGCAAACACTTTCCTTCTCAAAGCCTCGGTTTCCTCATCTGTACAATAGGTTGACTATACTATAAACCAAAGTGACTGTTCTGCGTGGTCCAGCCTTGGCTTAGCAACTCATGCCAAGAATCACAGTCTGACAACCAAAAGTAATGAAAGGAACTTCAGTTCTTTACTTTCCAGGAAGCCCCATAGTGGGCAGGAGGGTTGGGGTCCAGGAGAAGTTTATCTCCAATTCATGGCAAAATCTAGAAGTTCTCTCTTTTGCAAACACTTGCTCTTTTTTTCTCAGTACTCTCCATGTGAACTGGAGTTGCTTTATTCCTTTATCCTCATCTTGTAACCATCGAATTCCCCAGACGCTGAGCCCAAGCTGCTGTCAGCGTCCTCCCACTCTGCCCCTGGCCTTTGCTTAGATTTCAACATGTTGGCCCAAACATGTCTCCCCTTTAGGGTTCTTTTCCCTCTGCCCAGTGACACAGTTTCACACACCGAGAGGACAAAGGAGCCGTCTCAGCCCTCAGAGAACCGGGGGGGGGGTAAGAAGGGTGCCCCACGTTCATACTGACTTTCCTTGTGACCCGTTAATGGGCCACAATGCTGGGAGCTGACATTTATGGTCTGTGTGCCAGCACCATGCAAATCTAATACGGCCCTGTGAGGACAGGCCTGTGATGGGCCCTCTGTACAGCTAAGGAATCCAGGGTCCTGGGAAGTTAACTTGCCCACACTAGTAGGTTAGTGGGACCAAGTTCAAGTTCAGGCTGTCTGACTTCAGAGCTCACCCTTGGCCACCATCCTGCTGTGTTGGTGCCCACGTCCCCAGAGGCAGGACCACAGAATCCATAGGCCCATGAGAGCATGTTCAGAGGCTCGGAAGGGGCTTGGCATGTGGTGCTGATAAATTTTGACTCACTGATGGACCAGTCAGTTAACTGAATGAAACTTGGAGTGGGTTTTATTGTGTATGTATGCATATATGCTATCTCTGAAAAGCCAGGTTTTCTTATGCTATGTTTTTGCCAAAGTGGAGGGCAGTGGTAGGCAAGGCATGGGCTCTGATCTAATGGGACAAGCCTGAGAACCTAGGTGTTCATTAGTAAGGGGTTCTCATATGTGCTGAGCCAGCTGCGACCCCCCATAATCTGTGGGATGTGGACACGGTCAGGAGGGCCCTCCAACTGTGAGAGCAGACAGTGGGGTCTTGTGAGGAGTCCTGGCAAGGCCTCTTTCCAGCTTTGTGGTTTTAGACAAGTTCTTTGATCTTTCTGAGCATGAATTTTGGCTTTTGGATGTTAATGCTCCCTTGTAAAGTTGTTGCAAGGCTTGGAACTCATGATACAAAATGTCTGGCACTCACCTTGCAGAGGGACAGCACCTGAGTAACCCAGGGTTTCTCAGCGTTGGCACTGTTGACACTGGAGGCTGGGTAAGTCTTCCTCGTGGGGCTGTCCTGTGCATGGAAGGTGTTGGGCAGCATCCTCGGTCCATACCCATTGGATGACAGCAACATCTTTCAGGTTTGACAACCCAAAATGCCGTCATATATTGACAAATGTCCCTTGAGGACAAAACTAGCCCTCATCAAGAGCAATAAGAAAAATCATAGCTGTTGTTATTATCAATAAAAAAGAGTGATTTTTTTTTTTTGAATACAGGCCACAATGAAGGCAGTCTCAGGTCTGGGATGTTAACCTGTGCACGGGGCAAGCCTCCGCTTATGATATGATTAGAAACACAGGGACTATCGCTAGATAGGAGTTGGGCTGTTTAATCTGGAGAAGAGAGAACCTGCAAAGACACTGATACCTGTCTTTGAACAAACGATCCTGCCATGCACGGGTGATGAGAGCACAGGGCTCACAGCCTGCTCAGTGTTCCTCAGCCCTGCAGACAAGCCGTGAGGCTGGAGCCCACTGCTCCTATGAATGAGGGAATGAAGGCTTAGCTGGGTCGCTCACCAGAGGTTCCAGGCCCCAGGTTATTCAGGCCTGCGGTATGGTCTTCTCTGTGTGGGTGTATTAGTCTCCTATTGCTAATAGCAATAACAAATGATGACTGACTCAGTGGCTTATCTTATGATTCTGTAGCTCAGCAGTCTCGTGTGGACAGTCTGGGGCTCCAAGCGAGATGCTGGCAGGGCTGCTCCTCCGGGGAACATCTGCTTCCTCACCTCTTCCATCGCCTGCATTCCTTGAGTCTCGGCCCCTTCCATCTTCCAAGCCATGGACAGTGGCCAGTCCTTCTCACTTTGCACCCCTGTGGTTTTCTCCTCCACCTCCCTCTTCCACTTTTTTTTTTTTTTAAAGATTTTATTTATTGATTTTACAGAGAGAGGAGAAAGAGGGATGGAAAGTGAGAAGTATCAACTCATGGTTGCTTCATTTTAGTTGTTCACTGATTGTCTGTTATATGTGCCCCGACCAGGCAGCCCAGGGTTTTGAACTGGTGACCTCAGCAATTCCATGTCAATGCTCTATCCACTGTGCCACCACAGGCCAGGCCCTCTTCCACTTTTAAGAGCCCTTGTGATGATACTGGGTCCACCCACATAATCCAGGATATTCTCTGTATTTTATGGTCAGTTGATGAGCAGCCGTAATTTCACCTGCAACCCTAATTCCCCTTTGCCATGTAACATAATAATACGTTTGCAGATTCCAGGGATGAGGATGTGGACTTCTTTGGGGCACCATTATTTTGCCTACGACATACGGGGTTCAGAGGGCAAGGAACTATGTGGGCACATGGCAGTTGGGGAGGCTTCTCAGAGGAGGCTTCTCAGATCTGCCCACCTGGAGCTGAGGGCCTATGAGGGGAGGGCGACACAGACCAGATGGAGCCCGACGCTTCAGAGACGTTCTGTGCCTGGCTGGGGATTTCTGACTCGATTCTTAGGAGTAATGGGGAGCCACAGCAGGTTAGCAAGCAAGGTTAGGGCAGGAGCACACTGCAAGCTTCCTGTGGGAAAGGCACCTCTGCAGATGGTTCAAGGATGGGGCAAGGTGGGGGCGGCAGGAGGCAGGAGAGCCACCTGGGCGAGGAGGTGGGGTAGGGGAGGGGACAAGGGGTGGACACTGAGGTGGCATGTGGTAAGGGGCAGTGCAAGGGCTTTGCGGTGGACGCAGGGGAGGCTCAGTTCTGTTCCTTCCCAGCTGTGTGCACGGGCAAACTTGGCTTCCCTTTCGGAACCTCAGTTTTCTCGTGGGAATGGAAGCAGTGGGCAGGGGCCTGCAGGACAATCCTGAAGCCACTCTGCTTTCTTCTCTGCTGATTGTTAGTCCTCGTGCCCATGTGGCACTTGGCATCTTCAGATGCCTTGACGTCTCCATTCTGCTCCCTACGGCCAGTGTGTCACTAGGTGGGGGTGCAGGGTGCCAGCAGGGACTGGGTCGCAGAAGATGCATGAGTGACAGTCCCGGGTCCCGGGACCCTGACCGGCGCTGCTCACCGTTGCCTCTCCCAGCATTCTCCTTGACCCCGGGACCGGACCGGCGCTGGTCACCGTTGCCTCTCCCAGCACTCTCATAGACCCCGGGACCGGACCGGCGCTGCTCACCGTTGCCTCTCCCAGCATTCTCCTTGACCCCGGGTCTGATTGCATCAGCTTTAAGGAGTTTTAAAAACTGCACGGGAAGGGCTGGTGCCCGCATCTGCGCACAGGTTTCCTCATCCATCATCTCAGCAGGGCCCCTCGGGATGCAGAGAATGAGATTCAATTACATACTGCTTTGGGGCACAGGGATGGTGTCCCTCCACACACACACACACACACACACACACAACTCCTGCAGATGCAAATATTGCATCCTTCCGAGTTACTCCTTCAAAAGAGGGAAGGGAAGCCCAGTGGGCTCGGTGGCTGGCTCAGCGTCCACAGCTAGGAAGGTACAGGGCAAGACCTCGCCCCAGCTCTGTGCGAACCCAAACTCCATTCTCCATACCATACTGCCTGGGACCTCCGGTCGGGGTGGAAGACAGGAGACCAGAGGGTCAAACATCTATAGAGAAAGGATGGGACAAGAAGACTCAGAGTTCCCCAAAGAAAGAGACACAAAAGGACTGGCTGCAGCCAGACAGGCAGCACGTGGCTTCTTCCAGGCAGTTCAACTTCCAGATGGGCAGGGAAGGGCCCCCTCAGCTCAGCAGCCTGCTGAGAATGAACTTACCGAGTCCCAGAGTCCCAGAGTCGGGGGTGGCGGGGCGTGCCCGCTGGGTCTGCTCTGGGCGTCTTTAATGTTTCAGTGGTGTGCACACAGGGTTTCTCCAGATCACCTCCTTCCCCAACACCCTATGATGAGATACTGTTACTCTCAGTTCACAGATGGGGAAACTGAGGGCTAAAGGGGCTGTGGTTCCCTTTAGACCTTGGCCTTCAGCCTGGCACAGCCAAAGGTCAGCGGTTAGCCAGGGGGTGACTGGGGCTTGGGCTGTATAGGCCCCAGCTGGTCCTTCTGTGGCCACACTTGGTGCTGGGGACGAAAGGGTTGGTGGAGGGGCCCACTGTCCTGTGCAAGGCTGCTCACTGTGTTAGTGTCCTGGGCCTGTGTGTGCAAGGCCGCTCACGGTGTTAGTGTCCTGGGCCCACCATGTGCAGGACCACTCACTGTGTTAGTGTCCTGGGCCTGTGTGTGCAAGGCTGCTCACGGTGTTAGTGTCCTGGGCCCACCATGTGCAGGACCGCTCACTGTGTTAGTGTCCTGGGCCTGTGTGTGCAAGGCTGCTCACGGTGTTAGTGTCCTGGGCCCACATGTGCAAGGCTGCTCACTGTGTTAGTGTCCTGGGCCCACGTGTGCAAGGCTGTTCACTGTGTTAGTGTCCTGGGCCGGCCATATGCAGGACCCCTCACTGTGTTAGTGTCCTGGGCCTGTGTGTGCAAGGCTGCTCACGGTGTTAGTGTCCTGGGCCCACGTGTGCAAGGCCGCTCACTGTGTCAGTGTCCTGGGCCCATGTGTGCAAGGTTGCTCACTGTGTCAGTGTCCTGGGCCCACGTGTGCAAGGCCACTCACTGTGTTAGTGTCCTGGGCCCACGTGTGCAAGGCCGCTCACTGTGTTAGTGTCCTGGGCCCACCGTGTGCAAGGCCGCTCACTGTGTTAGTGTCCTGGGCCCACCGTGTGCAAGGTCGCTCACTGTGTTAGTGTCCTGGGCCCACCGTGTGCAAGGCCGCTCACTGTGTTAGTGTCCTGGGCCCACCGTGTGCAAGGCCGCTCACTGTGTTAGTGTCCTGGGCCCACCGTGTGCAAGGCCGCTCACTGTGTTAGTGTCCTGGGCCCACCGTGTGCAAGGTCGCTCACTGTGTTAGTGTCCTGGGCCCACGTGTGCAAGGTTGCTCACTGTGTTAGTGTCCTGGGCCCACGTGTGCAAGGCCGCTCACTGTGTTAGTGTCCTGGGCCCACGTGTGCAAGGTTGCTCACTGTGTTAGTGTCCTGGGACCGCCATAATAACAGGGTACCACAGACTGGGGCTTGCATAACAGAATTCATTGTCTCACTGTCTGGAGGTGAGAGTCTGATATCCAAGTGTCGGCAGGGTTGGTTTCTTCAGAGGCCACTTCTCTGGGCTTGTAGATGCCGTCTTCTCCGGATATTTTCATATGGCCTGTGCCTGTCCCTCTATGCTTGTGCCTTTCTGTGTCCTAGTCACTTCCTACAAGGACACCATTCTTCTTGGATCAGAGCTGGCCCTAAAGGCCTTATTTTACCTTAATCACCTCTGCAAATTCTGCCTCCAAATGAGGTGCCAGAGCACACAATTCAACCCACAGAGCTGTGTGTTGACATCCTCCGCGGCTGAGGCCAGTGCCACCTCCATTTCTCAGGGACCAGGTAATCTTAGGGTGCTCATGGGATCTACAGGAAGGGGAAGAAACTGGAGATGCTACCACTGAGGAATTCTTCCCAGTCTTGGGGGCTGATTAAATTGCATTTAATTCCACTTGCTTATTATTATAAACATTTTAATTTGCTCTTTGAATAGATAATATGGGCACATGAACCAGAACTCACAAGGCCCAGGGGTAGCCTTCTCTTTCTCACACCACCCCCTGGGGACCCATCTACCCCTGGCCACCCGCTTGCTGTCCCCAGAGGCACTGCCCACGTGGGCAGTTCCTCCGGTCTCCAAGCAGGGTCTCTACCTGCCCCACATACACATACTTAGATCAGAGCCTCTCAACTCCAGTTGCACACTCGAGTCTCCTGGGGCGTTTAAAGGGTGCTGGTGGCCAGGCACTACCCACATCCCTGAGGCCAGAGTCTCTGGGGGCAGGCATGGGGAGAGAGCCCAGCCTGCACCGGACGCCATGGGCACCTGGTCCTCCACCTCAGAGAGGAAGAAGAGGAAAGGAGGGGAGTGGCCCTGGCTGGACACCAGAGCCTCTCACACACTCCAGTGTCCATTTGTGACATCCCTGTCGGACAGTATTGTCACCCCCATTTCAAAAGCGAGGAAGGTCACACAAACTGCCGACACCCCCCGCCAGGACTCAGGGAGCAGGATGCAGGCTGGGGGTGGGAGGTGCTGACGTCTTCCTTCCCTCCAGCCGACCGTGGGAATGTGGTGAGACTGAGCTGCGTGAATGGAGAGGAAGGGGCTCTGGGAGTCGGCCAAGCCGGCTTTTACCCACATGCAGGCTCATCAGAGTGCCCAGAGGGATGCAGGGGGCGCCATTACCCAATTTGCTTTTCCTCTGACCAAGTTCTTCCCTCTGCCTCCAGCTTTTGTTTTGGATCCTCTGCTCACCCTCCCTTTCTCCTCTGCCTGCTGAACGTGGGTGGGCTGTCTCTGCTTTCCCAAACTCTTACCCTGGGCTGCTCTGCCCCCTCCCTGCTCCTCCTCCTTTTGCTTTTATCCTCTGTCCAGTTCTGTTCTTTAGTCTGCTGCTCTGTCTCTGCCTGGGGTCTCAGGAGGCAGGGACCCTGATTGTAAGGTATAAGGTCCGGACAGGACCAGGGGAGGAGACATCATGAGCTCTCAGCCGTGAGCAACAGGTGAGAGGAGGCAGTGGTTCCTCTGTGCCCCCAGCCCCAGCATTTGCTGGGCATTATCCCACCTACCCATCCAATCATCCATACCCACCATCCACCCACACACCCACTCCCCCACACTCATCTATCTACCCGTCCATCCACACATCCTCCCACCTACCCATACCCATCCACCCATTCATCCATCCATCCATCCATCCACTCATTCATCCACTCACCCACCCAACCATTCATCCATCCCCACATCCATCATCCACTCACCCCACCCCCCAATGCATCCACTCATCCAGAACTAGAGAAACAGTTCTTCTCTTCACCCATCTGGACAATAGCCATTAAATAACTGAATTAAACACCATGCAGCAGGCCAAGGCTTTGCTCTGGAGAGTCACCTTTTGTAATACTGTTTACGGTCAGGAAGTGACTTCCTACTGCTGGGAGGGAGCCACGTGAGGCAGCCCTCTAGGAGGCTTATGCCAGAGGGGCTTGGGCAGTGTGTCTAGGGTGTCTAGCGGCAGCGTGTTGCACCTTTCCCCAGGACTGCCCACCTGCCAGCTCAGCTCTTAGCAGTGCACCTCCAAGGACAGTAATGACTGGGAGCCACTCTTAGGGGAGAGGCTGAGGTAGGGGAAAAAGAGAATAGTTGCTGAAGGCTGGATCTCGGAACCAGTCTCCAGGGTTCAAACCCTAATTGCCTTTTTATGAGCTGTGTGACCCTGGGTAAGTTACCCCACCTCTGGGCATAATATTTTCTCCCCCTATGCACAGCAATATTGTCTACCTCAAGGTTGCTGTGAGGATAAAGGGGGACAGTGCAAGCCCAGAAGTTAGATCATCATTATTCATGTTCTCAGCGGGGAGACTGTGGGATAATAATAATACCTATCTCAGAGAGTTGTGAGGGTTAAATAAGAAACCACTTAGAACAGGGCCTGGTACATGGTGCATATTAGCTGCTATTATTCTTTTGTTATTGCTAATGTTATATTAAGTGAGGAGAAACCCAGGTTTTGGTTCCAGCTCTGCCACTAACTGGCTGTGTGACCTGGGCAATGTGTGTGCCCTCTCTGAGCCTTTGTTCCTATAGCAACCAAGGCAGTAGTGATTAGTGATTAGTGACTGGAGCAGGGTTCTCTGCCCCAGTGCAGTGCTCCATACTTTAGAGTCCTTGTCTTGTGTCACACTCACAAGTATTTTATTACCCCCATTTTACAGGTAAATAAACTGAGGTTCAGAGTGAGTAAATAAGTTGCCTAAGGTCATCTATCGGTAAGTGGCACAGACCAAAGCTGAGCCCAGACTGGCCTGAATTCAAGATTCAAGCATGTAACTTCTGCTCTCACTATTTTCACATTCAAGGGAAGTCAGGGGGAAGCGGAAGGGGCAACGTGGACTCAAAGCTGGCTGTGTCACCTGCCTGAGGCACAGGTGGCCGAGAGAATGACGGGCGGAGCAAGAATCAATGCAGAGCAGTAACATGGCAGAGGGATGGGCTGGAGCCCTGCTGGCCCTTGGCCATCTGGAGAAGCCTGCAAGGCTGACCTGGGATCTCTCCTGGACATGTCCCCCACCTTCCCTTCCACCAGAGGAGCTCAACCAACTTGAGCTTCAGGGTCAGCTCATTAGTGTGATTCCCTCCCAGGGGCATCTACCCTTAAACAAGGAGGCTGGAGAGGGCAAAGCTTAATCCAAAGGACTGACTTACCAGTGACGCCTCTTAAAGGCACCGTAGCAGGTGCCTTTAAGGTGACTTTTGGGATGAAAGCCAAACTCTTTGGATGAGGAGCAGGAAGAAAAGGACAAGCAGGATGAAGACCACAGGGATATTGGTGCCCAGGGATGAGGCAAAGCTTCCTGCACATAGTAGGTGTGCCACAAACTTTGATTCTTCCATTCATTGGGCGGGACCATAACAAGGCTCTGCCAGCCTTCTGTTTTTGCTTTGGGCTGTACGACAGTGGGGTCTGTGGGGGTGGGGGATGTCAGGCAGCTTGAAGAAGGTTGGGCTTGGCATTCCCATTTCTCCTGGGACCGAGAGAAATCCAGGAAGTGACCTGCATGGGGACCCAGGACAACTATTCCAGACCACAAGGCATGGTTTCCCAGGCGAGCTGGGCAAGAGCAGATTGATGAGCTGCTCTGCCTTCCTGCAAACCACACACATTACAGAAGCTGGAGCTGTGTCCAGAGAAGTCAGATCATTGTCCAAAGTCACAAAACAGCTAGCCCCAGATCTCCAGATTCAAGGTCCAGTTTTTTAATTTATTTTTTATTGATTTGAGAGAAAAAAGAAGGAGGGAGAGGAGGAAGAGGAGGAGGAGGAGGAGGAGGAGGAGGAGAAGAAGAAGAAGAAGAAGAAGAAGAAGAAGAAGAAGAAAAGAAAAGAGAAGAGAAGGGAAAAGAAAAGAAAAGAAAGAGAAAGCGATTTGTCGTTCCCCTTATTTATGCACTCATTGGTTGATTCTTGTATGTGCCCTGACCAGGGATAGAACCCACAACCTTGAGATACTGGGGACAACACTCCAAACAACTGAACTACCCTGCCAAAGCTCAAGGTCCAGTTTTAAATTATCTTTTCTTTTTAATTTTTTCTTTTTTTTTTGACAGAGACAGAGAGAGTCAGAGAGAGGGACAGATAGGAACAGAGAGACAGGAAAGTAGAGAGATGTAGAAGCATCAATTCTTCGTTGCGGCATCTTAGTTGTTCGTTGATTGCTTTCTCATATGTGCCTTGCCCAGGGGGCTATAGCAGAGCGAGTGACCCCTTGCTCAAGCCAGTGACCTTTGGCTCAAGCCAGTGACTTTTCGGCTCAGGCCAGGGACCATGGGATCATGTCTATGATCCCACGCTCAAGCCAGTGACTCCATGCTTAAGCTGGTGAGCCCACGCTCAAGCCGGCAACCTTGGAGCCTTGAACCTGGGTCCTCTGCATCTCAGTCTGATGCTCTATCCACTGAGCCACTGCCTGGTAGGCCAGTTTTAATTTTTTTTTTTATTTATTCATTTTAGGGGGGAGAGAGAGAGAGAGAGAGAGAGAGAGAGAAGGGGAGGAGCAGGAAGCTTCAACTCCCATATGTGCCTTGACTGGGCAAGCCCAGGGTTTTGAACTGGCGACCTCAGTATTCCAGGTCGACGCTTTTATCCACTGTACCACCACTGGTAGGCCAGTTTTAAATTTTCTTTGCCTCCTCCTTGCCCACAGTTGTCTCCTTAATGATCTCTCCTTGGAGCTGACCAGGATGTAAATTGCTTCTTTTATTTCCCCAATGACGGTGCTGCCGCCTTCAGTCTATTCCCTCAGCTGCATTGCAGGAATCCGAGAGGGGCAGGGGACCTGTGGGAGGACAGACACTCCAGAAAGGGGGTGGGGTGTCCTTTATCTTTTCATTGTGCCACATTGTCCCCCACCCCCGCCTTGCACATGCAGGTCCCTCTGAGCTGCCAGGCAGGTCGCGGCCCCGCACACTGTCCCAGGGGCTCCAGGAGCCCCGCACTGAGCGCTGGTTGACAGGCCCGTCAATTTGGACTTGCTGGACTGTAAGCGTCTTGAGAGCAAACACATCGTCATCATTAATCATCTGAGAATGGCTGCCGCCGTGCTGGTCACTGTGTCCTGGTCACATAGCAATGCAGTGGCTGCCGTTGTGCTGGTCACTGTGTCCTGGTCACATAGCAATGCAGTGGCTGCCGTTGTGCTGGTCACTGTGTCCTGGTCACATAGCAATGCAGTGGCTGCCGTTGTGCTGGTCACTGTGTCCAGGTCACATAGCAATGCAATGACTGTGCCTATTTAACAGTGGAGGGACACAGCTGCAGGTTTGGTAACCAGCTCAGGGTCCCCCAGCTAGTTAAGCTGAGAATGAAATCGAGCCCAGTGCCTGGTGCCCACTGGTAATGACTAACACTTCCGGTGTTCTAAGGATGTGCCTGACACAGTTCCGAACACTGAACGGGTCCTAACTTGTTTCCTCAGCACAACAGCCCCGAGGTAGGACCCATTATTGCCCCCATCTCCCAGGTGGGAAGACTGAGGCAGAGGGAGTTTTCATTTCTTGCCTAAAGCCACACAGACAGTAAGTGACAGAGGCGGTATTCAAACCTGACGGGGCTAGCTCCTGAGCCCATGTTCTTATTTGGGTCAGTCTCTGGCTCTCTCATACCCTGAGCATCCCCCAGGTGGATGGGAGCATAGGTGAAGGGGCTGGGGATGCGGGGTGGGGGAGATCCCTGGCGTGGGACAGGGCCCTGGCCCCCCCTCAGCAGCGGCAACCTTCTCCCTCAGGTGGTCCTGCCCGGACTCCATGACAGTGAAGAGCTGAGGTGAGAGGGAAGGGGCAGTCTCTTCCCCCGGTACAAGCCTAGTACTACTGAACGTTCCGTCCTTTTGAGGTTTTCAGGAACCAGCGTGACAGAGGACACAGCCCAGGGCAGACACTCTGCCTACTGTTCTGGAGAGCCTCCTCATGACTTCTGGCCACCAAGCCCGCCTGCAGACTGCCTCTGCCCAGCGAAAGGGAGAGGGCAGGTTTGGGAATCTGAGTGGGTCTCCGTCGGGCCTGGGCAGGGGTGCAGGGGTTAGGACTGTGGCTCTGCAGTCTCACTGTCTCGCTTTCAGTGCCACTCGGGCAAGCGGACCTCCTAGAGAGGAGGACCCAGGGCAATCGTGAAGGGGGAGTTAGAGCCACCTGGGTAACGAGGGAGGGAAGGGTGCCGTGGGAGGTAGGTGAGTGAGTTCCATGCGAGGACCCGGGCTGGATTGGGAGCAAGGCAGGAGCAGGTTGGAAAGCCTGTGAGCCAAAGCCTGGGTGTCTGACACTGTCCTGTGGGCAGTGGGAGCCACTGCAAGGTAATACATAGGAGAGCGGCTGGTCAGATTGTGTCTAATCCTCGTAAACTCTGCCGCGTGTCCTCGAACAGGTGTTTCCTCCTCTCTAACAAATGAGGCGACTGGTCATATTGGTTCTTCAGTCCCGAGTCCCTGTGTCAGGTCAGGGAGCAGAACTGGGGCGTGGGCTCAGCAGAACCACCAGTCACCATGCAGAATGATCTCATGGGAAAGTTACAGGAAGACCCTGGTCCCCAAATCGCTCCTAATGCAAGTGCCACAGGGCAAGATATTTCTCTATGGGTGTTAAGTGCTCTCTGTGTCCAGTACATGAAGCAATGCAATGCTCGCTGGATTTTCTGCTGCCCTCGGGCAGCTATGGATGCCCTGCAGGAGGTGTCCACTGAATGCTGTTTGTTTATGGAGAGGAGGCAGCTCCATCATTTTGTGCTTCGAAGAGTCCTGCCAGGCTGGCCTGACTGCCCTGTCCTGACACCCGAACGCTGCCCATGGAACCTTGTCTTTGCATCAGGTATGCATTTAGTGACCTGCCTCCGACGGTCTCAGCCACACTTCGGCCTCCCTGGTCCTGCAGTTCCATGATTCTCCTTGGTGAGAGCTCAGTGTTTGCTGAGTCCTTGCTGAGCGCAGGGTGGGAGCGTGGGTGTGTGGCGGAGCAGGGGCCGAGGGGAGGGGTCATTCTGCAGCAGGTGGCGAGTAGAGATGAGAGGAGTGGCAGGGAAGCGGCGACCGAGAGGGCGCTGGGGGGCTGGGGACATTTTTATTAACTTCATGAGAGTATTTATTTGACCCAAATTACTCTTTTTCCACCTCTTTCAAAAAAGAAGTCAGTAAAATTCTGTGGACATGCTTAATTAAAAATAAGAGGAAAACCCTAATACAACACAAAGATATAGAAACTAATCAAGATGCATTTTGCATTCGTTAGTGCAGAGTTGCTAGGTTCATATAATAATGACTTTAAACCTTGAACATATTCAAGGGACTTGACAATGGAGCGTGATTTTGTGAACAAGGTGGGAAGAAACGGTGTTCAGCTTTTCTACTGGGTTGGCACCTCAGCCCCTGGAAGCCGTGTGAAACTCCAGGACACCAGGCATGTGTGAAACCCCAGGGCACCAGGCACTCTCTAATGCCCCTTAGATTTCAAACTCACCAACCGGTGTCACATTGTTTCGTTCTTTGGGCAAGAATTATTTCTAGATGACTTACTGTGCATCTCACAGATATCTTGAAAATATGCATTTAAAATTTTAGTAATTAATGTTTTATTATGGAAATTACTGAGTACACTCAAAGGCAGAGAGGATGGTGTAATGTGGACCCAGCACCTAGCTCCCTGGGTCTGGTTTCGTCTTCTTTGCTCCGTTCTTTTCCCAGGTATTGGAGTACTTCACCCATACGTGGGAAGGCATGAGTGTGGAGATACTTATCACCCAGTTTGCATCTTTCTGGACACTTCTGTATGGGTGGATGTGGCAGGCTTGGAGGAAGTCTCTGAGCTGCAGGTGGAGGTTGATACTGTCCTGAACACCAGGCAGCCAGGAAGCAGGATGACAGAGAGAACCCCTTGGGGACTTGCTGAAATACTGGGAAGCCCTGTGTTTCCTCTGGGTGCGGAACTGAGAGTGGGTGGGGAGCAGGTCAAGGTTATGGGATGGAGATGACATTTAGCTGGTGACCTCTGAATCACAAAGCCCTGGACCGTCAGAGTCGGAGACCCCTGAGCCAACCCTCAGTGTGCCCCCTCACCCAACAGAGGAGGAAACCAAAGCCCAAGAGGGAAGCCATCTTTCTCAAGGCCACGGCACTGAATCAGTCAGGGACTGGGGGGGGGGGGCCGGGAGGACCGGGGCTGGCTGTTTTCTGCCAGGAGCCCACACAGCATTTATGGAGCCCTTGCTGTATACACAGAGCTGCCAGGTGTCCTGTGTCTCTTGGGGCCTTGCTGGGGACACTGCACCCCGAGAAGCGTGGGAAGTTTAGCTGTCTACCCACCTGAGAGTGACAGGGGCACCCCGAGACCTGCTCCCCAGCCCTGGGCATCCCACTGGAGCACGGCAGTCCGCTGGAGGGATCTCAGGAGGGTTTTCCGGGGCTGGTACACTCTGGTCAGACGGCTCTGCACGAGAAGCAGCATGGTTTCCTTTCTCACAAACACAGCCCGTGTTGCTTTTCCCTTCGGTTCTCTTTCCCCTTCTCTCTCCGTCTTCTTTTCATCAACCCACACTCACCTCTCCACCCTGTCTCTTCCCACTTCCCTCCTTCTCTTCTAGCCCCCTCCCCCTGCCCTAGGGCTTTTTGCCAAAGGGTTGAATAAACAGGAAGGGGGAGAGAGGATAAATCACAGATGAATCCACTGACAGGCTCTGGGACAGTTTCGGGCTCTGGAGGCCATCATGGCCAAGGAGCTGGGCCTCCGCCTTAGGAACCACCGCAGTGTCTGGAGGCCAGCAGGGCTATGGGGAATGGGCCTGATACACAGTGGAGGACAGTGCTATCTGGTGTCAACATCAGGCTGGCGATAGACTCCACGACCCTCAGAGTCAGGGGAGGAGAGAGCCCGGCCTGGGAGTTGGGTTCTGCTGCTGTGTGACCCTGGGCGAATCTCTCTCTCTCTCTCTCTCTCTCTCTCTCTCTCTCTCTCTCTCTCTCTCGTGGCAGAGGCTGCCCTCCGCTAACCAGGACATGCCTCTGGTCAATGCTGGAGTCTCCCCAAAAGCTTGAGGGTTGATGGTCAAGGGAGGGAACATGTCCTCCTTCTGTCCTCTCGTTCTCTGTC
Source organism: Saccopteryx bilineata (assembly GCF_036850765.1). NCBI lineage: Eukaryota > Metazoa > Chordata > Mammalia > Chiroptera > Emballonuridae > Saccopteryx > Saccopteryx bilineata. The sequence continues at coordinate 91,395,243 of NC_089490.1, read as the reverse complement.
CCTGGCCAGCCTGACTCGGCCACGGGAGGAGGAGGTGGGGGAGTCAGGGGGCAGCCAGGCTGGGCAGAAGTCCAGTGTGGTAATGTGAACAGGGAGATGGAATCATCCGGCTTCTCCATTTCTGGACACAGACACGGTCATAGAGCTGAGCAAACCCAGACCTCTGCTGGTCCCAGGCATCCCCATCGCCACCCCTGCCTGCTGTACGAGGTGCAGACTGAAGGGAGGCATCAGCCACTTTCGGGCCACTCACCGTGTAGCTAGTGCAGTGACAGCAAATAGGCAGAGGAGTGTAACAGAGGAGCCAGGGCAGACGTGACACAGGGCAATTCAGGGGAGTTTGAAAAGCCCATTCGCCACATGGCAGCTGGAGGGAAGAAGCTTCTTAAAGCAGAAAAGAGACTGTGCCACTTCCTGGCTTAAACTGTTCAGTGGCACCCCTTAAAATGGAACCCAAACCTGCCCAACAACTTGACTATCCTCTCTCCACCTCCTCAAACATGCTAAGCTGTTTCTCACCCCAGGACATTTGCTTATATTGTTTCACTCCATAGAACTCTCCTTCCCCTGCGCTGTATACTCACTCAGGGCTCTGTTTCAATGTCACCACCCCCAAAAGGCCTACCTTGATTACTCTAAGGAGTCACCCTGACATTTTCTGTTTTAGCATTCCACTGTTTAATGTATAAAACTTATCATAATTTATAATCAATTCGATCATATGTCTTTTTCATTATTTTTGTTTCTCTCCTACTATACTGTCACCTAAAACAAGGTGGAACCATATGGGATGCTCAATAAATATTTGTTAGTCGTTAAGCAAACATTTACTGAAAGACTCTTTGACAGAGATAAGTGTTCACCTGTCTTTGGAAGGCTGAATAGAGACAGGAAGGTAAAGATAGGATGGGTTTAGTGGTAATAACAGAAAACCCAACTGTCAGTAGCTTAACCCATAAGGACATTATTATTTACTGAGTGAGACGTCCCGGCACGTAAGTGGCCCTAAGGTTGAGTCTGCAGCTTACCCTTGTCATCAGGCACCTTAGTTCTTTCTGTCTTTCTTAGTTCGTTCAGATTTCTAGAACAGCGTGTCAAGACTGGTGGCTTATGAAAAACAGGAATGTATTGCTTATTCTGGAGGCTGGAAGTTTGAGCTCAGGGTGCCAGCATGTTTGGGTTCCACTGGGAGCCCTCTTCTAGGCATCAGGCTGCCAACTTATTATATCCTCACATGACAGAAAGGGCGGTGAGAAATCCCTTGTGTCCCTTTTGTAAAGGCACTATCCCATTCATGAGGGCTCCACCCGGGTGGTCTAATTACCTTTCAAATACTGTCGTACTGGGGGTTAGGATTTCCACCTATGAAATTTGGGGGACACAAACATTCAGTCGATTGCACTATTTCCACTCTAGCACCCTAGGTGTGTTGGTGCTCGCCTTAAGGCTTGATATCTCATGGGCACAAGATGGTTGCCATAGCTGCAGGCATCACATCTTCATACAACTTTTCTTCTACCAAAGAGGAAAATCTCTACCATGAAGCGTACTTCCACTCACCACATTCTCCAGGGAGTCATCTTTTTATTATCACTCTGAACTGGACCACATGCATCCTCAAAATCAACGAGTGGCAGAGGACACAGACTGTCATGATAACCCCGGACAGATTGAGATGCACCTTTCAATCATCTCTTGGGTAGTGTGCAGTTCAGCCCAAGACAGCTCTGTTAGTGGGGAAGAGGGCACTCAATTGACAATGCCTGCTTCATTGCCTCTTGGGAGCCTCCCAGTGCCCGTGAGATAGGCAGGCCTACTTTTCACAGCCCTCTGGGGCTTTCCTTTTTTTCCTGATCATTTGGCAAAGCAAAGCTCAGAAAGGCCAAAAAAAAAAAAAAAAAAAAAAAAGTGCTCAACATCACGCAGAGCACTAGAAGTGAATAGAACTTGGCTCCCGTTTCTCCCTTCATCTCAGAACCTGGGTAAACTCTCAGTCCCTTACCCTTCGCTTTCCCATTAGACTGTAAGATCCCTAAGTGCAGGGACCTTGATCTGCCCACCACTGTGTCCCCGGTACCTAGAATAGAGCACATTGAGTGAAGAATGAATGAATGAATGAGTCTTTGTTTGTTTGTATTTTTTCCAAAGTTAGAAGCAGGGAGGCAGAGAGACAGACTCCTGCGTGCGCGGGACTGGAATCCACTCAGCATGCCCACCAGGGTGTGATGCTCTGCCCCTCTAAGGCATTGCTCCGTTGCTGAAGGAGCCACTTTAGCACCTGAGGCGGAGGCTATGGAGCCATCCTCAGTGCCTGGGCTAACTTTGCTCCAATGGAGCCTTGGCTGTGGGAGGGGAAGAGAGAGACAGAGAGGAAGGAGAGGGGGAAGGGTGGAGAAGCAGATGGGCACCTCTCCTGTGTGCCCTGACTGGGAATCGAACCGAGGACTTTACACACCAGGTCGACGCTCTACCGCTGAGCCAACATGCCAGGGCGAATGAATGAGTCTTAAGTGGATATAACAGAGGGCTTCCTGGCAGCAGGTACTTAGTAGGGAGCCTGAGCCCCTTGCTGGTGCAGGTTGATGGCTCTGATGTTGAATTTTACTGGTGTAAATGTGCTGCATGGCAGAGACCAAGTAAAAATGGAAGTAATGGGTAGAACTTCCTAAGCAGAATGCCTCACCTGCCAGTCAGAGCTAGTTACCAGTGCAGTTGGTTGCTTTGTGACGTGGTGGACCCTGCTTCAGAGGTGTGAGCGTCCTCAGGAGAGATGCATGCTATGAGGAGTGACCCCTCACAACTCTGTGCTTCTGAGATGCGTTGGCTTCAGAGTCTGGGATAACAACATTCACAGAATTCTCAGGACAGCCCTGTTTTGACTTTTAAAGCAGGGGAAACTGAGACACAGAGAAGTTAAGTAACTTGTTCAAAGTCACAGAGCTAATAGTGTGGTGGACACAGGATTCAAACATAGGCATAAGTGTACTAATTCCTTCTGTTAGCCCCTGAGCCATCTTCCTCCTCCTGACCCTAGAGAGCTAAGGCTCTGATTCTAAGAATTTTGACTCGAGCGCTGTCAGAGTGCATTTCTCTAAGGTTCTGTAACTTGCAGCCGACCCTGGGGTTCTCAGATTCTTCGACTGTCTGTGATTCTGGGGGCCCCTGCGGCTGCCTGTTCTGTGAGAGCCAGCATAGTCCTTCTCAGGATCTGCCTTGACGTGTGGCTTAATCAAAAGTCATTGGCTTGTTTGGATTTCTTTGTTACTTTGTATGGGGGGAGCCCCAAACTGCAGCAGCCTCTGGCCCTGTTCCCCTGTCTGCAGGCCTCACCATCCATCCTGGAACTGGCTGCCAGCCATCTGTCCAGTTTCGTAACAGTGACGCAGGGGAGACGCCAGCGTCGTGAAGGATCTGACCAGACTTCAGCCAGCGCTGCCCCAGGTGGGGTCAGGGACCTCCCTCACAGCTTCCGGGCCAGACAGTGACTGATGCGGGGGTGCTGCTCTGCAGGGGAGGGAAGTGGGGAGAGAGAGATCAGATGAGCAGGAAAGGATGGGAGGCGGCGGGAGTCAAGGGCACACAGCCGCAGTCCCTTCCCCATGTCTGTCCATGTCTGTCCCTCCAGGCCCCACAAGAGGCCCGAAGAAATGAACTGACTGCAGGTTTCTGGTGAGAAGCCTCCTTCACATGCCTCCCCAGCAGCAGAGGGAGGTGAACAAACTGACTAGGAACCTTCTCTGTGCCAGCACGGGGCCGGGTCCTGTACCTCTAGGGGTTATTTTAATCAACCCTCCTGTTTCCTGTGCAGCAGGGTCCGCTGTCCCCCACCCGTGACAGCCAGCCCTGCCCACGGCTCGCTTCCCACGGGCTACCCCTCTGGTTCCCACACTTGTGTCTTTCTGTCTCTGTGGGATGGTGCCCATGAGCACAAGAGGAGATCTGGTTGCCCCCAGTGAGAGAGACAGAGAGAGACCTCTTGCCCTCATGCTCTCTCTGATGACCGCCTGGTTTTTCCTCCTGCTTCTTAGCAAAACTGCTCAGCAGCTCGACAACCCACTCCCTCAGCCCCTTTTCTCTCTTCAGCCCTGGGCCAGTCTGGCTAATGATTTTCGATTTTCGATTCTTGGTAGTTAGTGGTCTCCTGCTGCTGAGTTGCAGTGGTGCCTCCTGAGACAGCACTGAACCCCTGGGGCTCCCTTCTGTGTGCTCAAAAGCTTCACTCTTTTGATGTAGGTGGTGCCCCCTCCCCCCTCCTCCTCCCGCCCCTCCTCCTCCTCTACCTCGGCCCACCCCTAAGTCTTGACGTTCCCATGGTACCAACCTAGGCCCCTAACCTCTGCCCTCCCTGGTGCTCCCCTCCCTTTCACGATTCCGTGCATACCCCTGCCTTTCAGTGCCATGTCTAAGCAGCGGCTCCCCATTCCTAGCCCCAGCCCAGCCCTGCTGGGTCCCAAGTGTGCGTGCACAGCTGAGCACTAACCTCTCCGCGGTGACGTCTGGCAGCACCTCCAGCTGAGCTTGTGCGCACCTGAACTCCTGCTTTGCTCTCTAGACTCGGCAATCATAGCCTCTCACCCTAGCAATCTGGTGGCATTGTGTTATATTATTATTTTTCTCCATTAGTGAATACTTGAAGAGAAACTTACCATATGAGAGTCCATAATATCTTTTAAAATTATGAAGCATTGTGAGACTTTTGGAATCACTTCACAATACTACTCAGCTTAATTCCATAACTATTTATTGGTTCACATGCCATTGTTATTGTTGATGTGACTGCTCGGGGCCAGGGATAAGTTCGTGAACAAACCAGCACAGTCCCTGCCCTCACGGGGCTGACGTTCCCCTGTGGAGACAGCAACAATCCAGGTAGATGTACACTAAGCTCTCAACGGGGGCCATGCGTTGTTCTAAGTGCTTTAGCATTCAAACCCAGCTGACCCCCACAACGGTGCTATGAGTGTGTACTGTTATTGGCCCATTTGACAGAGAAGTAAATGAAGCACAGAGAGATGCAGTAACTTGGCAGAGGCCACACAGTGAGTATCAGCTGCTACTTAAATGACCAGCTTCTCCACCAAAAAATGAGCCCATATTCTGGCCAGACACTCTGCCAGGCACAGTGGCTCCAGGGAGAGGATTTTTGCTTTCCAGGGACCCCCGTGCCCGGTGGAGAGACAGCCAAGTGAATGACCCTGTGCCATGGGACCTAGGCTGTGACCTAAGGCCGAGTGGTATTTCCAGACTGGGAGTGATATGTCCCATGTAGAAACATGAAGGTCAGAGAGGGCTTCCCAGCACAGGTATTATTTGAATGAAGCCCAGGGCTTCTCAGGTGAAGAGGGGGAAGGTGTTCAGGTAAAGGGCACAGCATGGGGAGGGCAAGATGCACTGGGCGGTGGGGAGGAATGATGGGGATAGGGAGGTCTGCATTCCTCAGAGACCCTGACCAGGCATGGGTCCAGGGAAGTGGGCTTCTGCATCCAGGAGAAGACCAGGATCACCTTCCCACTTAACAGAGGGAAAGCTAAGCCTCATTTCCCGAGGGTGCTCTAAGTGGCATAGCTGCGGTCAAACTCCCTGACTCCAGAGACAGAGCTCAGAACTGTGAGCTACATTGCCCCCAAGTTATTGCAAATACCCCTGAGGAGCTTGGCAGGTGATGGCAAGACAGTGGGAGAATATTAGGTTGGGAATCAGAACGTCCTGTCTGGAAGCCTCACACCCCTCATCTGCAAACAGACCCTGTGCTTTCGCCACCACTGTCTATTGTGAGGGCCCAAGCTGATGCCAGAGGTAACATGCCTTCAGGATAGAAAGGCTGGCAGCACGTGGGAGAGCTGGCTTCTGTACCAGGGAGGGGGAGATGCCGGAGAAGGTGGGCTGGAGGAGCCTGGAGCAGGACTCGGAGATGGATGGGCAGCTGCGGCTCGCCCCCTCCCGCCTCCCCCCTGCCAGACCAGTGTAATCAGTGCTATCCATCACCCTCCCTGGAGTGGTGGCAGACTTCTCAGCAGTGACACCACTGCCAGCTCCTCCATATTTCATCAGCTTGGAGAGAAAGAAGCAGGAGAGAAAGGGAGGGGAATATGGAGTCAAAGGGCTGCCCATTAGCCAAGGCAACCCCTCTACCCCAGCCAGCCCCCAACACAGGTCCAGTCAACTGGCTCAGGCCACAGGCCAGGACTCTGTAATGTGGGTTAGGCAGATGAGGCATAGTAAAAATAATGATGACTGTGATAATGGTGGTGATGATGGTGATGGTGATGATGGTGGTGATGATGGTGGTGATGGTGGTGGTGGTGATGGTGATGATGATGGTGGTGGTGATGATGGTGGTGGTGATGGTGGTGGTGATGGTGGTGGTGGTGATGGTGGTGGTGATGGTGGTGGTGATGATGGTGGTGATGGTAATGGTGGTGATGATGGTGATGGTGGTGATGAATGTGATTGTGATGGTGGTGATGATGGTGGTGGTGATGGTGGGGATGGTGATGATGGTGGTGGTGAGGTGGTGGTGGTGGTGATGATAGTGGTGGTGATGGTGGTGGTGATGATGATGGTGGTGGTGATGATGCTGCTGATGGTGGTGATGCTGCTGCTGATGGTGGTGATGATGCTGCTGATGGTGGTGGTAATGGTGATGAAGGTGGGAGTGATGATGCTGATGATTTGTTATCACTTTGGAGCCCTTGCCTATGCCAGGCACTCTGTAAGCCCTCTGTGTGCACTGTATCATCTGCCCCTCTCAACTTCACATGAGGAGGGCTCAGTCATGTCCCTCACAATATAGGTGAGGAACTTGAGGTCCAGCATGGTAACTAGCCTGCCTGAGGCTCAGCTAAGACTTGTTCAAGCTGAGGTTCAACTCTCAGTCACCTGGGCTCTGGCATCCTCGCTCTAACTCTAACCATTATACTTCCCTGAGTAGGTTCAGAATCAGTGGACTTGGGTTCAAATCCTGAGTCCAACACTTATAAGCTAAGCAATCTTGGGTTATGCCTTCACCCTCTGAGCCTCAGTTTCCTCATCTGTAAAATAGCTGCCTTGGAGGTCTACTGTGGTTCAAAGCCAGGCCTCCCAAAATCTTTCAAATCTTGGCTCAAACGTCACCTTCTCAGCAAGGCCTAGCCTGACCACCCTATTTAAAATTGTAGCTGCCCCATTCCCCTTCACTGCTTTACTTTGTCCTGTCCCCCATATCACACACCGCTTTCTCCTCTGTTCCATTTGTTGTCTGTCTCTGCTGCTAGCATGCCCACACCAGGACGCAGGGACCCCTGCTCACCTCTATTCTGGGTGCCTACACCAGTACCAGGAAGCACAGTTAGCACCGTTTTCTGAAGACATGAATACCTGGAGGGGTGTGCTCTTTCTCTTCCTCAGCGGCCTCCGGGAGGCAGGAGGACCCAGAGGATAAGGTTTAGCTGGCAGAGTTGGAATGGGTTGGAGAGGCTGGGAGGGAGGTATTTACAGAAGGAGAAGAAAAGACTGGATTCTGGGTTAGGAAGACAGGCAGGAAGTGAGGAGAGGCACAGAGAGGGGTGGCTTCTCCAGGGTTGTGGGGGTTGCCATTTCAGATTTGTCTCCTAATCACCTCCCCTCCCCTCAGCTGCAGGTAGTCCATCAGCTGGATGGGCTGGTCCAGAGCTTGCCTTGCCCCGCTTCTGCACACTCCCAGTCCCCTTCCCTCCCCTCCCAGGGGTCTGAGGCCACCCAGACAGGGCCCTCCCTGCCCCCCACTCCTACCCCCTGGGCTTTCTCTGGGCTTGTGTCAGTCACCCATATGCTCCTCAGTAACAGTGTTGATTTAGAGAAGGTCTTAAATGTCAGAACTCCATGGGCTTATGGAGATTCCAAACCTCTGAGGGGGTAACGAGCTCAGAAAGGAAAAGTGACCACTCAAGTCAAACAGCAAGGTCAACCAAATCATCTGCCCAGACTCAGGGGGTAAGAAGTCTGAGTGTACTACCCCAGTGCGCTTCCCATCATCCCCAGCCTGTCACCCTTCCCTACCTCAAGTGCATTCCCTGCCCCAGGTGTATGCTCATCCCCAGGTATACTCTCTCCTTTAACCACCACCCAGGAGCTTGCTCTGCCCCTGGACCTTTGCATGTGTGATGCCTGGATCTTTGCCTGAGATGCCTGTTCTGCTCAACCCACATGCTGCCCCGTCCTTCGGACCCAGTAGCAGTCCATACTTCCTTCAGGAGGTTCCACATAGTGTGTGTTCTCAGACCTCTGAGCTCTAAGGGGTTGGAGCAGAGGCAGATTAAAGTTGGTTGAAGTCCCGGACGCAGAAGAAAATATTGGGTCCCTTACATTAGAAAAAAGTGTAAAGTTGGGGTTTTGTAGGGGCCCTTCAGAAGTCGGGGCCCAGGGTGTGTGCCCGGTGCACCCGCCATTAAATCCGCTTCTAGGTTGGAGGGATGCATAAAGAGGCAAAGCAGTAAGTGTGCTTATATTTCTTGTTCTTTCAAAGTCCTGTGACCTTGGATCAGATAGTTATGCAAGAGTCTCAGTCTTGTCCTTGTCTAGAAGATGAGACCAGAGAAGGACCCTTTCCTCAGCTACCTCCATTCACCGTTGGGTGAATGCTGAGGGAGGGTGCACATACGAGGGCTATGCTCATTGTTGGGGGTCAGGAGCTGCAGTGCCCCAGTGGGGCTCCAGCAGAAAGACTGGCTCCCTCAGTTTGGACCTCTGTTCTTTATTACCTCCCTCTTGGGCCCTGGCCTGGGCCAGGTGCCTGGGAGGATGTGACTTGTACACGAGCACTCACCTCGTGGTATGGATACCACCTTAACTCTGCGTCCCCCACAGCCTGCACCCTCTGCAAGGACGGGGACAGGTCTTCAGCTTCCTCTCCCTGGCGCCCCGCACCTGGCATGGAGCTTGGCACAGAGCAGGTGCCTTAGACTCTGGGAGTCAGGAGAGATCATCTCCTCATAGCCATTGTGCAGATGGGGAAGCCAGAGCCCAGAGAGGGGGAGGGACAAGCTGAGCTTGGTGGTGGCACCTACTCTGGGGACAGAGGGACATGGTTTTGGATCCAGTTCTTCAGCTTCTGGCTGTGGGGCCTTGGGCAAGTCATTTGTTTCTGAGAGCCTCAGTTTCCCCATCTGTAAATGGCGCCAGTAATGAGAGTTGTTGTAGGCATAAATTGAGACCGTATCTATGGAAAGGTATGTATGTAAACTTGCATGGGTTGGGTCTCCAGTAAAGGTGTGGCGATCAGGTGGGGCGGACTGAGGGGGGTGGAGAATCCCGTTACCTGTTCCCCCGGGGCTTACTTTCCACCTGCTTTGATGAGAAGAAGCTGGCGGGTTTCCCCTCTTGGCTGGCCCAGCCTAGGGAGCCAGTGCCCGATTCCACCCCATGCACCTTTATCTATGGAGATGGCTACCGGATCTTCCCAGGAGGTTCTAATCAATGCAGCTGCAGGCATTTCCTGCCAAGGTCTAGATCCGGTTTCCACACCTTCTCCATTACGCTGGCACCAGCACTGCCTCTCAAGTCACTTCCAGCTCAGAAACTCTGCTCCTTGAAGATCAGGTCACCTGGTAACTGGTTCCCTTCCTTTCTCCTTCCCAGAGGGGCCTCCCTTCCACACTCCAGGCCTCCTTGGGAGAAGGAAGCGACACACTCTAGGGACACAACTGGACCAGTCAGTCCTAGACGACAGTGCCCCCCAGTGAGCTGCATCTCTCCCATGGGAGCAGCAGTGTGGTGGCGGGGAGGGCACAGTGCAGCCAGACGGAGCCCCGTGCTCTCTCATCCGTCCTATAGCTCCAGGCCGGTCCCTGCATTCCCCTTGGATGGGACCGGAATCTCTAGTTGCCCTTTTGTAGGGGACAGTGCCCAGGACAGCACCTTCCTCACGTGGGCTTCTCCTCTGCATTTGGCACCCTGTCCTCCTTTGAGGAGCCCTGTTCCCTGGCCTGTGCTCTCGGCTGCTCCAGAGAGGAGGCTGCACTGGCCTCCTCCACCTGTCGCTGTCCTGTCCCCACACTCTGCTCTCCAGGGTCAGACTCTCCACGCCGCAGTCCCCAGCTGGCAGTCCTCGTGGTGCTTCTGTTAACTCCCTGAATCTCCGTGGCAGCCATCTGGGGACTGCATTGTTATCCTCATCTCCATTTTGCAGGTGAAAAACCAAGGCGTGGCGATGTTAAACAGGTCGCTCAAGGTCACACAATTAGAGGTAGAGCTGAGGTTCAAATGCAAGCACACTGGTCACCACCACCCCGTACTGCTCTGGTGCCTGCCTCTCATTCACTCACCTTTTATTTTATTTTTAAAAATATAATATTTGTACTTTATTTTTATTTATTGATTGGTTCTTTAGAGAGGGAGGAAGGAGAGAGAAACATTGATTTGTTGTTCCACTTACTTACTATGCATTCATTGGTTGATTCTTCCATGTGCCCTGACCTGGGATTGAACCCACAACCTTAGCATATTAGAACGATGCTTCAACCAACTGAGCTACCCGGCTAGGGCTTACTCATTCATTTCTCTTATCGCCTACCTGTGCCCCCTCTCTCCATTGTGCCATGGGTTCATCCACCCATCTATCCACCCTATCAGTCGTCCCTCACCCACCTGCGCTCCCTCCCTGTCAGTCACTACACTGCCTCACATTTCTGCACTGACCATGGTGACTACAGAGGTGCCCACATTCCTGCTGTCATGCACGTCACAGTCCGGTAAGAAGATTGACAGCTTTACAGGCAATGACGGCCCATTGTGATGAGTGTTGAGGGCCTCATGCTCTAAGGGGGCACAGAGAAGACACCTGGCCCAGGCTGGCTGTCCAGAGAAGGTAGCTCCTGGTTGAGTCCTGAGGGGGGTGTGTGCCACAAGAGGAAGAGCATCCTTCCAAAGAGGACAGCAATGCCAAAGCTGGGCCCCCGGGAGACTGGTACACAAGGAAGCTGTGAATCCTCCCTGATGGCTAAGTTAGTATTACAGAGGCTAACGATGAGGCTGACGGTGAGGCAGAGGCCAGGGGCTGTGGGGTTGTGAAACAGGCTAGGGTGTAGTAGGCGGTGATGGGATCCATGAAACGGTTTATATGGGGGATGGCCATGGGGCACTGCAGGTCCCAGAGCACTGTGGCCACTGCAGGGGTAAAAGGGGGAGAGCCAGAGGCAGAGAGAAAGGGGAGCAGGCTCTTGTAGTGGCCCAGCCCCCAGTATAATGAGCCTTTGACCAAGGTAGCCAACAAGGAGAAGAGAAGTGGGTTGGGGGTTGGATTAGAGGCACGTTAGGACATAGCCTTGATAAATTTAAGGGATGGATTGGGCTAGGTTACCTCTTTAGAGATGTTTCATCTCTGCTGAAGATGCCTCAGGGGCCACTTCTTGCTCTTATATCCCCAGGCTTTTGCATAGGTTACTTGTCACGCCTGGAAGGCCCCTACTTTGAAGGTCATGTGAAAAGTTTTATCTTAGCCAGCAGGTAACCAGAAGACACTGCCAGTATACAAGCAGGAGGGTGGTGGTCAGATGGGGGTGTTAGAAACACTCTGCCCCCAGGGAAGGCTTAGCAGTGGGATTGGTCAGTGTTGGTGGGGCTAGGGAATGTGTGACTATGGGTGTCAGATCTCAGCAGAGCCATCCTTTCTTCAGAGCATTGTTCCCTGATCCACTCCCTCCCAGATTAAGCCAGCTCTCTTGTAACCAGTCATCCACTCTGGACTTTCCCACTCTTTGCAGTTTTATGTTTACATGCATGATTATTTGGTTAATGCATATACCTCACTCTAAACTGCGTGCTCCGTGAATAGAGGGACGATAGCTCTTGGTTGTCATTCTATCCCCTGCATCTAGCACAGTCCTTAGCACATACTAGGTGCTCAGTAAATGCTGAGCAAATGAATGAATGAATGAATGATTCTGGCTGGAGTTTGGGCAGCATGTTGGATCACTGGATACAAGGTTAACCAGGAGGCCAATTTGTAGAGCTTGGAGCAGTTCGGATTATAACCGTGCCTTCCCAACACAGTCTTTGAGGAATATCCACAGAAAACTGACTTTTAGGTATTCTAAAATACAAATGGGCTGAAAAGACCACTGGTTGTCCCAGAGGAAATCTGGCAGGGCTCAGAGGCTGCCCATTTTTCCAAGAATCTAAGTTACTCATCTGGCATGGGCGCTCCGCTGGCATGGGGGCCAGAGCCGCAGCCCTGAGTGTTCTGTATGCTGGGTCTGAATCTGAACCGTGTGCTAAATAAAGGTTGGAACAAAATGTACCACATTTCCAACCCTGCACGTATTTCAGGGTCAACAATAATATATGATTTTTATTTTTGCTCCACTACAAAGTGAACAAGATTGTCTCTAGGACACCGGGTGAACCATTTGAAATCAGAAGCCTAGTGCCATGGAGTGAGCTCGGTCCAGAGGCTGTCTGGACTGCGTGTGCGGCTTCCCTATGGGCCAGCTCTGTGGTCGCCTATGGTCCCTTTGCTCTGTGAACCTCAGTTTTCTCATCAGTGATGTGACTTGGCTCTCTTCTTCCTTTTCATCTCACAGGTGTGGGGGGAAAGAGCATTGATGACTGAATGGTATTGGAGAAATAAGAGGTGGGGCTTCATTAGTCAAACTAATGGACCTTTCAAAAGTCAGGACATTGATGCATCCATTTATCTTCACAGCCTTTGTGGGGACATGTGACTACATTACTGTTCTTCATTCTCTGCCTCTCCCAGTTTACAGAGAGAATCTGATGGGTTCAGCTCATCTTTTTGTCATAGGTGTTCTCATAAGCCTCTGGCCAATGGGCTGGCTGCTCAAGTGTGGTTACCCACCCCTCCTCCAATCAGCTGCGACCAAGGACTCACATGACACACAGGCAACCATGCTTTCTAATAATAGTCCTGGGTAGGTGCTAATATGTGCATTGTATAGAGGAGAGTCTGAGACAGAGGGAAGTAACTTAACCAATGACATCAAGCCAGTGAAATGAGGAATTGTGATTCAAACCCTGGGCTTGAAGTTGTTTTGTTCTATCTTCTTGTATCTGTGTCTCCAGGACTGAGCAGCCTGCCTGGTACAAAAATAAGCCCTCCATGTGTTTGCCAAGGGAGGCTTTAGGAATGATAGCTCTTATTTTATAAGCTTATTATGGAAATGAAATAAGTTAGTATTAGTGAAAGCATCTGGCACAGACCCTGGGATGGAGTGGTGGTGAATAAATATTGGTTTAATTCACTGGTGGATTCATTCATTCACCCTCCCTTATGGCGTGGGGCCATTGTTCCTGGCAAATATGAGAAGTCAGATCCCATCTTCCCTCCTTTGGCCTGGGCTTTAGAGACCTGGTTCTTTCTTTCCCTCGTTTTCCTCAGCTCATCTTGATGCATCTGAAAACCTACTGAGTTTTTCCTCCTCAGACCAACCTCCCAGCTCCCTCTACTCCTCCCTCCCTAGGGTCCAGGGGGACTCTCTCTGGAAACTTCTTCTGGCTCCTATCAACCCCCACACTCTGGCCACAGGATGTACACAGCAATCAGCCTTTTGTGTCTGATTTCTTTCACTTAACCTACAGTGTTGGAGAGTCATCCATGCTGCCACGTGTATCCATATTTGTTCCTATTGGTTGCTGAGTAATATTTCATTGTGTGGGTGTGCTGCAGTTTATCTGTTTATCAGTTGATGGATGTCTGGGTTGTTTTCCAGTTTGGGGCTGTTATCCATAAAGCTGGCATGACCATTCACATAGACGTCTCTGAGTGAACGTATATTGTCATTTCTCTTGCGTAAATACATAAGAGTATAATTGTTAGGTCGGATGGTATGTGTATATTTAACTTTATAGCAAACTTTTATTGGTTAACAGTGACATGTGTTCCTTTGTCTGTGACCATGTGACTCACAGCTTTATAAGGGTTGCTTTGTACTTTTCTGGAGTGAATTATAGCTCCCTATGTTGTCTCTCCCAAGGACATTTGCATTTCAACCAGAAGTCAACTGTTCCATTCAGGAAACATGCCCCCAATATTAAATTGAAGGATTAGTTTTTTCCTCCATGAGGCAGTGCTTCCTGTGAGCTGGCAGGTACAAGGGGATCACTCCAGGCAAGGCGAGGCGGAGCTGCCACGGGGGACCCCAGAACCATGTGTTTGCCGAGAACTACAGGTAGATAGATCCCCTATGAGCTCTGACATTCAGAATTCTGCAAAGGAGGTTGACTGGTGAGGAAAAAGTTAAGACAGAAGGGGGCTGCCCAAGAAGCCCTCCTCTCCTAACACTGTCCCTTGCTTTTGATGCTCAGGTCCCAGGTCGTCTCTCCCAGACTCCACTTCTGCCAGCAGGTACAAAACATGCACTTTTAGACAAAGGAGTGATGTAGGAGAGCTCTCCAGGGACAATCTCTCCGGTCTCAGATTTTCTTTTTCCATTTAAATGGTGACAGAATCAGAGCAGATTGGTTTGTAAATAGGACTCGGTTTTGGTTCCTGCATGTCTCTGACTCCATCCACCTCTCTCTGGGCCAGGCTGCCAGCTTGTGGCTGGATGACTCACTGGCTGCTGACATCTACTCGCAGCCGGCAGCCCAGCCTCTACACAGCAGCCAGAGGAACTGCTTGATTCATAATGTTTTGCTCCATCTGTCTGCCTGTCTATCTATCATCTATCTGTCTATCTATCTATCTATCTATCTATCTATCTATCTATCTATCTATCTATTTATCTATCTATCTATCTAAATCAAGAAACACACATTCAAAATTAAAAAGGCACAAAAGGATGTGCAGAGCAAAGTTCCTTTTCACCTCATTTCCCAGCCACTGGGCTTTGCTCACTGAAGAAAAGTAACATACTAGCTCCTTAAGAATTCATCCATAGGTGTTCTGTGAGTATATGACTATGTACATGCATACAAGTGACACTTGGACAATGCAGGAGTTAGGTCATTGACCCCCAAACAGTCAAAAATCCACATACAGCTTTTGACTCTCGTAACAAACTAACTACAAATAGCCTACTGTTGACCAAAGCCTTACTGATAACATAAATAGTATATTAACATATACTGTATGTGTTATATATATCATATACTGTATTCTTTACAATAAAGTAAGCTAAAGAAAAGGCAATATTATTTAGAAAATTATTAGGAAGAGAAAATACATTTGCAGTATTTATTGAAAAAAATCCTCATGTAAGTATTCTCAGGCAGTTCAAACCTGTGTTGTTTAAGGGTCAATTGTACATATTTTCCCCTTCCTCTTCTGTCTCACACACGTGGTAGCTTATAAGAACCCTGTTTTTCTCTGCCCTAGCTCAGTTAACATATTTTATTTTATTTTTATTTATTTTATTTTATTTTATTTTATTTTATTAGAGAGGGAGAGACAGAGAGAGAGAGAGGAGAGACAGAGAGAGAAGGGGGGAGGAGCTGGAAGCATCAACTCCCATATGTGCCTTGACTAGGCAAGCCCAGGGTTTCGAACCGGCAACCTCAGCATTTCCAGGTCGACACTTTATCCACTGTGCCACCACAGGTCAGGCTCAGTTAACATATTTTAGAGACTGCACCCTTCATACATGAAGTCACCTCCTTGCTCTTTTTTAAAAATCTTTTTTTTTTTTGAGAGAGAGATAGAGTGACAAGAAGAGAGAGAGATGAGAAGCTTCAACTCATAGTTTAGTCACCTTAGTTCATTGATTGAGTTCTCATATGTGCCTTGACCAGGGGGGCTTCAGTCAAACCAGTGACCCCTTGCTCAAGCCAGTGACTTTAGGGTTTTGAACCGGGGACCTCAGCGTTTCAGGCCGTCGCTCTGACCACTGTGTTACCACCAGTCAGGCACCCCCTTACTCTTTTTTTAAAATAGCTGTAGGCTTTCCACTGTATGGCTATTTCATCATTTGTTCACTTGGTCCTTTATTGATGGACATTTAGATCTCCTCCAATGTTTTGAGAGATTTCTTTTGAAACACAACAGTGATCATGTTATTACCCTGCTGGATAACTACTCAATGGCTTCCCATTTCTCTGAGGATAAAGTGCCATGTTCATGTGTGGCCCAGGGTCAGGACTGGTCTGCTCCCCACTCCCTCTCCTTCCCACTCAGCATTCAGACCCCCCAGGTCCTCCTTCAGATTCTCTGGCATGCTGTGCTCTACTCCACCTCAAGGTTTGTACATGCTACTCCCTTTGCCTGGGCTGTTCCCCACTTTACCCCTTCATTCTTCTGGTCTTAGGGAAGCCTACCCTGGTTCCCACACCTGTCCAGGTCCTGTAGCCCTAGACCCTGGGATTCTTCTTCAAATCTCTTACCCCCATTTATTCCTATTCTGGTTCCAATAACTATTTGATCAATGTCTGTATCCCCCATTAGAACTGAAGCGCCAAATAGTAATTCTGCTTTACTTATCATTATGTCCCTGGAGTCCAGCACAGTCCCATGGAATGTCAAGCCAGTAGCTAACACTGACTGAGCCTTTACTCTGGGCCAGGTGCTGCCGGAAGCACTTTATACATGGTAATCCTTTAACCAACATGAAAGCTAGGAGGTATAGGTTCGATCATTGACTCCCTTTTGCAGACAAGGAAACAGGCACAGATTGGTGAAGCGAGTCACCTAAGATCATACCAACTCTGACGCTACATGCTTCCCTGCCTCTGCTTATGCAGGAGTTTAGTGGGTATTTGCTGAATGAGTGACTAATGAATGAGAGAATGAGAATTCCCATTCTACAGATAGGAAAACTGATGTCCCTTTAAAGTAAAGCAACTGACTAGGTCCTTCCATGAGGCAGAGGTAGAACTGGGAGGACAGTGCAGGTGCCTGCCTGGGGGGCTGGATTCTCCCCACTGCCCCACCTGGTCTCCCAACCATGGGCCTCCCGACCCAGGAGACCCAGAGTCAGCCTGCTCAGCCCAGACCTTGCTGCCTGTTGCCACCTTCTTCTATGTGGCTCTCCTTAACCTCTCCCTAGAGGTTCCCAAAGATTGCCTCCTGTGTGCCTCCTTCCAGAAAACCAGCAGGCAGCTCCCAAATCCTCCCATTCCTCCACTGCTGGTCTGACACCCTAGGGCACCGGCCCACACAGCCAGGTCTGCAGGCGCAGGAATCAAGCCACGTCTCATGCTCTCCCCTTTCAGTTCTTCACATGATTCCTGTCCTCGTTAACACCAGGTCTCTATGTGATCCTGGGAGTCTCCTCCTTGGATTTAATCTACTGAAGAAGTTTGGTCTGTGGTGAGTACAAATGTCTCTTAGCAACATCTTGCATAGCTCATCCCTTACTTAGAAGGTATTTTTGTAATGATCAAACTTCTATTTTTATAGATTTCTTCCTTCTCAGGATTGTAAGAATAATATTCCTGGCTCACACTGGTGCAGTGTGTTAGTGCACAATGTTTCTCACTCTAACCATATGTGGTGGGATGAATTATCCCCATTTTACAGATGAGGCACTGCAGAGAGAATCCTGCCTATTGGCACTGCAGTGAGCCCAGCCTCAGGGCCGAATCCTGATTGGTTGAAACTGAGCCTGATGATCTTATTTTCCTTTGCCAGTGATTGTGTAGAGCATGTGACCCGGTTCTGACCAATGAGATGTAAGGAAAGTTTGTCCTTAATAAAATGCTGGGTAAGGGGGCTGCCCAGGAAGAAGGTGGCTCTTTGTTTGTTTGCTTGTTTTTCAATAGCTCGCTTTGGATACTCTTTATAAGGACTGGATACCCAGATCTGTGGCAACCGCTTTGTAATATGAGGCAATAAGCTTGAGAATGAGAAGTCATAATGCTCAGAAAGGCAGAGTAGAGAGAGCCTATATTGTCCTTACATTGCTGAGCTGATGGCCCAACCCTGGGACGACTTCCCTCCAGTCTCAAGTAAACACTAGCCTTTAACAGTGGAGTGGCCATTGATCTGGTTTTTCGGTAACTTGAAGCCAAGAGCATTCTTTACTGATAACAGGGAGGACACCCTCACTGACCCCTCTGAAATGTCTATGCCTCCTTATGAAGTACAGAAACAAGGTCGGGGGGTAGGGACACTGTTGACCTGGGAGTAAGCCAAACACGTGGCCCAGAGCAAAGTCACTTCCCCTGTCTTCTCTCCTGTTTTCTTCTTAGTAAAATGAGGGATTGCATTACATCAGGGGCATCTCCTAACAGTGACTCACAAGCCCCTAGAGCCACCCAGGATCTCTTGATCTTTAATTAATGATGGTGATGAGCGGAGAGGGTCCACGTTCGGCTTGTGGTGACTGCTGGGAGTGACTCATTGAGGAACTAGATGGCTTCAGAGTCTTTATTTGTTCCTCTTTCCCATTTGTCAGTAATCCTTCATCATGCCCTAGTTTCAGGGTGTATTTTTAGTGGAAATAAACTCAAACAGCTCAGGATGACACAATTCCTTCAGGGGCTTCAGCATCACTTGCTGATGGAGCCAAGTCACTGAGCCAAGCACGTGGAGGTGGGGAGGCCAGTGACCCAGCAGTTCAGGCAGGTGGGCTGTAATGCCGGTGGCCAAGGCCAGGCAGGTTCACATCGGATTCGGGCAGACGGTAAAAAGACTATGGAGCCAGAAAAGGTTGGGCCATTCCATTTAATAAAGTCTCACAACGGCGGACAAGCACAGAGGCAGGGGAAACCACCTCTCAGACAAACAAACAGCAAAATGCCCCTCTCAGTAGCGAGCTGGCAATTAGTGCATCTGCAATCCACAACCCCCAATCTCTCTCAAGCGCAAGCACCCATAACCTTATATAGGACACACACACACACACACACACACACACACACACACACGGCGCTGCCATGTGCTCACGCACTAATCAGGCAAAGGGCTTGCAGCCAGTAAACCAGTGAGCAAGCCTAACACAGCTGCCTCACATGGGCTAACCAGGGACCAAATGGCTAACAATTGACCATTGCTGTAAAAATAAAAACTCCCCAGTGGCTGCAAGCCTGGGGTGAGGTGATTGCTTTTGGCCTGGGATCTAGAATTAATGCCCTCCAGGAAGTCACCATCTAGCTGGGGAAACAGCACTGGAGAGGACCACAGCCAGCCCCCACACTTTATGCATGGGCAGACCTGGCTGAACGAGTGCCCGTCTCTGCGGTGAAGCTGCCACTTGCTCAGCAATCAATTCAGCAAAAGGCCAGACTTGGGGATAGTCAGATAACCCTTGACATTTTCCTAGGCATCCTCACGTGGCAGCTCCACAGACTGTCTCTGACTGGACCAGCGCCACCTGCTTTCCCTACAGTGTTGGATCTGATAACCCATCCCCTCTTCCTCACCTCTGGCCAGATGTTAGGGTCCAGGCAGAATGAAAAACGGGGATCTCAAAACACTGGGTTCCAGCTCCAGGAGGGAGGCACAGGCACGGAGGTGGATGGAGGGAAGGGCCCAAGGGATGCACTCACTCTGGGGGGGTTGCTCGGTTGGGGGAGGGGCCGTGGCATGCAGTGTGGGCAGTTCTTTGCTGTGTGGGTCTGTCCTGGGTTGCAGGACGTTCAGTATAGCTGTTCCCCTCCTACTAAATGCTGGTAGCACCTCCACCATGGCACAACAAAAATGTCCTCACACATTTCTGAATGTGACCTGGGGGTGGGGTGGGGTGGGGTGGGGTGGGTGCAGAGGAGCAGGAACTTGAACTTAAGCTCATTGAATGACACAGAGCGAATTACTATTGTTCCCACCCATATATCCCCCCCCCCACCCTATCTGACTTGGAGACATGTGCTATCACCCACACAAATACTAAAAAGAAACATTTATTTCACTTTTCCAAGGATAAATTTGTACTTATTGTTTGTGCAGATTTTATAATATTTGGATTTTAAAAATTCTCCTGACATCAGAACGTCTGTGGAAGAAGACGCTAGCTTACTTTGCACAATTCCACACTCATTGTTTTGGTCTTTGGCCCACACATCATTTATTACGCTGAACATTATTTCTACACCAGTGTTGGGGATGGAAATCAGTGCCCCTGAACAAAATAAGTTCGGAGATCAACTCGAAGGAAGCAACCTGAGCGTGTGGAATAAATGGGTGCTCATCGTGGCTCAGGGGTCCTGGAGCAGAGCGGCTCTCGAACCTGAGCAGGAATCCGGTGATTCTGAGGGCTTGTTGAAATGCATGTGGCTGGGCTGCCACACTTTCGCTCGGTAGGTCTCAGGTGGGGCTGTGAGTGGCTGCCGGTCTGGGGACCACATTGTCCTCATAGTAACTGCGCTAGTCTAATCGTAGAATCTCTTTCTTGCCAATAACTTAAAACTAGGTACTTAATATATGTATTCATTTTAACACATGGCTCGTTCATTTGTTGGAAAAATCATTATGGAGCAGCTATGGTACACCAAGATCCAGGCACTGGGGACTCTGAGTGGAGCACACAAAGCCCTGGGCGTCAGCTAAGAAGCTAGCAGCCTCATCACACAGGAGGAGGGCAACGAGGGATAACCAATTAAAAATAAAGTGACAGTGATAAACGTCACAAAGAAAAGTAAAGCGGGGGGGGGGGAGGGTGGGAGGGGAGATGCTATTTTTGAGAGGATGTCAGTGAAGGGTTTTTGAAAGAGGTAGCACTGGAAGAGACTCAGATAAAAAGATTGTGAACCATGCAGACATGAGAGGGAGGAGGACGTTCAGGGTAGAGGGAGCAGCAGGACGGCTGCAGGACTGGAAGGGAGGGAGGGAGCCCAGGGAGGAGAGGAGGGGAAGAGGGGGAAGGATGGGCAGGGCCCAGCACGTGGAAGGTCTTTGAGGAGGGCACAGTTGAGGACTTGAGGTTTCAGTTGAAGGAGAAAGGGGCCATCTGACATGATCTGACTTGTTTTTTTTTTTTTTTTTTGCATTTTTCTGAAGCTAGAAACAGGGAGAGACAGTCAGACAGACTCCCGCATGCGCCCGACCGGGATCCACCCGGCACACCCACCAGGGGTGACGCTCTGTCCACCAGGGGGCGATGCTCTGCCCATCCTGGGTGTCGCCATGTTGCGACCAGAGCCACTCTAGCGCCTGGGGCAGAGGCCACAGAGCCATCCCCAGCGCCCGGGCCATCTTTGCTCCAATGGAGCCCTGGCTGCGGGAGGGGAAGAGAGAGACAGAGAGGAAGGCGCGGCGGAGGGGTGGAGAAGCAAATGGGCGCTTCTCCTATGTGCCCTGGCCGGGAATCGAACCCGGGTCCTCCGCACGCTAGGCCGACGCTCTACCGCTGAGCCAACCGGCCAGGGCCGATCTAACATGTTTTAAAAGGAGAGCTCTGGCTGCTGTGTGGACGACAGAGTGAGGGATGCTAGGAGTGGAGGCAGGCGAAGCAGTTAGGGGGCTGCTGCTGCCACCCAGGCATGAAATGATATGGCTGAGCTAGGACAGGAGGCGAGAAGGCAATGGAGGTGGCGACGAGTGGACGGATTTAGGCAGGATTTAGGCGGACAAAGTCGGTAGGGTTTGCTGACAACCTGGATGTGTGGGGCGAGGGAGAGCCCGATGACAGTCCAGGGCCACTCATCGGTGTGGAGCTTAGGCAGCCGGGTCCCTGGTGGGTGGTTCCTCAGCAGTTCTGGGTGCTGGCCCTGGTTCCTGGAAGGACCACCAGGGAGAGGGACAATGAAGACATGGCATCCACCCTCCAGTATCTCAGATCTAGTGAAATGCTCAATAAACATTCATCCAGGGACTGGGTAAGATGATTCTCCCAACAGGGAAGTCCCATTTGGGCCAGCTTTTGTCAGCTTATCTGATTAGAGATCCTTTTCTGGGCTCCCCTGGTGTAACAGGTGTCATGGGAGAAGTGGCATTGGCTTCGAGAAGTTGGGTGGTTGGACAGCCCGCAGGGTAGAGATGTCTGCTTTAAACACCTGCTAGAACGGGGAAGAACCAAAGAAATTAGTCAAGTAGGATCAAAGCAGCATTCCAGAGGAACTCTGTATAGACTTGCTGAAAGAACTCAGCGCCGATAGAACTAACGCAGCTCTTATGTTACAAGTAGGCTCTGCTTTGACAGATTGAACTCTTCCAGCCATCGGGAGCCGGAAGCGGTGGTTTAGTCTTGATTATTCCTCAGTTGCTAGCCGGTATGGCAGAGGATGGGCATCTCAGATATTTCTAGGCATTTTTTCTAGTGGTCAGTGACTCCTATATAATTCAAATGTCAATGGAACCTCATTACCCACTGAGAGCTTCAAAAATATTAGTATGAACTCTCCAATTCCATACCCTATGGAACCCTAGATAAAAAATTCTGGGAACTTGAGGGGGAAGGTAGGGATTCCTGTTATCAAGGTCACCTCCATCCCCAGACTATTGCTTCCCCTAATCTTGTCTTCATGTCACACCACACTGATGAGACACGAAGCTCACGTCCTTCCTTATTTCTACTGTAAACTGATTACAAAAATGTGGGCCAGTTTTGGAGAGAGTCATCTTCAGGGTGCACAGTCCAGCAAACAAAGGTAAATCAAAGGTGATTCCAACCTCTATTTTTATCTTCCAAATCGAACTGAGGAGGGTCTCAATCATATTTCAGTTTCTCAAGAACACTCCCCTGGTCTCCTACATGTTTCGCCTCCCAAACCTTTCCAACTTTCTCCCGAGTCTTCCCCCTTCCCTTTGGCCCCTGTAGTCTCTGTTTCTTTATTTCTGACCTCTCTTCAAATTAAGTTTCACAAAAGGGCTGTAAGCTAGAACGCAATAGGCCAAACTTGTGTTGGAGGGTGTGTGTGAGTATGTGTATGTGTGTGTGTGTGTGCGCGTGCGCACTACAGGCATGTTTTATTAATGATTACTGTAACCATCCCCCTTGCCCCAATTTGTTTACTAAAGTAATGGAGATCATTTTCTCTGTCTGCTTAACTTTTCCTCTTCTGCCACAGCCACACAGAACAGTCATCATGTATAACGTGTCGCTGAAGATTTGGTGGGAGAAGCAGAGCAGGGAGAAAGCCAGGGCTTCTCTAGCAGAAATGCAAGTCCCTTTAAAATGCACACCAGGTATCTACGCTCTTAAAAAGATCTTTCAGCCACATTAGTTTGTCTTGAGCCATTTTGATGGCTTCTTTGTATCACCTGTCTACACTGACCTCCTGTGTGTCTCTTCTGCTCCCGCCAGGAGCAAAACCACATGTTTCAGTCCCTGTCTTATGCAAAATATTTCTGCCTGTTAACAGAGGCCTGGAGAGCATAGGCATGGAAGCTAATGTGTCTGGGTTTGACTCTTGCCTCTGCTCATTAGCCGTGTGACCTTGAGAGAGCTTTATGACTTCTTGCCCCTTAGTGTCTTTATCTGCAGAATGGGACCAATACTCACACCTTCAGCACAGGGTTGTGGGAAGCTAACTGAGTTAAAGGGCAGAAAGTGCTCAGGAAAGCACCTGGTGCGTCGCAGGTGCTCATGCCGTGGGATTGCACTTTGAGTCCAACTCTGGCTCGCCAAAACCATCATGCCCTTCTGATTCAGTTTAGTTCAGAGTCAGGGAGCCCAGCAGTAGGCCTGGTTGGGCTCGAGGATTGGCTTTCGGGGCAGGTGAGTGGTTAGGGCAGAACAGAGGGCTGTGGAAGGTTCCCTGCCAGGCTGAAGTGTTTGAATTTCAGTGTTATTATTAATAACAACAAAGCAATAAGAATGGGCATTATAGGTTGCATTCTGAGTTGCCAAGCTCATCATGGGGGCTGGATTCTCGTATTTCTTCCATTTTGCAGATGAATAAACTCAAGCTCAGAGAGCAGAGGCCGCACATCAAATCTGTGCCAACACCTGGTTGACACTCAGGTTCCCTGACCCCAAAGCCAGGCCCTTGGCATCAGTGAGAGCAGGCGTTGCCCTGGTGTTCCCCAGCAGCCTCTGTGAATGGACAGGGGCCACTCTTTAAGGACAGTTCTCTCCCAGGATGGGGTGTGTGTGAGACAGTCTCGTCCTCTCTCCTTTCTCCTTCCTCTCCCCAGAAGGTTGCTGAGGACTCAGGCCATTTGCAGCCCTTGCTGGTCTGTCATCCTTGGAGTTGAGTTTAATGGCTTTTGTGAGTCTGAGAGTCTCAGACCCCATCCCCTGCTTCCCTTGTCTGGTGGGGAGGAGAGAATCTTCTCCAATAAGAGAGGGGACTGCACTTCCTCAACCCTGGTTTGGCATTTTATGTGCCGGGAATGAGAAACCCAGCGTTGCTATGGAAACTGCCATCCCCTGCTCCCTCTGTCATTCTCTGTGGGAAGCTCCCATGTCAGGGGTGGTGGTGGGTGTGTAGGGAACCTCCCCCTGCACACAGTGTGGGAATGTAGCAAGGCCGGCTCTGGGGTGGGGGGGAGGTGTGCAGGGGAGGGTGGGAGCTGGGAGAGGGGCTGGGGGGCCCACCTCCCAGGGCTTCAGGGCTCCTGACTTGAGGGCAGGGCGAAGGACAGCCATGGGCTCAGGTTGCTTCTCAGGAGCGATCCTGGCAATGGTCAGTCACAGTTTGCAAAACAAAGTCAGATGGCCTGTTTGGAAATAGCTCAGGCTACAGTTACCACGACTCAGGCTCAAATATCAGCACAGCCGGCTTCCCCGAGCCTCAGTTTCTCCATGTTTAGAAGATGTATTCAGTGACAGCAACCTCACAGAGTGGTTACCTGGGATTGTGACTCTATGCACCCAGCCCCTGCCTGATGTCTATATAGGAGGTAGCATCTAATTAAAGAGGGTCCCCATTCCTCCCTCTCCCACCTTGCCTGACAGGATCCCACTCAGGTAGACAGCAGGAGCCCACTTCACAGAGGAGGAGACTGAGGTCAGCCAGGGGAGAGAAGGGGCTCACAGTCCATCGGGAGTCCGGGCAGGGCCAGGGACTGTGCTGGCGGCCTTGGACTCTTCCCGCTTCCCTCCAGCCCCTCTTGCTCTTGGCTGCTGCCCGGAGCCAGCCGTAACCGCCAGGCCTGTGACTGGCAGGACCCCTGGCCCTCAGCCCTGTGCTAAGCCCCGATGCACCAGGTGGACCAAGCTTGCTGCACAACCACGCTCTTTTGACTTTTAATATCAAAGTAGAACAAAGTGCCATGCTTTCTCTGTAGGAACAAAAGGTGGGAGTGGGGAGAAAAATAAGCCCTGACATTGCCGCCCTCCCCCGCCAGCACCCCTCTCAGCTCTCAGAAAGGAAAAAGCTCCTTCCAGGTAACTTGTTAGCTTTTTCTGGGGCAGAAGAAGGTGGAAAACTAATTTTAACTTCTCAGGGATTTTCTTTCTTTCTTTCTTTCTTTCTTTCTTTCTTTCTTTCTTTCTTTCTTTCTTTCGCTTTCTTTCATGTTTATCAAACCAGGGGTAGGACACCAGGTGGCCCTGATGTGGGGGAAGAATTGAAGCCAGGGGTAGTTTTGCCTCCACCAGCCGGGTCCTGCAAATCCCAGTGGGGAGGGATGCCAAGGTCAAGGTCCTGCTGGTGCTCACCGCCTCCCTTTCCCCAGAAAAGCTACTGCGCTGCTTCCTGCACAGTGAAGCCAAGTGTCACCCTGGGAGTTAGGAGGCTGAAGCCAGACGTATGGATTTGTGAAACCTGAATGTGCTGTGTGACCTTGGGCAAGTCACTTCCCCTCTCTGGGCCTCAGTAGTCTCATTTGTCACACAGGGACAGTAATTGCTGTCCTGCCCACTTCCCAGAGTAGCTGTGGAGGCTTAAAACATTGTTGAGCTGATTTTTTTGCCTCGGCATTAAGAGGGACATAGTAAAAGTGGGGAAGGTACCCTGAGGAGTGATCAGAATGGGGCAGGAACCCCTAGTCTGTCTAATGGAGGGGGAGGACCATTTTGTGCCCAGCCCAATACCTGGCACACGAAGGGTCATGAATACATATTTATGAATCATAAGTCAGTGAGGGTTCCCACTGGGAATGGAGACTAAGTTTAGCCTGGAGAAGAGGCTTATGGGAAATCAGCTAACTGAGCTCCATGCAGCAGAATGGCTGTGACGAGACATGGTTAGGGATGGCTAGAGACAAGTCCTGGGAACAAATGAGTAGATGCTGTAAAATGAGATTTTAATCTATATGAGGGCCATGGGGCTAGGAGTCAGGGAAATGAACTTGCACTATGCATTGTGTGTGGGTACTGAAGACAGACTTCTAAGTTTTATTAAGTCCTTGCTGAGAGTCTGTAGAGGTTAGGATGAAGACCCATTGTCTGGAGCCAAACTGCCTGGGTTCAGATCTCAACTCTGCCACTAACCAGCTGTTTGGTCCTGGGAGAATTAGTTTCCATCTCGGAGTCTCAGTCTTCTCATCTGTAAAGTGGGGAGATGAATGTTACCTAACTCAGGAATAGAATTACAGCATGTGTGCATATCTATGTTATACATCAATCTATCCCAGAACAGAGCCTGGCACGTAGTAAGTGTTTAGTAAGTGCTGTGTGAGTGTTGGCCATTACTTTCCAAAGGTCCTGTGCTACTTGGTTTCATTTAACCTTCACCATGATCCTATGATAGGTGCTGTTATTATCACCATTATTCAGATGGGGCAACTGAGGCTTGTGCAGATTCAGCAATGTGCCCAAGGTCACCTATCTTGAAAGTGGCAGCACCAAAACTTGAGCACCACTTTGCCCACTCAGAAGCCTGCACTCCTAATTACTGTAATGCTCCCATCATCCCTCCAAGGGAGACCATGCTATCATTTCCCAGGTCAGGAGACAGAGGCCCAAGGAGCAAGTACGTGACTCAAGGTCACAGAGCTGTTCTACAGGCAGAACTCAGGTTGGGCTCCTGAGCACCACGCTGGCTTTCTGCTGCACCACACCTTCAACCCCCACAACCCGTGGGTGCCCCCCGAGGCAGGAACAGGCTGCCTCAGGTGAAGTGAGGAGTTGTCACTGGTCACTGGCCTGCACAGGTGGGATGGGTCCTTCAAGACGGAACAAGGTGACCTTTCTGCTCACTTGTAGCCTGAGGGTGGACGATCGGCTGAGATGAGGAGATGTGGAAGCTCTGGAGAAGGTGAGCATGTAACACGTGAGACGGGGGCAAGCCTGGATTCTTGTTGGGGGGAAGCGGGAAGTCCCTGAGGTTACCTGGATCCTTTCTCCCCTCCCCCATCCTCCTCTGTCTCTCTCTGTGTGTGTTACTGTCCCTCTCTCTGTCCCTCTGTCTCCCATCCTCCTTCCCTCCCCTTTGAGAAAATGAATCGCACCCCACCCCACCAGTGGCACTCAACTGAGATGAGTAATTAATTCCCCATTCCTCTTATCTGGTCCTCTCAGATTTTGTTACTTTTGATATCCAGAGTAAGTTACAGACCGGGAGTGAATTTTTCTGCATGAAAATATGCAGCATTCAAAGGTCACTTGATAAAAGGAATTACTGGGTCCGATGTAGCAGATGTAGCACCCTGCCACGTCAGCTCTATTGCTGTGTCAACGTAAGAAACTGGGGCAAAAATAGATCATCTAACAGTTATTTACTCATCTGTGTCAGGGTGAGCTATTTATCTTTCTCTGGAATTGAGTTAAAACTGCTCCCCAGGCATCTTAGACAAGGATCCTGATCTGAAGGGAGGCACGAGAGATAATAACAAGAAGATGTGTTGGCTGGAGTGTTTCTTACAAAGAGATCCGATTAACTGGAGGAGTCCGCAGATATCCGGCTTTCATCCAGAGCATAAACGTCTTTTCTTTCTTTCTCTCATCTGGGATGGAGGGTTTATTCTGTTCTAGGCAGTGGGAATACAAAAGGGGCAGAGATAGACACTGATAGGCAACAGGGACATGTATCTGTCCTTCTGTAGCTTTGGGCCCAGGGGAGGACAAGGCAGGTAAACAGGCAATTAAGATGGAGAGTATGAAATGCTTTGATGGGGTGGATGGCCCCATGGGGGCCAGGGAGGAGCTCATGTGTTGGCACTGAGTGAGGCATTGGGATACATGGCACAGCCCTAGACAGGCTTAGAGTCAAAGTGACCAGCAGCACATGGGGCTCAGCTGAAAAAACCCTGGGGGTGTGACCTGCAGAATGGCCCAGAACCAAGGTGGGCTTTAGCGATGGGAAGGGAGTCCACTGGGGAGTGGGGGACATAAAGAAAGCCACGGAGATGGACACGTGCAGAGTGTGTCGTGGGGCTGTGAGAATGTTAAAATGTTGGGCTGACTCTATTAGAGGACTGTTTATGGGAGTCAGGGGAAGGGGTGGGTGAGGATGTGGCAGACCACCTACTGTGTGACAGGGAGCCCAGGGGTCTCTGAGCAGGGAGCAGCTGGGACAGGACAACGGGCTGCTGGGCCTCGTGTGATCACAGCGAAGGCTGGTTCCAGCTTGGGAAACGTAAGCCTGACCAGGTGGAAGGCTAGTCCCTGCTCGCCATCTGTTGAAGAAGGGTCACGTAAGTGCCACCTGGCTTCCCGGGGGCAGATAGCATCTGAGTGGCAGAGAGCTCTCCTCTGGGGGAAGATGCTTGACGGGGCCTGATGATGATTTATTCAGCAGCAGCAGACACCTGCAGTCTGGGGCCAGTGCTGGGCTTGGCTGTTCTCCAGGACTCACTCTGGGTACACACGCCTGTCTCTTTGGATGACCGGGGCCTGGATGGGATGGGAGACGGAGGCCAGCTGGGTGGTGGTGGGGAGAGGGCATGTGTGCAGCTCCTCTGGTGGCCAGCAAGCACTGCCTGCCTGCAACGGTCTGGGCCACTGCTCTCCCTGAGGAGCTCGGCTTCTAGGCTCACCATTGCGCGACGCCATCTCCTAGTAATCCTAGACAGAACTCACCACCCCAACACCCTGCAGCCCCCTTTCACGTTCTGTGCGTGTGCTCATGTCCACATGTGCGGGCATCCATGTGCATGCCGTGTGCTTGCCACCTAGAGGTGTGCCATGTTTTGATGAATCCAAACTAGCTTTATGTGAGTAGAGGCTGAGCAATATTCAATCATTGTGGGTAAAAAAAAAACACAAACCAGCATTTGTGTGCCAGGTTGTACTTTGCCAGAGCCTGCTCACATCCATATTCTCTATGTCGGTGTCACCATAACCCTGAGCGGTAGAGAGGGCAGGTAGCAGGTGGCCCAGAGAAAGGTCACCAGCTAGTTAATGACTGAACAAGGAGAAGCCGAGTCTTCTTGACCTCATGTTCATAGTATCGCGTGAAGAGGCGAAGCTCTCATTATCTGCCTTTAGCACTGGGGCACAGACGGCTCCCGGTCGTCCTTGCAGTTTTAAAAACTGTTAATTTGATCATTTTGTTTTAAAAGATTGTTTTTATTTAGCTAATGGTTTAATAGCAATCTGGGCAGAGTAGCTGGTTAGTGTTAAGATTAGCCACCTAATGCTAACATTAGCCAATGTTGGAATTTTCACCACATATAATAAAACCAATACCGCTGCCCTGTGACATCTCCCTCTCCTCGGTTGTGTGGCCATGAAGGCTGAGACTGGCCATGGCCAAGCCCCTCCCTAGCCCAGCTGGGCCACTCGATTTCCCTAATGACAACAACCATTTTTTTTTTTTAGAACATTCCCTACTACACTAAGCACTTTGCAGGCATAATCTCAATGAATCATGACAACAAACATAAAGTGGGCAGCAGTATTATTCCCGTTTTGCAGATGAGGAAACTGAGGTTCAGAGAGACTCAGTGACATACTTACAGTTACACAGGCAGGAGGCTGTGGTGCTGAGATGTACATCCAGGCTGTCTGTCCCCAGTACCTGGGAGAGTCACCATTAGGCTTTACTGCCTCCCTCTGCTCCAGCTTCTCTGCAACAGCAGGGCTCCTCCTCCATTGCCAGGAACCCATGGAGGACCCTGGACTTGGGCATTGGATGGGGGAGCTCCCTGACTTGCAGCAGCGACCGCCCAAGGCCAAGACAACTGAGTGCTTCACACGCATTAGGCTCCCCATCCGGGCTGCTTTCTGCAGCTCCTCATTGCAATCCTTAATTATGGACTACAAGCAGCTCCCAAGTGGGGACAAAGGGAAGGGTGGCTGAGCGGCATACAGATGGCCCTGCTGGTGAGCGTGGGCTTCATCTGGTCTTTATGTAAGAGTTGCCCCGCTTGCCAGATTGCCTTCGACACAGACTTTTAAACACTTGTTTTGTGTTTATGATACAGAGGAAGAAATTAAAAGGCCCCCAGGGGGAAAACAGGAAGAAAAAAAAAAAACAGGAGCGATTCTGGGGGCTTGTCAAGCAAGATGGAGAGAGAAACCAGGTGTGGGACTGGTTTCAAGATTATGGCGTGCAGGTGGTTCCCCCGGGGCTTGGGCTGTGCGATCCAGGAGTCTGTCAACATGAGCAGGGGAGGGGGGTGGTGCATGTCCTTCTGGTGACAAAACAGGGCAAGCAAACTGCTGAGGAGCGAGGCTGGCTGTGTGCTCAGGCTTTATGTACTTGCTCTAATTCTCTCAACATCCCTGTTGTACAGACGGGGAAAGTGAAGCTTGCGAAGGCCTGGTGACTTGGTCAATGTCAGATTGTCTGATAGCCAGATGTCACCCAGGACTGCTGGAGGTTTTCCCACTGGAACCGAAGACAAGCCTAGGATTGCTTCTGCCATGCCAGATTTTTATTCAACCTTCACTTATTCATTCTTTCCTTCATGTTTTTCATTTACTCCTTCATGTGCTCATGGGCTTTCTTGCTTTTCCTTGAACACACCGAGCACGTGCCTGCCTGCCTCAGAGCATCTGCACTTGCTCTTCCCTCTGGCTAGAATGCTTTTCCCACATATATGCACCTGGCTCACCCCCTGGCCTCGTTCTGCTGAAGTATGCCTCCCTGACCACCTGTCTGCAGTCAACACTCCCCATCACTCTCTCTCACCTGGCTTGCACCATTTTCTTTCATCATTACTACCTGACCTTTTATTACATTATATATTTACTATATTGCAGCTATTATTTTATGTCCTATGCAATAACTATTGACTATCCCCCTCTCCCCTCTAGAACATTCACTCGTTGAAAGCAGTTGTTTTGTCTGTGTGGCTCACCATTCTACCCCCAGCAGCTAGATTGGTGTCGCACATAAAAGGTGCTTGAGTAGATTTCTACTCACTGAATAGATGAGCACCTATCACGTGCCAGTCCCTCCCAGGATGCTGAGGACACATGCAGGATTAAGACTGTCTGAAATAGCCTGACCAAGTGGTGGCGCAGTGGATAAAGCGTTGGACTGGGATGCGGAAGGACCCAGGTTCGAGACCCCGAGGTTGCCAGCTTGAGCGCGGGCTCATCTGGCTTGAGCAAAGAGCTCACCAGCTTAGACCCAAGGTCGCTGGCTCCAGCAGGGGGTTACTTGGTCTGCTGAAGGCCCGCAGTCAAGGCACATGTGAGAAAGCAATCAATGAACAACTAAGAAGTAAGAAGTCGCAACGCGCAACAAGAAACTGATGATTGATGCTTCTCTTCTCTCTCCGTTCCTGTCTGTCTGTCCCTATCTATCTCTGCCTCTGTGAAAAAAAAAAAAAAAAAAAAAAAGACTGTCTGAAATAGATGAAGTGAGAAACCATAAAGGAATGGTGGGCCAAGGTAGGTTCCCAAGTCGGACGCTTCTCTGAGCTCCATGGCAGAGCCTACTGGGTGACTTTCAATATCAGTTCTCCTCTTTATTCTTAATAACAGAAAATTTAGCTGGACATGAGGTCACTCAATCAAAGAAAGGCCACCTCTCCCAGCTTCCCTTGCAGCCCAGTGTGGCATTTTGACTCAGTCGTGGCCAATTTCCAGGAAGTTTCCTTAGAGAAAGGAGGTGTGCCCTTCTTCACCCGTTCCACTGCTTATTATTAGTTGTGACATGACATGGTGGCGAGCTTTGAGCAGCCATCATGGACTAAGAGGATGAAGCCATTCCCCAGGGATGGTGGAGCAGAAAGCTGGAAGAAGCCTGGATGTCTAACCCTTGCCCCAGAATTAATTTAGCTGAGCGAAAAATAAACTCATTTGTTTAATCCACTTTCATTTGGGTTTTCTGTGGCTTATAGTTAAAGAATCCTAACCCTAACAGACACAGCCTTGCATGGAATGAGGAGACAGTAACCAGGAGGCTTGTCTCCACACAGAGTGAGATGGTCCCATCACTCATCAGAGGGGCAGAGGTTGTGGCTGTCATGTGTCTGGATCGAGGCTGTGGAATGGGACAGGACCTGTTAGTCTTGTAGCTAAACCAGCTATGGTAGCTTTCATTTGATCTCCACTTATTCATTTACCTTTTCATTCATCTATTCAATCATCCCCCCCCCCATTTGCTTGTGACGTTCATTCACTCATCTATTCCTCCATTAAAATATTTCATGAAGCAGGTGCCCCCAGGGCTGGGACTTGAGCTCGAGCTGAGCAGGGAAACAGTTTGCAATCTAAGCCCCCTCCTGAAGACAAGGAGCAGAGCAGGGGTGGCTCATGGACCAGGCCCCAGCCCCGACTGGAGGTGTCTCTGAGAAGTGGCCACATTCTGGGTGGCAGGAGCATGCACTTCCTGAGTGAAGGGCTCGGGGCCCTTCAGGTTTCTGTGCTGTCCCCTCACTCTTCCTGTGGCTGGGCAGGGGCGTCTCCCACCCCCATCTATGCACCAGAGCAAGAAGAAAGACTTTTGAAGCACACTGCACATGCATTATGTCATGAAAGGCTGCTGGTTGGCAAGAGGATGGTTTGTGTGTCTTGTTGCTTCTGAAAAATCTGTAAGGCATAAAGCCTCTGCTTAGGATGCGATGCTAAGAATATTCTAGAAGTGAGTCAGAAGCTCATAAGGCCTTGTACATTTGCTCTAAAACTGAGCCAGGATCCCAGGGGAGGTTGGGGTTTAAAAAGATCACAGCGGCAGAGGGGACACCAGACGCTCTTCTGAGGCATCCTTGACGTGACAGAAAAGGGGGCTTGGTGAGGAAAAGGACTCCCTGGGTGTTTGCTGCCGGCTCAGGATAAGCCGGTGTTCTTCCTGATATTTGCTGGGGCTGCGTGTCCTCGCAGACACTGTGGTCAAAACTGAGGGTTACAAGACAGAAACAAAGGGATTGGATCTATTTCTGTTGTCTTTTGTTACGTAACAAACCATCTCAAAACTGGGTGGCTTAAAATAACAATAGCTTCGTGATTTCTCATGCTCCTGGGGCAGGTCAGACAGGCTCCTGTTTCGCGCAGTCACAGCTGAGCACACACGCAGTGCCGTTCAGCCAGTGGCCGGAAGGTTCTGAAGGGCACATGGCCGGCGGCCTTTCTCCACCCAGTCACTCCTTGTCCAACCACAGCCTGGATGTGGAGGGAGTAAAAGCAGAAGCTTCCACACCTCTTGAGGCCCATCCTGTTGGAACTGGCACATTCTGTTGGTCAAAGCAATTCACACAGTATACCAGACACCAATGGGGAGCAAATAAACCCCTCCATCTCTTGGAGGAATCGTGGGTGGCCATATCAGGAGACCAACTTCCACAGAAAACGGATAGGGATCATGGAACCCAGAGGAAGGTAAGAAGTGATTTTACAAAAACCTGACTTACACACGATGTCACAGAAGCACAATTGTTGCCTGAGGCAAGGCCGGCTGCTCACCTACACAGGCTGAGCTGGGGCTCGGCACAGCTGGCTCTGCCTCTTGTCCACTACCCAGTTTTCCTCTTCTTCAAATGTCGCCATCGGCTGGAGACCTCTAAAAAAGGAGAGAGAAATACACTAAGGCCACAGTCATTAGCATCCTGGAACATTGGACTCTATTTCTGGCAGAGCCGAGGTAGCTGGCAAACCTCTACCCCCCGCTTTCCCGGCTCAGCACTCGGAGGTAATGAGCCCACTGTATTATGTGGCATTAGCAGAAGGGTCAGGTGCTGACCAAGAGGGGAAAAAGACTCCCTGCATTCAGTGACGCTCAGCCTGCACCTGGGACTTGGAGTTCAGCTCTGGGCTCAGGGGAGGGCAACTCACATCAATTGAGTGCCTGCTGTGTGCCAGGTGCTGCTGGGCATGTCTAGCCCCTGCTTTTCTCTGGAGCCTCCACTGGCACTATTTTCCCTCCCCCTTCTTTCTGGGCAACACCAGTATATTTCAGTTTGTCAAATGGGCCACTCTTTCCCACCCAGGCCTCTGCATGTCCCGTTGTTCTCTCTGCTTCTTGTGCTCTTTCTCTGGTTAATTCCAATGCATTCCTCAAATCTTGGGCTCTCTACCTTCTCTGCTAGACTGTAGGCTCCTAGCCCAGTGTTCTCTAAGTGTTTGCTGAATGACTGAGTGATGGAATGAACAAGTTCTCACAACAACCCATTTAACAGATGGGGTAACTGAGGCTCAGAGAGAACTGGCTCGTCCAAGGCCAAGGTAAGGTGAGAGGCAGAGTCTGGATTTAAACCCAAGATTATTAGGTGACCAAACTTGTGCCCTTTCTGCCACACCTGGCTCATGAGGGTAAATGGTGGTGGACAATGGTGGTGGGGAGTGAGGAGAAGGGGCTGATGGCATAAGTGAGAGTCAAGGCACCCCTCTGTCCATTGCTTACAGGGGGTTATGCCAGAGATGGAGGTGGGACCTGGGCCAGGCCGCTGAGTCACACAGCATTTGGCTGAGCCTGTGAGTTTGGCCTCCTTGAGTCTCTCTTGAGTTGTGGATTCATAGGTGCTTCTCGGCAAGGAGAGGTACCAGGTCAGTGGCTCCGCAAACTCCCAGGGTCTTTGGCAACCTCTGGTTAAACCAGGGCAGCTTCCAGGTCAGAGTGAGGAAGTGTTAACCCCAGAGGCGCATTCAGAATGCTGCACCGTAACTGACTCTCTACAGCAAAGAGAGCACTGGCCTTAGAGTCTCAGAGGAACTCAGGACCCCATCTCCACAGTTAGAGCTGAGTGGCCCAGTTACTTCACCTCCATGAGCCTCAGTCCCTTATTGGGAAAATGGAGATAACTAGACACTCCTCATAGGGTTGTTGAGAAAGTTAAATGAGTAAATTGTGCAGCATCCCCAAACTGAGCCTGGCATAAGGAAGCTGTTGATAAATTTTAGGCTAGAAGGTCTATTGTTCTTCCACTGCTATCGAACATCTCCTGCCTCAGCTTCTCTTCCATGTGATTTTTGTTTTGCATGTTTCCTCGGGCTGTGGGAGGACCAGATGTGATCAATGATGGAGAAGACGCCTGTGAAATCTTCCCTAAAGGTCAAGACTAACAGCAGTGGCATGGCCCTCGTGTCTCCATCTGGACTGCACTAAGCCAAGGTCAAGGGGTCTGATAAACATCTAGAGAGAAGCAGAAGCCAGGAGCTTGGGAGATGATGATGGTATTGATGGTAGAGGTGATGACAGAAATGATGACTGAGGAGATGATGATGTCACTGATCTTGATGGAGATGGTGATGATGATGATGGTGGTGGATAAATGGATGAATACATGAGCGAATACATGAGAGGGCCTGTTACAACATGCTCAGGTCGACACTTAAGAAGACAACAGAATGTCCTAAAAAGACCAGAGGACTAGGTGTTCAAAGACCCAGATATTTTTCAGTCCAAGCTCAGCCTCATACTAGTCAAGTGACTTTGGGAAAATCACTGAGCATCTTTGAGTTCTGTCGCCTGTAAAATGGGACTAAATACCCTGCCCTGCTTACTTCTCAGGGAGATTAATACCATGGTCATTTTCATGCTGCTGCTGTAACTGAGAGCAAATTCTCCCCACGGGCAGCGACTGCCATCAAGATGACTTAGTTCAGGTGCAAGATCTATTACTTCCTTGTCCAGACGTCTTTAAGCCACGTGGGTCCCTCCCAGTCTCAGTTTCCTCATTTGCAAATGAGGCTAATAGCGCCATCCCCACATAGCACTGTGACCTGGCTAAAATGGGTTCTTGAAGTCACAGGGACCAACCCAGTGTCTGCAAGGAGTGGGGACCGCCTGAAGAATCCTCATGATGATTAAATGCCTCTCGTCCACTCTGGTTCTTTTCTGGCCACACGCTCAGCTTGGCCCAACATGATATAATGATCACACCTTCCTGGTCATCACTGTTCCTTGCAAAACTTACTGTGGTACATTCTTCAAGGACTAGAAGGCACCTGAGGCTCCTGTAGTGGGATTCATCTAGCTTAGAAATGTGTAGAATCTGACTCAACATTCTTGTTGCAAAGAAGAGGAAACTGACCACTGTTGTTTGATTCATTCATTCATTGAACTTTTACTGAACATCTTCTATGTGAAAAGTACCATCTCCGTGCTCAGCAGAAGACAGATGGCATCAGATGAAGGGAAGGATACAGGTTGTGGCTGGATCAACTGTGCTCATGCTGACCTTTGGCCTAGGGTCCCCCCCCACCACCCGTCCTTATCATTCCACCTCCAGGGATGTTTGGCAAGGTCCTGTAATGCCAGGTGTGGTGCTAGTATACTCCAGCTAGCTGTTTTCTGCACTGACTGGCACCTGACCCCATACCCTTGATACAGCTGGGTTTGTGTAGCTGGTGACCTGTCGACCTTTGACATAGGCTCAAGGTTGATTCAGATGACTGGGCTATCCGAGGCCAGAAACCCAGTTAGAGGCCAAACAGCCCTGAACAGTGCATTCAGCAGGAAAGAGCATTGTGCTAGGAATTAAGACCTGGGCTCAGGGTCTAGCCTGCCATTGACATGTGTTGAACTTGGTCAAGCCACTAACAAGCTCTTTGTCTACAAAATGAGATGGTTGGGCCACATGACCTTTAAGATTTTGCCAACTCTAAGCTTCTGATCAGTGGTTCTCAAACTTTGGCATGTACTGGAATTGCTGGCTAAAATCCAGATGTCTGGGCCCCACCCCAGAGCTTCCAATTCAGTGGGTCTGGGGACGTGGTATTTCTATCACATCTGAGAGGGTGCTGATGCTGCTGGCTCAGGGACCGCACTTTGAGAACTACTGTTCTAGCAGCTCTGGCTGCACATTAGGATTACTTGGGGGAGCTTTAAACAGTGTGAATATCAGGCTGATTAAATCCCAGAGCAATTAAATCAGCCTCTCTGAGCGGGAGCCTGGGCTGTGTAATTGTTTAATCTCTTCCCCTGGTGATTCTTATGTTCTACCAGGAATAGGAACCACTGTTCTAGAAAAGTGGATGGGGATGTGACAGGTCATTGATTGGGCAAACACCTTATATCCCTTTGGAGAAATGTCTGTCAGACCCCAGCTTAGCCTCTCACTAGGTGCCAGGCTGGGAACAGCCTCCAGAGCCTCAGTTTCCCCTTCTGTAAATGGGGTCGTTAGGAGGACTAAATGAAATTCTGCCTCGCTGTGTCTGCCCACCCCTTCCTTCCTCTTATCGCCAAAGAGGGCTTGTTCATTTCTTTTGCTCTAAGGCTGTTCAGCTGAGCAGAATTCAATAAGCATTTATTAAAAACTCACAACATGCAAGATGCTGCCCTTAGGTGATGTGAGAATACAAAGATAACTCAGGCTTGTCCCTATTCCAAGGAGCTCACATACTAATGGGGGTGACAGGCGCGTGTCTGAAGGGTGAGACTGGATGGAACACTGGTCATACAGGAAGTAATCATGATGAAGGCCACTCTATGCAAAGTCCCTGATTTGAGGCACTTTACACTATATTTTAATCCTCCCAACAACCACGAGATAGCTACTATCATAACACCCACTTAACAAGTGAGAAACAGGCTTAAAGGGATGGTCAGTTACCCAGGTTTTGTTGCCAAGGGAGCCCAGAGGAGGATGTCAGTCACACTGTTGTGAGTAGAAGTGTGGGCATTATGCTTTGAAGAATGTGTAGAAGTTCAATGGGTAAAGATAGAGAAAAAGGTATCCTAAATAGAGGGATCAGCATACACAAAGGCCTGGAAGAGGGAAAAACCCCCTTCTTTAGGGACCTGGAAGGGGGTTGATTTGGCTGAAATGCAGGATGGTGGGACATCAGATCCTGGTTGGAGGCCTTCTATATTGAGCCAAGGAGTTTAGATTTTATATGTAAAGCAATGGGGAGCCATCGAGAATTCTTGAGCAGTAGCTGGCATTTTTAGGATATGATTCAAGTGGTCATGGATTATGGGAGAGGGGAGTGACAGAGCGCCCAGTAAGGGAGGAGGTGGCTATGACAAATAATCTACGTGAGATGCTGAGGCAGATGGGGGGAGCATAGGAAAGTGAGCACACATGGGAGGGGCACTATTGCCACATGAAGCTTCTTTGGGAATTAATCCCTTATATGCACCTGCTTATTGACTGAGCCATTCTGCACTGGGAGGGAGGGGCAAGGGTAGGGACAGGGGAAGGTGGGCCTCCCAGGGCCCCACAGCTCCACATGCAGCAACCCTTAAATATGGGGATATGGTCAGTGGAGCGTGACCCACTTAAAATGAAGAGCTCCGCTGAAGCAGCAGGTACTGGGTTCCTGGG
This sequence comes from Saccopteryx bilineata, assembly GCF_036850765.1. Taxonomy (NCBI): domain Eukaryota; kingdom Metazoa; phylum Chordata; class Mammalia; order Chiroptera; family Emballonuridae; genus Saccopteryx; species Saccopteryx bilineata. The sequence continues at coordinate 91,356,974 of NC_089490.1, read as the reverse complement.
CGGGCTCAGATGTGGCCACCTGCTGCATTTCCAGGGTGGCGGTGGGGGAACTGGCCCAGATGCCTGAGTCCTGACCCTAGATTTCCAGGTGAAGCATACCACCTAGGCTGCCTCCTACTGCCAAGTTCACAGCCAGCTCAAGGCTCACAACCTCTTTGCTGAGCACAAACCCTCCTGGGATGAAGCCAATTCCTAGAAACAAAGTCTGGATGTGGAAAGAATACTGGGCTGGGATCCTACCTCTTGCTGGCTGGGTGACCTTGGGCATATACATCCCTTAGTCACTCTGAGGCCTAGCTTTCATTTCCTCCAGTTGGGGATTAAACACAGTAGGCAAGGGCTGTGCCCTCCAACTAGTCCCTCCTTCACCTGCCCCATCTTCTCTGGTGAACTTCCTTGCAGAACCTCAAGACTGCACAGGGACAAGCAGAGCGAGCCACTTTCTATCATCAAAGTCCAAGACCATGTTAGTACTTTTGTCATTCTGTGGCCCTAGCATATCATATCCATTTTATAGATGACACAGCCAAGGCCCAGAGAATTTCCATGACTGGCCCAAGGCCAAATATTTCAGAGGTTACAGAGACAAGGCTTGAATGCCAATCTCTCATCCAACGGAGTTGGGCCCTCTGTTTGGTGCCCCCCTGCGCCCCACCACTTATCAAGAGGTGGGAGGAAAAGTCTATTGGTGTGGGAGGATTGGCGACACTCTCCAATTCCAGGATTCTGGAAGTGAGGGATCGTTCCCTGGCTGATACAAAATATGATTTGACAGAGTATTGTGTCCCTTCACTGCATCAAAGTGGGAACATTCACTTTTCAGCCTCCAGACACCATGGTGGAGAAAGTCTCTGTTGGATGCTAATAGGCCTTTAACACCTCTCCAGCGCCCTTTCCCACAGAGGGCACATATCTCAAGCTTTGACAGGCCAGTTTCCAAGTAGAATTTAACTAACTTGGTTTGTTTTCATTGTGCTTATTTTTACTCTTACCTTCTATTTATGGCAAGTGATACTGGTTTCCCATTCAAAGCAGTGATATAACGATTCTCTAGAAAACATGTTCAAGGAAGGGGAAACTGGGTCTTGAATTTAAAGAAAATACTAATAAATGGTGTCTAGATATGGCACAATGAGAATGACTGACGTCTAGTTCAAGGTGGGGAAAATGCAGGAGAGAGTCGGTGCTCAACGGCACCCAGTACGGCCCGGCAGGGCTCTCTCTACAGTGCTTTCCCAGACCTGCTCACAGTGCAGACCTCCATTCAGGTAAGCTAGGCCACGGTGATTCCGCCGTCCCTCACGGCTGCATGTGCGCGGCCCCTGGGCCATCTCATGGGGTTCCGTGGCCCCGAGACCTCGGGAAGCTGCGGCTCAGGGCGTCTAGCCGCGTACCTGGGGATTTCCGCGATGGAGGAGGGCCCGGGAGCCGTGGTCCGTGGGCTGCTGCCCTACTCAGCAAGAACAGCTGGGGACCCAGGCCGATTAGTGGCGGGACACTCACAAGTCACCTGCGGCCGGGGCAGTGTGCGTGTGAGTGCGAGCGCAGACATCAGCCTCCGAGGCCTGTGTCACCCTCTGGCCACTACGCGCGTCCTCGGCCACCCTCAACTCCCCCGCCCCAGCAGCCACGGCCCCACGAGCGTGGGCACGCGGAGCACCAGACTGCAGCACCCGGGCGGCCCGGGGCGGGGCGGTGGACCGGAGCCAGGCCGCAGGACCCACCGCCCATTGGTCGAGCACAGTGCTGGGGGCGGGGCGCCGGGCGAAGGCGGGTGAGCCGGCTCCCGGAGGCGGAGGCCAGCGCGGGGCGGCGGGACCTGCGTCTCGGAGCTGCAGAGTGGGTGGGTGGGTCGGGCTTAGGGATTCTCGCAGGGTCGGCAGAGGACGTCCAGACCTGTGCTGGGCTTCTAATGCTAGGACTTCCATCAGCAGCCTGGGTTCCGACCACTTTTCCGAGGGACCATTGACCTTGATCTGTGGGGCGTTCGCCTTCGGGAGAGGGAAGGAGGGAGGAGCCCGGGGCCCCGCAGACCGAAAGTTCGCCTGCTCTGGGGCCCGAGGAGGTAAAGTGGGAGGAACAGCCGGTTTAGGCTAACTCCGAGCTGCGAAACCTTGGGGCGGCGTTGAAGACCCCCTCCCACTCGCGCGCGAAGCTCCGCGCCTTGCTCCTCCTTCAGCCGCTGGCTTCGCCTCGCAGGGTTTCAGAAAGGAGCCTTGCCTCCCGCGCGGGCAGAGCGGCGGAGCTGCGGGCCAAGGAGGAAGCCGCGGCGAGCTGGGCAGCTCCCCAACCTGAGCGACCCCTTTGGGGAGGGCAGAGAAGGCAGCATAGGCGGCCAGGACGAGGGCGCCCATCCACGCACACACCCACGGCCACCTTCAAAGGACCCTCTGGTAGTCTCCGAGGACTCTTTTTAAGCCCAGGAGTCTCCCCTACCGCTCTCCCCCAAGCTCGGATCCCCAGGCGGGGAGCCGGGGACCCAACGTCCCCGCGCCTCCGGGCTCCTGGCTCAGCAGGAGTCCCCCGGGTCCGGGCAGGGCAGGGCCGGCGGGGGCAAGCCGGAGCCCGCCCAGCGCCCGGGCCCACCCGAGTCCTTGGAACCTACCCATGGAGCACCAGCTCCCTCTGACCCCTTGCCCGGCTGCACTCAACCCGACGAACCGAGCAGCGCAGAGGAGGAGCCCGGCGCAGTGACCCGGGAGTCGCCGCAGACCCTGGAAGGCTCAGGGCACCGAGAGGCAGGCTGTTCCTCGCACCTCCAGGCTCTTCCAGGCAGCCCTCCGAGCAGAAACAGAGGCCTGGTCCGCCATTCCCAGGTAGGAAAGAGACACCCGACAGAATTGGGGAGCTGGATGAAGTGGGGAAGCCAGGAAAAAAGGTTTGAGGAATGTCGCAGGAAGGCTAGGTGAAGCTTTACATGACTTGCATTGTAAAACTGATTTAACTCCTGCTATGTGTCAGGCCCATACAGGAACTTTACATATGCAAAGAAGATTAAGTTAGTTGAGCACCTACTATGTGTCAGGCTGGGTGTTAGGCCCTTTAGTTTCTGGTAAGAAAGACTCATTGAAGTTCTACTCTTATTGATTTGGGGCTAGGAGCTTCCATTTAGGAGCCCGTTTAAATATAAGGAAACTGTCTCAGGGAGGGAAGAGGTACTAACCTTTCCCACACACTCCCATCTTCCTTCCTGGGCCAGCTGCTGCTGCCTGCATACCTGGAAAGCCATGGGGCTGGGATGTGGCCAGTTGGTGTTCTCCCCTTCCCCCTGGAGGGAGGATTGCAGAGCAACCTCCTTGTCCACAGTTATTTGAGCTTTTTCTGGTTGGTGCAAGGAGTGAATTTCCTGAGTAATTCCCTTCCCAGGATCAGTGTCGTGTACTCAGCTAGCCAGAGGGCCCCCAAGCACCTGTGAAGGCTCCCTCTGACCTCTCCTCCCTTTGCCCCCAGCCCTGGGAGGATAATGAAAAGTGCTGTGCAGGACCTTATGGGAGTAGGAGGCTGGGCTGGGAAGGGCTTCCAGCTCAGGATCCCATGATTCAGACTTCCCCTGGCCTCAGAGAGACAAGATGGGATCCCCCAAGACCTCTGCCTATGCTCCAAGAAGTCCCTGGAGTGCCAAGAAGCACTAACTAACAAAGCAAAGAGCCTGCTTACTATGTGCCAGGAGCTGTATCAGACTCTTGGCTTCTCACTGGACTTTGAAGATCACGCTCTGGGTTTGTTTCAACCATATTCCTTTGAAAGATGAGCAACCCCACCAGGCCAGGCCATTTGCCCACAGTTGCTGTGTTGATGAGAGGCAGAGCTGGTCTGCTGACAGCTGGTGCCTGCCTGCTTTCTTCCAGCCTGAGCCACCAAGGGTGGTGAGGTTGGCTTTGCAAAGCCCCCAATTCATCTCAGCATGGGCATGGAGGCCAGGCCAGTGGGTCCATGTGTGCCCAGAGAGGCTGGGACGTGTCCTAATGGAGGAGGCTTGAGGTGTGGGAGGGAGGGGGAGAGCAGTGCAGGGCCAGGAGCTCTGGGGACCTCATGGGGAGGGGGACACAGGAGGATGCATCCAGACTCTCATCCTGCTGCCCTTGCTCACCTGACCCCTCCACCTTCCAGGCAGACCCTGGAGGAGGGGCTCAAGGACGAAGGGAGTGAGTCCACAGATGTATTCACTAGGAGCCGCTGAGCAGGGTTTGGGGGAGAGTCCTGGGCAGGGAGCCCGCAGCCAGCTGCCTGTAGGGAGAGAGAGGGAATGAGAATGTAATAGGCCTCCAGGGTCATTTCTCCTGCCTGACTCCAGCTGAGGCTTCACTGAGTCAGACACTCTTTTGGTCTGGGCGCGGGTCTTCATAGAGGTAAGAGCCCATGCTTTGGAGCCAATGGCCTGATATTAATCCTGACCCGGCCAGTCATCTGTGTGAACTGGAGCAAGTGACTCAGACTCCCTGACCTGTAGTGTCTGTCCCTATTGGTCCAGCGGGTCATTGGTGGCCCCCTCTTCATGGAGCTGTTGTGAAGTCATTGGAATAAGGCACACAGAGTACCCAGCATGATGGAAGCCTGCCTGGCTGTGGTGACTATTCCCCTAGAATGGCCCCACCCCATCTCTGCTTCAGGCCTTTCTTCCTTCCAGGGGCCCTTAGAATGTCTTGGCATCTGCCAAGTCACAGAACTTGTATTCGGGTACTCATGCTGGTGTCAGCCCCCGTTAACCACCAGGATGGGACTCTAAACTCTAAAGGGGCCCTTTGAACTCTGACCCTTGTCTGCCCCTCACTGTATAAGTTCAGCCTGGCTGAAGACAGAAGAAAAGGCAGCAGAGGCGAGAAGCTGTGCTCTCAGCGCTGCCCACAGCACCTCCTCTGGGGGAGGAGGAGGGGAAGGAGATGTGGGGGTGGGAGGCGGAGCCCACAGAGGGGCTTTCACCTGGTGTCCAGGGGTCTGGGTGCCTTGCGTAGCCCCATGTGGCTGAGGCCATGTGATGACTCACAGTGTTCTCTCAAAGAAGAAAACTGCATTTTCTCCCCTTCTTCTTTGCCTCTTTCTGAGTCCCTGCCTCCTCTCTCTGCGCCTTAGCCCTGTCAGTCATTGATGTTAGCACACCTGTACTAGGAGGAGTGCCAGTGGTAGAGGCTGGGGCAGGTAGTGATGGAGACAAACACTGTCCCTGGGGGCTCCTGGACTCCTTCCCTCTCAGTCTGGACAGAGGAGGCTACCAACAAGGTCAGGGTCCCTGCAGCAGAACTTGGGGAAAGGGCTGTCCTGGAGTGGGCCTCCCCCAACCCCCCATCTCCGCTAAAGGCCCAGGCTGGCTCATCCAGCCCCAAAGGAGACAGAGATGGGTTCGTTGCTGTTGGTCTTGTATGCCCCACTCCCCACTGCCCACCTATGAGTGTGCTCAGGGCACTGAGACGCTCCTCATGCCAGGCCCTAGGCTCCCAGGCAGGGTCAGGGTGGAGGGAGAAGGCCCCATAAAGAGACTGAGGTGAGCTGCAGAAGCAGAGCCATTTGCTTCATTCGCTCACGGATCACTTACTGAGCACCTGCTCTATGCACGGCACTGAAATCCTGTGGGATAAATTGGAAGATGGCTTCAGACATGAATTGGGTGGATGATATGAGGGTCTTAGGCTTGGAGTCACTGCCCTGGCTTCCTTATTAACTCATGGGCCAGTAACATAGCTTTTAAGCACCAGGGCCCTTATTTGTCAAAGAGGGAAGATCATATGTACCTCATAGGGAGGTGGTGCGGAGACTCCATAGCATGGGCAGACTGCCTGTGGTCCTATCCCTCCTTTGCTGGTTATGGTCTGTGTAACCACAAGCAAGTTACTAAACTTTTCTGTGCTTCAATTTCCTCATCTGTAAGTGGGATAACTCTACCTGCCTTCTGGGGCTGCTGAGGGATGAAGTGGGTTCAGCATTTAGAACATTCTGGCATATATTAACTGCAGAATAAATGTCAGCTATCGTTATTCTATACTTAGCACAGTGCTTGGCACATGGCAGAGGCTTGGCTAATGATGATCATTATCCTGGCTCCAGGCCTGGGGTCAGCGGTGTGCTAAGTGGGCTTATTGTATGCCTCTTTGCAGTTCATTCATTGACATCATCTTGGTAGCTTGGAATTGGCCACGTGGCAGTATGTACGCCATGGACATTGACAAACACTACCAATAAGAGGTTTTTAAAAGGGTATTTTTGAGAGCCAGTTTATGGCATAGCGACTCTCAGTCGGGCAGGCTTGCCAATTCAAATGCCTGAATACCCCGAACAGGACATGTGCCAGGGGACCTGCACACAGGAACTACCGCCATCTCAGGGCTCTTGGCATCATGGCTGATAGAACAGTGTGATGTTGGAGAGAGCCTCCGGGTAAATGGAGGAGGCACTCCAGGCTCCTGACCCAGGGTGCGCAGAGGTGGTGGCCAGTTGTAGCTAGCACACACAGGCCTTCTTGCCTTCTCTGAGCAGATGAACTCCAAAAACACAGCCTCGTCTCCCCACCTAGCTGGCGGCTTCGGGCAGTGCCCAGCCTGCACACCGTTTGTGGCAGCCTGGGGGTCAATATTTTAGCAGGCCTGTATCCATTTGTTGTTCCTCTTCTCTAAGGAGGGCAGGGGTTTCTGTTGGGGTGGGCAGGGGTCAGAGAAACCATCAAAGAGGAGGTGCCATTTGAATCAGACCCTGAAACACAAAGGGAAGGGGGTGGTCAGGGGGAGAGACTAGCCCGAGCTAGGGAGTGGTGGCAGATCTCAGCAGAGCCCAAAGCAGCTCGAGTGACCGGGACTTAGGGGTGCTGGGGGGTTGGGATGGGTGTGGAGATAGGAAGGGAGGGTGGCTGGACTGTGACTGGGCCTGATGGAGCCCTGGAGGCTGACGTATGTCCGCTTGGGGTTTGGAATTGGGTCCATTTCAGCCTCTTCCACAAGGCCAGGTGGCTCCCACAGAAAATTCTGAGTCTATCTAGAACCATAAACCCTTGGAGTTATGAGGGACTTGAGTTGTTCATGGGTCATTTCTCTGACCCTCATCCCCTACTCCAGGTATTTGGGTCGCCTGAGTAAACCCCCAGGGGCCAAAAATTGCCAGGCAGCCCGGGTTTTGGCGTGGAAGATGTGGTCTGGACGCGGCCTTTCCCTTCCTCGGGGACGGCTGGAGGGCATGGCACCCTGTGCTCACAATGCTCTTTCCTATGTCATGTCGCGGAATCTCAGGCTTCTGGGAGGCCAGAGTTGGAAAGGATGGATGGATCAGGGAGAGCACCGAGTCTAACAAGAGTTAACATTTTTTGTTTGTTTTAAAGAGTTAACATTTCTGAGATCTTGCCATGTGTTGAGTCTATTTTAAAGATGAGAAGAGTGACTCCCAGGGAAGCTAGATAACTTAACCAGGAACAGTACTGAGTCAGTGATAAAAAAAATGAGGATTCAAGCCCTAACAGTCCCCTGCTGGAATAAATAAGGGGTGAATGAATGAATGAGTAAGTAGTTGAGTGAAGGAAGAAAGAAACGAGGGCATGAATGAATGAATGGGCGGAACTCCAACGCCCCTCAGAGATTCCCTAGTCTACCCATTTTACAGACAGAAAACTGAGACCTAGTCAGGAGCCACGCAGAGGAGGCCAAGGCCTCCAGCCAGGGCCTCCTGACGCCTGCTTCCTGCTCTCTGTCACAGCCCCGAGCCATGATGAAGACCTTGTCCAGCGGGAACTGCACATTCAGCGTGCCCGCCAAGAACTCGTACCGCATGGTGGTGCTGGGCGCCTCGCGGGTGGGCAAGAGCTCCATTGTCTCCCGCTTCCTCAATGGCCGCTTCGAGGACCAGTACACGCCCACCATCGAGGACTTCCACCGGAAGGTCTACAACATCCGAGGCGACATGTACCAGCTGGACATCCTGGACACGTCCGGCAACCACCCTTTCCCCGCCATGCGCAGGCTCTCCATCCTCACAGGTGGGTGCCGGGGTGGGCCTGGGACGCCACGTGTGTGAGCGTGTGCGCTCGGCACTTGACGGTTTGCAGAGCAGGTGTATCTCCATCGTCTGAGGCGAAGGTCTCAGCAAGCCCCCACGCACTGTGAGGGGAAGAGGTGTGTGCTGCTTGCCCAGGCAAATTTGAAGCCGGGGCCCCAACTCCATCCTGTCTGACTCTGGATCAATTACTCACGACTCCCGGGGCACGACTTCCAGATCAAGAGCTGATACGAATGGGCAGTGGGGTGTTCCTCTCTGGGGAACGGGGGAGCTGCTGCCTTCCTCCTGGGGGAAGTGACTCAGCAGAGCTCTGGGGCCCATGGTCAGTCTGCTGGGCTTAGGTCTCTTGACACCCATGTCCTTGGCCACCTTATAGAGCGATAACAACAGGACCTGGGCAGTGGTCAGCCAGAGGGCAGACGGGACCCCTGCCCATGCTAGGGGCTCCATAATAATTACAGTAACAGTCATGGCACTAGCTAACACTGATCAAGAACTGTGGAGCCTGGACCCAGTCGTAGAGCTTGGCGTTTATATATTTAATCCTCACATCTAACCTAGGAGATGGGTTTTTGCCTCCATTTTGCAGTTGGGGAAACTGAGGCCCAGAGAGGTTAAGTTACTGCAGGTGGTAACAGCTGATAAATGGAAGTCTGTCTCATGCTTTACTACTAAGCTATCCTGCAGCCCCTCAGCCCTGCCGGGTGTGCTGGGAGGTGGGGGGAGATGGTTGGGGATTATGGGGGCAGGTGGAGATGTGGAGCTGGGCCACCATTTACATGACTCAGTCAGTTTGGGTGACAGCTAAGACAGCAGGCCTAGAAACCCGTCTGCCTGGGGCTGTATCCTGCCTCCCCTGCTTCCTGGTTTTGAACCGGGCATAGACTTTATCTCTTTGTGCCTCAGTTTTCTCCTATGTATGCTGGCCTTGCATTAGCACCCATCCCAAAGGTCATTGTGAGAATTAAATAAGTTAATATATGAAAAGTGCTAGGTGAGCAGATAGTAAGTGCTCAATAAATATTGGTTTTAAAGCAGCATTTATAGTGTGCCTGCTACGGGCTCTGCAGAGTCATGTCCTAAGCCATGCCCCTCCCATTGCCGGGCAGTGGTGAAGGGGAGGAATGAGCTAGTACCCACCCTCCAGTCATTGCTAAAGTAACCTCCAAATCAGACATTTCCGCACCAAATAACGCATGCCATGCCACACTCCCCCACACGGTAGTCAAGCCCTGTCTTGGGGTGCTCTGGGCAGACACCTTCCTCCAGGTTATCCTTGCTTACCACCTGACACAGATCACACTCAGGCCCCCCACTCCATATTCTGGAGAGAAAGTGTGTGGACAGACAGAACCCTGGGTTGGCCTGGGTTCAAGTCCTGGCTCCACCACTGGGGTGGCTTAGACTTAAGAGTCCAGGTCTAAACCTCCATCTTGCCAGCTGCACAGTGAGCATAACCCTGCTTCCTCCAGGTGTGGCTGAGAGGACAGGAGGAGAGCGTGTGGGGGGCACTTCCAGCACACGCTGAATATTCCAGGAATGTCAGCTCTTGGGGAGGAGCCTGCGTACCCACCCACGTAAATAAGGCAAACGTCAGAAGGAAGGAGAAAGAAGAGGCAGAGAGGGACCATATGCATATTTTTAAAGTGAATTTTTAATTACAGACATCATATGCAAACACACCCTCCTTTAAACATATAGACAAGGCTAAAGGCCCCCTGAACCATGGCCCCACCCCCAGATGCCGGCTCCCTCCCAGAGTTGGCCACCCCATCAGTTTGGTGTGGACTCTTCCGGTCCTCCCCCACGAACACATTGACATTCATATTGAATCCCCCAAATAGAGATTGTATTGTCTGTCTCTCTTTTATGTGCATCTGCCATTCCAAGCACATCTGTCTGCCACTTGCTTTTCTACTCACCAATCCGTGCCTCGTTTTCCAACCTGGTGCTGGTGCGCAGGACACTGAAAACCATTAATTCTGCCGTCACCTCTCCTTCCAGCCGCCTGCCCTGCTGGCTGACTCTGGAGCTTGGCATCGCCATCTTGCATTTGAATAAGTCAAGGCCGCCCAATCCTCAGGGGGCCCAGGATTAGCCTAATGGGACGTGTTTGGCAGCCCAAGCAGAATTGGTTGCCAGGCTGGTGCTGCCTGACAAGTGCCTTTTTAAAGAGCCCACACTGTCATTCATTCCATCCTGTCCCGTCCTGTCCATTCAGCTAGCTTTATGAACACCCACTGTGTGCTGGGCACTGGGGGACGAGGAGAGGGTGACAAAGTCCCCTCTATCCCAGCGCTTACTGTTCAGAGCACACCACTGGCCAGAACACAGTTCTGAACATGGCATGTGCTATCATGGGGACAGATGACGTGCTCTGGGGTCCAGAGGGATGGGACCCCCTCCAGCTGCCAGGGCTGGAGTTGCTTGGTTCTCCCCTTGAGAACTTGAGCCAGTTGCCAACGCCTCTGAGCCGCTGTTTTCTTGTCTGTAAAACATAGATCTTACCATCTCACCAAAGTGAGGAAGGTTCTTTGAGCATGAGGTTGTAAGATCTGGAAACTGGGATGAAGGTGCCAGCCTTCTCTGTCACTCCTGCCACCTCCACATCGTCCCTGTTTCAGATTCCAAGGTCTTGAGTGATGCAGTGAGCTACACTGGGGATAGTGTGGGTCTTGGAGGCCAGTGTTCGCTTATTCTTCCAAGATTTGTTCAAGAAGCAAAGAGCACCTCTTGCGTGCCTGGCACTGGCTAGGTGAGGACAGATTCAGGCCCAAGTCTTGGCCTGGCCTCATGGGCGCTATGTGATCTGGGGCAGGTTGCTCACCCTTTCTGAACTGCAGTATGCCCACCTGTACCACGAAGGTAAGGAAATCTCACAAAGGGGTTTTGTAGTGAGTCAGGGGAAAAAGTGGGCATGGAGTGTTGACCCGTGCCAGCTCTTACAGGTACTTGTTCTCATTCTCACTGTTGATACCTGAGCCCCTGAGCAGCGTCACTCTCCGGTCATTATCTCCCGTGACTTTCAGGATCATCTCACATGGCAATGTTTCCTCCTCACGGGATGGATGGGGAAACGAGATTTAGAGAGGTTGCACGGCCCGCTGAGGGCCATGTGACTAGTAAGTGGAGGAGGCAAGGTGTACACCTGGGCAGCCTGATGCCAACACTCTGAGTCCCTGCTATGCAGGAGGTGCAACTCCAGGCCCTGGGGATGTACACTGAACCAGACAGGCAGGGCCCTGCCTCTCATGGAAATTGTATTATTATTCTAACACCATCCCCCAAGTTCCTAAGTCACTCACCCCGTCTCCAGCCCTGCGGAGAAATGTAGGCTGAGTTAACCGTGTTCATCCGAACCAGACTGTGCCACGGATGAGCCTCGCGGGGAGGGGTGGTCAGGAGCTGCCTGTGCACTCACCACCTGGGGTTTCTCTCCTTGCAGGTGACGTCTTCATCCTGGTGTTCAGCCTGGATAACCGGGAGTCCTTTGACGAGGTCAAGCGCCTCCAGAAGCAGATCCTGGAGGTCAAGTCCTGCCTGAAGAACAAGACCAAGGAGGCAGCGGAGCTGCCCATGGTCATCTGCGGCAACAAGAATGACCACGGCGAGCTCTGCCGTCAGGTGCCCACCACCGAGGCCGAACTGCTGGTGTCGGGTGACGAGAACTGTGCCTACTTCGAGGTGTCGGCCAAGAAGAACACCAACGTGGACGAGATGTTTTATGTGCTCTTCAGCATGGCTAAGCTGCCGCACGAGATGAGCCCCGCCCTGCATCGCAAGATCTCCGTGCAGTATGGCGACACCTTCCACCCCAGGCCCTTCTGCATGCGTCGCGTCAAGGAGACGGATGCCTACGGCATGGTCTCGCCCTTCGCCCGCCGCCCCAGTGTCAACAGTGACCTCAAGTACATCAAGGCCAAGGTCCTTCGGGAGGGCCAGGCCCGGGAGCGGGACAAATGCACCATCCAGTGAACGAGAGGGACGCTGGGGTGGGGCTTAGGCAGTGCCTTATGGGAGGTGGCCCCAGATGCCCACATCCCCCTCTGAGACCCTAGTGGCAGTCGTGTTGGAGGACCTTTGGCGTCAGACTGGAAGAACCCAGCCTTGAACCTCTGTACCTTCTCTTGCCTTCTTGCCACATCCCTCTGATTCCATGGTTTCCCCGTGGTTCCAGCTCCTCCCTGTGGGGACCCATCTCCGCAGAGCAGGAGACAAGGTTGGGAGCCATCTGGACTCAGCAGGGACCCAAGACAGAGCCTTCCTGTCCTTGGGTGGTAAGAAACACTGATGTCAGAGGGCCAGGACCCCCGTATCTGATGGAGCCTCCTGGAACGGTCACTGGATGAAAACAGCACCCAGAGCCAGATGGGGGAGAGCTCTGCAGTCCTGGCGTGAGGCCCAGCTTGGTTTAGCTGACCGCTGAGACCCCCCAACACATACCACCCCTACACTCCTAATTCCAAAACTCTTGTCCTCTGGCTCCGCTGTTTCTACCTTTGCCCCCTCAGTTGGCTCCTGGCTATCGCTAACATCAAGCCGGGGCATCTATGTGTTTGAAGGGGGTACACAACGTCTCCTGGACCACGTCCATCTCCAGGACCACCTTCCTCCTGAGCCGCCCTCCCAGGCTCCTCCCGTCTGCTGGTTGTGCTTTGTTGTTACAGCTGTCCTCATGATGTGTGTAGCATAGGAATGGAAATCCTTGTACTGTAAAGCCTTGTAACCCTTTGCTGGCCAGGCCCCTACCCAGTTCAGATCCACTGCCTCCCCGGCTCCCAGATGGGGTTTCTGTGGCTTGTCTGCAGCTGGACACTGCCCTCTGTCCTGAACTTTACAGTTTACACTCACACAGGCAGGGCCGGCTGCTGGCGCTTCTGCTCCAGCCCCCGACCCCCCAGCTGATTCAGGACAGAGCTAGAACCAGGCTCTCCTGGGCCGTGCTTGTTCCTCAAGCATTTATTGAGCGCCTGCTGCGTGCTGGGTTCACTGTGTGCTAGGAAACAAAGAGAGTGAGTGATGCACTTTATGACCCAAGGCCAGTCCCTTCCTCCGTCCTGGCCTCGTTCCCTTCACCTGCCCGTCCTCTGCCCACCCCTGCTGTTCTACTCCCTTCTGCACACACAGTTGTTGGGAGGCTTGGAGGAGCAGCCTAGAGCCAGAGCTGAGCCCGGGAGAGGTAGGTGGAAAAGCTTCCCGGTGGGTCTCTTGTCTGGGATAAGGCTGTACTGGGTACCAGGCCTGGTGGGATTTGAACTCATAGAGACCAAAGGCTTTTGTCATCAGCTTTTAACAAATACATTTTGTATTTTAACCTCTTGAAAAATATTGGTGTTTAGGGCCATAAGGAACATTAGTGATCATCTAGTGACCCTTTCCAAAGCCCGGAGAGGGTAAGTAACTTGCCCCAGGTCACACAGCAAGACTATGAGTGGCAGAAGTCTATGAGAAGACCATGATGTGGGTCCTTTTCTTATACTGCCTCTAAGGGCTCCTGTAGGTTATGTGTACACTGTGCCCACGTATGTAATGTGCACAAATGTGAACACATACACACAAGCCTTGGCCTCAGCTCTGCACACCCTACACCCCTGGCCTGGCCCCTGCTGCTCATTGCAGCAGCCCTGACCCTGCTTCTGTGCCCCCGTCCAGCCCCTGCCTAAATCCTCTAAGCAGACCGGCTACCTTGGCCAAGATAAGTGTATAGCCTGGTCTCACCCAGATCTCTGTGTACACTCTCAATTAAAGTGGGTTTGTTTCTAAACCATGTCTTTTTAATTTTTTAGCAAGTGAAACAGATAGGAAGGGAGATGAGACGCATCAACTCATGTTGCAGCACCTTAGTTGTTCATTGATTGCTTTCTCATGTGCCTTGACCGGGGGGATATAGCAGAGCAAGTGACCCCTTGCTCAAGCCAGCGACCTTGGGCTTCAAACCAGTGACCTTTGGGCTCAAGCCAGTGAACATGGGGTCATGTCTATAATCCCACGCTCAAGCTAGAGACTTATGCTCGAGCTGGTGAGCCCACGCTCACGCTAGGTGACCCCACACTCAACCCGGATTAGACAGTGCTCAAACCGGCAACCTTAGGGTTTCAAACCTGGGTCTTCAGTGTCCCAGGTCAATGCTCTATCCACTGCGCCACCACCAGTCAGCACCGTGTCCTTAGCATATTTCCTGTATTTCCAAGAGGAGGTTGTCTCTTTCCCCTCCAGCTGGACTTTCCCTCCCCAAGTGGCACCTGCTTGGGGGCCCTTGCTTTGTGTGTCAGTCTTCAAGGTTAAGTATGTGGGGGAGGGCAAGGAATAAACCCTAAGCTTTCTGGGCCGCGTGTGTGTGTGTGTGTGTGTGTGTGTGTGTGCGCGTGCGCGCGCGCGCGCATGCACGCATGCTGAGTGTCTGTATCCCTTTAGAGGGGTGGCCAGGTAGGACAGGAGAGGACCCTATGGACCATCAGCCCATTAGAGTCCTCATAGTCTGAGTTCTGTGTGGCTCCTATAGAGCATTGGTTTTGCTCCCAGGGAACATTTGGCAATGTCTAGAAACATTTTTGATTTTCAGAACTGGGTAGGGTGGGTGCTATGCTACCAGCATCTGGTGGAAGAAGATTAGAGATGCTGTTGAACACCCTCCAGGGGCCAGGACAGCCCACAAGTCACCCTGCTTTGGATGTTGGCAGCAGGTGGCCTCCTCAGTTGGCCTGTCAGCCCCCGAGGGCAGTACATTGCTCAGGTCTGTGCATGGTCGATACAATGTACAACTTTCTGGGTGGCTTTTCATCAACACTGGACAAGCACAGTGTGCCCCTTTGGGAGGTGAGACAGGACATGGTGGGGTGGCAGGTGGAGGTAGAAGGAGAAGGTCTTGTCCCGGTACAAACCCAAACGTGCCAGCTGGGACTGTGCTTCTCCCTGGGTGGAGGAAAGAGAAGGGGACCGGCGTGCACCGGCTGCATACTTTCCACACCCCAGCTCGCACCGTCCTCAGTCTCCGGCCCCAAGAGAAACACGCTCCTCGTGTTTGTCCATTTCCAATATTATGTCCAAGACGGCACAGCCGATGAAGTAGCAGATTGGGGATTCCAAACCAGAGGTCATTGAGTTCCAGGTGGGTGAGGGAAGGATTTACACCTGGGAGACAGAGACGAGTTTGTGGCGTTGATCGCTTGGCCAAGTCCACTGAGCATGTAGGTGTGGGGCCCGGAAGCAGTGGTCAGGTCGGGCCTTGCACCTGTAGAGTCAGACAGCTCCCTGCAGGCCAGGAGCTCAGGATCCATCCGGAGTGAGAAGCCCCTGTTTGCATATTCACAAAGCAAGGTGAGCCCAGCTATGGCGGAGGCCAAACCGGGGAACCTGGGATGTGGGGGAGCCGGGGAGAGCTCCCAACCTCTGCTCTCCGAGGTGGGAGCCCAGCTCCCTCCTCTGCCCACCAGGGAGCACCCCATGATCTGGCAAGTCACACCCACGAGAGAAGGTCATGTGGGAAGCAAGTCACCCTGGTGCTTTCTGGGACCTGGTATTTGTAAACATGTAATGTGGCGGCGACCACTCCTTCTGCACTGCAGGTCAGCGCTGCAGCACGAGACCAGTCGGCCAAACGGCAGCAGCTGGGCACACCAAACCAAGCCTCCCAAAGTGCCAGGCCCAGCCCATCTCCTCCATGTGCCACGGCAAGTAAGTCATGTCCTCTCCCGGTTTCCAGGTTTCAGTTGGTTCTGCCCTAAATGGGAGATAGGGTGGAGGGCAGCTGGACCAGAGAGCACACAAACAGCTCCTTGTAGCCCTGGGCTGCCTGCAGGAGAATTAATATTCCTATTACATAACCCACAACATTCCAATCGTTACTAAGCAGAACACACTTGCTCCAGCCCCCTTCCCCCCACACACACACCCCGCACCCCACAGACTCACCCTAGAGTCTATGGTTAACCAGCAAAGGGCTTTGGCAAAGGAGAAAGACTTCCCTGACAAATCTCCTCTTAGCCCTAAGATGGAGGGTGTAATAAGATCATAGGAAAATTCCCCTCATGGGAGACCCTTCAGAGACAAGCCCGGGACAGTCAGTTTAATTCTCGATGCTCAGAAGGGAAAGTTGAAAATCTGACGTCAGAGAATTCTGCACTGTGAATTCTAAGTATTTGTTCTGCCTCCCTGAACCTGTCACTTACTCAAAAGAAAAACTTCAGTCTGCATCACAGCTTGGTGGGGACTGACGGGAGGCCAGCCGGGGTTGAGTGGCAAAGGCTGCTGGGAACAGGAAGGGGGAGGAGCAAGGGAACTGACTTGTGTTGAACACCTACTGTGCACCAAACACTGTGCTGGGTCTGTTTGCCTGTATCCTCTCATTGGATCCTCAAGGCAAAGCTATGGAGAGGATTATGAATCTCTTTTTACATACAAGGGAAACTGAGATTCAGAGAGGGAAAGCCATTTGCCCAAGGTTGCACAGCGGAGTAAGAGATCTTCATGTCTGACTGCAAAACATGTCAGGCTTTGGTACTGAAGCTTATGTAACTGGGCTAGCTGAGGGTCTGCTGTCTGGTGAAAGAGGCCAGCAGGTTGGGGTGCGATGTCTGGACATGGTTCGGAGAACTGGGGCAGCTGTAATTCACAGGACATGAGCTGTCTACCACTCATAGCAAAAAGGCCTGGCCACTGGAACAGGAGAACATGACTTCTTTTCATGGAAAAGTTTAAGATAAGCATGCTAGGCCAGAGGGTGGCTCTGCTCCCCTGGTCATTCAAGGTCCTCCATCTGTAGGGCCTTGTCATCATTTGCGAGGTCGAAGCCACTGCCACATTCGGGTTCTGCAGAGTGATAAGGGAAAAGCATGCAGAGGATGCATATCTGTTGTTTTCAGGGCCTTGGACACACCCCTTCTGCTCACTTTCCCCAGGCAAGGCTCAGTCATGTGACCTCCCTACCTATGAGAAGGGTTGGGAAATGCAATTGCTTGCTAGGTGGCTGCATGCCCTGTGGTGACTTATTGCTACGATCTGGCTGGCCAGCTGACAGTCTCCATCCAGTCACCTCATGCACAGGGTCCAGGTCTCAGGACTCTAGGTGCAACCCAACCTCCAACAAGCACTGCTCAGTAGACCCGATCAAAGAGCATCTCTGACCTCCTGCTGCTTCTTTGACTGGTCTCTGGCTTTATTTTCCCGTCCCCTCATGAAAACTTGGACTGTCGCATGATTTTTCTCATCTTTATCCAAGGCACATCAGGTGGCAAATGCAGCCTCAGTGAAAAATCCTTGGCCCGTGTGGTGATGCATATTTCAGTCTTCATTCAGGGGAAGGAACCCCCCCACCCAGGTCTACTAAGCACAAAAGGCTGCAGTGTGGGGACGAGAAGGGTGGGCAGGTTCTCTTTTGCACTCTCCATTGACCCTTTAGCTAATTTCGGTTCCTCCTCCATGCTTGGGAGGTGGGTCTGGTGGTGGGGACAGAAGAGCTTGGGGAAGAAGGGACGTTTTTCCTTGGCCACTGCTATGGTATTGTGACAGACAGTGCGTGGCTGTGCTCAGAGCATGGCATATGTTTAACAAGGGCACTAAAATCTCAGGGATAATTATGTAGACTTTTCAGAGACCATCTTGCTGTCACTGGGAAGTTCTCAGCTTGGTCTTCTGGACGTGGTTCTGTGCATCTCTGTTTGGGTTGCTTGCTGAGTCATCCCACAGCCCTTAGGCTCGTTCTCATACCTGTATGTCCTCTGGCTCTGTGCCTCTATGGACCAGCTGTGGACACACCACTTCTGTACACCCGGTTTCTTCTCCTGGATCTCAGTGAGGACATTCAGGTGTGCACAGGAGTGCTTGGCAATTTGTAATAAGGGTGCAAACATCGACCATTTGACACGTGTTCACTGAGGTTTAGGGCATTGTCCTCAAAATTTTAGTTTCACCTTCCTCAAGAGATGGGTGGGAACTCTGTCACCGCCCCTGCCCCCCACCCCGGCCCCTGCCTTGATCTGGATCAGCTTCTGGCTGCTTGGACCAATAGAGTATGCTGGCGTGGTGCTTGGTGACTTCTAGAGCCAACTCAGAGAAAGCCACTCAGCTGTGCCTGGTTTCCTGGACTGTTCCGCTCTTGGGTGCTCTCTCTCAGAACCCAGCTACTGTGCTGTGAGCAGTCCCATCTGCATGGAGAGGCCGTGTGGGGTGCTCCAGGCACCATCTTAGCTGAGCCCAGCCCAAATGCCAGACTCATGCCAGCAGGAGCCTCCAGGTGGCTCCAGCTCCAATCTCTCCAATCTTTTGGAGCAAAGACAAACCATTCTCACTGCGCTCTATCCAAAATTTCTTCCCACAGGGTCTGAAAGCAGAATAAAGCAGTTGCTGTGGGAGGCAGCAATACATATTTAAAGCATTCACCAAGCACTGACCTCTTCACTTAAGGGGTCCAGTATTAGGGCACAGAACTGACTGAGAGGCAGTCCCTGCTCCACAAAGAACCAGAAAGCCCATCAGCCCAATGGCAGTGTAGTCTGTTAAGTGCTGTGACAGGAGCTGTGGAAGCTCAGAGGAGGGGTCCCTTGCCCAGCCTGGGTGAGGTTTTGGACTGACCTCTCTGGGGGAGATGATGTTAGAGTGAGTCTAATAGCTTAACAAAAGCTAACCAGGAGGATGAGAGAGCAGGTTTCTAAATGGAATGTGCAAGGGACCTGAGCACAGATGACAAAAGCCTGTTTTTCCTTGAAACACCCTAAATACCCCTGCCACAGGGCCTTTGCACTTACAGTTGTCTCTGGCTGGAATGTGCTTCCTCTAGAGAGCCCACTGGCTCACTTGCTCACTTCTTTATTCATATCTCTGCTTAAATATCCCCTACTCAGAGAAGCTTCTCCCTCAGCTCTCCAGATCCATCACTCTCCAACCTTTTTCTCTGCTTTATCATTCCTGACATGGAATGTCATGTTTGTTGATTGCATTTCTCTTTCACGAGAACGTGAACTGTAGAAGATTAAGGCATGGGTCCTCCCAGCATAGCATAGTGCCTGGCGCACAGTAGGTCTCTGATAAATACATCAGGTGTGGATGGATGAATGCAGAGAAAGACGTGATCAGCTACACCTTTTGGAAGCCCACTCTGGCTACAGGAAGTGGGCTTGAGGGACAGGGAAGGGGCGAGGAGAGCAGGTGAGAGGGGTTCCATTGTCCAGGTGGGAGCTGATGGCATGAAGGAGCTTCTCCTGAGACATGGTATGCAGATGGCGAGGAGGGGGTGATTCCAGGGGGCAGAACTGAAGGCCTGGGATCACAGCTCAGGTGTGGGGTATTGCACTGGGTGGAGAGTCCAAGGTGGGGCTCTGAATCGGCATTTGGGCAGTAAGGACCCTAGGAGGAGATGCTGTAGGTTGAGAGGCTATGAGCGATGGGGAACAGGAGGGGAAGGCGAGTTGAATTTGAACTGTGTGGCGTTTGAGGTGCCCTTGGGACCTTCAAGTGCAATGGGGACCTACGTATAAATAATACATGTAGGCGAATGGATGTGAGGGTCTGAATGAAGTTCAGGGGAATCTGGCCTTGAGTGACAGATCTGAGTAACAGATCTGAGGGTCATGTCAGCCAGGGGAGAATGTCAATTAGACCTGGCAGGAAGAAGGGGACCTAGCAGAAAAATGTGGTTTGGGAAAGGACAGCAGGGACGAAGATGGGAGAGAAGAGAGGTTGGTGGGATAATGGGGTGTGGGGCCACAGAAGCTGGAGAGCAATCAGAGAAGGAAGAGATGGGCTCCAGTGTCGCAGGCGCCAGGAGGGGGCGGGGAGCACCCTCCTAGATGCAGGAAGGAGCCCAGTGGTAGGACAGACCACGTGGTAAGGGGAGAGTGGGCGTGCAAACAGCAAGGGCACCTTTTTACTCTTTCTTTTAAATTTTTAATAAGCTTGGCTGTACTATAGGAGAGAAACGTGGTGCAAAACTAGGGGGAGGAGAGAGGGGTTCAGGGAGGACTGCCGTTGAGTACCGTTACCATTTTTTTAAGATGGGGAGGCTGGAACTTGCTACAATACTGTTGAGAAAGATCTAGAAAGGAAAGATGACACAGGAGAGAAGGAAGGGATGATTGTTGCAGGGCACAGGGGAGGCTTGGGCTTCAGTGGAGAGGGAGGTTGACCTCCAAGGGGAGGGGCGGGGAGGGAGGGGCACCCGCACCTGAGCCAGCGGAGCCCTGGCCCTGCTCTCCAGAGCAGTCAGCGTCCTGCGGCGCTTCCCGCTGGGAACAGAGGCCAGTCTCCCAGAGCGCATGTTCTCAGCTCTCCAATGTTTTTATAAGAAATTAAAACTGAGGTAGAAAAGCCCGAATCAATTTTATCTAAAATGAGAAAGGAGCGGAGACGATGGCCGCCACCCAGGAGGCAGAGAGGGGACTGCCAGAGACAACCGAAAGGATGAAGCCACGCAACATTTAATATTCACTCCACAAACACAGACTGCAACGGCGGCACGCCAGGAGCTGGGCACAGGCGAATGAGGGTCTCAGGGAATTGTGGGGTTGGAAGGACAGAGAGGCACCTTAATACCGGGAAAGGGTGAGGACGGTTTCTCCGAGAGAGGTAACAGTTTTAGCTGCTTCTGAAGGATTTGGAGAATTTTACCAGGAAGAACCTCCTGGAGGTGGGGAATTATATATATTATTTTACTACGTATAAATGCAATTGTACTTCGCACAAAAGGTCTTAGCTCAGCGCCCGCCATATTATTGACTTTCAATATAGGTGCACCATTCCGATATTATCACTAGTAATTTTCATGTGTTTGTAAGTTTGCCCTCACCCAACTCCCCTCATTTATTTTCTGATGCTTATAATTACTGTGGACCCTTGACATTTACAAGAAATCAGATTCACACAATCTTTAAGAATGCCACACCGGGAAGTACTTTCTCCAGCACAAGCATGAAGAAGCAAAGTGTAAGTGACATGTGAAGCTGCTACCTTGGGTATTTAGTGACTCTGAAGTGAGGACTTAGGGGTTATTAACATGTGGTTCTGTCACTCATTGGCCTGGCTGTTCTCACTTGAGCTGTTCTGTGTTGGCTCGGGGGCACCCTGGATCCGGCAGGCAGAGAATCTCTTTTCCCGGTTTTCACGGGCAAGCAGCATATGGTGGACTCATTCGGAGCTGCAGATCTAAGCCAGGGCCCAATTAGACTTTCTGCTCTTTAATCCACTTCCCGCTTCTGCTTTGCAGACTTAAAAGCCAGTAATGTTTCAGTTGTCTGTATCTTTCTTGCCATGATTAGCACTAGTGGTTGGAATTCCTCTGAGGCCATTTCCCTGAAGGAAACAGTGCTTTTCCCAGGAGTCAGCGAGGCTCACTCACTCGCTCAGTTCCATGCTGACATTTCTGCCTCATCAAAAATATGCAGTATTACAGATCCTGAGACTTTGGATCACTTGCAATGAACCCAAACTGCAATCTAAACCCTTGAATGTCTAGGACTTTTGGGGCTTTCCAACCTTTCCCCTCCTGAATGTAGCCTTTAAACTACCGAATGTTCCACACTGCCTAATACACAAGTCCATACACAGGCATGCACATACACACACATACACACACACAAATGCATACAATGCACACATGCACAAAGTCACATCACAAGGCACACGAGCATATGCACGCACACAGAGACACTTGTACTCACACAGGAACAAATATTTTTGCATGTGAAACACAGACATGCACACATCTACCACCACACATACATGTGGCATGCACACAGATGTACACCATACACACACAGGAGCACATGCAATTATAGCCATGCATGCACACACATACAGTCGATACAAATGCTTGCATACATATGCACACACAGTGTGCATGCACTGATACACCCTCACACCCATACACATATGACAGGCATGCATGCAAGATGCACCCTTGCATGCCCAGGCTGCACATATAACACGTGTGCATGTATAGGTAGATCCTCATATACAAAGCACACATGCACGCGCGCACACACATGCATGCACAGGCCCGGCAGGCACGGCGTGCACAACAGTCTGCCAAGAACAAGTGAGGAGGAGGAAGGAAGACACATCATTCTTTTCCCTCTAGTTCAAATGACTTCTCTTCCTTGGCACCAACTTTTGTTTTGATATCTTCGTTATTATTTTAGATCACGAAGACATGGGCCTGGAACCAAATCCCCAGTGTTACAGATGGGACATGCGGTTCCTACCAATCCATCTTCTTGAACAAAATGACAACAGGAGACCGTGGGGGCCCTTTGGTGTGTGTGATGTCTCTGCAACCCTGCAGTCCCCGGCCCGCGCAAGGAGGTGGCCCAGCTCTGTTTCTCCCAGTGCTGCCACTCTCTGCTGTGGGCACCTGGGCAATCCTCTCCCATCCCTGGTCCTTCCCGCTGTGAAGGTTCGGGTATCCCCTTACAACAGATGGAGATATTGTGGAACTTTCCTGGGGCCACAGAACGAGAACTCGTGTTTTAGTTGCCATCCAGGGTCTATTACTACAGGGCTTCCCAAATTTGACCGCACATGTGAATCACCTGGGATTTGTTAAAATGCAGAAAGTGTGCGTCAGTGGGTCTGGAGTGGCCCCAGAGGCTTTCAAACAAGCTCCCAAGTGACACCTGTACTAGAAAGACCTTCCACCCTTCCACACTTTTTCCAAAGGTAGAGTGAGGCTGAGCCCTCCCCACAGCACCACGCCCCTGGCTGGCACAGGGATGACGTCACTCCTCACAGAGCTGCACCTTTCCCCTCGGGCCTGGGTCGTCCCTGGGGCCCCTCTCCTTCCCAGAGCAGCTCCTTTCTCCGCTCCTACCTTTGGAGCTGTGGGTGTCAGAAGATCTACTTTTTGCTGGCCTCGAAGCTCCTTACTGTGGGAGGCCTGGGGCAAGTCCCTTCTCATATCCGAGCCTCAGTTTCCCCATCTGTATGGAGAGGGGGTTGGGCCCTGGCAGCACCCTGGCAGAGCTTTCACCAAGTACCTTGGCCAGGGTGCCCCACTAAGAGATTTTACTTAATTGGATGGGGTGAGGCCCATATATGGACGTTTTTAAAAAGCTGCCCAGGTGATTCTGACTGGAAATCAAGGTTGAGAGCCACAGGTCTGGTGCTCGTGAAGGGGCAGCTCAGTGCGGTCAGTGGGTGTCCGGCGGCCAGGTCAGCCCACTGACCCCACACAGTAATCAACGCAGGGCTCAGGAACAGATTGGTGACGTCTCAGGAGGCTTTTGGCCCAGCTATTAGACAAGGTCACCCCAACCCCATGGGAAAGAACTCTTGCCATAATGCTCAGGATAACGACCCTGGCTTTGAGTTGAACTTTCTGTTCTGACAGGCACATGAAGCACATTTTAATTAAAGACTTAACCCCACATGTCAATCACCCGCAGACCTCCCCCACCAACGCACCTTCCCACAGGAGGCAGCAGCACCTGTGTATGTGCAGGGGGCAGGGGAGGAGGGAAGAAGGGGGGGCTGGCACAGGTGGCTGCTGTGCCACTGGGAGTCAACCTGACATCCAGGTCAGACAGGGGGTCCAATTAGCCACAGCCCCCTTGGCTGCCTCCCAGCAGAACCCCAAACAAAGTCCTGAAAAGGTTTCCTTGCAGTCAGCTGTGGCATGGCAGTGGAGTCCCATGGTTTCCATAGCGACCTGTTTCTTCCTAAGACTGACAATAGGCTCTGTCACTGGGGGAAGCTTTCAATGTCTAAGAGGCTCAACCCAGAATGGGCCACCAGAGCCATTTAATCTCTGCTCAGTGATGCCTGCAGGTGGCTCAGGGCACATCCTTGGGGCAAGGGGCAGAGACACCGTATGGGCAGCAGCCCCGTTCCTGCTGGCCCCCTGGAGGGTGAGAAAGCGGTCATTAGGATAAGGACAGTCAGTAGGTACCTGTCCACAGTGGCGATATAGCAAGGTGGCCCAGCACTGGAAGCTGGAGCCAGACCACCTGTGACTATGATCCTGGTTCTGCCACCAGGTGCTGGGAAAACTGTGTGCCATGTGGTAGCTCCGTGCTTCCGTCTCCCCACCTGTGAGCAGGGGGTAATGATAACACCATCCTCTTCATCCGACTCTTCTGAGGATTGTGTGAGTCAGTTAAAGAAGTCCTTACTGTTGTAAGGATGTCTGGCACGGCATGCTCTTAGGTTTTCTCTCATCACATACAGCTCCCGGTCCTCGACAGTGAGACAGTGTCCAGTGTCCAGGTTAGGAAGGACTCTGCCAGGGCCCTGGGCTCCCCGCTGGCCAGGGTGCGCATTCCGAGACTTGGCCTGGGGACTTCTAAGCACTCTAGAAACTCTGAGAGGGGAACTCAGGGATCAGGTTTCTGGAAAACTCCACAGGTTGTACCAGAGCTCAGCCAAAGTTCAGAGCCCATAGAAATCTAGAAGTACTTGCCCTGTAAGGTCTACTCAGCCCGAGTCCCCAGGTTGCTCCTGAAGTCACTGTGGACTGTGGGGATGGGAGACAGCATGGAGACTGCTGTCTGCACAGTCCGGGCCCCCCTGCTCCTCCCTCCCACCCGAGCTCTTCCTCCCACTACAAGCCTGTGCACTTTGCACATGACCAGGGCTGAGGGGGCCTGCACTGTGCTGCTTCCTGACTTGTGGGGAGGCAGACGTGTGTCCATTTATCACACAAACACACCTGTAATTACAAGTGACAGTGACGGCCATGAGGAGTGGCCTAACGGGGCAGGGATGGCTTCCCGTTTGAGTTGAGTTCTAAAGGCTATGAAGACGTTAGCAGGCGGAAGGGGGCATATTTCAGATGAAAAAAATCCCACATGGGTGACAGTTCCCATGGCCAAATCACACATGGCACCTTCAAGAAAACCAAAGGACAGGCTGGCAGTTAAAGCTGGGAGGGGAGGGGAATGAGGTAAAGGAGGCCGGGGGGCTGGGGGGGACTGGGTGGGCCGGGCCGGGCAGCGGGCAGCACAGGGGCTGTGCAATCCTGCTGGGGCTGTGTGCCTTTGTCCAGGCCATGCAAGGTCACTAAAAGGTTCTGAGCACCAGATGACATCGGATTTGCAATTTAAATAATCCTTCTAGGTGCTGGTGGGGGAACAGGCCATCAGCCTCACAATGGTGCTGTCAGCTAAGTCTATTAGCCAAACAATGAACTTGAGGCCCAGGAGACCCGAGTCACCAGTCAGGGTCACGTGGCTAGCAAGCAACAGAGGCTGGACTCCCGCGCAGGTCGTCACACCCAAATCCGGGGTCTCTCCACTCCCCCTCACTCTCGCTGCTCCCCCTTTGTCCTACACGGCCCTTTTAGCCCTGTCGCGACGCCATCGTCAACTCCACACTCCCCATGAGACCAGTCGGTTAATCCACACGGGGATGTCATTCTTTCCCAAAGCCAATGTGAAGGCGAATCTTCTTTCTTTGAAGATAAATCTGATTTTGAGAAGCAGCCAAAGGCTTGGGGTGGGGAACGGGGCGGGGGGGTGCCAAACCTGGCAGGATAACGTGGTGATTATGTCAGTCATCTGTTGCTGTATAACAAATTCCCTCAGCACTGAGTGGCTCACAACCACCACCAACGTTTCTCCTCTCACACTGCTTCCGAGGGTCAGGAACCTGGGAGCGGTTTAGCTGGGTGGTTCAGGCTTGGGGTTGCTCACAAGGTTGAAGTCAGGATGCCAGCCTGCAGTCACCTGAAGGCTGGGCTGGGGCTGCAGGGTCCACTTCCTAGGAGGCTCCTGCACATGGCTGACACCTGACACTGGCTGTGTCCTCGCCGTGGGAGCCCCTTCCTGGCTGCTATGTGTCCACACAACATGGTTCCTGGCAAATCCATTCAGTGGAATATTATTCAGCCTTTAAAAGGAAGGCAGTTCTGGCCCATGCTGCAGCTTGGGTGGATCTGAGGACATTTCGCTAAGTGAAATAAGCCATCACAAAAAAAGTGCTGTGTGATTGCACGTATATGGGGAACCCAGAGGAGTCATGTTCATGGAGACAGAGAGCAGAACGGTGGTCCCAGGGACTGGGAGGGGCGGGGTTGAGAGTTCCTGATCAGTGGGAATAGGAGTTTCAGTTCGGGAGATGAGAAAGCATTCTGGAGTGGATGGTGGAGACGGTTACACAGCAATATGACTACTTAATGCCACTGAACTGGACACCTAAAAGTGGCCATAATGATAAATTTTATGTTAGGTGTATTTTGCCACAATAAAAAAAAAATTGGAAAAACTTCTCCCCAGGACCCCAAATCCAAGACAGCTCCCGGCCACCAGGTCCTACCTAGTCCTTGGCAGAGACAGGACTCACCACCTCTGCGGCAGGAAAGGCAAGTTTACTGAGATATTTATGCACCTGGGACATGCCGGTGTGAGGAAGGCAAGGGCGAGCCCGGCTGGCAGCCCCGAGACAGCTTGCAGTCGAGGGCCACAGTCGGACATCACCAAGTAACCAGCAGGAAAGGGAACGTTACAACTCTAGGAAAGGCTGTTGGGGTACATATCGGGGGGAGCACAAAGTGGGGGATGTGCAATACCTGTGGCCAAGGCCAAGGCCAGGCAGGTCCACACTGGATTCGGGCAGACGGGAGGAAAACTGCGGAGCTGGAAAGGGTTGGGCCATTCCGTTTACTAAAGTCTCACTACGGTGGACAAGCATACAGGCAGGGGAAACCGCCTCTTGGGCAAACAAACAGCAAAGTGCCCCCTCACAGTGGTGGGCAGGCAATCAGGGCATCCGCAATCCCTCCCTCTCTCAAACGCAAGCACCCATAGCTTTATATAGGCCACACACACGTGGCGCTGCCATGTGCTCACACACCAATCAGGCAGAGTGCTTGCAGCTGGTAACCCCGCAAGACCGCCTAACACAGCTGCCTCACAGGATACTTGCAGTGCTGGGATTCAAATAATTTAACAACCAGTTCTCGGCCTGAATGATCGTTTTAAGTATAAAAAAAGGGTATATCGAGCCCTGGTCGGTTGGCTCAGTGATAGAGCGTCGGCCTGGCGTGCAGAGGTCCCGGGTTCGATTCCCAGCCAGGGCACACAGGAAGCACCCATCTGCTTCTCCACCCCTCCCCCTCTCCTTCCTCTCTGTCTCTCTCTTCCCCTCCCGCAGCTGAGGCTCCATTGGAGCAAAGATGGCCCAGGCGCTGGGGATGGCTCCTTGGCCTCGGCCCCAGGCACTAGAGTGGCTCTGGTCACGGCAGAGCGACGCCCCAGAGGGGCAGAGCGTCGCCCCCTGGTGGGCGTGCTGGTGGATCCCGGTCGGGCGCATGTGGGAGTCTGTCTGACTGTCTCTCCCCGTTTCCAGCTTCAGAAAAATACAAAAAAAAAAAAAAAAAAAAGGGTATATCGAAAGGTAGTTTATTATTTTATGCATTTAATACTTAAATAAGAACAATAAAAGAGGTACAGAAAACTAGATTGTATTATAAGAGAGTTTTAAAATATTAATGAAAAAATATTAAATAATACCTGACAAAAAACAATAAAACTGTTATTTAAGATATTTCCATATTGCTTCTTGATTGGTGTCCTCACTTGCAATTTTTTTCACCTATGGATGGAATGAACATTACTACGGGGGCTTAGAATACGCTGTTGCAAGATGAATGTTAAAAAAAAGTAAGGAATGTAAATTTGTGATTTCCACATTGGATGGCTGTCCAGGTGCCCACCTTAGATTACAAGTCCCATTTTAACAACCAGTTCGCCAAACTCAACAAAAATGTATTGTTTCTGCCGAATTGGTGCAAAGCAGCTGAATCCCACCACTGGATACTTGGGAAGGCTTTCTGGGGAAGAGCTGTTCAACTGAGGTAGAAGGAGATACAAAGGTAAAAGTAAAATGAGGAAAAGAAAACCCACCTCTCCAAAGACCTCATTGACTTTTTCAAGGGAGGAAAGGGGCAGGGAAATTGATGGAGAGACGGAAGGTCAGGGAGGGATTAGAGGGGAGGCAGCTGGGCCCAGAGCATGGTGAGAATCACAGAGCAGCGGGCCTGTCATCCTGGGTGACTTTCCTGAGTGGCCGGCACCTGGGAGGCATTCACAGCCCAGCCAGCAGCCGAGGGCAGAATTCCAGCCAATGAGGGCTCTCAGAGCCTTGGCAGCACCACGGGGAAATGAGCTGTCCTGCCATCAGTCACTGCTGGGAGCTGGCACTGTCCTGCTCGCTGGGTCCAGCCCCTCCTCGCTGCAACCTCATGGCCTGCTGCCCCGGGGGTCAGCTTTCTCCTGTCCTGCCTCTCTCCCAGGGCCACATCTTCTGTGAAGTGGGGTCAAGGCTGGGACTATCTTGGACACATATTGAAAGCAGGCCACCAGCAACCCTGAAGACAACAGCAAGAGCTTCCTTCGAAGGCCTCCCTGCCTCTTCATAGGGTCTGCGCCTGGACAACACAGCAGATCAAACCCCTCCCCTGACACAAACCATCAAAGGCTCCCACCTCCCTGGGAATACCCCAAACTCCTTCCTTGGGCCTCTAAGATTGTGCCATTTCCCTGCCTCTGCACCTCCATGCTCCCATTCAGGCCTTCTTCTGCGCTTCCCATCCCAGGCCAGGCACAGACCTCAGGGCCTTTGTCCCTGCTCTGCCCACTGCTTCTTTTTCCAGACACACGCTGCTTCACTTCTCCCTCCACCCAGGTCTCTGCTTGCATCTCAGCTATTCAAAGAGGCCTTCCCTGGTTACTGGGTCCAAAAGGACCACCCCTCTGGCTCTCTACTCCTCCTCTCTGCTTTCTTTTTTTTCACTGCACAGTCCACACTTTGTATATGCATAGTTTTTGTTATTCATTATCTATGCCTCCCCTAGAATGTATCAATAAATTCCAAAGGGTCCGATGATTGGTTTTGTCCAGTGCTATATCCTCAGTATGAATAGCATAGCTTAGTGTATAATAGGCCCTCGGAAAAGATTTACTGACTGACTGACGGACTGACTGAATGATTGAATGAATGAATGAATTAGGCACAAAGCAGGTTGTCAGAATGTGGACTGAATGAAGAAAGATGCTATGATGGTCAAAATTTGGCCCAGAGTTTTTGGGTGGCAAGTGTTTGTTAAATGAATATATAAATACATACTGATCCGGGTATCGTTTAAAAAGTCTCTTACTGGGCGTGTGTCCTGGCTCTGCCACTCACTAGTCAGCTTCTTTCATGCCTCCTTTGGAGGTCTCAGTCTCCCTGTCTGTGATATGGGGGACTTGTGTTAGACCAGTAATTAAAAAATAGGTCTCTCATATTTTTAAAGGAGCTTTCAAATAAAAGCATATATAAAACCCAACAGATTAGTGGAGGTGGCTGCTTAAGGTGGAGGTCTTAGAACCCTGTTGACTTATACCCTAAAGGAAGTGCTTCTGAAAACAGTTTAAAACCCACTGGACCTGCCCTGGCCGGTTGGCTCAGCGGTAGAGCGTCGGCCTAGCGTGCGGAGGACCCGGGTTCGATTCCCGGCCAGGGCACATAGGAGAAGCGCCCATTTGCTTCTCCACCCCTCCGCCGCACTTTCCTCTCTGTCTCTCTCTTCCCCTCCCGCAGCCAAGGCTCCATTGGAGCAAAGATGGCCCGGGCGCTGGGGATGGCTCTGTGGCCTCTGCCTCAGGCGCTAGAGTGGCTCTGGTCGCAACATGGCGACGCCCAGGATGGGCAGAGCATCGCCCCTGGTGGGCGTGCCGGGTGGATCCTGGTCGGGCGCATGCGGGAGTCTGTCTGACTGTCTCTCCCTGTTTCCAGCTTCAGAAAAATGAGGAAAAATAAATAAATAAATAAATAAATAAATAAAACCCACTGGACCTGAGGTTTCCTAAATCCTAGTAATAAATTATACTGGTTTTTAGCAAACATTTATCATCAGCCCTGCACAGTAGTGTTGAGCTTGGCCATGTGAATTGACTTATCCTCCAAAACGTGGACCTAAGTGACAGTGAGATGGTTTCCAGTGGAGGCTGTAAGAGGTATTGCAAGTTTCCCCCATCCCTCTTGCACTCCTGACCCCTGCCAGAAGAATATAGCATCCCAGATAAGAGCTGCCTCTTCAACCTGGGTCCTGGAATGAGGGACATGTGGAGCGGACCTAACGCTGATCAAGCCTGGACCAGAGCCACAGAAGCTGGGCCCCTGCCACAGACATGCAACGCAGTAAGAAATACAGGGATGGGCAAGAGGTTTACAGTGTACTATAACTAAATCATACAATAATACAAGAGTAAACTCAGTTTTACATACTCATAAGTGTGAGTTGCTGATGTAAGAAACTGGGGTTTGGAGTTGCTTGTTATGCAGCATAACCTGCTGAAAACTGACTAATACAAGTCCCTTCTAGCATTGATGTGACTGAGAGAACACAGGTTTGGAATTTCTTTGATGAAACTTCTGGGTGTTTCCTCATTTTGTGATTGTCCCCTAAAAATTCTCCTCCTTACCTAATGCAGATGTCTCAAACTTTGGGTCCTGGCTACATGTAACTTGAAGATACGCCTTTTTTTTTTTACCCAAATTCATTCATTCATTTATTTATGTATTCCATGGTTTGTTCATTCTGTTATTAATATAACAAGTATACTATATGCCCATCCAACTGCATGTGAATAGAGAGGATCATGCAACTTGGAAAAAACTCCTCTTCAATCAGTGTTAGTGATGTATGGAACCTGCCAGGGCCTACAGAGATAGAAAAGAAATAGTCCCTGCCTCCTGGGAATTTAGGATATTACACTCAGGGTAGGCAAAGAGTCTGAAATGAGTAAACCACCATCAACAACACACAAAAAAAATCCTCTTCATCTCAAGATCAAAAAGCACCCGTCATTTCTAGTTAGTGAGGCTGGATAATTTCTGAAATTGATGGATGCTTATAGCATACACAAGAAGAGCATTTTTGCAGCAACAGACCTTTTATCT
Organism: Saccopteryx bilineata; assembly: GCF_036850765.1. Classification (NCBI taxonomy): domain Eukaryota; kingdom Metazoa; phylum Chordata; class Mammalia; order Chiroptera; family Emballonuridae; genus Saccopteryx; species Saccopteryx bilineata. The sequence goes on along the minus strand of NC_089490.1, from coordinate 91,326,137 downwards.
GGCTTACAGACAGCTAAAAACAGCCCCAAACCATGCTTTTTAGCTGTCTTTACCGAGACTAATTTTCACAAACATCATTTTGAAAGTGGGCCATCGGGTGCCAATGTGGGAAGAGTGTGCCTCAGGATTCAGGCACATATGTGGCTGGGTGTCCTAGAGGAAGTCACTTCTCTCCGAGCCTCAGTTTCTTTATCTGTGATGTGGGCTCGTGTAAACAAACAGGTCTGGACCGAAGACCTCTTATTGCTCAAAGGCTCTTAGGTTGAACTCAGAATTTTAAGAGCTTGTTCCTTTCTGTCTGCTAAATCCCAGTGGTTTGCCACCTGTGGGGGCAATGAGGTCTCAGAGGAGTGATTCTAAAGAATGTCCCCTCTTCTTCCCGGCCGAGCAAGGCAAGGCTGGGCTTGGGGGCCTCCTCTTAACTCCCAGCGCCAGTGGGATTCTTAACCAGCTTCCATATCACCTCTTTCTTGCCTTTCCTTCTCTGACCCCATCAGCCTCCCCCACCCCCACCTCCCTGCACTCTGACCCCAGGGCCTTCCTGCTGGCTTCTGGAACATGCCCAGCAGGTTACAGCCTCAGGGCATTGTCCTTAACATGACCTCTACCAGAGTGTGCTTGCCTGCTTGCCCGGGTGTCCACATGGTCCCACCTGACTTCTTTCAGGCCCCTGCTCAAATGCCACAGCCCCCCCTGGGGGCACCCCACCCCCAAGAGGCCTTCTCTGACCCTCTATCTAATGAGCACTGGTCACTCCACATCACTTCCTCTGCTTTATTTCCCTTCACTGTGTTCGGCACTGCCTGCTCCATGGAGCCTGCCTGCCTCTGCCAGAATATCAGCTTCCTAAGTTATGACCTTGATCGTTGCTATTCCCCCAGCCCTGAGAACCTGGTACACAGTAGGTGTGCAATAGGTGTTTGTTGGAGGAGTGAGCAAATAAACAAATATGCAGGGTAGGAGAAGGTCCCCCCCACTGCTACTCTCTCACCCCCCAGTCTTGCCCGGTGGACCACCTGAGGTACCCACCCAGCCCATGGGGTGGTAAAGCTGGCGGAGTTCTGGAGACCCAGTTGTGCAAAGGGGAGACTGAGAGCCGGAGGGAGAAGGGGGCTCCTCCAGTCAGCTCCACAAGGTCACAGAGCAAGTTGTCCTGAACAATTTTCCTGATGTCAAGAACCTGTGTCTTCTTCACCCGCACAGTCCACCCTAGCCCACGCTGGGCCTCCAGCCATCGCTTCCACTGAACTCCCGTCCCTACGACAAAATGCTAAAGGATGTCACTTCTGTCTCAGACCAGGAGTCCCTCTCTGCCTCCAAAGGGGACAGGTGGGACGGAAGTGACAGTGCACAGTTTTCTTGGGACTGGGTGTTTTACATATATGCTGCTTCTCCTGTCACCTTCCCCACAACCCAGTGGGGTCGGGGCGATTGTCCCCATTTTATGGATGGGTGAAGTGAGGCCCAGAGACATGAAGAAGCTTGCCCAGGTCGCACTAGGCCAAGTGACCCAGCAAAGTGCATTTCCATCCTCTAGTCTGTTAAAAGTCACCCGGGGCTAAGGCTGCAGCCTGGGGAGCTCCCCACCCCAGAGGGAAAGCTGTCAGTCAGCAAGGAGCTCATCTCCTCCTCCCTCCCACGACACCTGCCACCTGCCACCTACACCTGGTGTCACACGGCACAGGGAGGGAGGGAGGCCTGCGGGGGCGTGTCCCCGGGGAGGATGTGCAGGGAGCCCTGGGAGCTGCACGTTGTGAGCGGCAGCAGGGGATGTGCACGTGTGCAGGTGCACACACGGTCTCTCTCTCCTCTCTCCCTCTTTTTCTTTCTCTCTCTCCATCTCTCTTTCTTTCTCTCTCTCCTCTCTCTCTTTCTCTGCAGCTCCTCCAGGGTCCTTTTGAGAATATACACTGAGCATATCTGTTAAATGCAAGGGCTCCAATGTCAGACCACCTGGGTTTTAATCTGGGCTGTCTCCCAGCTGGTTGGCCCCAGACAAGCTCCTTGACATCTCCGGGCCTCTGCTTTCTCATCTACTTCAAGATAGTATTTACAGAGCTCTTGCTCAGTGACAGGAATGGTCCATGTTCTGTGCTGGTATTTACACCTCCAAACAACCTCATCAAGCAAATATTTTTTTGTCATCTGACTTAGATCCAAGGGAACTGAGGCACAGAATGGTTAGGTAACCTGCCCAAGGTCACACAGCTGGGAAGCAATGAAGCCAGGATTTGATACTAGACAATGAGGCTTCAGAGTCCCTGAGCTAGTTCAGTCTAGGTCTACTGTCTCCTGAGGATTAAATGAGATACAGTATATTAAACACCTAGTGCTGTACTGGTTCAGAGTCAGCACTCAATTCATGATTATTATCAATAGCAACAACTCCGTGGGCCTGTTGGGAATCTGATGAAAGATACAAAACACTGCACGCAACTTCAGAGCATTCCTCTCCTGAAGCCCACCCCCAAGCCCATCTTGGGAGCCCCTGATCAAGCCCAAAACTGTTATTTTACACAGTAGGAAGGGAGAGGTGAGGGCATGTTGAGTGTGGTCACATCCAATTACTTTATTTGAGTGTCTGAGGTGGGTATTACTAGCCCCCTGGGCAGATGAGAAAACTGAGGGAAATGTCAAGGTCCCATAACAAGCTGGCAGCACATAAGGCTCTCCTCTTCTCAGGAGCTGTCTCCCTGGCTGTGTGCTGACTGGCCCTGGGGCCAAGGTAGGAGATGAAGGCCCCAGGGCCATGTCCTTGTGTGGTACACACTCAGCGAAGGATATTAGGGAAGTGAGTGAGTGAAATGGAGTCACAAGAGGCTCCACTCTGGACCAGGTCATGTCCTATGCCAAAACCCCCTGGCCCAGTCCCCTCCTGGGACTTCATGGCTCTTCATGAGGAGAAGGAGACAGGGAAGAAATAAAGGAAGAGCAGGAGGAATCGTCGCATGTCAGAAGCCATTCCCACAATCCCCTTATTTATAGGCAAAAACAACCCTGAGACCTCCCAGCCTGACTTGACAAACACTGTCACATGAGAGGGTGGCAGCCAAGACTGGACATCTGGTCTCTTGATGCCCAGGCCGGAGCTTGGGCAGTGGTGGTCAGAAGGAAAGAGCTGTCACTCATTAGTGCCGTGGCTTCAGACAAACCACATGGCTCCAGTTTTCACATTTGCAAGATAATGATAGTATCTGCCTTGTAAAGCTGTTATTAGAATTAAGCAATTTGACAATTTTTCAGTTGAGCCTGCCCAGCAAGTTCCCCTCATTTGTCAAAGGAGGTGGTGGTGAGGATTAGATGAAAATGTAGGCAGAGTGCCTGGCATAAAACAACTGTTCAGTAAGTGGTAGGTAGCTATCACCCTAAATGTTACAGTTACAATGCTGAGCACACAGGGTATACCTCTGTGAATACTGCAAGGACAGGAGGATGGACCAATAGACAGGCTGATAAGTTGGCTGGCAGAACAGAGGGAAGTGAGGTGAGGAAATGGATGGATGGGTGGGAGGAAGGTGGCAAGTAGATGGATGGGTGGGGCAACTGATAACAGGATGGATTCATAGGTAGACCAATAGATAGGCAGAATGATTGGTTTGAGGGCAAACAATAGGTGGATGAAAGAGTGGGATGGATGGATGGATGGATGGATGGATGGATGGATTGGATGGATGAATGGGTTGGATGGATGAGAGAATGGACCAACAGTAATCAGACTGGTGGCTATTCAAATCAATGGATGGAAGGATAGATGGAAGGATGGGGTACTTGGGTAGGTGGGTGAAAAGGTAAATGAATGAACCATGGGGCAGGAAGACAGAGAGGAGGGTGGATGGAAGACCAGAGAGTGGACAGATGGTGGTCGTTCCTTCTCCTTGAACGGAAGCTGAGTCGCAGGTAGTGGCAGCTCCAGAACTGACAGGGAGGTCCACAGGAAGGTGCAGAAAGAAAGGGCAGAGGCTTCTTGCTTCAACAGGGCAACCCTGGAAGAGGTGCAGTGAACAGTTGCTTCTTGTATCCCAGTTCTGTGTTTGGGTTGAAGCCCTGTTGAGCAAGATAACTGGGAAGAGGACAAGCACAGGCCCAGCCCTCACGTGCACGCGCCCCTCAATGCCGAGTGCCGCGGGGACTGCCCTGGAAGGGCACGGCTTCTATCAGACATGGCGAAGTGCTACAGCCTGGGGGGGACCCTCGGCTGCAGAGGCTTTGGCAAAGGCAAACCAGAATGTGTCCCTGGGGCCTCTTTGGATAGCTGGAAGAACAAAACATCTTGTTCACCGAGAGCTCTGCAGCAGGAGGAGCCAGTTCTGGGAGGGAGGAGCCTTGGGCTTGATTGCCGACAGCCTCTGCTGCACTAAGCCACCCTGGACAAGCCCCTTCCTCCCTCCGGCCTCCTTTCCTTGCCTGTAATTGAAGCCAAATCACCTCCAGGGTCCCTTTTAGCGCTGACTCCTTATGAGGACCACAGATTTCCAGGAGCATGTGGAGGGGGCGGGGCCACAGAGTGGGGATGGGCTTTGAGGGTTTAGCTGCAATGAGGACCCCTTGGGGTGGCTTCCCACCTCACTCAGATGAAAGCTTAAGTCCGCCCAGTGGCCACCATGATCTTTGGCTCTGCTCCAACCCCACCACCTCTCTGGTTTCTCCTCCTGCTGCTGCCCCATCGCTTGCCCCACCGGGCAAGGTGGACCTCTCAGTGCTACTTGAACGCTGGGCAGCCCCACCTTGCCCTGCCTGGCACAGCCCTCCCCCAGAGAACCGCCTGGTCATTGCCTCAGGTCCTGCGCGACATGTTTAAATAGCACCGCTTGCCCCCACCCCAGCAGGCCCTGTCACCCCAGCCAGCACTTACGACTTTCTAACACACTCTTTAATGCACTTATTTTGTTTATTGGTTGCCTTCCCCAGGACCAGAATGTCAGTCCCGCGGGCAGGGACTTTTGTGTTGGGTTCTGTGAAAATTAATGAGGCAGCCTCAGCTAAGATTGAAGATGGGGCAGCCTGCAGAGAAAGCTCTCAGGCCTGACCACTCATCATCAGTTATCCCAAACAGGAAGAGACACCCTGCCTTCCCAACAAGGAGCTGTATCTGCTGACTATCTGACAAAGAAGGGAAGCTTTTCTTCTTGCCTGGCAATAAGCTCAGCTGATGAAAACCACAGCAGCTCAGCCAATGAAAGGCTATCATCACCCTGAATGCTTACTTTTCTGTGATGAACTTTCTTTCTTTCTTTCTTTCTTTCTTTCTTTCTTTCTTTCTTTTTCTTTCTTTCTTCGTTTCTTTCTTTCTCTCTCTCTTTCTTTCTCTTTCTCTTTCTTCCTTCCTTCCTTTCTTTTTTCTTCCTTCTTTCCTCCCTCCCCATTTCCTTCCTTCCTTCCTTCCTTCCTCTCTCTCTCTTTCTTTCTTTCTCCTTCCTCCCTCTCTCCCTCCCTCCCTCCCTCCCTCCCTCCTTCCCTTCCCTTTCCTTCCTTCCTTCCTTCCTTCCTTCCTTCCTTCCTTCCTTCCTTCCTTCCTTCCTTCCTTCCTTCCTTCCTTCCTTCCTTCCTTCCTTCCTTCCTTGCTAATGACCTCCTTGTCCCACCCTCCATGCTATAACAACCTTCCATTTTCTATAATTCCTGAGTTTGCCTCTTTGTTTGCTAGGTTGAAATGCTGCCCAATTCATAAATTGATTCATAAAACCAATTAGATCTTCAAATGATCTAAGCTGAATTTTTTAAAAATAGATCCCAGCACACAGTGCCACAGTATTATGCGAGGTTATCTAACAGCTGTAGTGCGATCATGACGAGAGCAAGCAGCGACGGAATGTTTCCGGCGTGCCAGGCCAGGGCTCGCTCACGCGTTCCTCAGGGTGCCCCGTGAGGCAGACACAGTTTTGTATTTCCTATTTACAGAGAAGAGAGCAGCAGAAACTCAGAGAGGGCGTTTGCTCAGGTCCCACAGCAAAGCTGGGACCAGAACGTGCCAGAGTTAGGTCCAGGGTCACCCCACTAGAGTGCATGGAGTCAGCAGAGTCCCAGTGCTGCCACCACGGGACCTTGACGTTGGTTAAGTCCCTTCCTGCCTCTGAGCCTTGGTTTTGTCTGTAAAATGGGACAGTAGCAGCCTCACCTTTGCAAAGCTGTCGTCAGGATTGAGGATGATGGTGGGTCTGAGTGCTTTGTGTAACAACCGTGTCTGTGTTATGGTGCCGCCGTGCCCCCACGTGCCTGGCTAGTGGTCCGTGGTCCCCCAGCCAAGCCCAGGGCCCCAGGCTTGGTTCAGGGTGACCCAGGACAATACCACTCACTAGGTTAATATCAAATATCAAGTCCCTCTTTTCTAGGTGGTTCTCTCTGCCCAGCTCCTCTAGACACTGTCTCCAGGGGACTTCTCACAGCTGTCCGGACTGGGCCTCTGGGAGGAGCCAGGGGCGGGGGTGGGGACAGGAAGGCCTAGTGCTTTCCCAGGCTGACGGCCACCAAGGAGCTGCTCTTTAATTCCTCCGCCACAGCTGGGCTGCTCCCACAGTGGCTTTCCCAGACCTCGCTGGCCTGTCTGCTGGGGACAGAGAGGAGGAGCCGGCTCCCGAGGGGTGGGGAAGGCCTTGCAGAGCGGCAGACTCTGGGGGTTCCGGGCGAGCACGCATCCTGTCAGCTTGCGGCTGGGGTTGCAGTTCTCCTGGAAAACTCCAAGTCTCGGCTTCCTCACCAGAAAATGGGTTTGCACTGGATAATGTGGCCGAGCAGCCCGGGGCTGGAGTTCAGAAGCACAAAGCAAGCCGTCCCAGGACCTGCCCTGGAGACAGGAGGGTTCGGGCTGGGGAGGAAAGAGCATTATTGAGCTCCCACTGTATGCCAGTGCCTTTTGGACATGATCTCATTTGTGTGTTGCTTTCCTATTGCTGTTGCCACAAATCCCCACAAACGTGGTGGCTTAAAACAACACGTTTATTGCCCTGCAGTTCTGGTGGTCAGGAGCCCAACCTCAATCTCCTTGGGCAGAAGGTGTCAGCGGGGCTGCTGCCTTGCGGAGGCTCTAGGGGAGAATCCATTTCCTGCCTTTCCTAGAATGGATGCTGTCCTCACCCGACATCACACAGCCGGGTCTCCTCTGCTTCCTCTGTCCCCCCGCTTCTTCCCACTCTGGCCTCCTGCTTCCCTCTTACGAGGATCCTTGCGATTACACTGGCTCATCGGATGATCCGGGATAATGTTCCTATCTCTAGATCCTTAACGTAATCACATCGGCAAAGTTCCCGTGGCCAAGGAAGTGTTGTGGGGATTAGGGTGCGGATTGCTTTGGAGGGCCGTTACTCAATTCAGTACATCTGTCGGCACAGATCCGTTGTGGGGCTCAGTTTCAAATCCCAGCTTCTGACACTTCATAGCTGCGTGATCTTGAGCAAGGACCTAACCTCGCTGGTCCCGTCTCCTCACCTGCACGATAGAGATCATGACTGAGGGTTGTTAGAGATAACGCAGGACAAGCTCTGAACACAGTGCTTGCTACCAGTGTGGAGTGAGTGTATACGTGCTAGACACTGGGCTGAGTTTATGTGGGAGAGCTACATAGACATGATCCAGGCCCTCATGGAAATTACAGCAGAGCCGAGAGACAGACTTCAGACAAATAATCAGCTAATTGCCATATGGGCCCCAAGAGGCCCCAAATCGCACAGCTGGGAAGAGGAGAAGTGGGCAGGATCCACACCCAAGTCTGCCTGGTTCCCAAGCCCTTAGTTTTCCATGACACTGCCAGGTCTCTAGGGCTGGCTGAGGCCAACGGAGGGCCCAAGATGGGAAGAGACTTGCCCAATGCAGACCCAGATCTCTGGGCATCCAGCCCAAGGTTCTTTCTAGGGGAGACTTGGAGACTAGTGACAGACAGTTCTCATCGAGTTCTGCTCTGGGCCAGGAGGCAGGATGGACATTTTACACTCCCCGTGCCCTTGGGTCTCCATGATGCCCTGGAAAAGAGGCTCATTACCTCGTTTCACAGACAAAGATCCTGAAATTTTAGGTCCTATGATATGTGCAGGGTCACCCAGAGACTTAATTGCCAAGTAGAGACCTAAGACACTCACTAAGAAGAGGGCCTTGCATGGAGCCTCCAAGTTCAAGTTTGCCTGACCCTAAAACCTGTCTTTAACCTGGGCACACACTGCCTCTTCCTGCTGGCCTGTCTGTAGTGGGAGGCTCTTGTCCTCAGGGGTTTACTCCTGGGGTGGAATTCTTCCCACGATCTGCCTTTGGGAAGATGGGTGACCTGCTTGCGCCACCTAGTGACCCTTAGGAGACATGCCACTTTCCCCCTGGGAGCCTCAGACCCACAGTCACTGGGCGAGGTACTGACAAAACTTCCTCATTCTCCACCCAGCAGGATCCTTGTAGCTAATGGATAAGGCTGAGCTAAAAGTGATCAACATAGACAGCCTCATTTTTTGGTTGAAGGAAGCTGAGGCCCTGATAGAGAATGACACACCCAACCAATCCGGGGCAGGTCCAGGTGGCTGGACTGACAGTAGCAGGTAAGGCTTGCCCTAAGCAGGTCTAGCCTCTGGGGACTTTGTGGAGGGTACAAACAATGAGGCCCAGAGGAGGGAGGGGCTTGCCCAGGCCCCCACCACGTGCCAGAGGCCAGGCTAGGACCCCAGGAGGCTTGTCCCCTGCCCAGCCCCTTGCAGGTACAGGAGCTCCAGGTCCATTTATGGGTAAGTCACAGACGACCAGAGAGGGAAGACACTTGCTCCAGATTTGTCCTAGGAGGACCTAGGACCCGGGGCAAAGGGGAGAATGTGGCTGGTAGGAACTGACTGTGGTGGGATTCCTGAGGACAGGAGAAAGCAGGCTGGGAAGAGAGGTGGATGGACTCTTTTGGCTGAAGTAATAACCATTGCTCCTCCCATAAAACTGTCTCATGATTCTTATGGACTCATATGGCTACAGAAATCCCATGAGTCATAGGGACAGCCTTGGCGAGATAAAACCCATGATTCTTAGATGCAAACATAGTCCTTGCCCTCAGGGAGCTTGATAATATTGCCTTCATTTATTCATTAAGTAATTGCTGACACTCACTCTCTGCCTGCCCTTCCTATGAGGGGTGCTGAGGACCCACAGACCAACCAGACCTGGTTCCTGCTCTGCAAGGTCTCACATTCCAGGGGGGCCAACAAACAAATCATGGAAACTGAACAAGATGAATCAGTGATTCATCTCCCCCGGGGGGAGCATGGGTTCCGCAGCCAGAAAGATCTAGCTGATGATATTAACAAAAAGAGTGGCTGGCATTCATTGAGTGCCCACTCAGTGCCAGGCACTGGTGCACACATTCTCCACATAGCTATTTTGGTGAAATCCTGACTCTTGCAAACTGTGTAACTTTGGGCAAATTACTTAACCTCTCTGATACTCACAATTCTCATCTGCAAAATGAGAGCTATAATATCTACCTTGCTAGGTTATTGTGGGGTTTCAGTCAGATGGTGTGTGTGTGAGAGAGAGAGAGAGAGACAGAAAGAGAGAGAGATGAAAGAATACAGCTGGGACTCCATAAACATAGCCACTGTCAGAATCGTAAGTGCTATCACGGAGGGATGCTTACAGTCAGTGTTCTCTGAGGGTTGGGGACAGTTGCGTGTGAGGTCGGAAGAGGATTGGAGGGGACAAATTAGGACAGACCCTGGAAAGAAGGGGAGACTTGGCCTGGGCCTGGAAAGGGTGGGGGCCCTGTTTTCTGTTTCTGCTCCTCCTACTGTCCCTCCTTGGCTCCCCCAGACCAAGTGACCCAAGAGGGCAAGGCAGAAGCCACAATGTCTTTTATGATGTAGCCTTGGAAGTCACACTGCAGTCACTTATGCAGCATCCGACTGGTGACACAGGTCCACCCTGCTCAGTGTGGGAGAGGACAACACAAAGGTGTGAGTACTGGGAGGCAAGGGATGCTGAGGACCCTCTCAGAGGCTGGCAAGACTGTGGGATGCTTCAGGGATGAAACAGTGAGCAAAATCCCAGTTCTCGCTTTCAGAGTTGAGTATGATTCTGTGAGTATATCTGTCTGTTGTGAGTACAAAATACAATACCGCGTTCCAAAAAAAAAACACACACCACCAGACACAATCTATGAAGCAAACAAACAGGGCAGCATATACCAGTGGTCAGAGAGAAGGCCTCTTCAGGATGACGTGTTTCGACGGAGGCCACAGAAAAGGCAGGGAGGAAGGGTGTTCTAGGCAGAGGGAACGGTGCCTAGGCCAGGAGAGGGGTGAGGTGGAGAGGCCCACATGGTGAGGAGCTGGGGCCTCTACCACGAGGCAGCGTGCACTTGCCCTCCATGTGAGGGCGCCACCTTGGAAGTAGGTCCTCCAGCCCCAGTCCTGTTGTCTGCAGATGACTGGCCCAAGTGACATCCTTACTGTGGCCTTGTGAGAATCTCGAGCCAGACACAGCCACACTGCTGCCAAATTCCTGACCCACAGCAAGTGTGTGAGATAGGGTTGATTGTTTTAAGCCGCTAAATTTTGAAGAACTTTGTTATGAAACTCTATAGATTGTATAAATAGGTGGCTAAGTGGATGGTAAAAAACTAAGCCCCCGCTCGCTGAGCCCTGTGTCTGTGCTAGACGCTGTGCCAAGTGTTTTACAGGTGTTGATTCATGACAAACTGTCACAGCAACCTCATGAGATGGCTCCTACCTGCACCTGGGATAAAGAACTAGGTGCAGCAAGGTTAAATAACTCACCCAATGTCACACTGGCAGCTTGATGCTACAAGTTTCCCTGCTACTCCACAGCACCTGGGTGGCTCCTGTCCCATCTCGGTTCCCCATCATCAACCCAGCGGGCACGGGGAAAGGGTCTCTCCAGAAGGCCACATGGTCCTACCAGGGCTGACCCTGGAGCTGCGTGGACATGGGCAGCAGAGCTGGGAGTGCCAGAGCTCCAGGCCCAGAGCCAGCTTCTCCTGTCCACCTGCTGGAAGGACTGCCTGGTCCCTTACCTGTGGACGCCAGCTGGCTGAGACAGGAGAGAGAGGGCAGCTTCTGTTTAGTCACTCCCAGTGGACCCGAGTCCCTGTGGGGGTGGGATGGGGTCAGAGAGCTCAGATTCTAGTCCGCTTGTCATCACCGCGCTCCTTAGCCAAACTGCTACGGTTACACAGTCCAGGATGCTGGCTGGGCGCACTACAGACCTCAGAAGCTCCGTTCTCTGGATCCGAAACAATGTGGTGGGGGCAGAGCTAAAAATAACAATGGAAAACCACCAGCCCCTTTTACCCTCTAAGAAAAGGAGGCTAAAGGGGTCTGTGGGCTTCTTAGGAGCATGGAGCACCCCTGCCCACATAGTCGTAGGAAGGGGTCTATCAATAGGTCGTGCAGAGCCGGGCCCCTTGGGAGAGATGTGGGATCCAAGGGACCGGGCACAGGCAGCCTGGGTCCAGGTTGGGCTTTACCTGTTATACTCACCGTATGGCCTCAAGCAAGTTCCTCAGCCTCTCTGCGCCTCTGAAAAGTTTATCTGAAAACCTGTTCTCCAGGAATGAATGAATGCTCACGGGCACCAGGATCTTCAGTTTATCTGTTGTCTTTCCAAGGACCTTGCAAGATGCCATTTACAGATGAAGGCATGAGGTTAAGACTCCCTCAGGGGCCACACAGAGCTAATAAGATGTGGAAATTGTCAGGGTTCAAAGCTGAGCGCAGTTCTTACCTCTGTGTCACCTTGCCCCTATTCATTGTTGAGACTTTAGGTCCTGCCACTTTGTGTGACACCTGTTAAATGCAGTTATTGTTTTCAAGCAAATAGACAGAGTAGGTTTCAGGGACCAGTAGTGAGCTAGCTCCCTGTCACTCCGGAGGTATGCAAGCACATCCTGAGTGTGGTAAGGGCCTTCGAGTGCTAGATTTGGGGTTTAACTCAGTGCCATTTAATATTCTCTCAAACTCTAGACACTAGGGTTCATCGCTGTCCTCTCCTGGAAGACAGAGGACACAGGGAGGATTAGACTTGTTTTATAGTGGGGGAAGCTGAGCCCCGGGGCCAGGATTTCCCCAATGGCATGCATGCAGATCAAGGTGAATCTGGGTTGGGACCTTAGTCAAGGCAGATGCTCAGTTAGACCACCCTCCACCCACCAGGCCTGACAGGGAGACAGCAGGAAGGTGGGCTCCTGCCTCTGACTGGGGAGAAGGCAGAACATGGTAGAATGAAGACACAGAACCTTGGACACAGCATGGAGAAATCCTAGGGCCATGGGTGGGTGCCCAGGGGACATGCATGGCCAAGGAGCAGGCAAAGGCCGTCAGAAATGCGGACCTTACTCTTCTTTGGTCCAGTTCCCTCATTGGACAGGTGACAACTAAAGACCTGTCAGGAGAGAAGAGTCTCCTGTCCCAGATCTGTCATGTTCAGGACTCAGGACTGCTGAGAAAGTAGGCAGAGGAGAGAGTACGGGGCCGAGCTGGGCAAAGCCTGATGCTCCAGCAAAGGAGGATACTTCACAGGGGGGAGCAGGGCTGGATTTGGTGTCTCCTGGCCTCACTAAGGTCCCCGCCCACTTCTCCACCAGACAATAGAAAGAGCTGTTGTTTCCCAATGGATGCACTAAGGATGCACTAAGCCCTGTTCCAGGTGTTCTGTGTATATTCCTCGTTTATCCAACAAAGTCCTGTGAGGTAAGGACTGTGTGTATCATCACCTCATTTCTTCAGAAGAGGAAACTATGGCCAGAGAGGTTAATGAACCTCTCTGAGGCCACAGAGCCAGCGAGTAGCAAGCTGGGAGTTAAACTGGCAGTGGCTGCCAAGTTTCAAGTCTTTGCTCCATGTCACCCTGGTGCTGGTGGCTCCTTCGAGGGTAGAGGATGGACCTTCCCTCCTCTCTGCAAGATCATCCTGTCTGACCTTCGTGGTGAGACTATCTGAACCCTCTGTAAAATGACTCATGCTCTGGCCAAGAACATGCCCGGGACATGCCAGGCGGCCCAGCAGCCCCAGGATCCGTGCTGTGAGCCTTGGGTACCCACACATGCCAGCCAGCCACCCACCAGGGAAGTTTTTATTTTATTACCAGCTTTTTTCTATCTCTAAAAAACGGTCACATTTAAAGCGCACAATTTAGTGGTTTTAGTATATTCAGAGTTGAGCAACCGTCACCATGATCCATTTCAGAACCATCACCCGAAAGAAGCCCTGTGTCTGCTAGCAACCACTTCCCACCCCTCTCCGCGCTGCCCTGGGCAACCCTGACCTACCTCTGTGTCTATGGGGCTGCTTCTTCTGGACATTTCTATAAGTGGACTCCCCATGATATGTGGTACCCCCTTTTGAAGCTTATAATCAACCACCTTTTGCAGAAAGATGGTGTTCTTTCTATTGTAAAGGTGAGGGAACTGCAGCTCAGAGTAGTCAAGTAACTGGCCCCAGGGCACTCAGCTCTGAAGTGGTGGACAGACTTGGCTTATGTCGGTCTGGCTCCAGACACCCCAGGTCACCCTCTTAGACCTGGAATGCAGTGTTGTCTGACAGCATGGTGGGGGCCTGAGGCCAGGGGGCATTTAGGGGTGGGAGAAGGACTGAGAGGGTAGAGGGGTGTGTGAGTGAGGAGGGCTCTGGGGGAGTTCATGGGTCCAGTTGCCAGATATCAGGATCACTGGGAGGAAAGAAAATGGGCAGGGTAGGTTGTGGGTGCCGGTGGGGGCAGGTGGTGGGGGCAGATGGGGGCAGGTGGTGGGGGCAGATGGGGGCAGGTGGTGGGGGCAGGTGGGGGAAGGTGGTACGACAGGCAGCTGTGACAGGGGTTGCTAAATATGCCCTCAGGGCAGCAGCCCCTCTCCGCCCTTCCTCCCGGTTGGTCCAGTCACACCTCCTGACTTCCAGACCCTGCCTCCCCCTCTGGAAACAGCCCTCTCCCCTCCTGCTCCCCGACCCGACCCGGGCCCCCATAGGATGACTCAGCCTCAGTCTGGAGCCAGCTGTCCCGCTGTCGCCGCCTCCTCCCCCACACCTGTCCCTGTCTGGCGGAAGTTCCCATCTCAGGCGTAATTATCACCAATCCCGGGCGGCTGTGTCAGGACTTCTCGGGCCAGCATCCAAGGGCAGGCAGCTGTGCCTCCACGTCCTGGGGGCCACCCTTTCACTGGGAGGCACTGCTCACCCCTACGGGCAAGCCCCCTTTGGGTGAACAGAATACCCTCCAGTCCTCTTGCAATGCTCTTTGTATTTTGTTGTTGTTGTTGTTAATGATTTCCATATCTTGTTCAAAAGAAAAAAATTTTTAGAATATGCTCTTCAGGCTGTTCTCAGCTGTGGACCCCAGCACAATCCATCCATAAGCCCCTTAGGAACCATTGACTAAACAAACTGCTGACACATAGGAAACTTTCCCCTTTGACGGGTGGGGAAACTGAGGCTCATAGAGGGAATGGGACTTCCCCAAGGTCACTCTGCTGCAAAGGGGCAGGCTGGAAGTGTAACTGTGGGTCTGGGCTCCCAGCTCCGTGACCCCGTGAAAATGCACTTCTGAAGGTGCAGCTGTGGGCCTAGCCTGCTGGTGTGGTGAGCGGGACTCCGTGAGTCTTGGTGGCCCAACTCAAAAGATGGCAACAGCTGCTTGCTAGCCCGAGCACCAGAACCTGATTCTCTTCCCTGTCCACTACTTCATTTAGAGCCCGACAAGTCTGAGCTGGAATACCAGCTTCACCAATCTTAGGGCTCTGGACTGTGGGCAAGTCTGTTAACCTCTTTGAGCCTCAGTCTCCTCATCTATAAAACGAGTATGAAAAACATAGCCCCTGCCTTTTGGGGCTACTGCGAAGATTAAATGAGCTAACACGTGTCCAGTGCCCAGCACATGGTGAGTGCTTGATGAATGTGAGCAGTTATTGTTATTCTGCCTGGTGAGTAAAGTACTGGGCAGAGCCCACTCTCACCCCTCCTCTGCCTCAAGGAGTTCATGGGGAAGTGCAGGAAAATATAGGGCTGTTATGACCCAGAGAGGTGAGGCCTGGGATGACGTTTCTCTATACCTGGCCCAGCCAGGGGACCCCTAAGGAGGTCCACGGTGCTGTGAAGGGGCCAACTGGGAGTCAGAGGCCAGGATCATGGCTTGTTCTGCTGCCCACCTGCTCTAGGACCTTGGGCTCTATGACCTTGCTCACTCTGGGCTGCAAGTTCTTGCTCTGCACGGTGGAAGTGCTGGACACTGTGTCATTCCGGAGGCCCCGGGCAGCCAGACATCCAGGAGGCCAGCCACGTCCCCCGGGCTATTTTTACCGGGACTGTGGGCAGTCACACCACTCATCTTGGAATCTTGGAATCATGACCAAGGAGCCAAAGGTCATGCAAGCTGACCCCTCCTATGTCTGAGGCTGGGCTGGCTCCCTCACCAGCCTCCGTGGGCCTGTGGAATCAGAGGTGGGGGGCATAGCTGGACTCCACTCTAAGCCCCTGACCTCGCTGGACCCTATGATTACCACCTGTTCTCATCCCCACTCCATGCTTGTAAACTTTTTTTAAAGCTGTTTACAAAGCCATGGAAGAGTTATGGGATTGGAGATGGGGACATAAGGAGGGACAGAAACTGCTCCTGGCTGGCAGAGACACAGAGGGTGAGAGAGAACAGAGACAGAGGTAGAAACAGAGAGACGTAAGTGAAGACAGCAATGGAAAGAGAAGTACAGTCAAATATAAGGAGGCAGGGAGAAAGAAAAATAGAAAAGCTTTAAAGAGAGGGAGGATAAATACACAGAGAAAGAAATAGTGAGACAGAGAACACAAGATGGAGAGAGGAAGACAGAGGGCACAGGTGACCTCCCCAGGACAGAGCCCTCTAGTAAAAGGTGTATCTTTTCTGAGCTTCTGTTTTCTCATCTGTTAAGCCACATCTGAGCTAAGGGACCCCCAAGGACCCCTCGGACGTTGATGTTC
The DNA here is from genome assembly GCF_036850765.1 of Saccopteryx bilineata. Classification (NCBI taxonomy): domain Eukaryota; kingdom Metazoa; phylum Chordata; class Mammalia; order Chiroptera; family Emballonuridae; genus Saccopteryx; species Saccopteryx bilineata. Next base: position 91,310,226 of record NC_089490.1, on the reverse strand, counting down.
AGGCCCTGTGGTGTGAGGCACTTTGAGAAGGCATTGGGGCGAGGGGTCCCAGGGTTGCCAAGTGTGGGGGTCTTTCCCACCTTCTACTTCCTTGTGTCTGCAGACCCAGACCCAAGTCTTACTCGTGGCTGTTCCACCGTCTCCTCTGCTTCACTCCCTTTCTGGCCATCAGCGCTCTGTGGACAAGGACAGAGGTGACCGAGCCACACACAGGCTCTCCCCACAAGGTCTGGGGACCCTCTCTCAGCAAAGGGCAAGGCTCCCTTCTCCCCCCTTCCTCAGTGAGACACTGCAGCCTGGGACCCTCTCGCTAGGGGACAGATAGACGTTCAGGGAGAAGGGCTCCAGTTCCTGCTGCCATCCACCAGTGAGGCTGCTCCCCACACTCGCACATCATGACTGATGTGCAGAAGCGCCAGGAGCTGTCCTCGGGGGCTTGATGTATGCTAATTCATTTGATCCTCATGAAGGCCTTTTGGGGAAAATAATAAAAAGTTATTATTTCTATTCCACAGAGGAGGAAACTGAGGCACAGAATGGTGTAATAACTTGCCCAAAATCATACCCTGGAAAGAGTCAAGGCTGGCTTGAGAGCCTGAGTTGATGATGACTAAGGGTTGTATCTGTCCAGGTGTGACAGTACACCCTCACTGGGAGTCCCCACATCCCAGCACCGAGTTAAGTGCTTACTTGTTCAATCCTCATGGTCAACGCTGTGGATTCCCTGCCCGACAGCCCTCCCCTCAACTCTGTCCCAGCTTCCTTGCCTCAAGAGTCCATGCGGGTTTGGGAGCTCAACTCCAATGATGCTCAAGGAAGACAACTCCAGCCTTAGCCCCAGAGGTGAGTTTCAGTTGTTCCCAACCCATCATGGTGGTCTTGCCCATGATTGACATAGACATTTGACTGAGTCCTAGCTAATGGGGGCTGAGAGGGTATCTGTCGTGTGGAGGAAATGAGGTTTCTAAGAAGTTCTTCCTCAGAAGGGGACATGAAGCAGAGACTTGCCTTTTTCTGCTTTTGGATGTTGGGTGAAGATGTGATGCTGGGAGCTGTGGCAGCCATTTTGTGATCCTGAGGGGAAGGTGAATTATAGAGAGGCAGACCTACAGCCATGTGAGTGACCCTGAGCCAGAGCCCCCTCATTGAGCACTATCAACCCCAAGAAATATGTGAGGCAATGATGAAATATTGAACTATTAGGTTTTACCATTACATTTGCAGTGATTTCTTATGCAGCAATAAAAATCAGAACAGTAAGTGGAGAATTAAATGTACTAGGACTACTTAGGTAGTTTGTTTTGTTTTTGTTTATAGAGAAACAGCCATGTAAAAGAATCCAAGAGTTTCCATCAGCTGGCAGTGACCTCAGGTCCCCTGGAGTGGTTCACCTCTGCTCCAGTGAGTCCCTTTATGGCCTCTCATTGACGCTCTCCCGTAAGGTGAGAGGTGAGATATGAGTGACCCGGCTCTGGCCAACCCAGTAGCCTCTGGAACATCACCCGCAGTTTAGGATCCTTGCCAGCACAGCCTGCAGACACTTAGCGGGGGATTTGGTCACTTGTCTTCAACTGGCAGATTAGTGGGTCTTGCCTGGGGAATGTCATCGAATGTCATCAACGCTGCCTCAGGGTGCCCGCAGAATGAGGGCAGGACTGACTACAGGACACAGGTCACTGGGCAAGGAAGCATCAGCCTGCCCTGAAAAGATATCAAGACCACAACCACGTGACTACTGACTCCTGCCCAGCCTTCAAGACCAGTGTTCCCTGATGCCCCTCTCTGCCCGTCCCTGCACCCTGCACATGCCCCCGCTCCCCTCCCCCTGATCACAAATTGCCTAAAGCTGGGGGTTTTGTCTCATTCATCTTTTTGCTTCTCCTTGACTGACTGTGCCTGCCACAGAGGCATTGGACTCATATTGCTGAATAAGTTGACTGGTCCCAGCCGGTGGGCATGAGCTCATTCTTTGCTGTGTCTATTGATGGGGAGCTCACTTCTCCCCGGGAACAAGTTCCATTTTTAGAACCCTAACCCATTGTGATGGTACACAAAGTATGAATGTGGGGCATTTACAGGATGTCCCTCTCCTGGACCTGGACCATGACCTTCTTTTGATTATTTGTTCATTTTTTTCCCTTCTTCTCATCTAAAGTAGAAGGCAATTAACTTTTTTTAATCTTTAACTTAGAGTTGACATTCAGTATTATATTAGTTTCAGGTGGACAGCACAGCAGTTGGGCATTTATAGAACTTACGAAGTCATCCCCTCAATGAGTTCAGTGCCCACTGGGCACTAGACATAGTGATTACACTCGCATTAACTATACTCCCTGTGCTGTACTTTACATCCCTGGGACTCGCTTGTAACTGCCAATCTACACTTCTCAATCCTTCACCTTTTCACCCAGCCCCCCGACCCTCACCCGTGTGGCAAACACCAGTCTGTTCTCTGTATCTGAGTTTGTTTCTGTTTTGTTTGCTCATTTATTTTGTTTTTTAGAGTCCAGGTATGAGTGAAATCATATGGTACTTATCTTTCTCTGACTTATCTCATTTAGCATAATACGCATCCATGCTTTTACAGATGGTAAGATTTTATTTTTTTATGTCTGAGTGCTATTCCATTGTGTATACACACTGCTCACAAAAATTAGGGGATCAGGGAACGTGCAGAGACTCCAGTACTTTTAGTCTTTTGTATAGAGCATTTTCACCAATGAAATAAAAGTTGGTTTTCCATCTCCTTTGCATAATCAAACAACTTTCTTTGACTTGTCGTTTGCTTTCTTGATGTTCTTGTTTAATAAAAAAAAATTAAATGCTTATTTTTTATTGCTTCATATTCATTTTGAAATATCCCCTAATTTTTGTGAGCAGTAGATATACCGCATCTTTGTCCATTCATATTTTCATGGACACTGGGGTTGAAGAAGGCCATTTTTTAATTGCTGGGAGAGAAGCTAATTTGACGTAAATAATAACATCATGGGTGATGGAGAAGAAGCGTGAGAATGGTTGCACTGACCAGGAACTTTAAGAAGAGAGGGCCTCCAGCAGCCCTGAGGCCTGTGGGCAGCTGAGAAGACAAGGAAGACAATTCCAATAAGTAGCAATGTGGCCTACAGATCAAAGGCTCTTTTAATGTCCTTCCAGGAACTCAAGAATGGAATTTGTCCTCAATGACTTTGGTAGTTGAACTGTCTTATTTAAGCGTGACATTGCTCTGACCCTGAGCCACACGAGTCCTCGCGTGTCAGGGTTGTGCGTTCCGCGTCCTGTTAGAGGAGGTCGCTCTGTGCTTGGACACAGGTTTCTCTTCCACGTAGTGACCTTTCCTGGTGCAGTTACAGAATCCTGCTGGTAAAAATCTAGCTTAGAACCAGCCGTGTGCTTTCTGAAGTTTAACTATCATCTATCGTGTGACTTTCATGACTATTTTTCCCGGCACCTCGCAGCCCGGGCCCCGCCCTGTCTGAATACCAGAATAGGAGCTGGCACCAAAGCAGAAGCCCCTGGAGCAGTCATTATCAACAACACTAGACAACACCCCCTTCTTTTTTTTATATACTCCCATCTTTATAACTAATATTTGGTAATACCCCTTCACTATCCTGAAATGAAGCTCCTGAATACTATAACCTACCCACATCCATAACTTTAAAAGCTCAATATCATATAACTATAAAATATATAAAGATAAAGTTTTTTTAATAATAAAATACAGTGTTTTTTAATATTTAAGTGTTCAGGCATGCTGGTACTAGAAAAGATAGGAAGCAGTTAGAGGCTTGCCCCTATGTGTTGGGTCAGTGACCACATAATTGGGATAGGCGGAGTTTTGCTGCAATAATAAACACCTCAAGTATCTCACTCCTCCACAGTGTATTTCTCACCCACGTTTCATGTTCGGAATGGTGGGCAGGGCCTCTGCTCTTCCTAAGGAGACCCAGCCAGATCACAGTGGCACCGTCTAGACGCACAGGGTCCCAGTCGCTGTGATGGGTGGGATATGGAAAGTGTTCGCCGGCTATTAAGACTTCTGCTAGAAATCACACACATCCACTCACATTTCATCAGTCCACATAAGCCACACAACTGCACCAAACATCACAGGGTTCAGAGGAATGCCCTCCTACCATGTGCCTGAAAGAAGAAGACACCATCGTGACTGCCACAGCCACCGAAATCCCATGGTGGCACTGCCTTGCGGGGGCAGAGAGTTGGTGCAATTTTCTAAAATGGTGAACAAGTCTTGGTAAAGTTCCCAATAAATTCTGTTTTCCCCATAATTCAATGTATTTTTAAATAGTTTAAAGATAATGTGTGTATAAATAAAATTTATAAGTTCTAGAGTTAGGGTCTAGAACATAGGATGAATCTTCATTATGTGTTTTTCTCTGCATGTGTTAGAACAGCCAGCATCCCTTCCTCCCTTACCCCTCACAAAACACGACTATCCAACACACCCCCACAGGGGACAATATTAGACCTGCCGAGAGCCACCAATCTAAGCCAGTGGTTGTAACAAACTGTCCCAGCAGAATAGCCCCATTTGGCTTATTTCAAAGGAAATATTATGCAGAACCCAACAGACACATCGGCTAAAGTTACCACTGATCTGCTGGAAGCTGGGACGCCTGCTCTGCCCAATTCCCCCTCTCCCGAACTCCGCACATTTGTCCGAAGACCCTGGGGTCCCCAGTGCTCAAAACAGAGGCTCCAAATAACCCAGTTTCATAATTCATCAGGCCCACAAAATCATCCCTTCTCAGAAGCATGTGGTGAGATGACACCCACCTGCCCTCTGAGCATTTGAATCTGATAACTGGTATGTAAACTTTTGATAAGGTATTTGGAAGCTACATTCTCTGCCATGGGGAAAGGCCACCGGCCCAAACATGAGGAGTTCACGCCTCAGTCAATGTTTGTTTCCTGTAAGGAAACAGCATCCTTTGACGAGTAGAAATAATGTAATTAAAGACCCTACTCTTTTAAATGCATTAACACAAGTTCAGTATTTTGTTTCTATTTCTGAGAAAAATGCTAGCCCAGGAAGGATGTTTATATTCGTGGGTAATCTGTGGTCGGACAAAGGGCCACAGAATTGATGTGGGTCAATAAGGGAAGGTTTTGTGGCTATTTTTTCTTTTTAAAAAGATATATCTTTCACTTGTTTGGGAATACTAAATGAACAGAGAGAGAGCAAGCAATTGAGAGAGAGAACCCTGTGAAATATAAAATGAGATATAATTTAAATTATCAATAATATGACAAATGGGTGTGTGTTTACGGTATACTTCATGAAGCCTGTGCCATTTTTTTCTTTCTTTTTTTTTTTTTTGTCACCTGATACCTCCGGTTCTGCTTAGCTAAAGGCCTGCCAAGTCAAGAGCTCAAGTGACTTGTCACACACACAGCTCTCCACAATTTACTGCCTGTGCCCCCCCAGACTGTTCGTGCCCTCTCTGACTTCTCAGCCTGGCCGCGTTCAAAAAAGCCAGCGTCCAGGGCAGGGTCAATAGAGCTGGCGCGTGGAGTCCGTGGACAGGCCACGTTGCTGTCCCGGGGGCACGCCTCCTGTGGGTTTCACAGCGACAGGCAAATGGACAGAAAGCCAAGCTCAGACTGCATGCTGGAGGAATTCGACATTCATTCAGTCTCACACAGAGATGCACACGTACACAGTGGAGACATCACACATACACACACAAACACACACACACACACACACACACGTATGCACACACGTACACACAGCTCAAGTTCTGGAACCAGATATTCAGAGCCAGGCTCCACTGGTGCCGACACTGACTGAGCATCGGGCCAGGGGCTCGTCGTCCGTGATGATGAGCATACAGAGGGGACCCTTGCCCTCTCTGTCTGATGAGGAAGAAACAAAACCCAAACAGGAGAAAAGAAAGCCCCATCAACTGTGATAGAGTCCCATTTTGGACAGAACAAGAAACAAGTTATTGTGAAATACTCTCGATTCTTTTTTTTTTTTTTTACAGAGACAGAGAAAGGGATAGACAGGGACAGACAGACAGGAACGGAGAGAGGTGAGAAGCATCAATCATCAGTTTTTTGTTGCGACACCTTAGTTGTTCATTGATTGCTTTCTCATATGTGCCTTGACCGCGGGCCTTCAGCAGACTGAGTAACCCCTTGCTGAAGCCTTTGGGTCCAAGCTGGTGAGCTTTGCTCAAACCAGATGAGTCCGCACTCAAGCTGGCGATCTCGGGGTCTCGAACCTGGGTCCTCCACATCCCAGTCCGTCGCTCTATCCACTGCGCCACCACCTGGTCAGGCCTCTCCACTCTTAATAGCACAATAGTTCTGGGTAAAAAAAATTTTTTTAGAAACTTCAAAAATGGACAGCTGAGCAAGCGAGAAAACAAGTGCTATCCTCACTCAGAATACAAACTAGCAAAGAGGAGGAGAAAGGAGAGAGTGGTCAGGGACAGCGTCAGTCAGACCACACACAGCTCAGGGGAAATCCAGCAGGAGACAGCACCTATGCAGGGAAGGTGACGTCGGAGAGAGATTTCATATAATTTTATATACAAATTACAGACGGTATATATTCTTCTCTCTCTTTTTTTTTTTTTTTTTTAGTGAGAGGAGGTGAAATAGAGCGATAAACTCCCACATACACCCGACCAGGATCCACCTGGCAAGCCCCCCCCCCCCCCATCCCCTGTTTGGGGCCAATGGTCAAACTAATCAAGCCACCGGCTGTGGTAGGGGAATAGGGAAAGAAGGGGAAGAGGAGGGAAAGAGAAGCAGATAGTCACTTCTCCTGTGTGCCCTGACTGGGGATCAAACCTGGGTATGTCCACACACCAGGCTGATGCTCAATCCACTGAGCAAACCAGCCAGGGCCATATATTCTTATTATATATTTAATATATTTGTATATAAAATATATATTATGCAGTCATATATTTTATATATGTTATATATGGTATATTCTTATATGTAATACCTCTTCAAATGTAATATTTCATATCTATTTATAAACTGTGATATATGTATATAAATCCTGCAAGGCCTGTTTCTCTGGAGAATCCCAACTAATACGCCACCTTCTGCATGATCCCTGCGACGAGCCCTGTCTCCTCTGACCCCCTAGGATCCCGGCCCCAACCTGGGCCTGGCACATAGCATTTGCTCAACAAATACTTGGAAAATCAATGCAGAGTAGAAGCCACATTGGGGTCATCATCTGAACACGTTAGCTTGTGTTGCCCCTGGGGTTTCCTTCCCTCTCGGCACTTGGCTTTTCAGACAGTGAGCATTTCTGGGCCCAAGCCTCAGCAAAGCCCGTGACCTCTGGAAGCAAGAGAAACAGGCCCCTTGCCTGGATTTGCAGATTCAAAAAGCTCAGGTCACAAGAGGTTCAGAAGGAAACATGTAGAAGACAGAAGACTTGGAGAAAACCACAAGGTGGTCCTGCTTGGCTGGCTGGGAAATGATTTTCTGAACTGTGGGAGGAAGAGAGTTAAAGAGGACACAGTGAGATGGCGCTCAGTGGTGGCTCCCAGTGAGCGTGGTTTTCCCTGTTCAAGGCCACTGCTAGCTCAGAGAGCACCCTGGGTGAGCTAGGAAAAGGCTCCCCTTCCCAACATGCTGCTTGGCAACTGGAGCCCAGACAGGATCCAGCCCTTAGTAGCTCCCTCGGCTGGGACCCCATGGGGAGTGCACAGCTCAAACCACCACACAGGCTTGCCCTGCCAAGCCCCGCAGGGGTCCGTGACAGCCCAGACAGGTCCGTGGGGTCTGAACACAGAGGAAGTCTGTGCCTCCTGTCTTTTGTGTGGCAGGGGAGTCCCTGAGAAGAAGTGGCCTCAGGCAGAAGCAGCCGTGGCTAACCTCAGAGTTCCTCAAATGCCTGAAGGGACAATGAATAATGAAGACCAGGTTGGGCACAGCATTCATGAGGACGCCACTGGGAACAAAGGACAGCAACAGCCAGACTGCCACCTGCCCGCCCACACTCTCCACAGATTGGCACATGGGAGCTCCTTGGAACTAGCCAAAACCCCAAGGAAATTTGGAACCCGGGAAAACCCTCCAGAAGGCCGAGATTAAGTCTCTTCCACCAGCCACAAGGAGGATTCCAGACAAAAATCCAGTGGAAAGAAGAAAGTTCAGTTGATTTATTTTTTTTTTAAAAGTGACATTTTGCACCTGGCCTCAGGGGGCGGCGGGGACTGATCTCCATAGTCCTGTAGAGTTTGTCTCTGAGTGTCTGCTTTACGTATGAGAGGCGGGTGGGAGAGGCGGAGGGGCTGGGGAGCAGGGTGGTCAAGGCGGCTGAATCTTGGGCGCACACTGAAGGTATAAACTGACTTTTTACAAATTACTTTTATTTCTTGATTTCAGCAAGAGAGGAAGGGAGGTGGAGAGACAGGAACACTGAGCTGCTCCTGTATGTTCCTTGACCGGGGACCGAACCAGCAACCTCTGCACTTCAGGATGATGCTCTAACCAACCTGAGGAGCCACTGAGCCACTTCATCCGCAGGTGTTGTAAGGTACCAAAAAAATACAGAATTAATATTTTGAGAGGCTTGGAGAACATTTTTATTAATTTGGGTTAAGGAGTGCAGAGAAATTATGAGAGTAGTCTCTGTACTGTGTGATTGGCATAACCAGGATGGCCCTTGGCATTGTATTGTAAATGCAAGGGGAGGAAAACATGAATTCCCAGACATTCCACCACACCTGTGGGGAAAGGGGTGAATGGCTAGCCAGGTGCAGGAAGAGAAGAGCCAAAATAAACCTTTTCTCATAGCAATGAGTCATTTGCGGGCATTTGTCCCCACCGAAACTACCTCTCCTATGTAAATGCGTGTGTGACTCTGGACAGAGAGATAGCAGATAAACACTAGATAATATAGGAATGCCTTTAATATGTAAAGAGACATCTTTCTACCATTGTGTTGGCTTGTAAATTTTGTTTTCTCCAAAATGATGTATGGTTTGCAAATTGAACGTGGTCATGTTAAAGGACATATGACTATAACCAATAGCGGTAAGGGGCTCCTAATTGCAATTTTTGCTTCTGTACTTCCCACTTACAAAACTATAAAAACTAAGTAGAACAAAGGGCCAGCGCGCTCTCCCTCAGATTTCTGTCGGAGCTGCCGCCGCTTGGCCAAGCTAGACAATAAAGCTTTGATGTGTAAATGACGGACATTGTTCCTGTCCTTCATGCTTTGGGTCCCTCCGAATTTGGCTTAACACAACCGAGCTATCCAGCCAGGGCTGCTTTTTTTTTACTTGCTGTGATCAACCAATATTTGTTGAATAAGAGCTGAACAAATGAGAAATGACTGGTACTTCTCAGCAACCCTGATCTTATTCTGTCCTGATTCAATTACCAACACACGTGGGTCTCCCTGACTAGACTGTCAATGGTTTGAGGCCAGGGACCAGCTTCCTCCGCTTTAAATCCTGCACATGTATCCCGTGCAGAGGTGCTCAGTGCCTGGGCGCTCAATTGAATTACTATAAAGGCATGGGGATTTTTTTTTCCCCCAGGCTCCAAGATCAAAAAACACCTCTCCCCTGTCCTCTTCTCCCCTTCTCAACCACCTTGTCGGAGACCATCCAGTTCCCAAAGCCTGGCGCAGACTCAGATGGAAGGAGGTAGGCCCGCTAATGTTGTTGTCTGATTCTACAGCACGGCCTGAAAATTGAGCCTGTTAGGATTAGAGATGTGTCTACATTCGAGAGATGAACTCTGCCCTGTTCAGCAGCCGTGGACTTTGATGTGGTCTGAGGTTTGGGACAGTGAGGTTGGGCTCATTCCAGGGGCCTGAGCCCCGGAGTATGGATACTCAAGGGCAGGGGGCACTAGGTTGCTTGTCTAGGGAGCTCCTGGAGATTTATGGAGTCAAGGACTTGGGGCTTCCCAGACTTGGTGCCCTGAATCTTGGGTGCTATTCAAGCCCCTCACAGCTTGGGCACCCAGATGAACCCAGACCACCAGATCCCTTTCCACTGCCCCTGACCACGGCCTCTGTCTGCTCCAGCCTTCTTCCTGGCTGCCAGGATCACATGCCGGTGTTTTATTCTGGGACCTCGGAGTAGTACTTATGCATTCTGCCTGAGTACTTGGCCTTTGTAGATATGGATTTTGTCTCTTGGCTTGTGTCTGTAGGTTACTCCCTGTGTCTGTCCTTTCTCTGTGGCCAGAAGGTCAGCCCTTGTCACTGGCTGTCCGCCTAGCTGTTTCCCTCGCTGGAGTCTCCCCTGTCTTCCAGGACACCGTTTGAACCCAGCTCTGCCACTTACTAGATAGTGCCCTTGGCATGTTACTTAGGTTGTTGTGACCACCTTACCATCTCTCCCTGGTTCTGTGCCCCTGCTTCTGGCACTGATCACTCCATATGACAAAGGTCAGTTCACCAGCCCACTTTCCCCACCAGACGAGGCTCTCCCTTCCATTCCTGCCCACATTGCCCTGCCACTGAGTAATGGCCTGAGGAAGGCGTTCCCTTCCTGTCTTCCTTCCTGCTCTCCCATGTCTCCTCCCTTCCTCCTTCTCGTCTCCTCTTCCTCCTCCCCCCCACCTCCCCACAAGGCTCTCAGCACACTTAGTTCCCTCATCTGCCTTCCTGCTGTTTCCCCTGTGAAGCCCCTTCACTTGCTCTAGGGGACAAAAAAACTCCAGGCAGAGACTGTGATGTTCGCACGGAGTCTTTTATTAAAACCAGGTGAGTCACTCCATTAGCTGAGAAGGCACACTTCTGGTCCAGCCTCCCTTGGGCTGGACGTGGCTACCCCACCCTGCCCAGACCGCCTTCTCATTGCAAAGGGACGTTCTGCCGTCTCCAGGGGGCGGGTTGATGGGTCAGAGAATTGTGGTGGCTGGGGCTCAGTTTACAGCTTGGATTTGGGGTTCAAGGTGAGGGTGCAGGTGTGGGTCAGTTTGGAGGTTGAAAGAAATCAGGCAGGAATTTAAGTGAAAGAGTAATTAAATTACTCTTGAATCGTAATTAATTACGACCTGAACTCTGCAGGCCACAGCGAGCTAAGGGCCACGCTTCTCCCTGCTCCCAAGGTGATGACCCTCCACAGGGAGACCCGCCCTGGGCGTGTGAAGCCACCTTGACCACCCCGCTCCCCAGCCCCTCCGCCTCTCATACGCAAAGCAGATACTCAGAAACAAACTCTACAGGACTATCTGAGATTCAGTCCCCGCCACCCCCTGAGGCCAGGCCCAGGCGGGTGGGGGTGGGGGCTTTGGGGGACTTAGCCCTGGAACCCCAGCTCCTTGTACTTGGCAGCGATGTCATTCCGGAACAGTTCCAGGGCCTTCTTCATGGCTCCCTGGGCATCAGCGCCAAAGTCCCCGGGGTGCATGCTCTGCAAAACCTGAATGATGGCTTCTGAGATGAACTGCAGGGGGGATGAGAGAGGTGCAGGTCAGTGGGTCTGGACAAGCCAGGTGTGGGAATCAGGCTGGGTCCCATCTTCTCTTTCTTCCAGGCCCATTTATCGAGCACCTACTATACACTAGGTACATCTGAGTGGTCTCTATAGATTAACAGGAACAGATAGGGAAAATGAGGCCCATCTTGGTAGAGTTGAGGAAAGGTTAAACCATGAGCTAGTGCTCAGGACGAGGGTCCAAGACAGCCAGGCAAGAGCCTGGGGCACGGCCACCAGGGCAGGGGGATGGGGGGGGAATGCCCAGGGTTCGTGATTTTATACAGCATTTTACAGTCTGAAAGTCTAGAAGAAAATTATTCCCATTTGCATCTATTCAATTTTTGCATTAGTGGCTTAGTGCAGTCATTGCTTTAAATAGCCCTTGGGGGCGGGGCAGGGTGTGGAGCATGCACTGGGGTTCAAAAGCCCTGGTGGGAGGGAAGGAGTGAGAGGAGTGGGAAAGAGACCAGGCCTGCAGCTCACCCCCAGGACAGTAACGTCTCCTGTTGGCCTCACCATCACCAGCTGTCTTTACACCCACAGTATCATTCATTGCCAGGAACCTGGAGGTAGGAAATCTATAGCATGGGGCTGCCCTGGGGCTGGAAGGTCTCACAGATGTAAAATGCTATCACACTTTTTGAACAGTTGATCAAGATTCAATGCCGACCACAATGCTGGTCAGTGGACATGGTGGGGTCATTTACAGAGGACCAGATGGGGAAGTGGCCAGACTGAGGTCATGTGGTAAGTGGACAGCAGAGCTGGGGCTTGCACCCAGGGATTGTGGGTAAATGAACACCGGAGCCAGGGACTGAGCCAGTGTCTACACCATGGTCAGGTTCTCCCATTTTCCTGGGGTGCCCAGGGGTGCACGTGACCGAAAGCGGGTGGGAGACAGCGTGCCGGGAGAGCCCTCAAGGAGCATAATTATTAACACCCAGGAAACACCATTTGGCTCAAAAACCATGAACACCTACCTTTGGGCCTTGATGTGGGGACATATGTCAAGTTCACCTTTAATGTCATGAATGCAAAAAAATGGAGTGGGGCTCCAGGTGCCATGGAGCAAGCCCTGCCCTTCCTGACCCTGGGAGACCCGAGTCCCAGGCCCAGCACTGCAATGACCCATACTCAATGTGACATCACCTGCAAAGTGGGGGGCTTCAACAACCACATCAAGCCCCCCAACTCAGCCTTTCCTGAGTCCATGGCAGAGCCACTATATCTAGAAAATTGTGGGATGGGGCAGCTGGACAGATGAGAAAAGACAGTTGCTGTTAGCACCTAGCACACCCTCTGCACCCCCTCATTGCCAGGTGAGAAGGAGCAATTTCTTATGAAGAGCACGAAGGAGGTGCTTGGTGAGTGGAAGGGTGTTCATGGGGCTCTGTCTTAATTGCAGTAAATTACACTTCTTCACAGAGACCTGGGTTCTAGTCCACTCGCTGGTGGTGCTAACATGGCTACATGGTTTTCCCTCTGCGCCTCAGTTTCCTTATCAGTAGGGAGGGGATTGGTCATTCCAGTTATACTGTGGGCCCACCACCTGCCACTGGGGTTCAGCAATAGCAGAGAGCCCGGGTCTGCCCTTGAGGCACCAGTCCCAGCCAGAAGACAGCTGGGTAAAGAAATAAATTACAACACGGCCAGGCAGGCAACATGACAAGATGAGGATCAAGTGCCTTAGTTGGGGGCCGGGCCAGCAGATGGAGCATCTGACTGCCTCGTGCAGAGAAGGTGGCTTCTGAGCTGAGCCTTGCACGATGGACAGGGATCTGCCAACAGGGGATGGGGAGGGCAGGGACCGCAATGTCCCTTTTCACTTTCCCTGGTAAGAGAATGCTAATTGTATTTGTAGTAGCAATAGACTGCATTCCCCAGCTACCCATGCAGTTTGGTGTGGTCTTATAATTAACTTCTGGCCAATGAGGTGTATACAACATTGTTAGAGATTTCTGGGACTCCTTAAACTCCTTAAAAGAGAGCCTCCCTTTCTTCTTCCTGCTTCCTGTTTGGAATATGGACTGGATGGCTGGAGCTCTAGCAGCCATCTTGGGCTGTGAGTCAACTTTGGACAGTGGAACAGAAAGAGCCTGTATCCTTAGGGCTCCCATACCAGCTCTGGACTCCTTACATTTGAACTTCTTTTTTGTGAGGAGGAAAAGAAGACACTGAATGCAATTCTTAACCTCATGGGGTAATTGTGAACATTCCATGCACTGACCCAGGTGAATCCTATGACCATTCTCCTTAACCTCACTGCTGCCTACGTGCTACTGTCACCCCAGAGGATGCACCTCTCCATATGACCCTTTGTCCCCAAGCATCCCAGTGCTCCCTGTCACCACATCCTCTCCTCCCTAAGACATCTGAGGCTCTCTGCCTTTCATATGTAAATATACTCCACCCTCAACCCAGAATAGAACCTCAGCGGCTGAGCTCCTGCCCCATGAGTCCTGTGTGTCTCAGACTCCCAGTGGCACAGGGGTTAGAAGCTGGGCTTCTTCAGGAATACAAACGTCATTTGAATCCTGGATCTGCCATTTACTACCTCTGTGACCATGGACAAGCTACTTAACCTCTCTTTACCTCAGTTTTCTCATCTGTCGTGTGGGTGTGATAATAGTACCTACCTGTGGAGAGAATACAAGTTGTGCACCCAATATCCACTCTCCCCTTCTTCCTTGGTAACGACATACTGATCAGGGAGAGAAATATATATAATCTCAATGACCCCAGGAGGAAGACAAAGAGAAGGGCAAAGTGGGTGACATGTGAGGAGACTGGAACACAAAGAGCAGTGACATAGGTCACCCAGCAAGTTAGTAGCTGGGCTGGGACTTAAACCCAAATCTCACCCCTTTGAGGCCTCTCCTTCCACCCTCCCACCGGCCCCTGGCCCTACTTCCCACCTCCAGATACTTGACAGGGATCTTGTGCTTGGTGGCATGTGACTGGGCCAGGGGCTTCAGCTCCACCTCGTGCTGCCCCTTCTTCTTGAGGATGCCCCCCAGGGCCGTGAGCACAACCGTGCCGTGCTTCTTCAGCTCCTCGGAGGCTTTCATCTCGTCCTCGGTCTTCAGGTTCTTGAACTTTTCAAACTTCTCCAGGGTCTCCGGGTGTCCCTTAAAGAGACTGTGGGCACAAGGAGGGCTGGAGTCAGACACAGCAACACACAGTGGGGACTGGAGGTGGCCAGACTTGAGTTCAAATGTGGACTCCCTCGGTTCCCCAGCTGTGTGACCTTGGGCAAGTCACTTTACCTCTCTGTGCCTATGCTTCCTCATACGAGAACTGGGGATAACCAGTCCCTGCCTAGAGATATGCTGTAAGAATTAGATGAGATCATGTCTGGCCTGTGGTGGCACAGTGGATAAAGCGTCGACCTAGAACACTGAGGTTATCGGTTTGAAACACTGGGCTCCTCACCATCTGTACTGTGAGGGGCGTGGGAAGCGCAACAAATCAGAGCTTGGGCTCAAAATAAGGAGCTACCTGCCAAAGACCAGTTCCTCACTCCTGCCAGGGACCCAGTGAGCTGGCCACAGAGGGATTCTACCCATGCAGACGGCTCTAGCCTTGGACCTCAGTCTTTCCTGCTGTGAAAAGGTTAGTATTTGTTAAAAGGAGTCATACCTGGTCATTTAGTCAGCGGCAGAGCCCAGCCCCAAACCCAGCATTGTAACTCACACTCTCTCCCTTGGGTTGCACCCTGAAATGTTTGCAGGAGTAACCCTGTCTGCTCAGGCTTTCCTCCTGCCTAATGGCTTCAGTTCCTGGAAAGGTTTCCTCTTTTGAAGCTTCCTGGCCCTGTGACACCCTTAGACTCAACCATGGACACACTCCAGTTTGCCTACGTATCTCCCAGCACACACCTGTATTCACATTCATGCACACACAGATACACACACAAGCATGCAGCACATAGCATGGACAGGGAGCACTCCCTTCCCCCAGGAACATATCCTCCAGCTGTCCCAGAGAGCCCAGGGCTGTCCAGAGCTGTGCCCAGTGTCACTACCTCACCCCGGGCCGAGGCCAGGCCTTGCGTGTCACTGACAGCTCATCTCTGGTTCCTCTCACCCAAGCGTCCATAGCTCCTGGCTATTATTATCTGGTGACAATGATCCTGGAAATCCTGCCAGACAGAAGCAAGACCAGGCACCCCCGGGCGAAGGCTGACGTCAGGACATTGGAAGGAGACTGTCTGTGGCAGAATGGGGCCAAGGACCTGGGACCCAAAGGGGTCAGGGTCAGGGACCTCAGACATTTTGGGAGTCCCACAGATACATACAGAAAAGAACATGGGACTGAGAATTATGGAAGCTGAGTTCTGGTCCCAGCTCTTTTGGCAATGTGCTGTGTGACATGTACAGAACAACTCAACCTCTCTGGGTCTTGGTTCACCCATCTGTAAACCAAAAGGGTTGATTGAGCTGATGTCTCAATCTCCATTCTAAGGCTTGACGCCCGCCCCATCCTCTGCTCTAAGCCTCACTCATCCACAGAGGAAGCCCACGTCGTTTCAAACAGTACAGGAGAGTTGGCCTAATTAGTGCCCACCGGAACATTCTGGCTCCACACAGCCAGTTCCTTCCCTTAGCCTTGAGTCCTGCCACTGAGAGTCCCCAGGGCAGCCACAGAAGGCCATGCCCAGACTTGCCTGACAGCAGCCACCCCCAAAATGAGCCGACAAAGCCCCTCTCCCTGTGGCAATGGGCAGAGGCATTCTCTCTCCTGTTTCAGGAACGTGCCCTTGCCTTGTGCTTTTATCCTCAATCCCATCACCAACCTGCCTCATTTATCAAGGTCTGCAGGCAAGTCAGAGAGAAAGGAGGCCACCTCCCAGCTGCCAAGGAGACCACCGCCCATCAGACAGACAGCCACACGGAAGACTGAGGACCCTGTCAGAACTGCAAAAGTCCTTCTCTGCTCCAGAACCCCAGGACCGAGGTTGTGGGGCACTATCGCACAGCAGTGGAGAGCAGACGTGTGGGATCCAAGCTGCCTGGACTTGAGTTCCAGCTGTGTAGCTTTGGGTAAATTACTTAACTTCTCTGTTAAATGTGTAATAACAATACTCGCCTCATAAAGTTGTTATGAGGCTTAAGTGAGTTAATACATGTGAAATACTTAACACAGAGCCTGACGATCCATGTGTACTGTTCAAATATTTGCTCCTCCTCCTCCTCATCAGCATTTCTACCACCATCTTCATCTCCATCGTCCTCATCACCACCCCCATCGCAGCAGCAGCATGGTTGTCGGAACCTGGACTTTTGGGTTCTGCTCATAGCTGCCATTGGCGGTCTGAGACTCTCGGGCCATGTTTCCTTTCTCGACTACAAGGATTATTGGCCACCAGCAGGGATTCAAATTTTTCGTGACCTCTTCAAATGCAAACATTTTTTAAAAAGCAGGCAAAGTTTGGGCAGGAGAAAGAAAGGCAGGGACCTGGGGCCCACGCAGCAGCCCCTCCCTCCTGGCACCAGATTCTCCAGCCGCCCTCCCAGCTCTCTCGTCCTAGAAGTTCATGATCACAGGCCTGCAGTGAAGCCCTTGGCTGTTGTTAGCAGCCTCAGCTGAACCGAACTGCCCTCTATTATAATCAGAGGCATGGGAGAAATGACCTTCCCGGGATCGTTATCTGGACAGAACCAAGAGGCCAGGTCACACAGGGGCACCGGCAGGCCTTGGAGTGAGCATCCTCCCCGCACCCTCCGCACACTCCAAATACTGAGAAGGCAGAACCAGTTGTCACTGTCTCTGCATGTCCTACAGCCTAAGGTGTGACAGGGCATCAGGCTCTCTGGAGCCTTAAGGGGCCACCAGCTTTGGACATGATGTCTTGTCCCTGGCACCTGGCCCATGGCAGGACTCTCTGGTCCACCCTGGGAAGGGGGAAATTTCCCCTGGTGACACAATACCCTAAGTCTCTTTCAAGACATCCCGTCACTGACTTGGGCCTGGCAGCCTCCATATCACCTTAGAAAAACTGCTCTGCGCAGTGGTCTCCCCCACCCCCGGCTCCCTGCCTCCTCTCCAACAGCACAGAGGATCATAGACACGGAGAATGCCAGGCCGTGAGGGCAGGAAGGATCTCAGAGACCAGAGTAGAAAATCCCTTCACTCAACCGATAGCGAAATAGGACCCGGCGAGGAGCAGTGACTTGTCCAAGGTCACACAGTAAATTATTGGCTGAAGAATTGATGTTTACTTTGGGGGGGAGCCTTTTGTCCTATCAAACAGGACCTCTTGCCATGCCAGCAGCCAGATGACAGAGACAGGAGAAGAAAGACATAAGGCAATACCCCAAGATGCCAGTTAGAGTTAACAGAGAACTTTCTTGACTCTCCGTCCTCAAGCTGGAACAGGTGAAACCCAGGAGAGACCAAAAGGGCATCTGAGTAGAGAGGAAAGCCTGCCCTGGTTCAGAAAGAAGGAGAAGTTCACCTGTAAATTAAAGTGCGAAGGATAATCCATTTGCTCGTGGCAACCCTGCAGCCCCTTCCTCCCGGGTGCAGAAATGCTGATGTATTCAACCTGTGTTCTCCCCGAACATCAGAGGAGGGGGCCAGGGGAAGAGGAGAGTCCATTGGGGGTGGAGGGCAATGGGAAGTGAGATTCTATTTCCAAGCCACAAGCCATCCCCTATATACAAAACTTGGAGATGTTTCTTTTTCCTTTGGTTTATTCTATAGAAGGCAAGATGTGTTGGGAGAGCACACCGTTCTGAGCCTTTCGGATTCAAGACATACTCAAAGCTAAAAGTCACTAATGGGCCTCTGTCGTCTGTTTTCTAATGATAATACTGTAAAGAGTCCTAGGCTGGGCTTCATCTATAACAGTTATTAACATCTTCTAGAGCTCAATATGTGCCAGAGATTGTGCCGGGCCCCTTACATGCATCATCTTATTTAATTCTCACTTTGATACTGTAATGTAGATAATAGGGTTTCCACCATTGTATAGGAGAAGAAACTGAGGCTCAGGGAGGTTGTGTCCCTTCCCATAGGTCACACAGCTGCTCAGTGGCAAAGCCAGGTCTAGAGGTACATGTCTCATCTTGAAGGCCAGGTCTTAGCCTGGATACTTTACAGACTAATGGACTCATGACTCTGGGGACATCCATCCCCTCTGAGGTCCTTTTTGTCCTCATCCAGTAAGTGAGGCAGCTGGGTGAGATCCTTCAGGGAGGGTCCTCATTAACCCTGACTGTACAGCTCTTGGTGAGCTCTAGGCATTCAGGGTTTGATCATCAAGCTTCTCCCACCTGCCGACATAGGTGTGAGATGGGTCCCTGTCCTTTTCTGACTCCAATCCCTGATGCTTACAGGCAAAGGGGAACAAAGTGGAAGTTTTAACAAACTCAACCAATACAACCAACTGGTCAACCCCGGGGCAAACAGTCCACCTTGCTGCCAAACCCCTCGATCTAGGTGGGGGAAGTAGGTGATAGGACAATGGAATTCCTTCCTTTTACCTTATGAGGACTGCTTGCCCATGGCCCGGGATGTCAGCCTCCACCTTCCCCCAGACATTCAGCACCGCCTGCCATTCCCCGTCGCTGAGCCCCATGGCGTAGTCTGAAGAAGACAGAAAGAACAGGTGTAGGCTGACTGGGTGTCCTGGCCCTGGCAGCTGGGGTTTGAGGCTGCCTGGCTCCAAAGGGGTTTTATACCTTCCCCAATGCTTGACACAAATCACTTGACAGCTTGCTCACTGCCCGTCCCCGCCCTGCCCCGCCCCACCTTCAGTCAGGGGCCTAATCTTTTCCTTTCCCTAGCCCTCACATGGAAGCTATTTTAGGGCAGGTGCCATTGTGAGGAGGTAGGACAAGTCAGGCCACACGGAGGTGGGGGTGGTTGTGTGTGTGGAAAGAGTGGGGAGGAGGTTGGGCCACGGTCTGGACTCTCAGCGGCCAACAGAAAGGGCACCACCAAGGCGGATGCCAGCAGCCTGAAACCCAATCTCTGCTGTCAGCCATCCTGAGAGGGACTGTCATGCTTCTAAGCTTGGGCAGCAGGGGCCCAGGTTGGCCCTTATCAGTCTCCTTGTCTACCTTCTCCTCGTTTTGCCAGAATGCCCCTCACCCAGCCAGAAGTGGTGGGCAGGAGCCTAGATGGTTTTATGCAAACCCAGGCAGATCCATAACCTCTTGGAGTCTGAATTTTTCTCACTCAGCCCAGAAAGCTGGCTTCATAGCCTTGCTCGAATATTTCTTTCTGAAAAGTTTTGCTTGACATTTGACATTCTCCCTCAAGGCACAATTAATTACTTCCTCCTATTTATATGCCTCTGGGCCTATTGTATTGCTCATCCAGCTGCATCATATTTCCTTGTTTCCGTTCAGGCTCCCCCCTTAGTATTCAAAGAGACTGTGCTGGACCAGACACTATTCCAAGCATTTACTTTTGGTAGCTCATAATGCTAGCTACTAACATTATCCTCATTTACTGTAGGGGAAGTTAGGGAAACCTGCCACAGTCACATAGCTAGTCGATGAAAGAGCTGGAATTTGAAACCAGAGAGTGGGGCCCCTGAATACCTTACTTTGATGTTCAAGTGGACGGGGGCTCTGTTTTATTCATCTGTGTATCTCTTGGACCTTACACAGTGTCTTGTACCAGGTTTGAATGGAATAAATGTTCATTGAGTAAAAAGACGGATAGCCTTGCAAAGAAGGCAAGTGAAGATTATTGACCTTCTTTAAATCCATCCATCTGTCCATCCATCCATCCATCCATCCACCCATCCACTCATCTATCCATCATCTATCACCTATCCATCAACCCATCCATTCATTTATCCATCCATTGATCCAGTGCACAGTTACAGAGTACCTACTGTGCGTCAGAAACTGTGCTACATGCAGAGGACAGCAAAACCCAACAAAATACATCTCTTGTTCAAGAAACTCCCAGTCTCCTTGAGGAGATAGTAAGAGGAATAAAATTACAGTCTGGTTTATCTAGCGTTGTGATCAAAGTATTCACAAGCCCTTTCTTCCATGCACACAGGATTCTACAGCTTACAAAGTGCCTCCTTGGGCAGGATTACATCTGACCGTCACAGAGGCCCTGCGAGGAAGTGAGCATCATACCATCTTACAGCTGTGGACCATGAGGCTAGGAAAGAAGAAGCAGACATGCTGACCATCCTGGGCCTGTGTTAGACATGTCAGTTGTGACTTCCCTACATACATAGCTCTTTCTAAAAGTAACTGTCCTGCCCCAGCCCCTGCCGAGGGGCAGGCAAAGCAGGTTGTGTTCTCCCTGCAACTTACTGCCTGACTCAGCTGATTGGACCAGAGCTGGCACCTGGCCTGAGGCAGCCAAGGGCAGGGCTCTGTCCCACGGGCAATGTCATTAGCTACGTCAATCAGATATCCTCTTCAAAATGTGACACTGGGCAAGACTTGACTAGGTAGCAGGAAATGCAGAGTCAAAGAGAGTCAGTTTCATGTTGAGCAGCCCTGAGTAAGAACGCCAAGCCTGGGGCCACCCCTGCAACCTTGGGTCCAGAGCAGAGGTCGGGAAACTTTTTGGCTGAGAGAGCCATGAACGCCACATATTTTAAAATGTAATTCCGTGAGAGCCATACAACCACCCGTGTACGTTATGCATTATCCAATAAAAATTTGGTGTTGTCCCGGAGGACAGCTGTGATTAGCTCCAGCCACCCGCAACCATGAACATGAGCGGTAGGAGATGAATGGATTGTAATACATGAGAATGTTTTATATTTTTAACGTTATTATTATTTTTTTTTAAGATTTGTCTGCGAGCCAGATGCAGCCATCAAAAGAGCCACATCTGGCTTGCAAGCCATAGGTTCCTGACCCCTGGTCTAGAAGGTACTCCATGCCGAACTGTGTGAGGCCCTGCCCAATCACCATTTGAGGATTATCATTAGCCGTTGCTTGCTGACAGACCCCTATGTAGCCTTTCAATGAGCCTGATTTATTTATTGAGTTGGCTGGTTCCTAACAAACCAGGCGCCCATCCCTGACACTGTGCTCAGAAGTCGCACATGAGTCTTTAATTCAGGTGACCAGCCAGTTGACCTCCAGACACTCATCCAGCTTTAACAGTGGAAGATGCAGCAGCAAAACAAGTAGCTAAAAATGCCAAAAGGATTTGGGGGGGGGCTATTATTCATTCATTTATTTATTTGTTCATTCATCCATCCCTTCGTCCATTCATTCATTCTACAGCCTGGAACCGAGGCCCACATGGTGCCAGGCCCAGGATCAAAAGGAGCAGTGACTCCGAGAGGCTCTGCTTGGACCCTCAGCAGCTTCAGCCCCTACTTCGGGGCACTTGCTGGAGGGCACGCCCAGCCACGTGGCAGGGCTGGTTATTATCCCACCAGGCTCTAAGGAGACCAAGATTTGGAGGTTGGTAAGCAGCAGAGCTAGAAACCAAACTCGAATTCACAGCTTTCCTCCCATGTCCAGCCCCCTGCACTGTCTGGGGACAGCCTGAGTATTTAAAATCTCATCAACTCATTACCGATGCTGAAGGGTTTAATACGAGGCTGTCACCCCTTGGCAGGCACCCGCTTTAACTGGCACAGTCGCGGGAACCTGTGGCTTTGAAGTCAATGAACCTTTTAAGTTTTACCATTTAAGCTAATAGGAAGGAACCGACATCTGTTTGTACTTGCACATCTCTAAAACAGAGCAGGCGTTACCTCATGGTTGCTATGGCTACCCGGAGCCTCCAGCTCTGTTTGGGGGCTATAATTATCCCTGTGACAGCCTTCAAATGGCCAGAGCTGGAGGCGCAGGAAATAGGAAAGCCACGCTGCCTTTGCATGCACAACTTTCTGCAGCCTTACGTGCTCATGTCTCACATTCACACACGTGCACACGCACAGGTGGGTTAGTTTGACACCCAGTGGGGCAGAACTGGATCCCACCAAGACAGACCTGCCCCCTTCCCTTTTTCTGTTTCATCACCACAGACTCCTTTGAATGTGAAAATCTGAGACGTCTAAAACCATCCTCAAGTCTGCAAATTCTGGAGTCTTGAGACCCCAGAATTAGAATTGTAGAGTGCCAAAGCCTTTAACTTTCATCACTCTAGAAACATGGATTCTAGATTCCAGAATCATAGAGAGGTAGAGATAGATAAGTCTAGAAATATAGGACCATAGTATCCTGAAGCTGACAGAGGCCTTCAATGGTATCTTGTCCAAGTTCCCACTTAATGCAGCAATTCTTCCTAAAGATCATCATTGAGCATCTGCTTGAATACTCCCAAGATCAGTGAGCTCACTACCTAAAACTGTAAAGAGTCTTCTTTCTATTGAACGAAAATATGCCTTCTTGTCACACTCAATCCCTTGTCCTGGCTCGGCTGGCTCCTTGGGGATATAGAGGGCCAGCAGGTCCCTCTCATGAGGGAAGCCACAGGTGCACTAACACTTCCCTTGTCCAAACCAAACACCCCCTGGAATTTAACTGGGTGCCCTTCCCTGGCAAAGTAAACCAGGAGCCTCTCTGGTGGGAAAAGACCAGTTCTGTACTCTTCAGTGTCTGGTAACCCTCACCTCTCATCACAAACATACACAGAGAGAACTCCCTAGTGAGGGGCTTCAAGCACCATACCATGGGTTTGAGTCTCCAGGTGGCTGTGCACTAGGCCCCTCTATTTCCCTGCAAGGGACAGATCCAGCCCAGGTGGCATGGGAATTGCTAGCCCTTATGCATCCAACAATGCCCAAAAGTGAATCCAGGGGATTATGCTTTAAGATGCCACCAAGTGGGCCCAACTATGGAAAGAATGACAATGTATCAGCTCTTCAAAGCCAGGGGTCCCTTCAGCCTTGACCACTTCCCTTCCTCCTCCTTCCAGGAGCCACCCCTTTGGAGACCAGCCGGACAGTGCCTCCCTCCCACACCTGCCTGTCCAGCTTGCTCCTTCCTGGCAGGGTCTGCCCTCCTGGACCAGCGCCAGGCCAGACTCAGAGCAGGGCTGGGGCCTGGAGCCTGCAGAACGGGCCTGAGGCCCTCAGTAGGGCTGTGGGGGCCCCTAGCTTGCCGCAGACCCCATTCGAGCCCACCACCCATCCTCCCAGTCCCTGGCAGCCACCATACTGACCGCGTCTCCCTTCTCCCCAGCTGTCCTCCAGGAACCTCCAGCCAGGCGAGGCTGGGGGTGGGGAGAGGTGTCTTATAGCAGCTGGGAGAGGCACAGGGACTAAAAATACAGCTCCACGGCAGGGCTCCTCCTCTCCCCGGAGGCCCAGAGGGGCTTATTGAAGGGGGCTGACAAGGACACAGGGATCCCAATATTTCGGTCAACAGGTGTAACCTGGGACACTGCCTTCCTTCCCCTCCACTCTCTCCAGCCTCGCCTCACACCTGCCACCTGGCCAGAGCCCAGCCCCAGCACCTCTATGTCCTCTCTCTCCCTTCCTGGCTCATCTCACAGAAACAGCTCCCCTTCTGGGAATCTGCCCCACCCCACTCCGCCCTCTTTCCGGCAGATGTGCCCTCTTTCCCCTCTGGGCTCCAGTACAGGTGCAGCCATCTAATCTTTCTCTTTTTTGGATTGCGCTCCCTACTGCTACCCTGGAGTGTCCTCAGAAGCAGAAATGTGAACGCCACAGACGTGCACTTAGCTCACTCCAGTGGCATTGCCCCTCACAACAGCCCTTTTCAATAGACAGTTTTGTAAGTCCCATTGAACACACAAAAAGAAAGAGGCACAGAGAGGTTAAGTAACCTGCCCAAGGTCACAGAGCGAGGAAATGCCAAGCATGAAATTTGAATCCAGGCAGTTTGTGCTTCCCAGATAGGAACTGTTCTAATTTTTGGATCTTTCCTCTTCCCCCTTTTACTTTTATAGTAGCAGCTAGCAAAGGACCAGGTCAGTAAGCTCTTTGAATGTTTCTCTTACTGAACTGAGTTGTCCAGGGTCTTGGTTTCCTGGGGGTGTATAGACAAAGACTGTTGGGTGACAACTGGGAGGCCCTACTGCCATCTAGTGGCAGCGAGGAGAAAAACCACTATCTCTGGCTTGGCCCCTTCCACGCTCCTTTGCTCAACTGTCCACCATTTCAGCCAGCCAGCACGGGGTCCTTTTCTCCCTGTATATTCACGGCACCAACCAGGGACAGCTTTCCAAATTATTAAAGGATGACTAAGCCATGGTCCTTGCTTTCAATGAACTCAAATTCAAGTGGAAGAAACACCCCAAAGGGACAGGGAAAGCAGCAGAGACGTGAGCAAAGGACTCTGGGAGGGTAGGAAGGCAGTTGAGGTCTACATGGAGAAGACCTGTTGGCAGAGGGGACATTCGGTTGTATCAAAAAGTACGGTGGAGAGTTCTGCAGGGTCTCCTAAGCAGAGGAAATAAACTGTGTGTGCAGGGGACACTTGGGACAAGGGAGCCATGGGAGGTGAGACCTTGTGGGAAGGACTTTCTGTGTCAGAACCAGGATGAGAGGACCTAGAACTGACTGTTCTGTTCTACGAACACTCGTGCCCACCTGCCTCCAGGCTCTGCGCTGGGCTCTGGGGAGACCAAGGTGAGCGCCACACAGTCCCCGAGCGTCAGCGCTGACAGGAGGGAGGGGTGTGTGAACAGATGCTACAGCACTTCGCGATAAGGACAGTCACAGAGGCCGCTGCATATAGAGTTAAAGGCTTCCGAGCCAGACACTTGGATTAGATGCGTGGCTCACCACACATTACTTTTATGATCCAAGGAAAGTATTACAACTTTCCAGGGCTTTTGTCTCTCTTTTTTTTTTTCCTGTAAAATGGCAGCTTTGAAAATAATTACCCATCTATCCAAATGTCATCATAAGGAGTGCATGTACAGGACTCAGCGTGGTGCTTAGTACACGTAAAGTGGTCAATAATTGCTTACTGTGATACAAGGTACAAAGGAATCATAAAGGAAGAAATGATTAATTCCACCAAGCAACATTGCAGAGAAGGTAATGCCTGAGTAGGAATTTGAAGGATCGATAATGATTTATTAGGAGCAAAGTGAGGAAAGAATATTACATGCATTTAAGGATGTGGAAGTTGTTGTGGGAAGACTAGATTTGGTTGTGGGTGACAGAAAATCCAAAATAACACAGCATCAATGGTGAATATTTGTTTCTCTTTCATACAGAAGTCCAGAGGTAGTGGTCCAGGGCTGGTATGATACACAACAATGTCAGCACCCCAGCTTCAGTCTACTTTAAAGCTCTGCCATATTGCACACATGGCCTTCACCTCTTGATCCAAGGTGGCTGCTTGAGCTCCAGCTATCATGTCATCATTCCCACCAGCAGGAAAGCAAAAAGAGTGAAGAAGGTTGTGTCCCCTATCTTTAGGGACACTCTCTGGAAGTTATAATCAATACTTCCACTCACTGCACATCACGTGGCTACACCTCTCTCCAAGGGAAGCCAGGAAATGCAGTGTTTATCGTCATATGGCCATATCCCCAGATTAAAATGGGGAGTTCTAAACAAAACAAAATAAAAACAAACCCATAGATAGGTAACAGATTGGTGGTCACCAGAGGGTAAGAGGGTAGGGGCAGGGCAAAAGGGGTAAAGGGGTTCAAATACATGGTGACGAGTGGACACTAGACTTTTGGTGGAGAATAATGCTCAAGTGTATACTGATATCAAATTACAATGTTGCATACTTGAAACTTACTTAATGTTATTAACCAATGTTACCTCAATAAAAATAAATAAATTTTAAAAAAGAAATGAAAACTGAAAAAAAAGGAAGTTCTATTACTTAGAAAGAAGGTAAATTGAATGTAAACTAGAAATTTCTGCCGCAGGAGTTGGAAAAAGCATGATATATGCAGAGAAGTACGAATATTTTGGTGTTTTCTGTGGTGGAAAAGTGACGGAGAGAGTGAGGGAAGATGCAGCCAGAGAAGTAAACTGAGGCCAACCAGGGACAGTCGGCTGGGGGTCGGGGGCAGGCATGGGAGTTAAGGAGCACTGCTGGGTTTCAAGCAGGGAAGGGCCATGGTCTGATTTGCTGTCCTGGAACCCACCCTATGTGCGGATGGGAATAACGTAGCGGAGGAAGGGACCAGTCTGGACGCAGGAGGCAGTCCCCGGCAACATGTTACTGTACCAATTTTCACACATGCAGCAAGGTTGGAAGAGTTTCAGAGTGAACACCATATACTCATCTCCTAAAGTCTACCACTGACCTACGAGTTTTATCACATATCTACCATCAGTCTTTCTTATTTTTGTGGCATTTCAAAGTAATTGCAGACATCTGTCTGACCACTTCCTCCCAAATATCAAAGCATGCCTGTCCTTAATGAGAGTTCGATATTTGCATTTTTCTTTTTTGATGTCAAACTTCCACCAATGCAAGGCACAAGTCTGAAGCGTACATTTGCTGCATTTTGACAAATTTATACACCTGCCTAACCCAAACCCCCTTGTCATGGAACAGAGCATAGCATCACCCAAAAAAGTTCTTATGTGCCCCTTCCAGGCTAATCCCCACCCCACCACCTCTCAGAGGCAACCTCTGTCCTGATGTTTTGTTTGGTTTGGGTAGGGGGACCTTTAGAGCCTGCTGTGGCCCCAAGCCTGGGGTGGAGGAGGGCAGAGGGACAAAGAGAAGGGGGAACGGGCCCTGCAGGGGAGGCTGGGGAGTCGGGAGTGAGTTCTGGCTGGGAGACTGGGCAGAGGGTGACGCCATTTACTAAGGTGGGAGGGGACAAGTCTCCCTCGGCACAGTAGCACCTGGTGGGTTTGCGGGACATGGGTCTAGCAGGTGAAAGGTTACCCACGAGGCTTGCACTGTCTTCTGGCGAGGAAGCATAAAGTGGCAGGTTTCTCTAGCTTTTACATTGCCTCCAGTCCCCACCTTAATGTTTGCAGGGCTCCTGCCACCAGCAGAGGGGTGCCTGCTCCCCTGTCCTGAGGAAGGCCACACCCTGGCTTTCTCCAAGTCAGCTGTGTGGGCATGGGGATGTCACAAGGTGCGGATACCTCTGGTGGGCAGGGCACAGAGAGGAGCCCCACCTCGCAGGGGGAACAGGGAGGGCAGCCCCCCAACCTCCTTCCTGCATCTTCTCTCCCAACATGGACAGCCATGTGCCTTCCCTGTACCCACACCGCCACCCCGCTCCTAAAACCTCCTCCCTTCCTGGGTCTTAGCCCCTGAAAGCCCCTCCAAGGAGAAGGCCATCAACCACACTCCCCGGGAGGGGACCATGGAAGCAGAGACACAAAGTGGAAAAGGGCCCCACAAGACAGATGCCGGTTGGGTTTTCTCTCCTCTGTCTAAAATCACCGTAGCAAAGACTAATTTCTTTCTCAAAACCCATGTGGCCCACAGGAGATTCTCCCAGTCTTCCCATTAGCGAGACGTGGAGCTATTCCTTGGGAATGGAGGCGCTGACCTGATTCTACTGAGAGAGGGCTGGCCTACACCCAGAGTTGTGGCGTAGAACACCTTGAACGTCCCTGGCAATTTGGAGAAGCCTCAGTTTACCAAACTGCACAGGGTCAGAGATTGAGTTAGTGTAGAGGAAGTAGCAGAGGTCACCTAGGACAGGATGTCGAGTGAAGGAGCCAGGAGAGCACCCCAGCATTAAGAGCTGGGAAGGGAAAGAGGAAATGGAGAAGGAAACGTCCCAGGATGGTGGAGGAGTTCTGAGAAACGATCAGTGGGACAGTGACGGCTCAGGTCTGTGTTCAGAGGTGGAGGAGTAGGAAGCCATGGGGGAAGAGAGGATCAATATTAAGGACTCCTATATTCTAGGTGAGGGTGAGGACAAGCAGATACAGTAGTGTATGAGGAGAGCACTAGCTGCTGTGACAAATAACTCTCCAAATCTTGGGGACTGGTTAGTTCTCTTTTTTTATTGATTTTAATTTATTGTGTTTACATAGATTCTAGTGTCCCCCCAAATGCATCCTCCCCTTCCCTGTATTCCCCTCAACATCTCCCTTGCCCCCTTCCCCATAGTACCCACCTCCCTTCCCTTCAGGTTTATCCCATCCTATCATCCCCTTTCCCTCTGTTCTCTTTTCCTCTGGTCCCTTTGATCCCGCCTCTGTCTCAATTCCATTCCTCAGTTCACATTGTTCATTGGATTCCTCAGATGAGTGAGGTCATATGTGTAAGGTATTTTTCCCCGTCGAGAAGGAAGGGAGGGGGCCGGAGCCTCAAAGTGTGGAATAATAAAAGGCTTTATTGAGTACAGAGTGTGCTTCCTGCCCAATGAGGTTCCCTGGCCCCGAGGAAAGATGGAGGCCAGGGAAGTCGCAAGTGGTGCCCCATGTGGGAGATATTTAAAAGGTTCCTAAGGTGGTCTAGCTAATATGACGTGGTGAAATCTCACTGGCTGGCAGATGGTCACTTTTCTCCAAAGGGCTCCTGGGAAGTTTCTTTTGGCGCGTTTGGTTGTGGGCGGTCCTAGCCAAAGTTCCAGGACCTGAGCTTTCCCCATTATCCACCCACCTTACAATATGATATTTTTCTTTTTCTGCCTGGTTAGTTCTTAACAGTGGCTTCATATGTTTAGTTCTCATTTACTCCTCATCCAATGCAAGCTCAGGGCCAGGCTTTGCTCCACACAGTGATTCAGGGACCCAGCTCTGTCCCAAAGGAATTCAAAGACCTTGGATCCCTTCCTATCCCACAGGCACAGAGGAGAGAGGAATATGTGTGAATAAAATGTTTTATAATCTCATGGACAGATGAGAAAGAGAAGGTGAGAATAAAACACCCATATAAATAATGTCTTAACATCTACCCACAGAGCACCATTTAGTTAAAGCTCTCCAGACCCTCATTCTCCAGGTTGCTTTATCACCACTGGTTACCTGTTTGGCAGGTGGGGAGAGGGACAGGTGAAACGGGCTGGGGGAAGGCAATCATACCGGTTGGTCCAGGTCTATGATGATTAGAAAACCATCCTCAAAAAGTGCATGTTGGAACAGGGATTTGAAAGGCAGTCAGAGCCAGGGAAGCAGGAATATACGTATATGGAATAGCCAGGGTAACCCCAAATCAGTTGGTGGGGTCAGAAGTTTTGTGAAGCAGATTGGTAATGGATGAGGTTGGAATGCAGATCGGGAATGACTTTGAATTTAAGAATTTGGCAGCTCTTCTGCTGGCCCTGAGGAGTGGCTGTGGTTTCGCCTTGGGGTGGGGCTGGGGGAGGGGGTTCCCGGCCATCTGGGATGGATCAGCAGGGTCAGTTAAAATTAGTCACACGACTCAGCATTGAGAAGCCAAAGGCAAACAATTGTTCCATCTCATGTGGCAACCAGGACTTGCCTCTCTGGGGGATCTCTGGCCTCCCTATTTGGACTGGGGGCGGGGGCTCAGAGTTGGAGCTCATGCTGTGGGCTGTCCCAGGACCTCTGCTTTGGCCTCTGGGAGCAGCACCTCCGGGTTTCTTACCTTGGCAGCAGGACGGAGGTGAGGGAAGTTTGGCCCAACCTCCCGGACAGCCTCTCTCAAACCACCTTAACCTGGAGTGGTCTCCTCTCCGCCTTGCCAGACCCTTCTTCAGAGCAGCCATAGACCAAGGTCATAGACTCCCTTAGTTTATGCCCTCTGGGGCAGTATTCACAGTAATAGTTACACATTTAAAAAACTATGTATTATTCTGCAGGCTCAATCCAAGGCCCCATCCCCCATCTTCCCTCTCCTCCATACACCCACCAGGCACCATCTCGGAGAGCAGAAAGTGTGGTGGTGGTTAGGGGTGTGGGAGAGTGTAAAGCCAGAAGCCACGGCCAGGGCCGTGCAGGTTCGCATTGGATTCGGACAGTCGGTAAAGAAACAATGGAGCCAAAAACTGATGGGCCATAGTCTTTAATCCTAGCTTGCACCCAGCGGGCAAGTAAAAACACACACTGGGCTCCAAAACCCAATCACATTCAGTGCTCACAAAGCCACTGACTTATTCGAGTTTCCTAGAATCAAAGGTTTCTAGCTCACCAGCCTTATTCTCCTCAGTTCCCCATCTCCTTCCTTATCCCAGATACAAATTCTACACAAACTGGCATCTCACTCAGCACTCCGCCATCTTGGCTGCTTTTCCTGGCCTCCTCCACGTGGCCTCCTTCCGCTGCTGGCTCTACTCTCTCTGCTCTCTCATGCTAACCTCAGGAACCAAGAGAGCCCAAACTCCCGCTCCGTCCCCATTTTATAGTGTAGAAATCCAAACCCTTAATCCAATATACAAAATAGGGAAGTCTTTAATACAAAGTCACTTTCTAAGGCATGATTGGATTGTACCACCCCACATCAAAAAGGGTAGGAAAGGCTTAATCC
Organism: Saccopteryx bilineata; assembly: GCF_036850765.1. Taxonomy (NCBI): domain Eukaryota; kingdom Metazoa; phylum Chordata; class Mammalia; order Chiroptera; family Emballonuridae; genus Saccopteryx; species Saccopteryx bilineata. The sequence goes on along the minus strand of NC_089490.1, from coordinate 91,279,487 downwards.
CAAAACCAAGCCCCAGGCTACAACGATCCTGCCTGCCCCCAACACACATTAATATCACCTGGGCAACGGCCTCCACGTGTTATCTTTAACAAAGTGAGCATAATATATTTTATCTGCCCAACAGGGAGACTCTGAGCTCCTGAGTGCTTACCAGGTGTGGGTCAAATAAGTTTGCAAATATGATATATGTTTGCTCGTTTATAGTTTGCATTGGGTGTGGGAGACAGGCTGTAAGCAGGCAGGGTCCTTATAGCCTAAGGCAGGGGTCCTCAAACTTTTTACACAGGGGGCCAGTTCACTGTCCCTCAGACCGTTGGAGAGCCAGACTATAAAAAATACTATAAACAAATCCCTATGCACACTGCACATATCTTATTTTAAAGTAAAAAAACAAAACGGGAACAAATACAATATTTAAAATAAAGAACAAGTAAATTTAAATCAACAAACTGACCAGTATTTCAATGGGAACTATGGGCCTGCTTTTGGCTAATGAGATGGTCAATGTGTTCCTCTCACTGACCACCAATGAGAGAGGTGCCCCTTCCGGAAGTGCGGCGGGGGCAGATAAATGGCCTCAGGGGGCCGCATGCGGCCCGTGGGCCGTAGTTTGGGGACCCCTGGCCTAAGGCTTAGTTTTAAGACTAAGCCTTTCCCACCCTTCTGATACTAAGATCTCAACATTAAGCTTTTCCCCACACCCTTGACTGTTGCATGATGTGGGGTGGTGCACTCTCATGAGGAATCCCATTATGCCTCAGATAAGTGACTTTGTATCAGAGACTTCCTTGTTTGTATATTTGATTAAAGGCTTTAATTTCTTACACTATAAAATAAGGGAAACCAGGGCCTCTCTCTCTTGTTTTCTGAAATTAGCATTGCAAGGAGAAGCAGCCAAGATGGCTAAGTGCAGAAGGAGAAGACAGTTTGTACAGAGAGAAGGAGATGGGGAACAAAGGTGAATAAGGTTGGTGAGCTAGAAACCTTTGATTCTACGAATACTCGGATGAGTCAATGGCTTTGGGAGCCCTGAATGGAAAGGGAAGTGTTTTTCCACTGTGTGTATTTCTCACCTGCCAGGTGCGAGCTAGGATTAAAGGCAATGGCCCACCAGTTCTTGGCTCCATTGTTTCATTACTGTCTGTCTGAATCAAATGGGAACCTGCATGGACCAGGCAGCTGGGATGGTGGCCGAGGCTACTGGCTTTACACCAGGAAAGACTGAGTTCCCCTGAACTGGCTCATCTAACCTCCCTTCTACCCTGCACATATACATAGCAGTGGGGACGGGGGGTGTAAAGCCAGTAGCCACGGCCACCATCACAGCCGCCTGGCCCATGCAGGTTCGCATTTGATTCGGAAATATGGTAATAAAACAACGGAGCTTAGAACTGGTGGGCCATCATCTTTATCCTAGCTTGCACCTGGTGGGCAAGAAATACACACAGTGGGAAAACACTTCCCTTTCCATTCAGGGCTCCCAAAGCCACTGACTTATCTGAGTTTCCTAGAATCAAAGTTTTCTACCTCACCAGCTTTATTCACCTCCATTCCCCATCTCCTTCTCCCTGCACAAACTCTGCACAAACTGGCTTCTCCTTCAGCACTCCATCATCTTGGCTGCTTCTCCTCTCCTCCATGTGGCCTTTCTCTGCTCTCCTTTCTCTGCTCTCTTCTCTAATGCTAACCTCAGGAACCGAGAGAGATCAAGCTCCCAGTCTGCCCCATTTTATAGTATAGAAATCAAAACATTTAATCCAATATACAAACAAGGAAGTCTCTGATACAAAGTCACTTAGGGTGGGAAAGGCTTAGTCTTAAAACTAAGCCTTAGGCTATAATGACCCTGCCTGCTTACAGCCTGTGCCCCACACCCAATGCAAACTATAAGCGAGCAAACATATATATCATATTTACAAACTTATTTGACCAACAGGGTATGTATAAATAAAAGGCAATGTACAATGGTGGATTCTGGAGCTAGACTACTGGGTTTGAAGTATGGATTCACTGTTCGCTAGCGGTGTGACTTCCAGCAAGTAACTTAACCTCCCCATGTCTCAGTTTCTTCATTGCCTCAGTTTCTTCATCTGTCAAATGGCAATCATAGCAGTACCCGCCTCATAGGGTGTGGTGAAATACAAACAAGGCAAAATACCTAAAACTATGCCTGACACAGAGTAAGCACTAAATATATGTGTGGACTATTCATCTCAGTTATAGCTAATAAAGAAATCACGTTTTAAAAAATATATATGAGTTGAAACAGTTATATTTTGATCTTGTTATACAATTGTAATGGAGACTGAATATGCTATATTACTGATATTAGTCTGACTAGCTATAGAATTAAAGCAAGGATATACTCATAAAGTAAAGCCTATAAAAGAATTTATACAAAGCCACCTATGTTAATCTCAGTAAATACTAAACCCAGCTTGTCATTCTGACTGCAACTATCATTTAATATTACCAACCTAGTAATCAGAGTTATATATTCTGTAACAAATTAAAAGTATGCGCCTGACCTGTGGTGGCGCAGTGGATAGAGCGTCGACCTGGAATACTGAGGTCGCCGGTTCAAAACCCTGGGATTACCTGGTCAAGGCACATATGGGAGTTGATGCTTCCTGCTCCTCCCCTAAAAAAACAAACAAACAAAAAAAAAAAACAAATTAAAAGTATGTAGTCAATCCTATGCTTTTACCTCTGGATGAGTTTTCGTTACAGTTTGCCTTCCTGTTCCCCTCACGGAATAAGGAATGTTAATGCTGGCAAAGAACCACAGGCCTCCGGCTGACACACATCAAGAGTTAACATCAGAGGGAGAAGGAACCTCGGGCCCTCTCCCCTCTCTCCCACCACGCTGAGGCTCACAGCTTTGACTCTCCAATAAGGCTAAGAGGACGGTGGAAGCCCAGGCAGCCATAAAGATAAAGAACTTCTCTCTCTCAAGAGAAACGACCCACCCACACTCCCCCTAGAAATTCTCTCTCTCCTGAATCCCCTCAATTCCCTATATAATCTGGCCAAGGCGTTTGAGCTGTTAAGATGGGGTTTGAGGACAGGAGTCCCCCCATCTTCTCAGGTGGCTGTCACTTGAATGAACCTCTTTCCTTCCCACCAGCTCCTGTGTCATGAGTATTGGCTTTTTGTGTCACAGCAGGCAGTGGAATCTGTGGGTTATTTTACTCAGTTACACAATTAATGGGTACGGTCCATAAGAACAGGTTCCATAGCCATCTTGTATTTCCATTGCCTGGTACAGTGGTACCTTGAGATACAAATTTAATTCGTTCTGTAACTGAGCTCGTAAGTCAGTCAACTTGTATATCAAACAAATTTCTCCCATTTAAAGTAACTGAAATAAATTTAATCCGTTCCAGCCCTGTGAAACATCCCCAAACCATCCTAAATTATGAAAAAAAGACATATTTTTAATTAAGAAACACACATGTATACTTTACCAATGCATAACAAAATATATGAAGTAAAAGAAAAAAGTGTTGCCTGACGAGGCGGTGGCGCAGTGGAGAGAGTGTCGGACTGGGATGCACACGACCCAGGTTCGAGACCTCGAGGTTGCCGGCTTGAGTGCGGGTTCATCAGGTTTGAGCAAGGCTCACCAGCTTGAGCCCAAGGTTGCTGGCTCTTGAGCAAGGGATCATTCAGTCTGCTGTAGCGGCCCCCCCCCATCAAGGCACATATGAGAAATCAATCAATGAACAACTAAGGAACTGCAATGAAGAATTGATGTTTCTCATCTCTCTCCCTTCCTGTCTGTCTGTCCCTATCTGTCCCTCTCTCTGACTCTCTCTGTCTAAAAAAAAAAGTGTTATTTAGTACTGTATTTTTACCTTGGAGACAGACGAGTGCGGCTAATGGAGGTGAATGGCGGAGGAGGAGGGAGGGAGGAAGGGATGCAGGCACTGTAAACATGTAAACTAAAACTGCACTTTCTTAACACTAAATGTAAATTAAAACTGCATTTTCTTTACTTTAAACAAAACTAAAACTGTATTTTCTTTACTTAAAATGAAACCACAAAGACTTAATTGTAAAAAAAAAAAAAGCACTTTCTTAACTTTAAACTTAACCTAAGCTTAACATTACGTATTTTTAAGTTAATCATCACCTGTTTTTGCCTTTTTGGCTGCACTTTCAGCACTTTCACTTGCAGGACTTTTGAATAAAAATCTATCCAAAGAGGTGTGCTTTTGCCTGCCTTTTAAAATGTTACGGAAATGTGACAAACAAGTGTCATTAAAAGATGCTGAAGCACGACCAGTTGAAACTGTTTCTGGGTGTTACTTTTCAGTGAAACTTGAAAGCTTCTCCCACATTGCCAGCATGTCTTTAATTTCACTTATAGAAATCACTTCCTTCGACTCTACCTCCTCCTCACCACTAATCTCTTGCAGAAACTCCGTATGTTGCATCATCTGTAGCTCCTTCAACTGCTCAGTTGAGAGTTCCTCCTCATGTTCCTCGACGAGCTCATTTATGTCACCCTCATCTACCTCCAGACCCATCGACTTTCAAGGGACACAATCTCCTCCAACGCTTCTACCTTGGTCTCGGTCTCTGGTTCGAATCTTTCAAAGTCCCTGTCTGAAACAACATCAGACCATAACTTTTTCTGTACCGAGTTCAAGGTTCTTCTTGTAACATCTTGCCGTGCCAAGTCAATAATGTGTAAACATATCATGATGTTGTAGTGATCTTTCCAAAACTCTCAAAAGGTTAGATTTGTATTCTCAGTCACCTCAAAGCAGCGGCAGAACAAGTGCTTTGTGTAAAGCTTTTTAAAATTGGAAATGACCTGCTGATCCATAGGTTGCAAGACTGAAGTCGTTTTGGGTGGGAGGTACAGGACTTTCACGAATTTGAACTCATCAAGAATGTCATCTTCAAGACCAGGTGGGTGGGCTGGAGCATTTTCAAGGATTAGTAATGCTTTCATCAGGAGTTTATTTTCTTGAAGATATTTCTTCACTGCAGGACCAAAGACAAGATTTACCCATTTGATGAAAAACTGCCACGTAACCCACTGCCCTAGCATTGGCACCACATAACCTGCAGTTTTTCTTTAAGAATCTTGTGAGTCTTAAAGGCTTGAGGATTTTCAGAATGATTTACTAGCAGTGGCTTTACTTTACAGTCACTACTAGCATTTGCACACAATGCAAGGATCAGCCGGTCCTTCATGGGTTTATGGCCTGGCAGCTTCTTCTCTGTGGTGATGAAAGTCGTCTGGGGCATTTTTTTCCAAAACAATCCTGTTTTGTTACAGTTGAACACTTGTTGGGGGATGTAGCCTTCCTTTGCGATAATTGCGGCAAAATGTGCGATGTACTCCTCAGCTGCCTTAACGTCAGCACTCGCAGCTTCACCATGCCTCACCACCGAGTGGATGCCAGATCTCTATTTGAAATTTTCAAACCAGCCATGACTTGCCTTAAACATATCTTCTGCTGCCTCTTTTGAGGTTGATGGTTCTTTCTTCTTCAAGTCGCCGTAAATAATACGTGCCTTTTTGCATATTACAGTCTCTGTCACTGTATCTCCTGCCAGCTCTTTCTCTTTCACCCACACCAGCAGAAGCTTCTCCATTTCTTCATGAATATTTGTCCTTAATTGGGACAGAATTGTAGTTCCTTTTGCTGGATTTGCACTTTTGATGGCATCCTTTTGTTTAAGGATGGTACAAATTGTAGATGTATTGCAGTCGTACAGCCTTGCCAGTTCAATCACTCGTACACCACACTCATGTTTTTCTATTATTTCTTGCTTTACTTCTATCAACATCATTCTCTTCTTTTTCTCACCACTGTCCTTTACACTCATTTTCTTCGGCCTCATGATAGCATACAAAAAAGTTAGTAAAAAGTGCAAAAATGATGCAAGAACGAGCACAGCACATGAGATTCGGCTTGATTCTGCGGGTAACACGTGAGAAAGAACAAGAGGCTGGTGTTGTGCTGCCGATACTGGGCCCATGTGCCAACACACCAACTAGTTGCAGCTTCCCATATCTCAGAATTTCACTCGGATCTCGAACAAAAATACAAACCGAGTCACATCTCGTATCTTAAAAATTCATATGTTGGTCTGCTCATATCTCAAGGTACCACTGTATAAGGCCAAGTTTGTGCTAATAATAACAGTTGTACCACACCACAAGCACACACTGCTGGCCTGGCTCTGAGTCCTTTCTATGCCCAGGCGCATTCAGTCATCCCAACCACCCTAAGCAGGAGGTGCTCGATCGATATTTGTTGGATAAGGAAACGCCTAGCACCTGGGACCAGGTAGATAATGGATGGAGAAGCTTTGTAAACTGTAAAGTGCACAACTTACGAGATGGAAAACACTTAGCTCCTCCACCCCGGGGGGTCTAGAGTCCCATTCTATTGCTGGTTTAGCTGCAGTGCCTTGAGGGAAACATTCCCTTGGTTTGTGGCTGCACCACTTCAGTCACCACGCCCATCTGCACATGGACTATCCTCTGTGTGTCTCCTTTTTGGTGTCTTTAAAGGGCACTCTCGTTAGATTTTAGGCCCATCCTCAATCCATGATGTTCTCATCTTGAGATCCTTGGTTACATTGGCAAAAATTCTTTCCAAATAACATCACATTCACAGGTACTGAGGATGAGGACTTGAAGGCAGCATTTTGGGGTCACCAGTCAACCCACGACAGATGGAGAAATGCAGGCGCAGAGCAGAAGGGGTTTGCTCGAGACCCCACGGGGAGCCAAGGTACTGGCTCTCCCCACGCTGGGCGGGATCTCCGTCCCAGCCCATACTGCCCAGGTCTGCACTTTCTCTGAGAATGTCTTCTATAGAAACCATCTGGAGATCGTCTGGGTGTGGGGAGCATGCCCCTTCTGCACAGAATGGCTGAGAACAAACTCGTGGGAGGGGTGTTCTTTCCCGCAGGCTACATGCCTGGCTCTGGGAAGAGTCCACGTCATTCAGCTCTTGAAGTCCATGCTCCCTTCTCCTTGTCCACAGAGACCAGAGGCAGCCCAGGAAACAATGGAGAGGAACAAGGTTCCTCCTGACCTTGGGGCTGCTTTTTTTCAAGGAGAGGACGCCTGTCCTCTTTGGAGACAGCCAGAAAACATTGCATAGGATTTAAACTGACAAATCTGACTCTAAATCCTCAGGTCTTAGAGGCTGAAGAGCACAGCAATTTGGATTCTGGCCTCAGAACCCAGCCGTCCGGGCTCTGGCCTCAGCTCTACCAATGGCCAAATGTGTGGACTTGGGCGTTACTTCTCCTAGTTTTAGTACTCTTACTGGTAAGACAGGGACAGCAGCAGGCTGACCTCATGGAGTTATTAAAAGGATTAAGCTAAGCTCATAAAGCCCTGATCACAGAGCCCACAGTAAGATCTGGAGAGACGGCTGGCGTCATCATGCGTGATCTGTGGTAGCCACTGACCATAACAAGCTCGGGCTACAAGATAAAGTCAAACATCCACTGTGATCAAATTAATATGACTTTTAGCCCCAAGCTTTTCCTTGCCAGAGATTCTCTCTTCTTACTAGAACCATTTAGCGCAGGGCTTTGGTCTTCGGTGTACAAATCACAGCTCAGGGCCTGTGCAGAGCAAGAGCAGAGTGGACTTTCTGGACACCTTTGACAATGCAACATGGAGTCACTGTTGGCCCTCACAGTTATGACATGTGCTATATCAGGACTGAGGCAATGGGGTGCACTGGATCACCCTTGGGAGGAATCTGGAATGCCCAAAGCCACCAGTCTGGACACTTGGATAAGGACTCCATCCAGACACTGATGTGAGTGGGACCTGCATTCCTGGTGAGCTGTAAGAACTCAAATCTCTGACCACCCAACACTGGAGCTCGGCTGTACCACAGGTCACGCTCGGAGCCCCGCCAGATTTCCACTCCACTGGACACATGCCACCACTGCAGTTGCCTGGTTGAGACTGATGCCCACCTCTCCTCTGCTGGTGCCACCAGTGACCAGGGCTTTGTGTTGGACTCTCGCTCTGCTCCCCTCTGTGTGAGCCTGCATGTGGCTCTATCGGCTTACTGGGGAGGTCCCGTCTAATAAACCTGGCATTGTGGAAAGACACAAACATATGTGGAACTCCTTCTGGAATGCTCCCTAGCTCATGACAGGTCCACAGCTAGGAAATGGCCACAGGCCATGTCAAGCCAAACCTGGTTTAAGAACTTCTAAGAAAAAAGGCTGGTGGACATCATGACCAGTCTGATGCCATGTACACTTGGTGCTGTTCAGGACGGTAGAACAAAAGAGGCCTCTCTGGCCTTAATAAAGTAACCTAAGATCAGGGCCTGTCCAAGACAGAATCCTGTTGTTTGACCACTTCTTTTAATGCATGATGGCCTCCCTGTGGCAGCCTGAGCACAGGTCAACGGGCCAGCTGTGGGAGTCAAGCTGCTGGCAGGGGCTACAGGGTCTGGTCTCTTCATGAGAAAAAATGCACAGTGCTGGCTACAGACATGGAAGGAGCGAGGGACCCACTTCCCCCCTCCCAAAAGACTCCGGACCTCCCTAAGTTCACCTGCCACTAGCCAGCATAGCAGAGATGAGCTGTGAGTATGGGTAGTTCTCTGTCAAGCCAGACACTTGCCTTCCTTCCCATGGAATTGTAGGATCTAGAATGAGAATCTAGAACTCTAAGCTGCTAAGTAGTGAGGGGCACCCAGCAGCCTGATTCTCAGGTGCCACCATGGACCTCCCCGGCCAGCACTTCCTCATGGTCCTGTTGGAGAATCCAGACACATGGACAGAAAGAGGTGGCAACATCATACTTACTGACAAAGTCACATCTGGCAGCAATGACCAACCAGCCCCATTTCCTCTGTTCTGCTGCAGTCCCACACCTCGCCAGTCCTTGCTCTCTGTCCCCTCTGACTGCTCCCCAGTCCCACACTCCTCCATCCCCAGGTCCTTTCCTCTAGCCTCAAAATATGCCTCCCAAGGACAGAGCCCGGTGCCCTCCCTGCCTGCTTTGTTCATGGAGAACCAGTCGGTCCAGCTGTCAGGCCTGCCCCAGCCTCTCTGAGCTCTGGAGCCTAACATTTTCTCCATCTCACTACACTGGAACCATAGGAACCGTGAGCCGTGGGATTTAGGTCACTTTGGAGCTAGGAGCTAATTGACAAGGAGAAAAGAAGACAACAGTACAAGCGTCACCTAGTGACAAATATAAAACAGGAGAGCTTGCAGCCACTGCAGAAGTCCCACCTCCTCTAAAGCTGAGTTCCTTGTTAAAATCTGTCCTCCCTTTCGATGAGGCCTCATGTGAGAGTGAGGAGGAGAGCAAATACATTTTCTGTAGATAGCCTCCTTGGGCACAAGGGGTTGTATGAAAAGAATAAATCCACAGGGCTGGGGAGAGAATCAGGCTTGGCTTTAAAGCAGCAGTTAGGGACACAAAATAGTCAAGGGTTTTAAATCCCTGGGATCTCAGAGTCACAGAATGCTAGATTCTAAGGATCATAGAATCAAAACCAAGAAAAGGACCGCAGATCATCCAGTGGATTCCCCTGTTTTATGGTGTGGGCAGAGATCTGGGGTTCCAGGGGAGCTCTCCACCCTCCATACTCATTCCTGAAGGTCATGGGGGACCCCAGCCAGCCAGCTAGAGTCTGACTGCCCACCCATGTGGGGGAAGTGGTGTGCCCACAGCCACTGCAGAGAGGGAGCAGAGCTGGGCCCATGGCCCCTGGCAAGGCTCCAGTGGCTTCTAAATTTTCATCCTTGGCCACCACAACCCTTCTTGGGAGCTACCCCCAGCAGTTCCTTGGATACATAAACAAGCCTCTGGGTAACATGACACCACCCTCAGCTGAGCTAAAGGGCAAATTCTGATGCCAGAAGGACCAACAATCTGTGAGCAACATGGAAGGATGCCCACTGGGCATCTTTTCCCAAATCCCAAGTCCAGGGAGCTTAGCAGGCATCCTGAAATGGAGCCTTCTGTTGGAGCAGAGTGGGTGGCTCTGTCAGGGTTCTGCAGAGCCCTCGGGCACCCAGGTCCCCCAGCCTTGGAGTATCAGCTTCATGGGAAAGAAGCCACTATGCAAAATTCTATCCAGGGGGTCCCTCAGCCAAAGAAGCAGCAGCCATCTTGCCAACCCCTGACCCACCCTAGAGGACAGTCCTTGATTGACTTGTCCAAAAGAGCACCCTCTTTATTTGGGCCTCATTTATTTCTCCCTCCAACCTCCTGATTCTGGTGAGGACTTCCAGAAATAGCTCGCTGCTTTTGCCGTAGGAGGGGGAATGTGACCCTGACTGGGGAATCCGAGAACCACAGCCCTCTGGCCACAAGGACCACTGAAACATGGGACACAGGTTCGCTCTGAAGCATCTTGCCAAGGAATCTTCTTACTGGATCTAGAGGGGGAAACACTCTTACAGCTACAATCCATGGAACAGAAGGACATGAGTCAGATTAGGATTGAAGCACTGTTCTCTCTATTGTGGAAAAAGCCCAACTATACTGGGGCTGAATGAATCTGGTACTCCAGGAAAAGCACAGGGTTTGGGGGAAAGAAGAGAGAGAGCTAAAGAGACCTATGACCAGTGGTGGGATTCAGCCAGTTCACACCAGTTCAGCAGAACTGATACGTAATTTTTTTAGTTCTGCCAACCAGTTTTTAGAATGACACTTGTAATCAGGGTCCTCTCTAAGGTGGGCACCTGGGCAGCCGCCCGATGTAGAAATCACAAATTTACATTCCTTACTCATTTTTAATGTTCATCTGCGCAACAGCATATTCTAGAGCACCCATAGTAATAGTCATTTGGTCCATGGGTGAAAAAAATTGCAAGTAAGGATGCCAATCAAGAAGCAATATAGAGGTGCTCACCCCTGCCCATAGTGCCAAGGCTTGTGGTCCTGGGCACAGTGTGCAGCCCCACCCACGGGGGCAAGACAAAGGCTGAGGTTTGTAGACTTGTGCACATGAACACAGCCCCTTCTGTGGAGGAGTGGCGGAAACCACAGCAACAGCCACAGCTGGCTGGCGCAGGCAACGCCCATACTCAAACGCCCGAGACAGCAGCAGAGGGGGTGCCAGGCCTGCAGACAGACCACACCTAGGGAATATAGAGGCCACACCCATTGGACTCCAGTGGCCACACCCTTCTTATACACAGACAAAACGGGAAGGCAGAGAAATGCAACCTAATTGAATCAAGAGAAATCCCCAGAAAAGGACTTGAATGAGTCAGATAAAACCAAATTACCAGATGCAGAGTTTAAAATAATGATTGTTAGGATGCTCAAAGATCTTAGAACAACAATAGATGGTCATAATGAACAACTAAATAAAGAGATAGCAAGTATAAAAAAGGACATTGAAATAATAAAAAAGAATCAGTCAGAAATGACATATACAATATCAGAAATGAAGACCTTGGCCCTGACTGGTTGGCTCAGTGGTAGAGCGTCGGCCTGGCGTGCAGAGGTCCCCGGTTCGATTCCCGGCCAGGGCACACAGGAGAAGCGCCCATCTGCTTCTCCACCCTCCCCCTCTCTTCCCCTCCCGCAGCCAAGGCTCCATTGGAGCAAAGATGGCCCAGGCGCTGGGGATGGCTCCTTGGCCTCTGCCCCAGGCGCTAGAGTGGCTCTGGTCCCGACAGAGCAACACCCCGGAGGGGCAGAGCATCGCCCCCTGGTGGGCAGAGCGTGGCCCCCTGGTGGGCGTGCCGGGTGGTTCCTGGTCGGGCGCATGCAGGAGTCTGTCTGACTGTCTCTCCCCATTTCCAGCTTCAGAAAAATACAAAAAAAAAAAAAAATGAAGACCATAATGGAAGGAATTAAAAGCAGAATGGATGAAGCTGAGGATCATATCAGCGAGTTAGAGGACAAGATAAATGAAGGAATGGAAGCAGAGCAGCAAAAAGAAAAGAGATTCAGCCCTGGCCGGTTAGCTCAGTGGTAGAGTGTCGGCCTGGCGTGCGGAAGTCCCGGGTTCGATTCCCGGCCAGGGCACACAGGAGAGGCGCCCATCTGCTTCTCCACCCCTCTCCCTCTCTGTCTCTCTCTTCCCCTCCCACAGCCAAGGCTCCATTGGAGCAAAAGATGACCCGAGCGCTGGGGATGGCTCCTTGGCCTCTGCCCCAGGCACTAGAGTGGCTCTGGTCATGAAAGAGCGACGCCCCGGATGGGCAGAGCATCAACCCCTGGTGGGCGTGCCAGGTGGATCCTGGTCAGGCTCATGCAGGAGTCTGTCTGACTGCCTCCCCGTTTCCAGTTTCAGAAAAATACAAAAAAAGAAAAAGAAAAGAAAAGAGACTCAAAAAGTCTGAGGAAACTCTAAGGGAGCTCTGTGACAACATGAAGAGAAATAACATCAGCATCATAGGGGTTTCTGAAGAAGAAGAAAAAGAACAAGGGATAGAGACTTTGTTCAATCAAATCATAGCTAAAAACTTTCCTAAATTGATGCAGGAAAAAGTCACACAAGTTCAAGAAGCACTGAGATTCCATTAAAGAGAAATTCAAAGAAATCTACACCAAGACACATCATAATTAAAATACCAAAGCTAAGTGATAAAGAGAAAATATTAAAAGCTGCTAGAGAAAAAAAGACTATCACCTACAAAGGAGCCCCCATAAGGATGACTTCTGACTTCTCAACAGAAACACTTAAGGCTAGAAGGGAATGGCAAAAAATATTCAAAGTAATGCAGAACAAGAGCCTACAACCAAGATTACTTTATACAGCAAGGCTATCATTTAAAACTGAAGGAGAAATAAAAAGCTTCCCAGACAAAAACAAAACTCAAGGAATTCATTACAACCAAACCAATGCTGCAAGAAATGTTAAGGGGCTTGTCGTAAACAGATGAAAGGGGGAAAAGAATATAGCAAAAGAGGAATACAGTTTTAAAGAATAAAATGGCAATAAACAACTACATATCAATAATAACCTTAAATGTAAATGGTTAAATGATCCAATCAAAAGACATAGGGTAGCTGCGTGGATAAGAAAACAGGACCCATACATATGCTGTCTACAAGAGACACACCTTAAAACAAAAGATGCACATAGACTGAAGGTAAAAAGATATAAAAATATTTCATGGAAATAAAAAAAGCTGGGGTAGCAATACTTATATCAGACAAAATGAACTTTAAAACAAAGGCTATAGTAAGAGATAAAGAAGGTCACTACATAATGATAAAGGGAGCAATCCAACAGGAAGATATAACCATTATAAATATCTATGCACCTAATATAGGAGCACCTAAATATATAAAGCAGACTTTGATGGATATAAAGGGTGTGATCAACAGCAATACTATAATAGTAGGGGATTTCAATACCCTACTAACATTACTAGACAGATCCTCAAGAAAGAAAATTAACAAAGAAACAGCAGACTTAAAGGACACACTAGATCAACTTGATTTAATAGATATCTTCAGAACCTTTCACCCTAAAGCAGCAGAATATACATTCTTTTCAAGTGCTCATGGTACATTCTCTAGGACAGACCACATGTTAGGTTACAAAACGGTCTCAACAAATTTAAGAAGACTGAAATCATATCAAGTACTTTCTCTGATCACAATGGCATGAAACTAGAAATCAACCACGACAGAAAAACTGAAAAATACTCAAACACTTGGAAACTAAATAGCATGTTATTAAATAATGAATGGGTTAACAATGAGAACAAAGAAGAAATAAAAAAATTCCTAGAAACAAATGATAATGAGCATACAACAACTCAAAATTTATGCAAAAGCAGTACTGAGAGGGAAGTTCATAGCATTACAGGCATATCTTAAGAAGCTCGAAAAAGCTCAAATAAACAACTTCACCCTGCATCTAAAAAAACTAAAAGAAGAACAGCAAGTAAAGCCCAGATGTAATAGAAGGAAGGATACTACCTTCTACTAAATTCTAAAGATCAGAGCAAAAATAAATGACATAGAGGCTAAAGAAACAATACAGAGGATCAATGAAACCAGGAGCTGGTTCTTTGAAAAGGTAAACAAGATCGATGAACCTTTAAACAGACTCACCAAGAAAAAAAGAGAGAGGACTCAAATAAAATTAGAAATGAGAGTGGAGAAATAACAACGGACACAATAGAAATACAAAGGATTGTAAGAAAATACTATGAAGAACTGTATGCCAAAAAATTAGACTACCTAGATGAAATGGACAAATTCTTTGAAACATATAATATTTTAAAAATCAATCTGGAACAATCAGAAAACCTAAACAGACCGATTACAACAAATGAGATCAAAACAGTTGTCAAAAAACTCCCAACAAACAAAAGCCCAGGGCCGGATGACTTCACAAGTGAATTCTACCAAATATTCAAAGAAGAACTAACTCCTTCCTATCCTTCACAAGCTATTTCAAAAAATTCAAGAAGAGGGAAAACTTCCAAGCTCCTTTTATGAGGCGAGCATAATTTTTTTTTTTTAGAGATAGAGAGAGAGTCAGAGAGAGGGACAGACAGGAATGGAGAGAGATGAGAAGCATCAATCATTAGTTTTTCATTTTAACACCTTAGTTGTTCATTGATTGCTTTCTCATATGTGCCTTGACTGTGGGCCTTCAGCAGACTGAGTAACCCCTTGCTCAAGTCAGCGACCTTGGGTCCAAGCTGGTGAGCTTTGCTCAAACCAGATGAGTCCACACTCAAGCTGGCGATCTCAAACCTGGGTCCTCTGCATCCCAGTCCGACACTCTATTCACTGCGCCACCACCTGGTCAGGCGAGGTGAGCGTAATTCTGATTCCAAAACCAGGCAAAGACAACCTAAAAAAAGAAAATTATAGGCCAATATTCCTGATGAATCTAGATATAAAATCCTCAACAAAATATTAGCCAACCGGATCCAGCAATATATGAAAAAAATCATACACCATACGTGGGATTTATTCTGGGGAGGCAAGGCTGGTACAATATTCACAAATCAATCAATGTGATTCATCACATAAACAAAAGGAAGGAGAAAAACCACATGATAATTTCAATAGATGCAGAATAAGCATTTGATAAAATTCAGCACCCATTCATGATCAAAACTTTCAGCAAAGTGGGAATACAGAAAACATACCTCAACATGATAAAGGCCATCTATGACAAACCCATAGCCAACATCATTCTCAGTGGGCAAAAATTAAAAGCAATCCCCTTAAGATCAGGAACAAGGCAGGGGTGCCGCCTTTCACCACTCTTATTCAAGATAGTCCTGGATGTCCTAACCACAGCAATCAGACAAGAAGAAGAAAAAAAAAAGCATCCAAATTGGAAAAGAAGAAGTAAAATTATCATTATTTGCAGATGATATGATATTGTATATAGAAAACCCTAAAGTCTCAGTCAAAAACTACTGGAACCTGATAAATGAATTCAGCAAGGTGGCAAGATATAAAATTAATACTCAGAAATCAGAGGCATTTTTATACATCAACAATGAACTGTCAGAAAGAGAAATTAAGGAAACAATCTTCTTCACTATTGCAACCAAAAAAATAAAGTACCTAGGAGTAAATTTAACCAAGGAGATTAAAGACTTATACTCAGAAAATTATAAAACATTGATAAAAGAAATCAAGGAAGATACAAACAAGTGGAAGCATATACCATGCTCATGGTTAGGAAGAATAAACATCATTAAACTGTCTATATTACCCAAAGCAATTTATAAATTCAGTGCAATACCGATTAAAATACCAATGACATACTTCAAGGATATAGAACACATATTCCAAAAATTTATATGGAACCACAAAAGAACACAAATAACCTCAGCAATCTTGAAAAGGAAGAATAAAGTGGGAGGTATCACACTTCCTGATATCAAGTTATACTACAAGGCCATTGTACTCAAACAGCCTGGTACGGGCATAAGAACAGGCATACAGATCAGTGGAACAGAACAGAGAACCCAGAAATAAACCCACACCTTTATGAACAACTGATATTTAACAAAGGAAGTAAGAGCATACAATGGAGTAAAGACAGCCTCTTCAACAAATGGTGTTGGGAAAATTGGATAGCTACCTGCAAAAAAAATGAAACTAGACCACCAACTTACACCATTCACAAAAATAAACTCAAAATGGATAAAAGACTTAAATGTAAGCCGTGAAACCATAAGCATCTTAGAAGAAAACATAGGCAGTAAGCTCTCCGACAGCTCTCATAGCAATATATTTGCTGATATATCTCCATGGGCAAGAGAAATAAAAGACAGGATAAACAAATGGGACTATATCAAACTAAAAAGCTTTTGTGCAGCTAAAGACAATAAGAACAGAAAAAAAAGACAAACTACACAACGGGAGAACATATTCAACAATACGTGTGATAAAGGGTTAATAACCAAAATTTATAAAGAACTTGTAAAACTCAACACCAGGAAGATAAACAATCCAATCAAAAAATGGGCAAAGAGCCTGTCCAGGTGGTGGCGCAGTGGATAGAGCATCGGACTGGGATGCCGAGGACCCAGGTTCGAGACCCCGAGGTCACCAGTTTGAGCACGGGCTCATCTGGTTTGAGCAAAGCTCACCAGCTTGGACCCAAGGTCACTGGCTAAAGCAAGGGATTACTCAGTCTGCTGAAGGCTCACAGTCAAAGCACATATGAGAAAGCAATCAATGAACAAATAAGGTGTTGCAACAAAAAACTAATGATTGATGCTTCTCATCTCTCTCCGTTCCTGTCTGTCTGTCCCTATCTATCCCTCTCTCTGACTCTGTCTCTGTAAAAACAAACAAACAAACAAACAAACAAAAAATAAATGGGCAAAAGAAATGAATAGACACTTCTCCAAAGAGGACATACAGATGGCCAATAGGCATATGAAAAAATGCTCAACATCACTAATCATTAGAGAAGTGCAAATTAAAACCACAATGAGATATCACCTCACACCAGTCAGAATGATGCTCATCAATAAAACAACACAGAGTAAGTGCTGGCGAGGATGTGGAGAAAAGGGAACCCTCCTGCACTGCTGGTGGGAATACAGACTGGTGCAGCCACTGTGGAAAACAGTATGGAGACTCCTCAAAAAATTAAAAATTGAACTGCCTTTTGACCCAGCTATCCCACTTTTAGGAATATACCCCAAGAACACCATAGCACTGTTTCAAAAAGAGAAATGCACCCCCATGTTTATGGCAGCATTGTTCACAATAGCGAAGATCTGGAAACAGCCCAAGTATCCATCAGTAGACGAGTGGATTAAAAAGCAGTGGTACAGCCTGACCAGGTGGTGGTGCGGTGGATAGAGCGCCGGACAGGTTCGAGACCCCAAGGTCGCCGGCTTGAGCGCGGGCTCATCTGGCTTGAGCAAAAAGCTCACCAGCTTGGACCCAAGGTCGCTGGCTCCAGCAAGGGGTTAATCAGTCTGCTGAAGGCCCGCGGTCAAGGCACATATGAGAAAGCAATCAATGAACAACTAAGAAGTCGCAACGTGCAACGAAAAACTGATGATTGATGCCTCTCATCTCTCTCCATTCCTGTCTGTCTGTCCCTGTCTATCTCTGCCTCTGTAAAAAAAAAAAAAAAAAAAAAAAAGGCAGTGGTACATATATACAATGGAATACTATGGGACCATGAAAAAGATGGAAATCTTACCTTTTGCAACAACATGGATGGACATGGAAACTATTATGTTAAGTGAAATAAGCCAGGCAGAAAAAGAAAAATATCATATGACTTCACTCATTTGAGGAATCCAATGAACAATGTGAACTGAGGAACGGAATTGAGACAGAGGAGAGATCAAAGGGACCAGAGGAAAAGAGGACAGAGGAAAAGGGGATGATAGGATGTGATAAACCTGAAGGGAAGGGGGGAGGGCACTGTGGGGAGGGGGACAAGGGAGATGTTGAGGGGAATACGGGGCAGGGGGGATGCATTAAGGGCAACACTACGATCTATGTAAACACAATAAATTAAAATCAATTTAAAATTAAAAAAAATAAAATAACATCAATCAATAAAAATAATAATTTCCTCCCTTAAAAAAAGAAGCAATCAACATACAACTAATGTGAAAACAATTACAAATTGATGCTTCTCACTCTCTCCCTTCCTGTCTCTCTCACAAAAAAAAAGAAGCAGTATAGAAATATCTTAAATAAGAGTTTTATTTTTTTTGTCAGGTATTATTTAATATTTTTTCATTAATATTTTAAAACTCTTATAACATAATCTAGTTTTGTGTACCTCTTTTATCGTTCTTAATTAAGAATTAAATGCTTGAAATAATTAACTACCTTTCAGTATATTACTTTATATACTTAAAACAGTCATTAGGGCAGAGAACTGGTGGTTAAATTATTTGAATCCCACCACTGCCTATGACCTATGATGAGGTCTCTAATCCCAGATCCTGACGTTCCCCGAGTCTCCGATATCCTGCGGATTACCCTTCAATCCCATGAGCTAGACCAGCTTTCAAACGTTCTATCCACGAACCATTTCACCTTGCAATCCAGAACACACTCATGTGGGCATTATGACTATATGTGTGGAATTTTCATGAAATAGTACTATATTCCCTTACTGTGTATGAGACGTTCTGATACTGTTCGTTTTGTTCCTTGTTATTTCCTTTAACTCTGCTTTGAGACCCACTAAATTGATTTCATGACACAACGAAAGGCTGTGGCCGTCTGTGGAAAAACAACCAAACTGGTTATACAGCCTTCAAAAAAAAATCTGTCTTTGCCAATGCTAGTTCAAGTCGGTTTTGTCACTGGCAAGCCAAGAAAATGCCAGCTGCATTCACTCCTCGCCTGCCCTTCGCTCCATTTCAGCGCTGCCCACCCCACGCCTGGCCAGGCTCCCTCGAGGAGCGGGTTTGCAAACTTCTTTATTCCTCTCTGGAAAAGCGCTGAGGGCTTCTGGAATGTGCTGGCCGCAGTCCTAACCCAACCCCAGCTCCTAGTGGGCAGACGCTGCACCTCAGGGAAGGGACTCAGACCCATGCGCCTCAGTCTTGGCGACTGTAAATTGGGCTTGTGCTCCTTTGCCTTAGAAAAGGACCCTGTGGGTGAAATGAGACCATATGGGAAACGTTCCATGACATTGTGATTTAGAATAAAACGCTTGCGCGCGCGCGCGCGCGCGCGCGCGCGCGCGTGTGTGTGTGTGTGTGTGTGTGTATTTGGTATTCAACCCCATTCCTGGCACAGAACTCCTAAAACTCTTGGAATTTCCTCAGGGGTGTGAGCAATAAAGCTGTCTTGTGTTAAGTTCATAAGGTGACTTTTGGAATGCTCTTACCTCACCTGAGAGTGGAGGCTGGTGGCCAGTGGAGCCAACCAGCTGATAAGAGGTTGGGAGTTTTAGTCCCACCCCTTACCACCTCCAGAGAGGGGAGAAGGAATGAAGATTTGGGTTCAAGTGCTAATGGCCAGTGATTTCATCAACCTGTATAATGAATCCTCCATAAAAACTTTTCTAAAAGGATGAGGTTCAGACAGCTTCGATGTTGGTGAACACAGGAGTTGCTGGGAGAACAGGGCCCCGTGGGGAGGGCCCGGGAGCTCTGGGGCCTCCCGCATGCCTGCCCTGTACACCTCCTCCATCCATCCCTCCATCCATCCGCCTGTTCCTGAGTTGTTTCCTTTATAATCAACTGGCCATCCAGCACGTAACATGTTTCTCTGAGTTCTGTGAACTGTTCGAGCAAATTAGTCGAACCCAAGGAGGAGGTCAGAGGAACCTCCGACCTAAAGCCTGTGGGCCGGAGGTGCAGGTGACAACTGAACTTGAGATCCATCTTTGACGTTGGGGGAGTCTTGTAGGACTGAACTCTTGACCTGTGGGCTCTGATGCATTCTCTGGGGAGGTGAGTTGAATTGTAGGGCCCCCTGCCGGCGTCAGAGACGTGCTTGGTGGTTGTTGGGGGAAGAAGCCGGACGCTGGACTCGGGGGCAGAACTGCCTGTTTCCCTGCACAGGGCCCTGTGTGCAATGTTCTGAACTTGGCAGTTCCCATCCCTCCAACCCCACAATCACAACACTCTTTATTTTTATGCCGGGTAGGAGAAAGAATGGGAACATCTTGTCAAGAGTCTCTCAAATCTCCCATGAAAAGTGAGTCTTGTGTGTATAAAAATGATAACAATGACAAGAGTAAATGACAGTCTTTACCATTCAGTCTTCACAAGACCACTGGAAGTGGGTAAAAGGGTGCTGGGGGGTTAATGGGACAGAGGGCACGGGCCTGGAACCCAGAGGTCAGGGGCCAAGTTCATGCCCTTCTCCCCTGCTCCACTCCGACTGTAGAACTGCAAGTTCCAGATTCCAGATTCCGGATTCTGGGGCTGCTTCCAGGCGAGGCTGCTGGGGCAGGGATGAGACTTTCACTACACTTGGCAAACTGTGCTTTCTGGGCAGACTACCCCTAACTGCCAGGCCAGGGAGAAGGAAAGAGATTCTGGGAATCCGAGAATTTCAGGGTCAGAGTGTCCTTCCAGGTCCCTCTCCATCCCCCATGACCAGGGGTTTCTGTGCTGGGGCTGCCAGTCGCAGGGCCTTGCAGGGCCCGTGAACATAGGGGACATGGCTGGCGTTATTCTAACGGCGGCCTGAAATGCCCTGCTCTGACCGGCGCTGCTGGCTTAGCTGTGCTTGCTGACTTCCCTGCTGCCAGCGCCTCCACAGGTGGAGAATCCAGGCCTTGGCTTGGCTGTCTTCCAGGTGGGATCTCAGGCTCCCTCAGTTCTGGGAGGGGAGGGAGCGCCTGTGTGCGCTTGGCCCTCGCCTGACACGGGACCTCAGAGAGCAAGAGCAGCATGCGCTGTGGGAGATGCACATAAAACTTACCGCCGTTAACATTTTTAAGTGTACAATTCAGTGGCATGGAGCGCATTCACACTGTCGTGCAAACATCACCACCGTCCATCCCCGGGATTTTTCACTCTGCAAGGCTGAAAGCCTGCCCCCTTTAAACACTAACCCCCAGCCCCTGGCACCCACCACTCCACTTTCTGTCTCCATGAACCTGACTCCTCCAGGTAGCTCATATCAGTAGAATCATACAGCATTTATCCTATTGTGTCTGGCTTCTTTCACTTCGCAGTGCTATAAAGTACCGTTCTGTCGGCTTTACGTAGAGACACCAAGTCCAAATGAATTTTTAAGGAGTTTTATTAAAGGAGATTTATTAATATGCCGGCTGCATATGGCTAACACGGGGCAATCTGACCCAAATTGTGCAGCCCCTGAGGCAAGTTATATACCTTAACACACACAGGTTGGCGAGAAAAGGAGGAGGGGATAGTGAGGACACAATTCATTAGCAAGCTTATAATATTTGTCTATAGGATTTATAAAAAAACATTTCTACATATTAAAACTTATAATGTAACACCATAGCCAAAAATGTTGTTCTGCATATTAAAAGATATTTCTAAATTTTCTAGTGTTCATTTGCCATTTCTTTGTTTAAAGGTATATACATTAATTACATGTTTTCAGGAGGGGAGGGGTAGTTTCCATGGCACCAGGGGATAAATGCCTACAAATGGCTCATCAAATAGGAAAAGGTTTTCTCAAACTCTCCTTCCTGCACCTGGCTAGTTATTTACCTGCTTCCTTACAGGTGAGGGGGGGGGGGGGGGAAGAAAGGGAATCTAAATCTCCTTCCCCTCTTTATTTACAATACAATGCTATAGGCCATCCTGAGTTGGCACTAGTCACACAAGTATAAAAACCATATTTATAAAATCTCTCTGTATGCTTAGCCCAAATTAAAAATGCCCTTTAAGCTTCCTAGTAAAAGGGTGTTTCCTACACAGTATGTTTCTGCCTGCAAGCAAGGAAACTTTCACATTTTTTTCTCTTTATTCTCTACAGAAAAGAGGGGACAAGAAACCTGACTATTTTCCCTAAAATATTAATATTAATTTTCTATTCTTTGGTTCCTTACCACAGCAGGATGTTTGCGAAGTTCCTCCACGTGACAGCACTGTCAGGATTTCCTTCTCTTACGGCTGAAGAGTATTCCAGTGTATGGATACGCCACATTTTGTCTCTCGTGGGCACGTGGGCTGCTCCCACCTCTTGGCTATTGTGATTAATGCTGCTATGACCATGAGTGGACACATCTTTCTGAGATCCTGCTTTCAATTCTTTTGGGTGTGTACCCAGACGTGGAATTGCTAGATCAAAGGCTAATTCAATTTTTAATATTTTGAGGAACCACTAACTATCATACTGTTTCCCACAGCAGCTGCCCCGTTTTATGTTCCCATCAACTGGGCACAAGGGTTCCAAATGTCTCCACATCCTTGCCAACACTTGTTATTTTCTGTAGTCTTTTTTAAAATTAATAACCTTCTTTCTGGGTGTGAGGTGTTGGGGCAGGGGTCATGTGGTGACAGTACAGCTCCCTCCCTGCTTATCCAGGGGACCTGAGATCTTGATGAACCCAGCAGAACACACAAGCCTGGAAACCAGCGGGTGGGTGGGAGAGCCACCTTTCACAGTGTTGGTCAAATAAGTTTGTAAATATGATATATAGGTTTGCTTGCTCATAGTTTGCATTGGGTGTGGGGCACAGGCTGTAAGCAGGCAGGGTTGTTATAACCTAAGACTTAGTTTTAAGACTAAGCCTTTCCTACCCTGACTTTGTATCAGAGACTTCCTTGTTTGTATATTGGATTAAAGGTTTTGATTTCTACATTATAAAATGGGGCAAATTGGGAGCTTGCTCTCACTCAGTTCCTGAGATTAGCATTAGAGGGGAGAGCAGAGAAAGGCCACGTGGAGGAGAGGAGAAGCAGCCAAGATGGTGGAGTGCTGAAGGAGAAGCCAGTTTTTGTAGAGAGAAGGAGATGGGAAACAGAGATGAATAAGGCTGGTGAGGTACAAACCTTTGATCCTAGGAAACTCGGGCAAGTCAGTGGCTTTGGAAGCCCTGAATAGAAAGGGAAGTGTTTTCTCATTGTGTGCATCTCTTGCCCACTGAGTGCAAGCTAGGATTAAAGCTAATGGCCCACCAGTTCTTGGCTCTGTTGTTTTATAACCGTCTGTCTGAATCAAATGCAAACCTGCACGGGCCAGGCAGCTGTGATGATGGTTGCGGCTACTGGCTTTACACCTCAAGTATCCAGGAAAAATTCTTCAGCTGCTGGAAGCAGTATGGAAGCCAAAACAGATAACAGTAATCCACTGCCAAGGACACCAGAAAGCAAGATAGGTAGAAGCCTATCCCACCCAGATTGAAAAGGGACTACTCAGAGAAGTAATTCCAAGGTTTGGACTGCCACTTCAGGTAGGCTCTGACAGGGCCCAGCCATTGTGGCTAGGGTAGTACAAGGAACAGCTCAAGCATTGGACATCACCTAGAAGCTTCACATGGCATACAGACCTCGAAGCTCGAGAAAGGTAGAATGCATGAATAGGACCCTGAAGTTAGGGCTTAACAAATTATGTCAGGAAACAGGTCTTAAATGGGTACAAACTTTGCCTCTAATATTGTGTAAGGTTCAGTGCATCCCCTCTAAGAACACTGGGTATTCATCCTATAAGGTGTTATATACAACAGGCTTCCCCCAGTATTACATAGTTTGCCAGGGACTCCTGAGAATTAAGAGAAACAGAACTACATAGACAATTAGAAGTTTTAGGCAAGGTAGCCGGTGCCATATCCAAGTAGGTGCTAAATAGGGCTCTGATCAGTCTGTTTGAATTCTGTTCACTCTTCTTCCCCAAGTAACCAGGGGTAGGTCAAAAATTGGAATCCAGCACCCCTCCGGCCCAGGTGGAGAAGACCCTACACTGTAATCCTGACAACTCCAATGGCTGCCAAGGTAGAAGGCATACCCACCTGGATTCACCACAGCCAGCTGAAGCCTGCAGCCCCAGAGGAGACACCTTCATGGACAGCAGAGAATGACTCTACCAATCCTTGTAAATTGACCCTGAGAAGGACAACATGCCCTGCTCCAGCCACAACCAGAAGCTGGCTGGTCCACATACAACCAAAGCCTGAGGAACCTCGCTGTGGGGCTCCTTATAATTAGACTCTGGGGAGGGAGGGAAACTAGGATCAAAGGAAAGCCAGAACAAGTCGTCTTAAGCTTTGATGCATGTGCTGCTCTGAGTCATTCAGAAAGAGGGTGTAGGTCCCGTGACTGGGAGAGAAGCTTCAAGGTAAATAAAAAGTATATATGTGCTCATAGCTACCCCTGTAGAATAACCTGTGAATATTGATCATGTGTCCAATAGGCCAGTGGTCCCCAACCCCCGGGGCCGTGGACTGGTACCGGTCCGTGGGCCATTTGGTACCGGTCCACAGAGAAAGAATAAATAACTTACATTATTTCTGTTTTATTTATATTTAAGTCTAAACGATGTTTTATTTTTAAAAAATGACCAGATTCCCTCTGTTATATCCGTCTAAGACTCACTCTTGACGCTTGTCTTGGTCACGTGATACATTTATCCGTTCCAACCTAAAGGCCAGTCCGTGAAAATATTTTCTGACATTAAACCAGTCCATGGCCCAAAAAAGGTTGGGGACCTCTGCAATAGGCTACTTGGAAAAAGGACACCTCCAAAAAGAAGCATATTTTAAAAGAGGATTACTTACTACTAACTTAATTGTCACTGAAGGTTAAGGTTTTTAGAAATTAAGAATCCTGATAAATTAGAAAGGAATTGTATAGTTTTAATAATAAAAGGTATAAGGTATAGAAGTACTTTTGAAAAGAAAAAAGTAAGTTGTTATAAAAGCTATTTATATATAAACACTAAAAAAAGTTCATAAAAGTTAAAGGTTTGTGTAAGTTACAGAAAGTTTGTACAGGTTTTGGAAGGTTTGTTCAGAAAAGAAAAAATATATAATAATAAGGTGAGACTCCAGTATAATAAAAAGTTCTGGAGGTCTCAAAGGAGGGAATGAGGGAGAAGAAACCAGAAGAATGCAGAGGAGAAGGGGGCCTGCAATGTCTGGGTCTTACAGTGCAGCTTGTGACCTCAGTGTTCTTGACTGAGGGAACAAAGGCAAACAGAAAGGTTGAAAAATAATAATCCATGGGTGTGGACCTTGCAGCTCCAGAAAGAAGAATGAGTGATAAGATTATGAAGGACAGACCCTCCTGCCTCCTCTCCCCTCCCCCTCCTAAGACAAAGTCACGTAGGCCTGCAAACAAAGAAGTCCTAGAAATCAGGCATTTGTCACGTGAAAGCTAAAGCTGTAAAGGTGTATACAATGTAAGAAATCTAACTTCGGGGAGCTTGTGTTTTGTTGACTCTGTTAGGGTCTCGCAGCTCCGCCGGCTAAATAAATCCTACTTCCTTCATCAAGCTGCCTGGGCGTTTTTGTCCGCCTTTGATTCCTGCAACACCTAAAGGAGGACTGTGTCCACTGGTTCACCTAGCAGTTGTCAAATGGGAAAATGAAAGTGTGAGCTAACCTTAAAACAGAACAAAACACACACCTAGCCTTATGAAGACATAATTCCACACCGAACAATTCTCCCACAAATGTGCCAGTTCGTGGTTTTTAGTATGTTCACAGAATTGTGTGGCCATCTAGTTAATCCCAGAACATTTTCATCTGCCTCAGAGAAACCCCATACCTCATAGCAGTCACCCTGTTCCTCCCTCCCTCCAAACCCGGCCACCACGGATCTGCTTTCTGTTTCTGTACGTTTGCCTGTCTGGACATTTCCCGTAAGTGGAATCACATAGTGTGTGGCCCTGTGTGT
This sequence comes from Saccopteryx bilineata, assembly GCF_036850765.1. Taxonomy (NCBI): domain Eukaryota; kingdom Metazoa; phylum Chordata; class Mammalia; order Chiroptera; family Emballonuridae; genus Saccopteryx; species Saccopteryx bilineata. Next base: position 91,253,756 of record NC_089490.1, on the reverse strand, counting down.
CTGGCCCTTTTCACTCAGTGTAATGTTTTCAAGGTGCATCCATGCTGTAGAGTATTATCAGTGCTTTATTCTTTTTTTTATTGCAAAATAATATTCATTCCACTGTACAAAAAAATTTTATTTAGACATTCACCACTTTTTAGTTATTATGAATAATGCTGCTGTGAACAGTCATGCACACGTTTTTGTTTTCATTTCTCTTGAGTAAATACCCAGGAGTGGAATTGCTGGGTTATATAGTAACTAACTCTATGTTTAATTTTCTTTTTGACACAGCAAAACGATGCATTTATTTAATAGATTCCTAACCTTTTGGACCCAAATTATTTTTTTCTGACTTTTTAAAACTGAAGTGAATAACTCATAGCATAAAATTAACTATTTAAAGTGCACAATGCAGTGTGTAGCACATTACTAATGTTGTGTAGCCATCGCCTTTATCTAGTTCCAAAAGTTTGCATCACCCCAAAAAGCAACCCCAGGCCCATTAAAGATCACCAATCTCTTCTCCCCTGAGTCTTTGGCGACCACCAATCTGCTTCTTTCTGTCTCTCCGAGTTTACCTGTTCTAGACATTTTATATAAATGAAATCATACATTCTGTGACCTTTCATGTCTGGTTTCTTTCACTTGTCATCAAGTCTTTGAGGTTTGTCCACAGGCAGTAGCTACTGGTCATTTGTTCTTTCTTATGGCTGAATAATATTCCACTGTGTGTATATGCCATGGCTTGTGTATCCACTCATTCACTGATGGTATATTTAACTTTTTGAGGAATTGCCAGACTGTTCCCAGAGTGGCTGCACCATTTTACTTGGAGCCGGCCTTATTTTTTGTTTTTAAAAATCATGGTAAAAATACGTATCACGTATAATTTACCATCTTCACCAAGTGTGAGCTGCCTCTTTAGAGCTCTTGAGCCATGAGACAAAGAGATGAAAAGAGGATCACACTGCTGGCAAAGAGGCTGGCCACATCTGTCAAAGGGAAGTGGCCTAGCCAATATGCACTGGGTGCAGGGAGGGGGTCCCTGCCTGCTTGCCCTAGTGTGGCGGGGGTCGGGGGGAAGGCTGCTGGAAGGCTACCAACACCTGATTCAGGAAGATGGGAGTTGGTAATCAAGGAGGAGAGTCATGAGTACCCACCGTGATCTTGAGCTAACACACGTGGAGCCCCTGGAGCGATAGTCAGCGCCGGGCAAGCGCTCAGGAAATTATGGCTATAATGTTTATCACTATTATTATTACTAACACTTTTTTTGGAACTGTTGCTAATATTAATAACAGTTTCAGAAAAAGATTGTAACCTTTTGCTTCCAGTGTAATTTTTCAGAACGTTCTTTAACTCTCCTCTTCATTCCTTTTACTGTCTATTAGTGGTGGTTGAACATACTACTTTAGGCCATAGATTTGAGTGTCAATGAGGGCTGTGATAGGATGGGTGAGAGAAGGCCAGAGATCTGGATTCACAACCCAGCAGCTCCATTGGGTAGATCTACTGCCAATCACTGGGCACTTTCTTTTAGAAAAGAGTGAGTACTTTCAGTACTCACTGTGTTGTCACATCTTACAAGGAAGGCATTTTAAAATTCTATATCTGAAAGATGTGTGTGTGTGTGTGTGTGTGTGTGTGTGTGTGTGTGTGTGTTAGGCAAAGGATAGAATGCAGTGAACATCTTTGTTTTTGCCTCCAAATATCCTCTCTTGGTCTTTTCTGGGAACAGCGCCCCCTTTCTTTGGGTAACTGCCTCTCCTTTACCCCATGGGGTTCTGATGGGTGGACAGCAAACCTCTCCTTCTTGCCCACCACCCTGCTATGGTCTTAATGTTTGTGTGCCCCCCCACCCACCCCCACCCCCTGCTAAATTCACATGTTGGATCCTGCACCCAGTGTGACGGCACTGGGGCAGGGGGAGGTGATTGGTTCATGAGGGTGGGGCCTCCTGAATGGAATTAGTGCCCTCATAAAAGAGATCCAGAGAGCAATCTAGCTCCTTTTGCCACCTGAAAACACAGCAAGAAGTCTGTAAAGAAAAGGGTCCTCCCCAGAATCCAACCACGCTGACACCCTGACCTTGGACTTCCAGCCTCTAGAACTGTGAAAAATAAATGTCTGTGTTTATAAGTCATGCAGTCTTTGTTACTTTGTTATAACAACATGAATGGACACAGTCCAAAACACAGGTCTGGGCATAAGACCTCATCTAGGCCAATCAGATTCTCTCCCAGAAATGTGAAATTTGAGTGGACAAGAAGGACATGTGGCTGAGTCTGAAACAGATAGAATGAAATGTTACCAAAAGGTGCTCCATCACTTGACCAGGTAGTGGCGCAAAGGATATAACGTCCAGCTGGGACTCTGAGGACCCAAGTTTAAAACATCAAGGTCATGGGCTTGAGAACGGGCTCATCCGGCTTGAGTGCAGGGTCACTTGCTAGAGCGTGGGATCATAGACATGACCCCATGGTCACTGGCTTGAGCCCAAGGTTGCTGGCTTGAGCAAGGGGTCACTCATTCAGCTGAAGCCCCCCAGTCCAGGCACATATGAGAAGCTATCAATGAACAACTAAAGTGATACAAGTATGTAGGCCCTGGCAGGCTAGCTCAGCGGTAGAACATTGGCCCGGCATGTGAAAGTCCCGGGTTCAATTCCTAGCCAGGACACACAGGAGAAGCACCTATCTGCTTCTCCACCCTTCCCCCTCTACTTTCTCTCTGTCTCTCTCTTTCCCTCCAAAAGCCAAGGATCCATTGGAGCAAAGTTGGCCTGGGCGCTGTGGATGGCTCCATGGCTTCTGCCTCAGGCACTAGAATGGCTCCGGTTGCAACAAAGCAATGCTCCAGATGGGTAGAGCATCATCCCCTGGTGGGCATGCTGGGTGGATCCCAGTTGGGCGCATGTGCGAGTCTGTCTCTCTGCCTCCCTCCTTCTCACTTCAGAAAAATACAAAAAAAAACAAAAAACAAAAAAAACCCCAATCAATAAAGTGATGCAACTATGAGCTGATGCTTCTCGTCTCTTCCCCTTCCTGTCTGTCTCTGTCTGTCTGTCCATCTGTCTCTCTCTCTCTCCAAAAAAAAAGCATATATATATATATATATATTGTTCCATCGAGTCAGGCCCTGCCAGAACTATGGCAGTTATCAATGGGTAGCTATAAAACAATGGTCCAAGAACTAACCTGATTCTTTTTAAGTCTATTTTTCAGATCTAAAGCCAAGCCATTAATTAAAAACTCAATACTGGCTGGGAAAGTCCCTTCCTGCATCCCACAATAAGTGCTGCACAATTCCAGAATGCTTCACTTTGCTGACTGTAAAGCCAGTAGCCACGCCACCATCACAGCCGCCTGGCCCATGCAGGTTCGCATTTGATTCGGACAGACGGTAATGAAACAATGGAGCCAAGAACTGGTGGGCTATTATCTTTAATCCTAGCTTGCACCCAGCGGGCAAGTAAAAACACACACTGGGCTCCAAAACCCACTCATTCAGTGCTCACAAAGCTACTGATTTATCCAAGTTTCCTAGAATCAAAGGTTTCTAGCTCACCAGCCTTATTCACTTCAGTTCCCCATCTCCTTCTCTCTGCACAAACTCTGCACAAACTGGCTTTTCCTTCAACACTCCACCATCTTGGCTGCTTCTCCTGGCCTCCTCCATGTGGCCTCTCTCTGCTCTCCTCTCTGCTCTCTCCTCTAATGCTAATCTCAGGAACCGAAAGAGAGCAAGCTCCCGGTCTGCCCCACTTTATAGTGCAGAAATCAAAACCTTTAATCCAATATACAAAATAGGGAAGTCTCTAATACAAAGTCATTTATCTGAGGCATGATGGGATTGCACCACCCCACATCAAAAAGGGTGGGAAAGGTTTAGTCCTAAAACCAAGCCCCAAGCTACAAGGATCCTGCCTACCCACAGCCCACTCCCAACACACATTAATATTACCTGAGCGATGGGCTTCCATGTGGGCAGCCCCATCTTTTTTTTTTTTTTTTTTTTTTTTTTGTATTTTTCTGAAGCTGGAAACGGGGAGAGACAGTCAGACAGACTCCCGCATGCGCCCAACCAGGATCCACCTGGCACGCCCACCAGGGGCAACGATCTGCCCACCAGGGGCAACGCTCTGCCCACCAGGGGGCGATGCTCTGCCCCTCCGGGGCGTCGCTCTGTCATGACCAGAGCCACTCTAGCACCTGGGGCAGAGGCCAAGGAGCCATCCCCAGGGCCCGGGCCATCTTTGCTCCAATGGAGCCTTGGCTGCAGGAGGGGAAGAGAGAGACAGAGAGGAATGGGGGGGGGGGGGTGGAGAAGCAAATGGACGCTTCTCCTATGTGCCCTGGCCGGGAATCGAACCCGGGTCCCCTGCATGCCAGGCCAACACTCTACTGCTGGCCAACCAGCCAGGGTGGCAGCCCCATCTTTAACAAAGTGAGCATAATATACATGTGTTCGTAAAGTCATGGTGCACTCTTGACCAGTCACAGGAAAGCAACAAAAGATGATAGAAATGTGAAATCTGCACCAAATAAAAGGAAAACCCTCCTAGTTTCTATAGGATGATGTGGCAGCATGTGCGCATGCACAGGTGATGACGTAACACCATGTATACAGTGGAGCAACCCACAGCCATGCCAGTTGAGATGTGGACGGTACAGAGGAAAGTTCAGTGTGTTCTGTGGCTCGCTAAATTCGAATCCGTGACCAAAGTGCAACGTGCATATCGGCATGTTTATAACAAAGTGCCACCACAAAGGAATAACATTACTTGGTGGGATAAGCAGTTGAAGGAAACCGGCAGATTGGTTGAGAAACCCCGTTCTGATAGGCCATCAGTCAGTGACGAGTCTGTAGAGGCTGTACGGGATAGCTACCTAAGGAGCCCTAAAAAATCTGTGCATGAGCCCACATGGAACTGCACTGAATAGGTATGAAACTGGGAGAGTTTTCCTTTTATTTGGTGCAGATTTCACATTTCTATTGACTTTTGTTGCTTTCCTGTAACCAGTCAAAAGTGCACCATGACTTTACGGACACACTGTATTTTATCTGCCCAACACTGACATATACCCGGACATCAGTATTCCAGGAAAGGAAAAAGCCTACTAACCTATTGTTGGTCAAATAAGTTTGTAAACATGATATATATGTTTGCTCGCTTGTGACTTATATTGGGTGTGGGGGACAGGCTATAAGCAGGCCAGGCCGTTGTAGCCTAAGGTTTGGTTTTAGGACTAAGCTTTTCCCCACACCCTGACTGATTGTATGATCTGGGTGGTGCACTCTCATGAGAAATCCAATTATGCCTTGGATAAGTGACTTTGTATTGGAGACTTCCTTGTTTGTATATTGGATTAAGGGATTTTGGTTTTCTACACTATAAAGTGGGACAGACCAGGAGCTCAGACACACAGTTCCTGCTATCACAATTGCAGGGGCTCCCCTGATCCCTTGCCCTTCATGGGAAGAGCTGGTTTTCTGCTTTTCCCTTGTCTTCTTTTGTGGTTTGCCTGTCTTGATGAGACACCAATAAATAGGATGGCCCCCCATCCTCTGACTCCGCCATTTCTTTATCGCCTGCCCGAATCCAATGGGAACCTGCATGTGAATGGTCACGATGACGGCTCCTGGCCTTACACCTATTCCCTGATTGGTTAACCCCAGCAATTTCCATGGCAGGCAGATAGACAAACAGGAGCCCAGCAAGGACTACAGGCCAGGCACTGAAGGCCACCAGGGTGGGAAGCCCCAGGGGCCTAGCAATGGACAAAACTGGGAAAACAAGGATCTCGCCCTCAGGATGACCTTTCTTCCACTGTTGCTGGTTATGTGGTTTAGACCCCTGACCTTTCATAAGGCTGGTCATGTGGTTTGAACCTTCCCCTGATCTTTCCTTCTCTGGAATGTTGCTAGTCATGCAGGTTAGACCCCCTTGGCAGGGGAGTGAACAAGGGGCGGGAGAATAGCTCTACCCAATAAGGCCCCAGGACAATGAGATCCTGACCCACATCAAATACATGTAGACCTCAGTTGCATTTTAGCTCCAGGCCCAGAAAAGCAGTAAAACCAGACAACTGATGGCAGGCTGACCTCAGGGCTGGCTGCATTGACTAATGTTCCCTCTGTCCTGGTGCTGACCAATCAGTGGAGACCATGACCCTAAAAGACACACCTGGATAGCTGATGAATATTCTGTTGAAATCCTGCCATGGGACTGCCCCTAAAATCTCCACCCTTAAAAGCCCTTAGGCCAGAAGACCCAGCTTGCTTTCCTGCAGGTCTGAGCATGTCCATGCCTTTCTCCTAAGCTCTAAAGCAGTGGTTCCCAACCCCCAGGCCGCGGACCGGTACCGGTCCATGGGCCATTTGGTACCTGTCCACAGAGGAGAATAAATAACTTACATTATTTCTGTTTTATTTATATTTAAGTCTAAACGATGTTTTATTTTTAAAAAATGACCAGATTCCCTCTGTTACATTCGTCTAAGACTCACTCTTGACGCTTGTCTCGGTCACGTGATACATTTATCCGTCCCACCCTAAAGGCTGGTTCGTGAAAATATTTTCTGACATTATACCGATCCATGGTCCATAAAAGGTTGGGGACCACTGCTCTAAAGGACCCAACAAGGCCCTGGCTGGTAGGCTCAGTGGTAGAGCGTCGGCCTGGCGTGCAGGAGCCCCGGGTTCAATTCCCAGCCAGGGCACACAGGAGAAGCGCCCATCTGCTTCTCCACTCCTCTCTCTCTCCTTCCTCTCTGTCTCTCTCTTCCCCTCCCGCAGCCAAGGTTCCATTGGAGCAAAGTTGACCCAGGCACTGAGGATGGCTCCATAGCCTCTGCCTCAGGTGCTAGAATGGCTCTGGTTGCAACAGAGGGACACCCCAGATGGGCAGAGCATCGCCCCCTGGTGGGAATGCAGGGTGGATCCCTGTTGGGTGCATGTGGGAGTCTGTATGACTGCCTCCCCATTTCCAACTTCAGAAAGAAAAAAAAAAAAAAAAAAGGACCCAACAAGACTTGCAACCAGGGGAACCATGGACAGGGGCAGCTCTTCCCTGGCTAGCCCCCTGAACCTGTCTCCAAGGCCCCCTTTTCTCTGACTTTCCAATGAGCCAGAGCAGCCCCGCCATGGCTCATTTGTGTCCTGTAACATTTCTAGAGAACCAAAGCAGGCCTGCCTAGGCTGTCTCTTGTTGCTCCTTTTGTCCCAGACCCTTCGTGGTTCACTGTCCCAGCTCTGTAACTAATGGCGCTCTCTTTAGTGAGCTGCCTGCTCGGTACCCCAGTGTATTCTTTCATGCATGGCCAGTAAGTTCTTGCTTCACTTGCTGCACTTTGTCTCTTGACTGAATTCTTTCCTTAAGGAGACAAGATTCAAGGTCTCGGTTGTTTTGGCTGGTAACATCCTCCAGCCATAAGCACCCATGACCTCACCTCTGGCAAGCATGCGACCCTAGCTCAGTGTTCCTGCCCTCTGCAGAGCCTTAGCGTGTCTGCCTTTGCTCTTATCGGTGTCCCTGGGCTAAATCCTTTTACATCAGGAGATAAGAACCCAAACTCGTCAGTAACAAGCCCTTGCTTAGACGCAGCCTGGTTAGTCAGCCCCTGAGCTCCCACCTGGCCGCCTGTCCTTTCCCAGGCTGGTTAGTCAGCTGTGATTTTTGAGGCTGGAGCTGACAGAGTGTCTTCCAGACATTCTTAAATTTAAATTAACCCCACTCTATCCCTACAGTTTGTGTTCAAAGAACTGAAAATTAAAACCCCAAGCAGCCGGGGTGTTTGATGTTCAGCCAATAGATTCCTCAGCAACAGCGGTTGTGGCCAGGCCCCTGGGTGGGGAGGGGCCCCCGCTGGAGGCTCAACTGCAGTGGTTAACCTGACTGGTGCGTCTTCCACGCTCATTTAGATTACGAAAGTGGCCCTGGCCTGTTGGCTCAGTGGTAGAGCGTTGGCCTGGTGTGCAGAAGTCCCGGGTTCGATTCCCGACCAGGGCACACAGGAGAAGCGCCCATCTGCTTCTCCACCCCTCCCCCTCTCTTCCCCTCCCGCAGCCAAGGCTCCATTGGAGCAAAGATGGCCCGGGCGCTGGGGATAGCTCCTTGGCCTCTGCCCCAGGCGCTAGAGTGGGTCTGGTCACAACAGAGCGATGTCCCAGATGGGCAGAGCATTGCCCCTGGTGGGCGCGCCAGGTGGATCCCGGTCGGGCGCATGCGGGAGTCTGTCTGACTGTCTCTCCCCGCTTCCAGCTTCAGAAAAATACAATAAATAAATAAATAAAAAATAAATAGATTACGAAAGTGAAAATGCTGTTTTTTTATTAAGAGTGGAAATTCTTTAAACCTCTGACAAGTGTAACAGGAATTAAAAAATTTTTTTTTAGTTATTTAGTTATTTATTTCAGCAAAAGAGAAAGGGAGGGAGAGAGAGAAACAGGAACATCGAGCTGTTTCTGTATGTGCCCTGACCGGGAATCGAACTGTTGACCTCTGTGCTTCAGGATGACACTAACCAATCGAGCTATCTGGCCAGGGCATAAGGGATATTTTTGAAATACCTGCCAATGTATAGTTCTCTTTATTTGTAAATTGCAACATCCCTCCCACCAAAAAAATGACCCCTTTCACCTTTGGCTAAACCAAGAGGCTTTATTCCCAAGGAATAAGAACAAAGGACAAGTCGTTAGGGTGAGGGAGGGGCGGATAGGACCTACAGAAGTCCTCACTAGACCTCCATGTGGGGCGAAGTCTTCCAGGACTGGGAGGGAAACAGGCAGATGGAGGGACAAGAGCAAAAAGTCAGAGAGGCTGGTGTCCTGCCAGCAGCTCCTCCCCTATTGTGGCCCAACTGTGGCAGAGGGGCCATAGAAACTCCCTGTGGGCTGAGAAGGCAGCCTGGAGCAGGGGATGAGGGCAGGGGCTGGAGAAGATCGTGTGGTTGTTCAGGCAGGGAGGGGCAGAGCCACCACCTCCCCCTCTGCTCTGTCTAGTCCCCCAACCCCCAGCTCCTGGGGGGTGCAAGGGCGGGAGGGCAGCAGAGGCTGCAGGCTGAGGGCTCGGGGACCTCAGGGAGGGGGGATGCGATGCGGGTGTGGCTGGAACCGAACACCTGCCTCTCCTCAGAGCTGCAGTGGCCCCCTGAGCCAGTGGGCAGTGGACTTCAACAGCAGGGGGCACCGGGCACCCAGTGGGAGGGTGGGACAAAGGAGGCCTCTGAGCTGTCAGTGAGACTCCAGAGGGACAGGCAGGCACCCACACCCAGATGCCGCCTGGGGGCACAGCAAGCTTTTAAGCGAAGAAAAGGCCCTGATAGAACATTTCAACTTTAATTTGCCTAAACATTCACCCCCCAAGTGACCAACTCTACGGCTCTACAGGACAGCAGGTTTTAAATCACAAAAGACTGAGGTACCTTAGGGCCAGTTCGTTTCTTTTCAGCAGGTTGGGGCCCTGAGGAGGCTTCGGTGAGGCTAAGACAGGAGGCAACAGCACCCTCTCACTCTCCCGGGTGGCAGGGCACACCCCTGTTTTCTGTCTCACCCCATGAGCAGCGTTTCCCTCTCGTGACAGATTATTTTGCTCACCCAGAATCTCTCGGGGCTTTTGTTTCACAAGAGCTGCTGTGGTAAACACCACTCCGGGTCCAATGGCTGGCCTGGTCTCCAAGGCTCCCAGGACTGAGGACAAGCAGCAGGGAGGCCCAGATGGCGCGCCTGCCCAACTGGCCAACTCGACCTCAAGGACAGCCTCTGTTCAGAGTGTCCGCAAGTCTGGGAGGCCGGATGCCAGGGCTGGAGAGGCCCCGATGATCCCAGCTCAGTGGCCCACCAGCCTCTCGTTCCTGCACATAGCACCCAGGGCACATCAGTCAGGCCCTAACCCCTGCAGAACCAAGCTGGCTGAGTGGGCCACAGCCCCTGGTGTGGCCTCAGGTAAGGTGAGGGAGAGGACGTGGGCGTACAAATGTGAGCGAGCCACACAACCCTGGTCCGAGCTGGCACCCACAGGAGGACACACTGCAGCCCGTGGCTGCACGGTCGCCTGTTCCCATGGTGGGGAGTCTCCAGCTGGCTCCGCCATTCCTCAGCTGCGTGATCACAGGCAAGCCGCAGACCCTCCTGAGCTCCCCGTTCCTCATCTGCGTGATGGGGGAGTTGGGACTGAAGTCCTGTGTTTCAGATCCTGGGGGCCAGATGTGTTTCGGAGTTTACAATGTGAGGGTTTTTGGAAAGGTGCAAATATTGTATCTTATGTAACATCTCAGCTGCCCTCCTTAGTCAAGCATGGTTACTATTTCTGCAGTGAAACAATGAATATTCAGATTAAATGAGATACATCAAAACTATAAAACTAAAAAACCCCACAAAACTATAAAACTGCACCAATTCAGATCAAGTTTTACCACCCAGTGAATTATGAGAAAAGTTTCAGCTTTCAGGAGCATGTTGCATTTCACAGTTCAGATAAGAGGTATTAGAGCATGAATGCCGACCCCCTTTGAGGGTAGGACAGAGATGCGGCAGCAGCCATGACAGCTGCTCGTGCTACAGTGGTCACGTGCTCCTTCTGGTTCCGCCGGGTTTGCATAGAGACACCAAGTCCAAATGAATTTTTAGGAGTTTTATTAATAGGAGATTTATTAATAAGCCGGCTGCATATGACAAACACAGGGTATAGCTGACCCAAATTGTGCAGTGTCCAATATAGCTCTGAGGCTAGTTATAGTCTGTACACTTAATCGCATACAGGTTGGCAGAAAAAGAAGGAGGAGGGGAGCATGACATAAACATTAACATTCATCTATAGGATTTATAAAAAACATTCTTACATATTAAAACTTATAAGGTAACACAGTAGCAAAAAATGTTTTACATATTAAAAGACATTCCTAAATCTTTTAGTGTCCATCTGCCACCCCTTTGTTTTAGAGGATTTCAGGAGGGGGGGCTTACATGATGTCAGAGGATGTAAGTCGCCCATTAAGGAGAAAGAAAGGGGGAGAGGAAAGGGCTTGCCTAATCTTTCCTCCCTTCCCGCACCTGGCTGTTTACCTTCTTCCTCAAAGGTGCGGGGAGGGGAGGGATCCAAGTCCCCTTCCTCCTTCCATTCAAAACCTAGTACAAAACCTCTCCATTTACAACACAATGCTGTCGTCCGTCCTGAGCTGGTGCAGATCACACACAAGTTTAGAAACCATATTTACAAAATCTCTCTGAACGCTTGGCCTAAATTAAAAAATGCCTTTTAAACCTCTTAGTAAAAAGGGGTTTCTTATCTCAGTACACAGTATGTCCAGGAAACTCCCACATTCCTCTCCCTTCATTCTCTACAGAAAGGAGGGCCAAAAACCTGACTCTTCCTCCTAAAATATTCATCTTTGCAGTTCTTTGGTACCTTACCACACTTCCACACGGGCGTCGTGTGGCTTGCTCCTGGCGGCGCCTCGTGCCACAGCCCTGTGCCACCAGAGCTATAAAATGCACATTTAACAGGCAGCCCCACCTCCTCTCACATCTACTAATAAAGAAGCAAAACAAATTGAAAGTGGGGCCATTTCTCAGCAAGCCTGTCTCTTACAAGAAGAGCACTGGCTATGTTGGGCCTGGAATTTGTAACCTGAGCCCTGCTCGCTTGGCAATCCCGTGCTCATAAATGGAAGCAGTGTGTGCCTGGGCCTTTGCCCTGCTTAGCAAGACCACTGGGGCCTCTGTGCTTTCCTCACTCTCCTCGGCAGCCCAGACGCGCGCCGTCTTCTGCTGACCACAGGCCCCCAGAGAGGTGAGGACGCAAGACGTGGACGTGCAACCCTCCTCTGGCTCAGGACCTGAGGCTACAGTGAGAGCAGGTGGGGCACAGGCAGAGGAGGGAGGGCTGCTTTGGGACCCCAAAAAACAATGTACCAAGGGGTCGGCTGTTGTCAGGGCTGCCAGGGTTCAAATCCCCGTCCTACCGGTTCCTAATTTTGTGAGCCTGCAAAGGGACTCAAGCCCAAATTCCTTATTGATAACTCAGGACAGGAACCCCTCGCTCACGAGCCATTTGAAGTTTAAATAGAAAACTGAGAAAGGTGCAATATGACCCAGCTGCATTTTCCCCTCCATGAGCCAGGGACCCCAGGGCCTGGCCCCCAGAATGTGGGAGACTTCTACAGGAGAGGTTTTTTCGGAAGAGGTCTCATCTTTGTAGAAGAAAAGAAGCTGGGTGAGTTGTCTGGAGAGTGCAAAGCCAACCCTCGGTGTCTCCTGGATGGTAGGTTTGTTTGGCACAGATGTGAGGAGGGGGAGCTGGTGTTAAGCTGTGTCTTTAGAGTAAGCTGCTTTTTCTTACTCAGAATGTATGTTAGGGGAGTGTTTCTGCAGCGGAGGAACCACGGGAGGATACGAGGGATTAACGGCTCCCAAGCAGGCACAGAAAGATTGTCAGAAACATGAGCCCTCAAATGAAACGCCTCCACTAATCCAACCGTAGGTTCCCTACCAGCTCCATCATCTCTCAGTCCAGAGAGGTCAGTAGGGAGGGGACCGGTTTGAAGCTCCCTGCTGTCACCGTTGCCCTTTGTCTGTTCCGGTGGGACTAATATGAAAAATGGTGTATGGGGGAGACTGGTGGGTGCAGTGGAGAGTGGGGCTCTGGAGCAGGTTTCTCAGCCTCAACATCACTGACATTTGGGACTCTGTTGTGAGGCTGCCCCGTGCATTGTAGGGTATTTAGCAGCATCACTGGCCTCTACCCACTAGATGCCAGTAGTACCTCCCAACCCTCCCAACCCCCACCAATGTCTACAGACATTAGCAACATCCCCTGGGGAGAAAACAACCCTGATTCGAGATCAACTGGTCTAGACTTTATTTTTTTTTTTACAGAGGCAGAGATAGACAGGGACAGACAGACAGGAATGGAGAGAGATGAGAAGCATCAATCATTAGTTTTTCGTTGCGCGTTGTGACTTCTTAGTTGTTCATTGATTGCTTTCTCATATGTGCCTTGACCTTTGCCTTCAGCAAACCGAGTAACCCCTTGCTGGAGCCAGCGACCTTGGGTCCAAGCCAGATGAGCCTGCGCTTAAGCTGGCGACCTCGGGTCTCGAACCTGGGTCCTTCTACATCCCAGTCTGATGCTCTATCCACTGCACCACCACCTGGTCAGGCTCAACTGGTCTAGACTCGTATTGTTGTTCTAGCTAGAATCACCCTGGTCTCTTCCACCTACTGATTACCTGGCATTGGCCTCCCTGTGCCTCAACATCCTCATCTGTAAAATGGGAATAATATTAGCATCTATTTCACAGTTTCAGGCAGGAGTGAAGGTGCATAAAGTAGGTAGATGCATGTCTGGCTCATATCGTAGTCCATGGGCACCCTGGAGCCACACCCAGCCCCTCAAAGCCAGCTGTATAAACCAAAAGAGAAGAAAACCTTTTCTCTCTTTGATGCATTAATTCTACCTCAAAGACTACCCCAAAGAAATAACCAAACTGTGGACCAACACTTAGGCAAGGATCAAAATTCTCTTATAAAACAAAAACCGAAACTAACATCCCAAAGATTCAACAGCCAGGACTTTTTACATACAAAACAACATATAATGAAATGTTACTGTTGGAATCCATGGGAGTCCGAAAAGACCAGAGTAACAGGCTTTATTGAAAGGAAGAAAGGAACCCTGCCGGGCACTTCTCTGGGAGAGAAAAGCACTGGTTACAGACTAGGGGCAATTTTTACAGTGTTTTGGAGAGTCTGAGGGGGTACTGAGTCAAAAGTTCTGGTATGTTCCCTTTTTACAATTTTATGGTTTCTGCTTCCTGGAACACTTCTCCTTGAGAGGTTGATCAGCTTTTCTGGAACTTTTCTGCCTTAGGGGCAATTATCCAGTAAGTAAGAGTGAGGTCAGGCAGCCAGGTGGAACAAAAGGGCAGTTGGAATTTCATGTATCTATCATTTCTCAATTCTGTGGTGTGATAAAAAAAGGAAAAGAGGTGGGGGAAGGAGAGGGTATGGGGTTCAGGAAGGAGGTTTGTCTGGGACCGGCCATCTTCTGGAGCTACTTCCTGCTGTTATCCTTATAGGGGGCCTCCTTCGTGAACCTCTCCCCAGGGCAGTTGGAGTAGGGGTTGTAAAAGCATTTGATTGTAGGTAATCCTGGAGATTTCTCTCATTCGGGCCTGCAGGAACTTTGTTCAGAGTAGGGGTGTATTTATAGGGTTCCAGATTCTTCTGTTTCACGAGGGCAGGTTTCAGGGTTGGTGTGTAGGTTTAGGTAGATTTTTCCAATTTTTCTGATTGGCGAAGGTCTGCATGTGGTTCTGTAAGAAACTAGTGAACAAACATAAGAGGCAGGGTCCAAAAGTTAGGAAAATAAATAGGAGAGTGAGTGGACCAATGAAAGGCAATAGTCAAGACACCCAGTTTGTGTAAAGCCACTGATTCCACGTTTACAAATTCTCTGGGCTTCAGAGAGAGAGAGAGAGAGCGGGAATAAGACAAGGAGTGGCCAGTCCCCCTGCCCTTAGACCTACTTCTGTAGAAATTTCTAAAGCAACAAGGAGAGGGATTACCTGTACAGCTCGTTTGGTCCTTAGCTTGACAGATAGTGTACTAGGAATTGAAAGAGGCTCATGGGGTGGGATTAGGTTGATATTTAGGGTGAGATAAATTAGGGTACAGGTTTCTGTCCAATTAGTAGGGAGACACATATAGGTGTTATGCCGTATTTCTACTTGAGCAGCAGTGTGAGTTGTCAGGATCACGGTGTGTGGACCTGTCCACGTGAAAGTCAGTCCTTGGGTGATGTAATGCTGGAAGCACCTTTTGGACAGTCTTTGAACAGTTTGCTGAGTAACCTGTAAATCCTGCGAGTACTTAGGGAGAGGGTGGTTACATTTCTACACTTTGTAGTCAGAGTTTAAGTCCTAGTGACCACTGCTTCTAGCTGGAATTAGCAGCAGGTCCCAGCCTACAATAGGCATGGGGCATTGAGACAAGAGGAATAACGGAGATACTATACATTAAATAAAGTAACAAAATCAGACTGTCAATACCTACAGTAGATATCTTCGAGGGATAAATAAAACTCAAATATTCAGGCAACTCATAGTAGATGGCCCTTGTGTTCACAAGAAATGAGATCAGTTTATCTGCTACTTGGAAGAAATACCTTAGGCTCGTGAATGATGTCTTTGGGCCTTCAGTGGCAATTCCCAGCAGGGCTAGAAGAGACTGAACCCTCCCTCCATGGAGCAAGGGGGCAGCTTACCTTCTCGTGTCCCTCTTTCCACAGCAATGATGTGCCCCTTGATGGGGCCAGAAAGCCTGGCAGGCTTCAGTTCAATGACTTTTTTTCCACTCTGGAGCAGGGCCCTGATGGAATCTTATCAAGTCCTTTAGGGCACTGGAGCCTTTAAGAGCGTATGCCAATAGCTGGTATTTCCTGACCTCTTTTGGGCCTTATGTGCCTTTTCTGTTACTTCCTTGGCCATTATAGACCTTAAAAGCCATGCTCAGAAGATCTCACTGAGGGGCTTGACTAAGAGAGCAAAATTAGGAATTCAGTGTTTAAAGAAGCCTATTAGACTGAGGAAAGAAAATATTTGATTTGTGGTGGTAGGTGGTTGGAGACTGCAGAGGGTCTGAGTTTGATCTAGGGTGAGACATCAGGTGGTGGGGGTTAAGGTGATGCCTAGATAGACTACGGACTAAGAGTGAAGTTGAGCTTTAGCAGAGAAGACACAATATCCCTTTATAGCGAGGAAGTTAAGAAGGGTGGCAGTGTGTCTCCTTGAGGCAAGCAGGGAGGGGCTGCAGAGGAGTAGGTCATCTACATATTGTAAGAGAGTACTAGTTTTGAGATTGCATGCTGTTAAATCCTGAGCTAGTGCCTGCCCAAACAGGTGTGGGCTGTTTTTGATCCCCTGGGGTAAGACAGTCCATGTAAGTTGCTGGGCTGCATTAGTGTCTGGGTAAAGGCAAACAGAAAGTAAAAGTCAGGGTGTAGAGGAAAGGTAAAGAAGGTATCCTTGAGGTCTAGGATTGTGAAGTGAGTGGTGTTTGAGGGAATGTGTGACAGTAACTTGTAGAGATCAGTGACTACTGGATGGAGGGGAACTACTGCCTCATTGATTAGGTGTAAGGCTTGGACGAGGCAATAAGTCCCTGAAGGGTTTTGAACAGGAAGGATGGGGGTATTGCAGGGAGAGTCCATGGGGATGTGTAAGCCTGGTTTAAGAGGTGGGCTATTATTGGTTTAAGGCCTTAGAAACAGACACAGGTACACATTAAACAAAGACTTCAGATACACATTATGAATTAAGAAATTTAAATGAGTGTGCTTTACTTGTTTCAATTCAAATTATACTAGAGATATTTTCTGACAAACAAAGAGACAAAACAGATTACTCACTCACGCAGCTCAATAGACAGCTTTGTTTTTTTTTAAGCTTTTCGAGATGGCAGGGAGTTGTCAGCATAGAGGGGAGGAAGAGAGAAAGCAGACGGATGGACAGTGTGAGCAGCTGGATGGAAAAGAAGGAGGGTCAGAATCTGCAGGAGGAGGAAGAGGTTGAGGTATTAGTGGTGGTGCCACATGGTTAGAGGAGTCAAAAAGATTTAGAGCTCTGAGGAGAAGGGAGAGGACAAGGGGTAGTAGAAGGCACAGTCAGTCTCTGAGGAGGGGGAAGGATGGGTTAAAGAAGAAAAAGAAACAGGGCTGCCAGTCTGTAAGGAGGGAGGAGGGGTTTAAGAACAGAGTGGAGAAGGGAGGGGCCCCTGGCCAGCAGGGGAGGAGAAAGAGCGAGTGGTATTTGCAGGTGAATGAGAAACAGAATCCTGTGAAGGGAGGAGAGGGGGCTTTCTGGAGAGAAGAGACTCGAGCAAAGGAGATTTGCAGAGGGACCAGAGAGATGTCCCGAGAGAGGGGTGTTCCCAGGGGTCAGGCAGGATGGGGAGAGAGTTGGGAGTCCACGGAGAAGGAAAGATTAGGAGTGGAGGTTTTAGGTGAGGTTTCTTTGGCCAAAAATGGCCTGCATGTAGAACAGAAGGCACAGAAATTAAGGACAGGAGCAAAGGTAGAAGAAAAGCCTGCACATAAGGAATTTCAGAAGCTTTCCCAGTCCGGTGGCAAAAGTTGTCAAGATCTCTCAGAATATTGTAATCGAATGTCCTGTTTTCAGGCCAATGGGAGTCATTGTCTAATTTGTATTGGGGCCATGCCATGTTATAGAAGAAAATGAGTGTTTCTGGCTTAAGGTCAGAGAGGCCCAACTTAGTGAGGTTTTTTATGAGACATCCTAGAGGGGTCTGGTCAGAAGGCTTAGACTCTGAGGAGCCCATAGTGTAGACGGGTGAGCAAGAGGGGGCGTCCCACCTTTTGTCACTGTCCCAAGAGGAGAAAATTTCTGTGTGGGGGAGTCATCCCTGATAGAGGTCGTCACCACCTGTCAGGGAGATCCGAGAGAGAGAGAGAGAGAGAGAGAGAGAGAGAGAGAGAGAGAGAGAGGAGAGGTTTGGCTAGGCGCCTAGTCTTTCGTACAGTCTACTGAGACTGAAAGTCAAACCCCTCAAAACGTGAGGTGTGTCAGAGAAAACAGTCCGACCAGAGAAAATTTTGTGGAAAAGAGAAGCTGACCAGGGAAAGGAAGGGAGAAACTGCTTACCTTTCTGGTCCAGCAGGGGTTCAGGACAGGGTTAGACTGCCAGCCAATCAACCTACAATTACACGTCCAAACAGAATCAGGGAGTAAGCCCAGGACGAGCTGCCGCTGCCCATTGCTTCCCTGGTTATAAGCTTGGACGACAAAGAGGGATTGTCCAGGCAGTTAGTACCCTGTCCCGGGTTTCAGCACCAAATGTTGGAATCCACGGGAATCCAAAAAGACCAGAGTCACAGGCTTTATTGAAAGGAAGAAAAGAACCCTGCTGGGCACTTCTCTCCTGATGAGAAGAGCACCGGTTACAGACTAGGGGCGAGTTATATAGTGTTTTGGAGAGTCTAAGGGGTACTGAGTCAAAAGTTCTGGTATGTTCCCTTTTACGGTTTTACGGTTTCTGCTTCCTGGAACGCTTCTCCTTGAGAGGTTGATCAGCTTTTCTGGAACTCTTCTGCCTCAGGGGCGATTATCCAGTAAGTAAGGGTGAGGTCAGGCAGCCAGGTGGAACAACAAAAGGGCAGTTGGAATTTCTAGTAAATTCATACATCTATCAGTTACACAGCCTTAAAATATCTTGTGGGGAACTACTTAGTGTTGTAAAGTAACTAAATCCACAAATCTGCAGGTGTTTGTAGAGGCACATAGTCCAAATAAGTTTTTGAAAAGTTTTATTAAAGGAGGAAATTTATTAAATATGCCGGCTGCATATGGCTGACACAGGGTAACAGACCCAAATTGTGCAGCCCCCAAAAACAGTTCAGGGGCTGCTTATATACTCTGAATTATACATGGGAGTGGAGAAAACCTGACATCACGGCATAAGTTTATACCTTTTGTTCAGAGATACATAGTTAACCACATGCTTTCAGAAGGGGAGGAGTGGTTTCCATGGGAACAAATGCCTGCAAATGGTCCATTAGCCCAAGAAAAGATTTAATTCCTTTCTCCCTACACCTGGCTAGCCATTGACCCCTCCCCCATAGGTATGGGGGAAGGTCAGGGAATACAAGTCTCCTTCCTCTTTCTGCACTTACAACAGTGCCATCTTGGTCTTATGCTAATCACACTCACAAAATCTTTCTGCACTCCTAGCCCAAATTAATAAAATGTTCTTTAAATTTCCTAAAATAATAATATTAATTCTGTAGCTTTTAGCACTTTACAACATTAGTACTGAGGAACCACTATAGTATAAGGTGAAATGACAATAATTCAGCATAAGTCTATAATATTTTTTTGCTCTTAAAATTAAAGGTCGGCACTATTTGTTTGTGGTATGAAAGTACAGATGAATTTTATTCTTTGTTTCTAAGTTTTCTGCAGTAATTCTGTACTTAAATAATTAGGGGGGAGAGGGGTTTTAAGGATCTTTGTGACCTCAAAACACGTAGGGGAGGATTTATTTTCTGAGTTGTTTAGGAGCAGGATGAGGAGGGGACAGGAAGGCAGTCCTAAGAGAGGGGGCTTATCTAGGAAATGTCATTGTTGTCATTAGCCCCGTGGGACGGGACGGGACAGAGTGCCAAACAGAGGAACAGAGATGGAAGAGGACACGTTGCTTTCCCAAGGCTGCCGTAACAAAAGGACCACAGACTGGGTGGACATAAATGACAGAAGTTTTTCCCCTTACAGTTCTGGAGGCCAGAAAGCCAAGATTCAGGAGTCAGCTGTGCCGTGCTTCCCTGGAGGGCACTAGGGAAGAATCAAACCTTCCTTACCTTTTGCAGCTGCAGGTGGCCCCTCTCTCCCTCAGAGCTCCCGCCCATCCCCCACAGTCATCAGCCGGTGCCTCCCTAACTTCAGTCTCTGCTTCTGTGTCATCACATTGCCTTCTCTTCTGTGTCCCTCTGTGTCCTTGCCTCTTTTTATAAGGGCAGCAGTCATTGGAGTGAGGGCCCACCCTAAACCTAAGATGACTTTTATCTTGTGATTTTTAACTAACAACATTTGCAAAGACCTATCTCCAAATAAAGTCCCATTCTGAGGTGCCAGCTGGACATGAATTTTGGGAGCACATTATTCAGTCTTTAAAATTTTTTTGGTGTCACAGGCAGTCCATGGCCAAAAATCAATGATACAAAAAGTATGAAAGGGTATACAGCAGGGGTCGGGAACCAATGGCTTGTGAGCCAGATGTAGATCTTTTGATGGCTGCATCTGGCTTGCAGACAGATCTTTTTTTTTTTTTAATAATTTTATTTTTTTAATGGGGTGACATCAATAAATCAGGATACATATATTCAAAGATAACATGTCCAGGTTATCTTGTCGTTCAATTATGTTGCATACTGTAAAGCCAGTAGGCAGGGCCAAGGCCACTATCACAGCAGCCCGGCCTATGCAGGTTCGCATTGGATTCGGACAGTCGGTAAAGAAACAAAGGAGCCAAAAGCAGATGGGCTGTCATCTTTAATTCTAGCTTGCACCCGGCGGGCAAGTAAAAATACACACTGGGCTCCAAAACCCAGTCACATTCAGTGCTCACAAAGCCACTGACTTATCCGAGTTTCCTAGAATCAAAGGTTTCTAGCTCACCAGACTTATTCACCTCTGTTCCTCATCTCCTTCCTTATCCCAAATACAAACTCTACACAAACTGGCATCTCACTCAGCACTCCTCCATCTTGGCTGCTTCTCCTGGCCTCCTCCACGTGGCCTTTCCCTGCTCTCCTCTGCTCTCTCTCCTAATGATAATCTCAGGAACCAAGAGCGCAAACTCCCGCTCCATCCCCATTTTATAGTGTAGAAATCCAAACCCTTAATCCAATATACAAAATAGGGAAGTCTCTAATACAAAGTCACTTTCTGAGGCATGATTGGATTGTACCACCCCACATCAAAAAGGCTTAATCCCAAAACCAAGCCCCAGGGTACAAAGATTCTGCCTGCCTTTAGCCCACCCCAACACACATTAATATCACCTGGGCGACGGCCTCCTCATGGGCAACGTAATCTTTAACAAAGTGAGCATAATACATTTTATCTGCCCAACACATACCCATCACCCAAAGACAGATTGTCCTCTGTCACCTTCTATCTAGTTTTCTTTGTGCCCTTCCCCCTCCCCCTCCCCCTTTCCCTCTCCCTCTCCCTCCTCCCCCCATAACCACCACACTCTTATCAATGTCTCTTAGTCTCACTTTTATGTCCCACCTACATATGGAATAATGCAGTTCCTGGTTTCTTCTGATTTACTTATTTCACTTCATATAATGTTATCAAGATCCCACCATTTTGCTGTAAATGATCTGATGTCATCATTTCTTATGGCTGAGTAGTATTCCATAGTGTATATGTGCCATATCTTCTTTATCCAGTCATCTATTGATGGGCTTTTTGGTTGTTTCCATGTCCTGGCCACTGTGAACAATGCTGCAATGAACATGGGGCCGCATGTGTCTTTTCGTATCAATGTTTCTGAGTTTTTGGGGTATATACCCAGTAGAGGGATTGCTGGGTCATAAGGTAGTTCTATTTTCAGTTTTTTGAGGAACCACCATACTTTCTTCCATAATGGTTGTACTACTTTACATTCCCACCAACAGTGGATGAGGGTTCCTTTTTCTCCACAGCCTCTCCAACATTTGCTATTACCTGTCTTGTTAATAATAGCTAATCTAACAGGTATGAGGTGGTATCTCACTGCCGTTTTGATTTGCATTTCTCTAATAACTAAAGAAGATGAGCATCTTTTCATATATCTGTTGGCCATTTGTATTTCTTCCTGGGAGAAGTGTCTGTTCATGTCCTCTTCCCATTTTTTTATTGGATTGTTTATTTGTTTGTTGTTGAGTTTTTTTAGTTCTTTGTATATTTTGGATATTAGGCCCTTATCTGAGCTGTTGTTTGAAAATATCATTTCCCATTTAGTTGGCTGGCAGACAAATCTTTAATAAAAAAATAATAACATTAAAAATATAAAACATTCTCATGTATTACAATCCATTCATCTCCTACCGCTCATATTCATGGTTGTGGGTGGCTGGAGCCAATCACAGCTGTCCTCCGGGACAACACCAAATTTTTATTGGATAATGTGTAACGTACACAGGTCGTTGTATGGCTCTCACGAAATTACATTTTAAAGTATGTGGCGTTCATGGCTCTCTCAGCCAAAAAGGTTCCCAACCCCTGGTATACAGTGAAAGCAAGCTCTCCTTCTGTCCCCGATCCTTAGCCGGGCTCACTAGTTTCTTGTCTATGCAAACACATGCCTCTTTTTTTGTGCACAAACAGAAGCATCTCTTCAATGTCTGTACCCTGCCTTTTTATTGGCCAATGTGGAGATCTGCCACATCTATTCCAAGGGATTTGCCTCATTTGGGTTCATGGCTGCATACTATTTCATTATTAGATAAAGCATAATGTATTTAACCAATTCCCTTTAAAAGAATTCTGGGTGGCTTTTAGACTTTTTTTTAAAAAAAACTATGAATAATGCTGCAATGCTTCTTTTTTGTGTCTGTATGCTATAACTGGTTTTTTATTTATTTATTTTTTTAACAATCTGGGTTTTTTTGGAGTAGGTTTAGGTTCACAGAAAAACTGAAGGGCAGGTACAGAAATTTCCCATGCACGCCCAGTCCCCACACGTGAACAGCCTCCCCCCTTATCAACATCCCCTACTAAACCTACACAGACTTATCATTATCACCCAAGTCCATAATTTATATTAAGGTCACTATTGGTGTTGTATACTTTATGGGTTTGGACAAATGTATAATGATATGTACCCACCATTAGAATATCATACAGAATGTTCTCAATGCCCTAAAAATCCTCTGTGTCCTACCTAGTCGCCCCTCCCTTCTCCTAACCCCTGGCAACCACTGATCTTTTTTACTTCGAAAGTTTTGCCTTCTTCCAGAAAGTCATACGGTTGGATTCACACAGTAGGTAGCCTTTTCAGACTGGCTTCTTTCACTTAGCGGTATGCATTTAAGGTTCTTGCTTATCTTTTCAGGGTTTGATAGCTCATTTCCTTTTAGCACTAAGTAATATTCCATTGTCTGGGTGTCCCACAGTTTATTTATTCATTCACCTACTGGAGGACATCTGGGTTGCTTCCAAGTTTTAGCAGTTATGAGTAAAGTTGCTATAAACATCCGTGTGCAGGTTGTTGTGTGTGTGTGTGTGTGTGTGTGTGTGTGTGTGTGTAGATGTAGGTTTTAAACTCCTTTCGATAAATACCCAGGAGCACAGTTGTTGGGTTGTATGGTCAGAGTATGTTTAGTTTCTAAAAAACTGACAAACTGTCTTCCAAAGTGGCTGCCTCATTGTGCGTTCCCACCAGCAGTGAAGGAGACTTCCCGCTGCCCCAATCCTCACCAGCATGTGGTGGTGTCAGTGTTCACATTCTAATAGGTGTGGGCTATGTTCTTAATTTTTTAATTTTGAAATAATTACAGATTCACATGCAGTTGTAAGGAGTAGACAGAGGAATCTCATATACCTGCTTTGCCCAATTTCCCTATCAGTAACCATTTACAAAACACTAATACAGCCTGACCAGGTGGTGGCACAGTGGATAGAGCATTGGACTGGAACTTGGAGGACCCAGGTTCAAAACCCCAAGGTCACAGGCTGAGCATGGGCTCACCAGCTTGAGTGCATTGTCGCTGTCTTGAGTGTGGGATCACAGACATGACCCCATGGTCACTGGCTTGAGCCCAAAGATTGCTGGTTTGAGCCCAAGGTCACTGGCTTGAGCAGGGAGTCACTAGCTCTGCTGTAGCCTCCTGGTCAAGGTACATATGAGAAAGCAATCAATGAACAACTAAAGTGCCGCAACAAAGAAGTGATGCTTCTCATCTCTCTCCCTTTCTGTTTGTGTGTCCCTGTCTGTCCCTCTCTCTGACTCTCTCCCTGTCTCTGTCAAAAATACCCCACACAAAACAACTCTAATATAATATTCACAAGCAGACAATCGACACGGATACAAACCACCAATTTAATTCCGGTTTCATCAATTTCACTTGCACTCATTTGTGAGTGTGTGTGTGCATTTAGCTCTGAAGTTTTTTCACATGTGCAGATTTGTGTGGTCACCACCATAATTAAGACACAGGATAGTCCATCATGAGGACCCCTTGTGCTACCCTTTCATAGACAGAGCCACCTCCCTGGCCTGCTACAACTGTGCTCATCATTGTAGCTTTAACTTTCCGAGTCACTATATGTCAGATGTATGTCCTATAAGAGGTGCATGCAGTTGGGTTTTGCTTTCTGGCCCAATCTAAGAGACTTTTCCTTTTAGCAAAGGACTTTTTACCCCGTTTATTATGATGAAAATGAAGAAACTACTGTTCTAAAACATTGATTGAAATAGGCATTTCACTCAGCTATTGCATCAGTAAGAAAGGGAAACTGAGAGCAGTGACTGAACTTTCTTGAAATCATGAAACTCGTAAGTGACAGAGGAGGGCTTTGATCCACTTCACCATAGTGTTTCTATACTAATTCGGAGGTCAGCTCTTCCCTCCATCCGGGTGAGATATATCAACCCAACACCTTGTCATTCTGAATATGAAAGAGAGGGAACAATGCAACAACAGAGGCGATTAAAATCTACCAAGATACCCGCCTTTCTTATTGTAGGGAATAGCAGAACTCAGTGAAAAGAGTTTTCACTGAGTAAGAGAAAAACAGAAAGCAGAATGGCCCAGAACACTTGAAAATACAAGGACACACAAGCATTGTGGTGACACACAAACATTCCACTTGATTCTGAAATGCCGTTCTTAGTTCTATACTTTGTCAGGTGCCTTCTCCTCTCCTTCTCACTTAACTGTGGCAGTGCTCTAGGCCAGGGGTCAGGAACCTATGGCTCACAAGCCAGATGTGGCTCTTTTGATGACTGCATCCAGCTCGCAGACAAATCTTTAATAAAAAAAAATGTTAAAAATATAAAACATTCTCATGTATTACAATCCATTCATTTCCTACCACTCATGTTCATGGTTGCAGGTGGCTGGAGCCAATCACAGCTGTCCTCCGGGACAACACCAAATTTTTATTGGATAACGCATAACGTACACGGGTTGTTGTATGGCTCTCACGGAATTACATTTTAAAATATGTGGCATTCCTGGCTCTCTCCACCAAAAAGGTTCCCAACCCCTGCTCTAGGTTTTAAACTCAGACCACCCTTGGCTTCTGTTATGGAGTTCATGTGCAATTTTGTGGCTTTAGCTACTTTTTACACTGATGGCTCCCCAATTAAATCACCCAGCCAGAACAAGACTCATCTATCTGCTGCCCACTCAATATCACTTGGATTTCTAATCGGGTAGCTCAAACTTAACCTACTCCCAATTGAACTCTATTGCCCACTCATAATAATACCTTCTACTCATCTCAGTAGATGGGCCTTCGCTGTAACAGCCACTCAAGCTCCAAACCTGACTCACCTTGAAGTTCTATTTGACTCTGCTCCCTCCCACCCCACACCCACTGTAAAGTCCTGAAGGTTCTTCAGATCTAATCATTCTTTTTTTTTTTTTTTTTTTTTTAGGAGAGATGATAATCATCGATCAGTTTTTTTCTGTTTTGGAGGTTTGTTTTTTTTGTTTGTTTGTTTTTTTATTGATTTTTAGAGAGAGAAGAGAGAGAGAGAGAGAGAAGGGGGAGGAGCAGGAAGCATCAACTCCCATATGTGCCTTGACCAAGCAAGCCCAAGGTTTCGAACCGGCAACCTCAGTGTTCCAGGTCGACGCTTTGTCCCACTGCGCCACCACAGGTCAGGCCAGATCCAACCATTCTTATAATTTCTACTAACCTTGTTCAAGCGGCTGCTACTTCTTGCTCTGCCCACGGCAATAGCTTCCTAACAGGTCCACCTCTTTTCTCTCTTACAAGCCTAGAGTCTATTTTCCAGCCCAAGTAATCATTTTAACATATGAATTAAATCAGGGCCACTGCTAGCTCATATATGAAGCCATAGGGCCAATTAGAAAAAGCCTACCCACAAGTGGATATAGCTCTGTGAACACCTAGCTCTACAAATGGATGACAACTTGGTGCAATCAATCAATAAATAAATCAAAGTGCCGCTCTCTCCAGACAGACACAGCACCTCCACCATCCCTGGCCCCCACGTCTCACATGTGGCATGTAGATTTTGGGATGGGCTTCAGACCCCACCGTTTTGTTCTGACAGGACCTTTTGCAGTTCACAATATTATGCCTTGGGAGTATAATACAAAGCATATTGGGAATATATACACAAAGAGGACTTATAAATGTTATCCTGTGAAGATGGTCTTTTCATCATTGTAATCAATTTGTTTCTACTAGACAATTGCTGGAAACAACCAAAACATATTAATTAATTGAAAAGCAGATAAACAAATTGTAGCATATTTATATAACGAAATACTGCATAGCAATCATTTTTTTAAAAAAAACTACTGATACCCACAACATTTATATGAAGTTCAAAAATAGGCAAACTAATCAATGGTTATGAAGTAGAATAATGGTTACCTCTGGGTGGGGTACTGATGGGGAGTAGTCACCGGCAGCTGTTCTATGACTTGATCTGGCTGGTGATTTCTCAGTGTATATAGTGTATGTCAATTTATCGAGCCGAGGACTTCAATCTATGTGCTTATTCTATAGCAACCACACCTTAATATCAAATGTAAAAACAATAGTTTGCAAGTATTTAGCACACTCTAAATGTTTCACTATTGTTTCAGTTCGCCACGTCTAAGATCCCTCCGCACTTGAATTTCATGAGGTTTCACGGCCCCTGCAGTAACCTTGTTTTCCATGTTTCTAACCAGAAAGTTGTATGACCCCTGAGGACACCGCTAATTCTACAACAGAGGACATGAGCGCGGATGTGATGCTGCAGAACCTGCTGGACAGCCAGGCAGGGCAAGAGTGGGAGGCTGGTGCCGGTCTGCAAAGGTAACCCTGAGAGCTTGCCCCCCCTCCCCCACCCAACGCGCTGCCCCCGGGGAATGGGCCGCTTCTGCGGAAATGCTCCCTGCGACCTCATGGTGGGGTGAGCAGCTGATGTGTTCCAAAGATGTTAGGCACAATGTGGGCCCTGTCTTCCCACTTAGGAAGGTATATTCTCCTAGGGGGAAAAAATACTCCGCAGGGTAAACGAACTATTTTGGAGAGTAAGTCAAGATTTAATTAGGTACATGACATTGAACAATGGGGCTCAAAGGGCCTACATTGTCCCACCTGGGTGGGTCTCTCCTGTATGAGGCCCACAAAGCAAGAATTCAGTCTTTTTGGCTTATATGTCAGCAAGCAAGTCTTGTAGTATTAATGCATTCATGAATTTAAGCCCAGTTACCCGTTAGCACACTAGCATCACCAGCCTCTAGCACAATGAGGACGATCAACAGATGTTCGCTGAGTGAATGAGGCACAGCGTGTGTGTGTGTGTGTGTGTGTGTGTGTGTGTGTGTGTGTGTGTGTGTTGTACCTCGTGGAAACAGGTTGCAATTTGACACTATAACAGTAGGCATTGCTGTCTAATGAAGGATGTACTGTGGCCAGAATGTCCATATTTGAGGCATATGGTTTATTTAAAACACCCAGAAGCCAAGTTTGCACTAGCTGTCAACCAAGATAAAGACAAGACCTTAGACTCAATGCAAAGTGGTGCTTCTCATATTGGCAACTACATATCAAATTGTTGTTTCTCATTGTCCCTGCGAGCCTGGGAAAGGCAGGGATCAGGGTGGGCTGGGTGGTGGCATCTGTCAAGTTCGGGGTTTCTCCTGGCCTTCCTCCCACCCCTTCCCCGTTGCAAGCCCTAGCAGCCTTCTGCTCTGTAAACTGATATACAGCTGCCGATTGACTGATAATTGGGCTTAAACGCATTCATTCATTAACACTAAAGGGTTTCCTTGGTAGTGTACTTGGTTTTCAATGTTTTCCATTAAGGAAATGTGTGTGTGTGTGTGTGTGTGTGTGTGTGTGTGTGTGTGTGTGTGTAGGGAGAGAGACAGACACAGAGAGAGATTCAAAGTTATATGTGCAGATGCCTCAGTGAGAAATTCCTGACATTAACTGACATGTGAGGTGAACAACTGAAACAGAGAGTTCTGGAGCTCTGTGACCCATTCAAACTCCATCCTACCCACCTGCCGCTTTGGGCGTGTCCTTTTTCCTCTCTGGGCTTACATTCCCTCCACCCAGAAGTAAAGGAGGCAGCTCAGGTCCTCTCCAGGGTTCCTTCCAGCTCTGAGACTCTTCCTCTTCTTCTTTCCCTATCACTTGAACCTGTTTTAAGTATCACCTCCTTCTTTTTTTTTTACAGAGACAGAGCGAGAGTCAGAGAGAGGAATAGATAGGGACAGACAGACAGGAACAGAGAGGGATGAGAAGCATCAATCATCAGTTTTTCGTTGTGGCACTTTAGTTGTTCATTGATTGCTCTCTCATATGTGCCTCGACTGTGGGGCCATAGCAGACCGAGTAACCCATTGCTCAAGCCAGAGACCTTGGTTCCAAGCTAGTGAGCCTTGTTCAAACCAGATGAGCCCACACTCAAGCTGGCGACCTCGGTGTCTCGAACCTGGGTGCTCCACGTCCCAGTCTGACACTCTATCCATTGTGCCACTGCCCGGTCAGGCTCTTTTTTTTATTATTTATTATTTATTTTTTTATTGACAGGAGGAGAGACAGAAACAGACTCCTGCATGTACCCTGTCCAGGATCCTCCCGGCAAGCCCACTAGGTCGTGATGCTCTGCCCATCTGGGGCGTTTCTTCATTGCTCAGCAGCTGAGCTATTCATAGCACCTGAGGCAGAGGCCACAGAGCCATCCTCAGAGCCCAGGGCAAACTTGCTTCAATCATGCCATGGCTGTGGGAGGGGAAGAGAGAGAGAGAGAGAAGAGAGAGGGGGAGGTAAGGAGAAGCAGATGGGTGCTTCTCCTGTGTACCCTGACCGGGAATCAAACCCGGGACATCACATGCCAGGCTGACACTCTACCACTGAGCCAACTGAGCCAGGGCCTCACATTCCTTCTCATATGTATCAAAACTCATTCTGAAAAATGACTTCTGGGTTGTAAAAGAGGGTTTATTTTTTGCACCTGTATGTAGTCTTTGCCTCTGACACTCGTTTCTGAGCTAGGGAATCTGTCATCACCAGGCTCTTGATCTCAGCCTGGAGGAAATATACCAGTGACAGTTGGCATGAAGGAAGCGCCCAAAGGAGCAGGCTTTCCTCTGCCCTGTTACTGCTTTCCCATGGAGGACACACTCATCTGGGCTGGCAGAGAGCCCTTAATACTTCAGACTATCAGATATTAGGGGAACATCTTTGTCCGTGACTTCTTCCATGGAGGACCAGTCCTCTCTGCTTAGTGGTGGGTGGTCAGGAAAGTTGGCCAAGTGCCAAGGAGAATAGTCAGAATATTACTGATCACTTATTTTGGCCCTCTCGGTGTGGTACCCATGATAGAAACAAAGACACACCGTGATAGCCAAACACAAGGACATCAAGGTGAAGGATGCATTCTATAATATGGCGCCTCCTCCCTCTGACTCACCTCTACATTATATAGCCAATACCTGGGCTCCTCTTTCTCCTACTTTTCACAGACCTACCCTTTCCCTTAGTCCTGATCTCAACTAAGATCTTAGTATCTCCCCAGTGCCTCTTGTTGGTGACAATTCCGTAGTCTCTCTGAGCAAGGCTATAAATATCTGTCAGGACTCATCTACCTTCTCCATCTCTTGGCCAAGGCTGTGTTTCTCCCATGGGTCCCCTTGTATGTGTTCCTTCCCTTCCTGGAACCAGCAGCTCCCAGCGACACTCTGGGACTTCTCAGCGTCAAGGCTGGAGGTGACCTGAAAATTTGGCTTCGCCATCTGGGAGTTTGAAGTCCAACCTTTCTTTCACTCATCCACAGGGACAAGGATGACGTTCTTATGGATGAAGATGTGGAGCAACAAGACGGAGATCTGTCCATTGAAGAAAGAATATTTTTGATAGAGTTTCCCTTCCTTAAATGGGAGCTAGAAAAGTCCATCAGAGAGCTCCAGGCCTTTGCAGATGACATAGATAAATCCCACAGAGCATTCACCACGACCAATGTGGTGACCAGCTCCGTCTCTGCCATCTCAGGAGTGATGAGCATCCTAGGGTTAGCCCTTGCTCCAGTAACAGCAGGAGGAAGCCTAGGGCTTTCCATTGCTGGTGGCAGTTTGGGGACAGCAGCTGGGGCCACCTCTATCGTGAGCAACATTGTAGAATACTTTCACAATAAAAATGTCCAAGCTCAGGTCAGCAGCCAATTTCCCATCCTTGACCAAGAGGTCAAGAAGGCTGAAGAGGAAGCACCCAATATTTATATTGGAAAGGCTGTCGCCAACAATTATACAACCATCAAGAACATCCGTAAAAACGTCCATGCCTTTAAAATAGCCAGAGCCAACCCACGCCTGGCCAATGCCGCCGAGCGTCTCCTGACCACTGGCCGAGTCTCCGCCCGAAGCAGCAGGCAGGTGCAAAAGGCCTTTGGGGGTACAACACTAATGATGACAAAAAGTGCTCGCTTGGTGAGTGGTACAGTGGCTGGCCTCTCCCTCTGCGCAGATTTGTATGTCTTCCAGAAGGACCTGAAGGAGCTCATGGAGGGAGCAAGGACAGAGACTGCAGAAGCGCTGAGGGCCAATGCTAGGGAGATGGAGAGAAAGCTGACGGAACTGACCCAGCTCTATAAGAACCTGCAACAGAAGGTGAGGCTGGGCATTCCCTCCGGGGGAGGGCGAGGGGGTGATGACAGAATGCAGATGGAACGGGGATTTATGGGCACCAGAGATTACGGGGAGGGTGTTAAGAAAGCCAGGCCTTGTGTGAAGTTTGTATGGAGGTTCCTGAAGACATGGGGCTCTTGGAGATAGTGGTGCCTGTCCTGGGTAGATCTGGTCATGCCATCTGTTTCTCTCTTGAAGTCTTTGTACAGAAGAGGACACTGGGCACCAGGGAGGGTGAAGGACTGAAGTGTGTCCTAATATTCGTGTGTTGAAGCTCTAAGCCCTACTGTGCCCATTTGGAGATGACGCTTTGGGGAAGTAACTGGGGTTGAATGAGGTTGTGGACAAAAAAAAAACCCCAAAATTTTAAAAATAAATCAAGATGTGGCCACATGCTGAACCTGACAAGCATAGGGAAAGCATGCATAGTGGTCTTACTGACTTTGGGACCTAAAGTAAACACACAGGATGATCTGAAATGGAAACTTTTTAACTAAAAGCAGTTTATGGTGGGCAGTCATATCCTAGGAGTTATTCTCTATCTAAACAGATGTCAATGCTTGCTTTTACTCAAACCTGTCTTCTGTCTCTTGCATCTAGGATAAGGCACCTGATTACATGGCTTTGGAATGTAAGGGTCATCTTCCTTTTCCATCAGGCCAGACATCCCACCAGAGCAGACGCCAACAGACCCCTCACTATTATTGTCATGTGGACCATTAACTGCTAACTGTCCTGTTCCTGCCTGTGTAAAGAAGCTTCAGCATATACACTTTTACTTTTTACCTGATTCCAGACATTTCCCCACTTTGCTTTCTCCCACCTCCCTAATCTATCACCAGTCAATTTCATGTAACCCCCTTCCGTCTTCCCCTTTGATCGTAAGGTATAAAATAAGTGGTGAAACTGCCATTTCCAAAGCATATTTTTTTCAATCTGTTGAGACTTTGCCTCCCGGCAATTGTTGACAGTTTGGCTCAAATAAATTGATAAAAATTCTTACAGGTTTGGAAGTTTTTTTTTATGTTGACAAGGTCATAGGGGTAGGACCATACCACTGAATGGGTGTCCTTATAAGAGGAGGAGGAAACACAAGAGGGCTATCCCCCTGCTTGCACTGGCCAGGAGGACAGGCCATGTGAGGACATGGCAAGACAGTGGGCATCTGCAAGCCAGGAGGAGTCCTGACCAGGGCGCGGCCAGCCAGCACCTTGATCCGGGACTTGCAGCCTCCGGAACTGTGAGAAAATACGTTTCTGTTGTTTGAGCCACCCGACCTGTGGTATTCTGTTACGGTGGCCTAAGCTAAGACAGGGAGCGTCCATACCCTTCCCAGTTCTCCCCGCCGGGCAGAGGTAGAGTCAGGATGACAGAGCCGGGCGGCCTGACATCAGAGCCCGGGCCTGGAAACGCCCGCCACGCTGCTCCGGAGATCCCAGAGCTGTACTGTGATCAGTGTTTTGTTTCTTTACAAAAACTCTTGCAGGAAAAAAGGCTGAGGATCTCATCTTTGAAGAAAACTATGGTGACTCCGCCTCAGCCCCCAGCTAGTCACAGGGAAAAGAACCCCCCAGCCACCAGCCAGGCACAGTGACAGGTGAGGATGAAGGCTGGCTAAGCCCAGGGGCCTCTAAGTGGAGTAAAAAGGGACAGGCTGGGGGCAGGCAAGGTGGGCAGAGGAAACCTAGAGACTCACTATCTGGGGGGGCCCACCAGGTCCCCAGGGCCCTGTTAGCTCGTGGGTGTTGTGAAGCTCAATCTGTCCCCTCTCCTCCATTGCCACCCAGTGTCTTCAATGCCCCTCACCCCATCACGGGGTGCTGACACAGTCACTGTGCTTCTTCAGTTCCCACTCCCTCTCTCCCACAGTCCGCATGACTCTTTTATGCTGGGCTCTGTATTAAGTGCTGGTAATAAGACAGGAGGGTCCCTGATGAGGAGGGTGTCACTCAAAAAATAAAAAGGCCCTTCAAAGCAACAGAGGAACAATCATTTGCTTAAGACCAGTAGGAATAGCTATTCTGGAATCCTTAATGCAAGCAGAAGCCCAAATCGTATCCCGATTAGGACATCAAGGAAAGGGGTAGTTATGAGAAAGGGAAGGGGAACAATGACATCAACAGAAGGAAGACGTTTCTATTGTGACCGATGAGCTAACATAGTGATGTTTGTTCTAAACAGTGTTTTTAGGTTTTAGTCTGGTAGTCATCAGTCTGGTAGTCTCAATCACTGCTTTCTTGTTATCTTTGTAAACTGTTTTTTTTGGGGGGAGTACAAGATTGCTCAGACCCAGTCTGAAGATTATCTGGACATTCCAAAGGTTTGAGGCATAAGGTGCACAAGGCAGGGCCTCCGGGATGAGGCTTGGGCTCCATTTCAAAGCAGCTCTGTTTATATTATTGTTTGTGTGTGTGTGTGTGTGTGTGTGTGTGTTTCTGAAGCTGGAAACAGGGAGAGACAGTCAGACAGACTCCCGCATGCGCCCGACTGGGATCCACCCAGCACGCCCACCAGGGGGCGACGCTCTGCCCACCAGGGGGTGATGCTCTGCCCCTCAGGGGCGTCGCTCTGCTGAGACCAGAGCCACTCTAGCGCCTGGGGCAGAGGCCAAGGAGCCATCCCCAGCGCCCGGGCCATCTTTGCTCCAATGGAGCCTTGGCTGCGGGAGGGGAAGAGAGAGACAGAGAGGAAGGAGGGGTGGGGGAAGGAGGGGTGGGGGTGGAGAAGCAAATGGGTGCTTTTCCTATGTGCCCTGGCCGGGAATCGAACCTGGGTCCCCCGCACGCCAGGCCGACGCTCTACGCTGAGCCAACCGGCCAGGGCCTATGTTACTGTTAACAAGAGTTGGCTGTGTTCCTTCTTCCTCAACTCACCTTTGGTTGCTTCTCTGCTCTCTTCCTCCCCCACCTGGGCAGCAATTGCTGGTTAAGGTCCTCACAAATGGATGTCACTGGAACCTGCTCAACTG
This sequence comes from Saccopteryx bilineata, assembly GCF_036850765.1. Lineage (NCBI taxonomy): Eukaryota > Metazoa > Chordata > Mammalia > Chiroptera > Emballonuridae > Saccopteryx > Saccopteryx bilineata. The sequence continues at coordinate 91,220,415 of NC_089490.1, read as the reverse complement.
GATTTCATTATGAAGGAGAGAGGCCCTGTCATCCCCAAGACTCAAGTTCTTGGAGTTCCTTATGACATCGCAACTTATAGTAACCTTCCTGCCTGCCTGGTTCACCTATCTTAAACATATGTTTTTGGTTTTAAATATTTTAGCTGCGCTCTTGAAAGGAGTGCATTGGCATATTAAATGCAATTTTGTAAAATTCCGGAAAGTAAAATATAGGGGGAAGAAATAATGCAACTACCGAGGGTGACAACTGTTATGTTTTGGCATAGAATTTTCTTCCTGAGCTTTCCATGGGTTGGGTGTCAAAGTGCTTACTGGCTTTATGTAGCTGCCCTTAGACTGCCGCCAGGGACGCCCTGCGCCCAGGCTGTGCTGTAGAACAGCCATCTTTCTGCACTCTGGAGTTCTCTCTCCTTCTCAATGCCCATATTTGCCTGCTGATCTATTACTTTTCCTTATGTTGTTCTCACTTAGCGATATTTCCTACCGCTCAATACTCCACTTTGTTTTTATAAACATTGCTTTTTAGGTTGCAAAATATTCTCTTGACTGAACGTACAATCTTTTAATTAGACATATATTAGTCATCACTTTATCAAAACCAACTCAAACTGGCCCATGCAAAAAAGGGAATTTACTGTCTCATGTACTTAAAAAGCTTAAGGGCACAAGCGGGCTTCAGGTGTGTCTGGAGCCAGAGGACAAAAATTATGCCACCAGCCCTCTGTCTTCATTTCTCAGACAGGCCCCAGGACCCCCAGGTGTGCCCCTCCCACCTGGAAAGGAGCGTGGCAAAGCCCACCACCCACTCTAATTGGTCAGGACTGGGTCACGTGCCTTTGCCTGCGCCAGTTGCTAGGAATTAGCTCTCAGAATGGAGCTAGAAGCTGGAAGATGAAAGCAACAAATGGTACCCCCCATGTCCCTTGGGTTTCAGGAACATTTAGATCATTTCAAATTTCTTTTGCTATATGATGGTAAAATGAGTATCTGTGTGCCAAAAGATTTTTGCATTATTATTAAAGTGGAGGGGGAAAAGCGCCATTATCAACATTTTGGACGACTGCTTGCCAGCCTTCTGATCTAGGGTGTGCAGTTGTAGTCCCGTGCCTGGGCCACTGTTTTTCCAGCTTTTGTTGCTTTCATTTCTTCGTTTTAACTTTATAGTTACAGACCATAACTGTAAATAAACAGCTTTCTCCACATTTTGTATTGTTCTTAATGTAAACATTTCTTTTTTTTTTATAAATTTTTATTTATTTTTTATTTATTCATTTTAGAGTGGAGAGGGAGAGAGAGAGAGAGAGAGAGAGAGAGAGAGAGAGAGGAGAGACAGAGAGAGAGAAGTGGGGGAGGAGCAGGAAGCATCAACTCCCATATGTGCCTTGACCAGGCAAGCCCAGGGTTTCGAACCGGCAACCTCAGCATTTCCAGGTCGACGCTTTATCCACTGCGCCACCACAGGTCAGGCTAATGTAAACATTTCTGAGTAAACATTTTCAATAATAACACATGGCATAAAATAAATAGTCACCAGGCTCGGAGTTTTGTTTGTTTTATAGCATGTCTGGAATTTAAAAAGAATGAATTAGAGACTGGATAGTGAGACTCATCTCTGACACTTGTTTGCCTGGTCTCGTTCCTGAGCTTTGGTTCCTGGGCTGACTCGCAAGAGGAGTCTCGAGCCAGGCACAGCCTGGGACCTGGGTTTTAAGGGTTTTGGGAAGGGGGGAGTGAGAAGGGTCATGGGGTAGCAGCCCATTGGCTGCTAAACCAAGGAGGGTCTTTTATGGAAGTTTGCCAGGACTTTTCGGCTTGTGACGTCAGACAGTCCTTTGTGGTTAGTTATCTGCTGCAAGCCCTGAAAGGAGACTTACTGGCAGGGTTAAAGAAATGAAACCTAAGACTTTTGATGGCTGCATCTGGCTCGCAGACAAATCTTTAATAAAAAAAAAATAACGTTAAAAATATAAAACATTCTCATGTATTACAATCCATTCATTTCCTACCACTCATGTTCATGGTTGCGGGTGGCTGGAGCCAATCACAGCTGTCATCCGGGACAACACCAAATTTTTATTGGATAATGCCTAACGTACACGGGTGGTTGTATGGCTCTTACGGAATTACATTTTAAAATATGTGGCGTTCATGGCTCTCTTAGCCAAAAAGTTTCCCAATCCCTATCCTAGACCATCTGGGATTCTGGTGAACACATGCCTTCACTTCACGCTCCCCACTAGTTAAATGTACACTCCTAGCCAGAGGAGGCTCATTAAGTCTCAGAGCTGCTTGGAGCAACCCCACCCACCACTGTTCTTCTCCCCCTTCCAGGTGGAGTGGGGTGTTTCATGGGTATCCCTGAAGCACAGGGGCATAGGCCATTCCACCGTGATAAGGCAGACCAGGAGTTCTGAGAAACCTATCAATTCTCAGATGTAATCTATATCTAATTAAGATGAGGAAGATGCACACATTCCACTAAAAAAGAAGCAATCAGCTATCAGATGTTACTCAATACCCAAACAATACAGTGTGTGAGGCTTTTACAGAGTATTGGACCTTCTACAGTGGCTAGAGAATTTATGCTGCTCGTGCTGTGAACTCAGATGATTAACAGTCCTGCTCATGACCTGCTTTCCCATACAAATTAGGGATCTCAGCCACCAAGCTGAACCCTAGAATGGCTGGAGGTGGGAAGATGGACCCCAAATGAGTTTGAGATGCTTTTCCTATTCCATTAGCACCTGACTAGCTGTGGGTGGTCTCAAGTGGGCCCTTATGTGTCCCGGTCCATTCTCACCAACCATGAGCTTCAAGTGGCCCTTGAATTTGTGATGAAATGTAAGCTATAAGTCACACTCCCTTGGGTCTAAAATCTAACTTTCAACCAAAAGAAAACCAAAACGCCATTGTGTTCCAGTCAGTGCACAATGTTGCATTCAAAGAAAGTGTATTGGAAAAGTATAAAGTATACTGGAAAACAATTTGAACCCTTTCTTGGGCTCTGAAAATGAAAAAGGTGTACATTGAGCAAGGTGGGGGGAAAAGAGGGATATTCTTAATTCATGCTTGCAAGTCAGCTACACAAAACCACAGTGCAAGACTGGTCTTTCTTTCTCTGATAAGCAAGATTATAGAGACCAGTACCATTCAATATGGTAACCACTAACCATGTGGCTGTTGAGCATTTGAAATGTTGCAAGTCCAATATAAGATATGCTGTAAGTGTAAAATACACACCAGATTTTAAATATTTTGTATAAAACACTATATAAAATATCTAATAATTTTAATAATTATTTTAATTGATCACATGTTGAAATGACATATTGCTTTAAATAAAATACAATGTGGCTATTGAAAATGTATAATTACATATGTGGCTTGCATTACAGTTCTATTGGACAGCACCAATGTAGAAAACAAAATAAAAAAGATGAAGATAATTTGAATGATAAGTTGGGGTTTGTGGGGCTAATAAATAGCACCTCTTTTTCTCCCATCTAAGTTTAGAACCAATGAAGAAGTAGACCAGGAGGCAGGCAGGTGGAGGTAAAAGTATCAGCTTGATTAAAGTTGTGGAAGGAAGTTGCTTTCGGTTGGTTGATCAAATTGGCTTGTTAACCCTTTACTCCTGAGTTAGCGGGCCCTCGCCCCCTGCCACATGCAATGCTGGACAATGTCAGGCCAGCCCTGCTCAGCTTAGGAGCACAGCATGCTGCATGCTCTCAGAAAGCCACCAAATCAATATTAGTTCCTTCCAGCCAACTGGTCCACCATGTAACTTGCTCATGTTTCCTTGGAGTTGGCAAGCAAGAGAATAGGGAAAGACCAGGAGTATTACTTGGATGGAATTCCTCCATATGGAAACAACAGTGGGGGGAAAAGTGATCCTTCCAATACTTCCTAACCTTCATGTAATAATGCATTGAACTTACCTGACCAGGTGGTAGCGCAGTGGGTGGAGTGTCAACTTGGGACGCTGAGAACCCACGTTTGAAGCCCCAAGGTTGGCAGCTTGAGCGTGGGATCATAGATATGACCCGATGGTCGCTGGCTTGAGCCCAAAGGTCACTGGCTTGAAGCCCAAGGCCGCTGGCTTGAACAAGGGGTCAGTGGCCTAGCTGGAGCCCCCAGTCAAGGCACATATGAGAAAGCAATCAATGAATATGACTTAAAGTGCCACAAGTACGAGTTGATGCTTTTCATCTCTCTCCCTTCCTTGTCTGTCTGTCTCTCTTGCTAAAAATAAACAAACAAACATAAATAAATAATGCATTGACCTTAACCATTTAGTCCACGGTCAGCAGGTGGCAATCAACCATCTAGCAGAATAGCCCTACTCTCAGCTTCAACCAACTGCTCACTCAGTACCAATCACTTCTGCTGTCTGAATCATCCTGGCTCTGCTGTCGGGCAGTGTAAATTTGCCACCAAGAGGCAAGGATCAAGTGAAAAATTAGTTAACCCCGAGGTCTCTCTTCTCTCATTCTTTTTTTTTTAATTTTATTTTACAGAGACAGAGAGAGAGTCAGAGTAAGGGATAGACAGGGACAGACAGACAGGAACGGAGAGATGAGAAGCATCAATTATTAGTTTTTTGTTGCGCATTGCGACACCTTAGTTGTTCACTGATTGCTTTCTCATATGTGCCTTGACCAGGGGGCCTTCAGCAGACCGAGTAACCCCTTGCTTGAGCCAGCAACCTTGGGTCCAAGCTGGTGAGCTTTTGCTCAAACCAGATGAGCCCGTGCTCAAGCTGGCGACCTCGGGGTCTCAAACCTGGGTCCTCAGCATCCCAGTCCGACACTCTATCCACTGCACCGCCGCCTGGTCAGGCTCTTCTCTCATTCTTCATCCCAAGTCCTATCAAGCCATGTCTGCTATAGCTCTTCAGAGACCTTGCAATGAGATCAAGATTCAGCATAAACATAGTCCAATAGTAAAAGATCAACAACTCATAGTGCTTATAAACTCTTTCCCCTTGCAAACTTCCCAGGGAGAAATATTAAAATTCGATTTTCTTGCAAATTAAAGTTTAAAGGAATTAGTCTGAAATCAAATGTGCTGCCCTTGTGAGTTAAACGTTGAAAGAGATAAAACTCATTAAAGTCCAAAATCAAATTTCCTTTTAGAGTCCAATGTAATTTTTAAAGTAAAAAAAATATCAAAAATATCATCCTCCCAAAAGTTTTATTTTGTCCAGTTTCAGCTAAGTTTCTTTCAAGTTTTTAAAAAGGTTTTATTTATTGATTTTTCAGAGGGAGGAAAGAGAAGGGGGGAGGAATGAGAAGTATCAACTCATAGTTGCTTCACTTTAGTTGTTCACTGATTGCTTGTTGTCTGTGCCTTGACCAGGCAAGCCTAGGGTTTCAAACTGGCAACCTCAGCATTCCAGGTCAATGCTTTATCCACTGCGCCAGCACAAGTCAGGCTCAGCTAAGTTTTTGTTTGTTTGTTTGTTTGCTTGTTTGTTTTACAGAGACAGAGAGAGAGTCAGAGAGAGGGATAGATAGGGATAGACAGACAGGAACAGAGAGAGATGAGAAGCATCAATCATTAGTTTTTTGTTGCGCATTGCGACACCTTAGTTGTTCATTGATTGCTTTCTCATATGTGCCTTGACCGTGGGGCTACAGCAGATCAAGTAACCCCTTGCTCGAACCAGCGACCTTGGGTCCAAGCTGGTGAGCTTTGTTCAAACCAGATGAGCCCGTGCTCAAGCTGGCGACATCGGGGTCTCGAACCTGGCTCCTTCGCATCCCAGTTCGACGCTCTATCCATTGTGCCACTGCCTGGTCAGGCTCAGCTAAGTTTTTAAACATCAGAATAATTCCAAACATAAAGAAGAGTTTAAGAATAGTAAGCTCTGGCCGGATAGCTCATTTGGTTAAAGCATCATCTGAAGGTGTAGAGGTTGCTGGTTCGATCCCCTGTCAGGGCACATACAGAAACAGCTCAATGTTCCTGTCTCTCCCTCTCTCTCCCTTCCTCTCTCACTAAAAATTAAAAAAAAAAAAAAAAAAGAATAGTGCAAAGAACTCCCAGCTGCACAACCATGAATATTTCATCTCTGTTTCAGTTATCCATGTACTGTACCTCAGCCTCAAATCTGGAGCACCTGCCGTTGAGTGCCCAGCATGTGTGATCTTGGCGCTGGACCCTCTTGACCTTCCTCTTTGCCCCTGGCCCTGTGTTGAGCTTTGTCAGTAAGGGCACATTTCAGGAGCAAGAGGCAGCTCAGGTTTGAGCTTCTTTTTCCGACCAGTGTTCAGTCATCAGGTGGAATACCATTGGACATCACTTCCAGTGAGTTCAACGTCACCCCAGAAGCAATTTCCTGGTGAGTGGTGTGGGAACGCCATGGGAACCTTCCAGCTGAGGCTTTCCCTGAAGGTCGCTTTTTCCCATTGGACTACCAGGGAAGTCAACAGCAGCCCCCTCCATTTGTAAGTTTTGCTAGCCTTCAGGGGGCAGAATCTTGCTTACAGCCTTGGCCTGCAGCATCTCAGCAAACCTCTCTACCTCCATTCCTTTTAAAAATATTGTTTATAAAATCTACCACCTTTATCTGGGCAAAGCCACAGTTTGAGTATCTGAATTCTACAATCGTGGGAGGACGTACGTGCTGAACACAGCCAGTGCAGTGAGGAATGCCCTGGAACCCATAGGCAGGTCTGTGGATTCAGGGTTGTATCCTCTCGAGATGGTGGATCAAAATAATATTTTAAGAAAAGAGAAACAGAATCTGGGGCAACTGAATGAACACAACCTATTCGTGTGTGGCACTAACATTTTTTTAGAGACAGACATACAGACAGGGACAGACAGGAAGAGAGAATGATGTATTGAATAGTTGTGGTACCTTAGTTGTTCATTGATTGCTTTTCGTGCCTTGACTGGGGGGCTCCAGTCAACTCGGTGACCCCTTGCTCAAGGCAGCAACCTTGGGCTCAAGCCAGCGACCGTGGGGTCATGTCTATGATCCCACGCCCCAGCTGGCAACCCCACACTCAAGCTGGTGAGCCCATGCTCAAGCCAGTGACCTTGGGATTTTAAACCTAGGTCCTCAGCAACCCAGGCTGATGCTCTATCCACTGCACCACCACCTGGTCAGCCCTAACAACTTTTTTTGATACTGGGTAAATGCAATTCTTTCTCATTTAAAAAAAGTGTGGTAAAATGTATATAACATAAAATTTACCTTTAAAAAAATCTACCATTTAAACTATGTTTAAGTGGCAGTTCGGTGACTTCAGAATCCATTCATGTCATCGTGCAGCCCTCACCATCACCCATCTCCAGAGCTTTTTCATCTTGCAGAACTGAAACTGAACCCATTCATCATGTGGTGATGGCACTTAGAGCACTTAATGTTTGCTGATCAGGGATCATCCAGTAATGAAAACAGAGGCCAAAGCTAGAAATAGGGGTCAATCCAGTGGGCCAGGCAGCCATAGTAGAAAGCCTTGATTGGAACGTGAGAGACACAGGGACCCGGAGAAGGTTTTTTTGCCAACAGCTACTCAATGCTTGCTCTAGGACTGGCTTGCGGCATCAGTGTGTCCTGGGAGTGTGCTCAGAAATGCAGGGTTTCAGGTCTTTTCCAAGACCTACTGAAACAAAATCAGCAACCTGACGAAGACCCTTGGGGCCCTGTAGACACATTAAGTCTGAGATGCACTGGTGTGTGAGGAGTCACAGGGTCATGGCTGTGCTTCATAAACGTCACCACAATTGAAAAGGCAGAAGGGGCAGGGCTGTCCCTTGAGAGGGTTCTGTTCCCAAGTGAATAAAGTTTCTCCTGAGCTGTTTATGGAAATGGGCTTAACTGTAATGAGAAAACCAACCTATGAATGCGCCTCCCCCTTCCTGGTGATAAGCGGTTATTTATTTATCATCCTCTTTGTCCTCTACCCAAGCAGCAAAGCAGACAGTGATCAGCTGTGGCCTGGATCCTTGGGAACCGGCTCACAGCTGCCTCCTCTCATCTGCCTGAAATTCCAAAGTTAGAGAGATGTGCCTGTAAGCTGTGGGGACCCAAAGTAGAAGCGAAAAATGGGCCAACTACAGAGCCGGTCACCTGCATCCGCATACCCACGCGCACAGGGAGACCTGAGTACGTATCTCAGCTGGCTGAGCCCTGCTTTCCTGGGCTGTACACTGCAAGGGACAGACACACTCTCCTTACGAGGTTGTTTGGAGCAATACAGGAGGGCACAGCTATGGAGTCCTTCATTAAATAATACTCCAAAGTATTGGTTTGTAGTGTGACTATCATGCGTGGTGGACTCAAAGGGCCTTGTGTCTGCTTCCTTTTGTTGATCCAAAGTGTCTGTATTTCTTAGTGTGAACATGTAAAAAAAAAGTGTGTGAGTTTTGAATAAGAAGCCAAAAAGATAGAAGAGCTATCAGTTTTTAAATACATTCTAAAAAAGTAGATCTAAGATATTATGAATCAAAATTGCTCTTCTTCTATGCATCTAAGAACTACCATATATCCCCATGTATAAGAGCACCCCCCCTGAAAAATCTGGAGTCTAAAAACTGGGTGCGTCTTATACAATGGTTGTAGAAGTGTGGCATTTCAAACGCCATAGATGGAACTGAGAACGAGGCAATATATGAAGACAGTGATTCGTCATCAGACACAGATGAGGACAAGCTAATGGATGGGAGTTTTGACAGTGATGAGTTGTATGAATTTTATGATGAATAAAACGAGTTCAATAACTTTATTGAACTAATACATTGCTTTTCAAATTTTGGGCCCCCAAATTAAGGTGTGTGTTATACATGGGAAATTTTTATATATGGGGAAATGCAGTAATAGCATGCCAAAAAAATATTCCGGGACATAAATAACAAAAGTGCCATGCACACATGCACACTCGCGGGTCCCCTGAAGGATGCTATCCTTCCAGCTTTTATAGGCGCTGCTCCATTTATTCGTTCTGTTCATTTCATTCTGTTTTCTTCTTTGGGGACACCAGTTAGCACACACTGGAACCTTGACTCCATATATTCTTGCCGAACTTTTTTAAGCACTTCGCATTTACTTCAGTTTGCTCACTTTCTACATCTCTGACTTCAGTGCTGCGTTTTTAAAAAAAGGGTCTCTTTTCCCTTGTGTGAATGCCAACGAGCACTTGTTTTTCTGTCTCTGCTTTCCTAAGCTTCCCCAGTTCCCACTAATTTTTTCCTGTTGTCTTGCCGTTGTCCCTGAGCCCTCAGAGCTGTTTCCTCACCTTACTTTGCCAAGGAAATTGCTTCCCTGACTAAAAAAAATTCACTGCCAAATAGGTGTTCACAATTTACGTCAGCATTTTGGCAACACTTTTCAGTTAAGTACTCTTTTTTTTGTGTGTGTGTATTTTTCCGAAGCTAGAAACGGGGAGAGACAGTCAGACAGACTCCCGCATGCGCCCTACCGGGATCCACCCGGCACGCCCACCAGGGGGCCACGCTCTGCCCACCAGGGGGCGATGCTCTGCCTCTCCGGGGCGTCACTCTGCCGCGACCAGAGCCACTTTAGCACCTGGGGCAGAGGTCAAGGAGCCATCCCCAGCGCCTGGGCCGTCTTTGCTCAAATGGAGCCTCGGCTGCGAGAGGGGAAGAGAGAGACAGAGAGGAAGGAGAGGGGGAGGAGTGGAGAAGCAGATGGGCGCTTCTCCTGTGTGCCCTGGCTGGGAATCGAACCCGGGACTTCTGCACGCCAGGCCGACGCTCTACCACTGAGCCAACCGGCCAGGGCCAGTTAAGTATTCTTTATCTGCCCTTTGTTTTTCTTGTTGTTGATATATTTTTTTTAATTGTGGTAAAGCATATATAACATAAAATTGACCATTTTAACCATTCCTAAGTGTCCAGTTCAGTGGCATTAAGCATATTCATGTGGTTAATGATGGCGGGCAACCATCATCACTATCCACCTCCAGAACTTTCCATCTTCCCAAACTGAAACTCTGCACCAATTAAACACCACCTCCCCAGACCCCTCAGTGCCTGGTAACCACCCTTCTACTTTCTGTCTCAGAATTTGACTTTTCTAGATATCATTCATAAACGGAATCATACACTACTTGTCTTTTGTGACTGGCTTAGTTCAATAACTTTCTAGGACCAAGATGAAGCTGCTCCTTCCTGGGGTGCTGTGTCAGCAAATTTCAGATAACTTTTGTGTTCCTGTAAATGCTGTGCTTGACCAGAAATGCAGTCATCTGATTCCCAAATGTCAAGCCAGCTCTGGGCCATCTCACCCCAAATAAGGTCGGCTATGTGACCCCAGCCAATCAGCTCTTTCTTATTTGTCTCTTTCTTACTCCTCTTTTTTTTTTTATGCTATAAAAGCTGCCTACCTTCCAGCTCATTTTGCATTTCTCCAAATGAAGACAGTCTGCCTCATGAAATGTTATAAAGTTTGTTTGTCTTCTAATTTTCTTCTTTAATCTTTTTTTAAACAGCACAATGTCTTCAAGTTTCATCCATGTTGTAGCGTTGTCAGAATTTCATTTCTTCCTATGGCAGAATAATATTTCATTGCATGTATGCACCCCATTTTATTTAGCCATTCATCCATTAATGGACATTGGGGTTGTTTCTACCTTTTAGTTATTGTCAATAATGCTGCTTATAAACATGGACGTACACATAACTGTTCTAGACCCTACCTTCAACCCTTTGGGGTGTGTACCTGGGAGTGAAATTGCTGGATCATACGGAAATAATTTTTGTTTGTTGTTTAAGTAACTGCCATAGCGATGGTGGTGGTTACACCATTTTATATTCCCAAAAGCAATGCCGAAGGGTTTAAATTTCTCCACAATCTCACCAAACACATTTTCTGTGTTTTTTATTTTTTTGATAATAGTCATTTTAATGTATGAGGTGTGAGGTGGTATCTCATTGTGTTTTGTTTGTTTGTTTGTTTGTTTTACAGAGAGTCAGAGAGAGGGATAGACAGGGACAGACAGACAGGAACAGAGAGATGAGAAGCATCAATCATTAGTTTTTCGTTGCGCATTGCGACACCTTAGTTGTTCATTGATTGCTTTCTCATACATGTCTTGACCATGGGCCTTCAGCAGACCAAGTAATCCCTTGCTCAAGCCAGCGACCTTGGGCCCAAGCTGGTGAGCTTTTGCTCAAACCAGATGAGCCAGCGCTCAAGCTGGCGACCTCGGGGTCTTGAACCTGGGTCCTCTGCATTCCGGTCCGACGCTCTATCCACTACGCCACCACCTGGTCAGGCTCACTGTGGTTTTGATTGGCATGTTTCTAAATAATTAGTGATGTTGAGCATCTTTTCATGTACTTATTGGCCCATTTGTATATCTTCTTTAGAAAAATGTCTATTCAAGTCCTTTGCCCATTTTTTTCAATTGGGTCGGTTGTTTTTAATATTTTTTTGCGTAGATCCTGTGTTGGCTGTGTTTCTGCAAGGTCCAACTCTTTGTGGGAGATTCAAATAAGGAAGAAGCCAGGGCTGTGTTGTAGGCTAGCAGAACTGTTCCTTCTGGTCTAGGGCTGTCTGCTTGAGTGTTGGTCCTCATTTCTCCCCAGGCAAAGCACCTGGTCAGCTTTCAAACTGCTCATGATGCAGATTCTTGCCTCCTCTCTGTCTCAAGGTCAAACCGCATCCTACAAACATGGCTGTTCTCATTATGTTTCTCATCTAGTCCTGTGTCATCGCTGCTTCTTGGAACCAATCTAGATTTAGTGCTAACCTACAAACCTTACTCTTACTATTTTAAACAGGGATTTTAGTTTTATACTTTGTGAATGCCCCTCCCCTTGAAGAAGGGCTTTCCCTCTGAAATCTCTAGTCATTGCTTACTTTTTTTGAAATCTGCAATCCTTCCCCCTTTTCCCCCAGAAAGTCTTCCTCATTCCCATCGCCTTTGGCATCCTTTTAACCTATTTTTTCTAGTTTCTAATAGATAGTGCTTGTATCACTTTTTGTTGCTATTGGATAATTGCCAAAAAAAAAGAGGAATTGATCATGTGATCCATTCATCTTCACCATGAGAGTCCATACAAAATGTTCTGAGCATCATCACATTATAATATAGACAGGAACGAGGCATGACATCACAAGAAATAGACTTGGTTTCCTCCTCTACCTCTCCTACTTCTTGAATAGCTTCCTCTGATAGTCTTTAAAGGACTCCTTTCATTCCTCATTCCCTCTAAAATATTGGCATTTCCCAGGGTTCCAGCCTCAGCTCTCTTTCCACTAAACCCACCATCTTCTCTGGATTTTACATGGTTATGAATTCCTAGGTCTGAGTTCCCCGGTCTCAGTTCTACATGAAGTCACTGCCTCTCTGAATGACTGTGGGCTCTATTTCCTTTTTTATGAAGTGAAGCTGCCTCTTTTCTGGCCCAGAACCCATTGTCACCTATAGAGAGAGAAGCACCAAGGAGCCCTAAACAACACCATGACCATGGTACCAGCTAGAACCCACCCAGGTAACACTCCCCTTATTGGCAAATTCTTTTGACCACAGTTCATTGTCTCAACCTATATCAGGTGACACTGGAGATTGGGAAGTGACTTGGGACCCTGAATATGGGTGATCCCAGTTTCTGAAGTGAAGGTGAGAGTCTAAGTTCTCACTCCTGCCCTATTTCCCATGAGACCCTGCTCACACTCCCCCTCCAATTAGAGGCATCTCATCCTGGTCCCTTACTTACAGAGACCGTATTTTATGAGCCCTGAGTCAGAATGCATATTCAGATCAGGATACAGCATATGCGGTAAGTAGCCCCCACGACTCTGAGTTGGCAGGTGTTTGTGGTCAGTTTGGAGGTCATCATATGGTTGTGCAGGCAGGATCCCCAGAAGTCCCTGAACTTAGCTTTGGTATAGCCATACCTCCTCTGTCAGTGTCCTTGACAGAGACATTGGCAACAGGAAAGCAGGACAGCACCCCTTACTCCCTTGGGTGGGCCTGGGACTCCAGAGCACAGTCCTTTGGCAAAATGGATTTAATAATGTGATTTAATCCAAGAGAGACTCTTCCTCCCTCTAAACCCAAACCCAGATCTCTGAAGACAAGTGTGTTCAACTGAGAGATGAGGGGGGCAAGAGGGACGAACCTGGGCCAGTGTGTCCCTTCTTGTGGGAGGAGAGGGGACGGAGGGCTGCGTGCATTGGTGCATGGTCCTTGAACAGAGGGGGGCCAGCCTGTACCAGATGTGTCCCCTCAGTGATGGAGAATTTAAACCAAAGAGGAGGACAATGCCCCATTTGGGTGAAGTGAGGCCAGGGGGCTGTTATTCCTTCTTCCCAGACAGTGAGAGTCTGGGCTTTCCCAGCAGAAGGTACACTCTTAACTACAGAAATGAGATGGGACAGGAAACACGACGGTTCGTGACATGAGCTATGATGAAACATAAGTCAGGGTTCTACTTGACCTCTCATCCTAGGTGTAAATCACATAAGGCTCAGAGAGTCTGCATTACAACTGGAAGGAGATGGAGACCCAGCCCCACCATGCGTGGCGAAGCCCCCACCCCCGCGCCCACCAGCCAATGTCACTCTGCTTTCCTGTTCACTCCCCTCTCGCCCCTCCTCATAACAAAGTGGGGTCATCCTCTCAATACCTATTCTAATCCAGGACAGGGGAGACAGCCGGCCATGATTTTAAACATAAAAGATTTAGCATCAGGTACTCTGAGCCTTTATGCTAATGTGCCCCCAGGAGGTCATTCACCAGGAACAGTGTAGGACAAGAAAGCAGGGACGGTTCTACCTGCGAGGAGCTGTTTCCGGGGCCACTGAGACTTGTACACCGTGCCTGACTCTAGAGCACAAAAAAGACCAAAGAAATAAAAAGCAGACTCTCTAAACTAATGTGACTTGAATCAAAGTGGGAGCATGATGACAATAAATAATAGTGAACATTAATAGCATTAATAAGTACAGAGTATCAGATTCAGTTAAAATCAGACTTGAATAATATTCTGCAAACAAGAGATATCCTGAAATAGAGATATGAGAAGGGCCGAAATAACAGTTTAGGAAAAAACTTGTCACCCATAAATGTTTTAAAAGGTGACAATATTAATATTTAACAACATTACTTTTGCTTGTCTTTCTGGGCTCTGCAGCTGTCCCTGCACACCATGCTTTCTTGTATGCTTCGGAGATTTTATAACAAAGAAGTCTCATTATTAACTTCTTTAAAAATTTTATTGGTTTTTATTATGAAAGTAGCATGGTTGGTGTATCTCCTCTCAGAATATTTCCTTAGTCCTTTACATTTGCATATATAACACTTTTTAAAAATCAAAATCATATTCTTCAACCTTCCCCCACCCCCTCATTTCTTTAAACTTAGTATGTCCTAGGTATCATTCCTGGTCAGTGGGTATAGATTTGCCTCGTTCTTTTCTCGCATCCATGAGCCCTTATTTTGTATTGGTATAGTTTAATGTCAGTGGTCGCCCAACATGGACATTTCACCACTTCAAGGGCCTGGTGGACACCCTTACACACGTTTCTCTGTATACGCGCCATTCTGTTGGCCCAGAGTGAGTTTCAAGGGGGGTGAGGTTGAGTTTCAGGCATGTGCCCATTTTATGTTATGTGACACTCCAAATTGTCTTTCCCAAAGTGTTATGTGTTAGGCTCCAGCCAAGTGTCTGAGAATGCACACTCCCCACTCTCTCAGCAACACAGGAAGCTTTTATCCTTTTTACTTTTGCCAAAGTGATCAATGATATGCAATCTGGCTGTGGTCCACATCTGCATTTTTTGGCTACTCATGATGTTAAGCATCTTTTCGGGTATTTAGTGACCGTTGCATTTCTTCTGTGAAACACCTTTTCAAAGAACGTGAGAAATGCCTGTTTACAGAAAATGAGAACCAAGTGCAGATTGAAATAGGAAGGATTTTGTTATTGCTTCTCAAGTCTTCAAAAAGAATAGGTGTGGGGGAGGGTAGAGGAGACCAGTTTCAGGCTCAGGGAAGAGAAATGGAGTCATGGTTGTTACCCTACATTAAAAACTTTAAAAAATTAAAGCATCCCATGAAGATGGGGCACACATAAAGAAACCTGCAAATTCTTTTAAACTTTCAGAAAACAAGCAAATTTTCTGTTATATAAAGTGTTCCAGAAACAGAAATACGTAATTACTTATATTCTATGAAGCAAATATAACACCAATAATAAATTTTGATAAGGAAAGAAAACTATAGCTCAGTATCTATCATTTATGACTATAAGATGAACATATGGAATACAATATTAGAGACTATAAATCTGTAACATATTGATACACACATCTGCAATGATCAAGTGTGGTTTTCATGGAATACAAGGGCAATTCAACCTATGGAGATTTGTGCACATAATACACTATACTCGTGGGATAAATAAAAAAGGGGAAATGATAATCTATATTACAGCCTGAAAATTCTGCACCTAATCCTAATAGAAATATGTAAAAATAGGAATAAAACATACTGCTTCATGAGAAAGAGTGGTTTTTTCTAAGCCAACTGGTAACATGGAAATACTGAAGTCGATTTCATAAAATTAAATGATTTAAGAATTCAAGCCAACCTAGTAAGCATGGAACCAAAATAAGAAAAATAAGTATCCAAACAATCAAAAAGAAAAACAACATGATGTATTCATAAGTTATTCATTCAGTCATTATTACAATTAGTAAAAATTCAGTGAAGCAAGAGGATTAAAAATGAATACCATTTATGTAATCAAACAAGTTAGAAAACACAATATTAAAAAAATAGAAAATAACGTTAGCATGAAATGTGAAGAAGCAACAACAAATCTTACAAGGAAAAGGGAAAATAGAATCCTGGAGAAGCCACATTGCACTGCTGCACAGGGATATAGCAGACCTTGAACTTAATCAGGATACATCCTGAGTCCTTCTCAGAGGCACATTTTTGTCAATACCATAGCCGCAAATAAGTCCTGTCTTCACATTTAACTACAGATTCAAGCAGCTCCCCAGGTCTTGCATGCAGAACTGCGAGAAGCCAGAAAACAGAGGGGGACATGGGAGCCGAGCACTGGCCCAGTCACTGGCCAGAGTGGAGACCGCAGCCGGGGCAGGGTCAGTGCCATTATAGAAGGACTCACACAAGTGAGAAAAGCATGAAGACCACAATGTGTCATAGAAGGGGATGTTTCTATAAACATGAAGGCAGGTACCCTCTTAGTGAAATAGAGGTCATCAAAAATAGTCACATGATGGGCCTGTGGTGCGCAGTGGATAAAGTGTCGACCTAGAATGCTGAGGTCGGCAGTTTGAATCCCTGGGTTTACCCGGGCAAGGCATGTACAGGAACTGAGATCTAATTGATCTAGTGTAGGGCTCAGACTCTGAAAGTTTTGAAGGATCTCCTAATAGGGATAGAAAAAAAAAAACAAAAAAGGACAACCCCGCCTCATAAACACAGACAATAGTGGGGGGAAGTGGAGGAAGGATGGGGGGATAAATGGTGATGGACGATAACTGACTTGGAGGAATGAGCACACAACATGGTGTATGGAGATGTGCTGTGGAATTGGGCTCCTGAAACCTGTATAACTATGTTAACCAGTGTTACCCCAATCAATTCAATTAAAAAAGGATCTCCTAGTAATCCTGTTGTGTGGCTGAGTTTGGGGACCACTGCTTTAAGGTGTGAGGTGTTTTCTCCTACCCACCATTTCAGTGTACTTCTACCCTCGGGTACATCTCCTAGCTTCTTAATAACCAGGGGCAGATTCTGGGGGGTAAACTATGAGATACTAGGATTCATATTCTAAAGGGTCTTGCTCACCTCTTCCCTTGCCTGTCTTGGGGCACAAGCTTAGACCAGGTACCTGCAGAGGAGAAAAGACAGTCCCTGCCCTGATGATACTGGGGACAGACCCCAGCAGGTCAGCCCACAGATAAGCCCTTAAGGAGGAGGAGAGGTAAGTGGTATGACAAAAGGAGGACAGGGTACTGTGGGAGCCCCTAACAGGTGAACTTACTCCTGAGGAGCTGGCTGTGGGGGAAGGGATGGGAGCCCCAGGTGGTGAGAGAAGCTGGTGTCCTCCATTTCTGCTCCGTGGACATGCACTCTGGGCTTGCCAGTCACCTCACTCATCCCTCTGCACATTGCCTCGGCATTTCCAGCCAGAGGGGCCATCCATTCATTTCATCAAAACACAACTATTTTTGAGCACCTCTGTGCTGGGCATCATGCCAGGCCCAGCTGTGAACCATGCTGACAGGGACTGCTGTGTATGCAGTGGTGGGATTCAGCTGGTTTGCACTGGTCCGGTAGAACTGATACCTGATTTTTTGTTGAGTTTGGAGAACTGGTTGTTAGAATGATACTTGTAATCACGGTTCTCTCTAAGGTGGGCACCTGGAAATCACAAATTTACATCCCTTACTCTTTTTTAACGTTCATCTGTACGTTATTCTAAGCGCCCATAGTAATGTTATTCTGTCCATAGGTGAAAAAATTGCAAGTGAGGATGCCAATCAAGAAGCAATATGGAGGCCCTGGCCAGTTGGTTCAGTGGTAGACTGTCAGCCCAGTGTGGATGTCCTGGTTCGATTCCCTGTTAGGGCACACAGGAGAAGCACCCATCTGCTTCTCCACCCTTTCCCCTCTCACTTCTCTCTCTTCCTCTTCTCTCTCTTCCTCTTCTCCTCCCTTCCTACAGCCATGGCTCAATTAGAGCAAGTTGGCCCCAGGCTCTGTGGATGGCTTCAGTTGAAACAGAGCAAGGGCCCTAGGTGGGCAGAGCATCGCCCTCTAGTGGGCTTGCCGGGTGGATCCTGGTCAGGGAGCATGTGGGAGTTTGTTTCTGCCTCCTTTCCTCTCACTAAAAAAAAATAATAATAATAATAATAATAATAATAATAATAAAAGGAAGTAATATGGATATATCTTAAATGAGTTTTATTGTTTTTTTGTCAGGTATTATTTAATATTTTTCATTAACATTTTAAAACTCATAACATAATCTAGTTTTGTGTATTTCTTTTACTATTCCTATTTAAGTATTAAACGCATGAAATAATAAACTAGTTTTCGGTATATTGTTTTTTATACTTAGTAATTAGGACAGAGGACTGGTTGTTAAATTATTTGAATCCTACCACTGCCAAAAGGTGCAGGGTCTTATAGGCTACAGGAGGATTTTTGGCTTTCACTTTGAGTGAGATGGGAAAGCATTAGAAAATTTTGACCAGAGGAGTGACATAATCTAATGCAGATTTTAACAGCATCACTCCGGCTGGTGTGTTAAGAAGAGACTACAGGGGCAATGGTATCACAGGGACACCCGTTAGCAAGTTACTAAAACAGTCTTTGGGACAGAGGATAGTGGCTTGAAATGGTGAGGCCACAGTAGAGGCGGTGAGAAGTGGTCAGATTCTGGATATATTCTGAAGGTCAAGCCAACGGGATTTGCTCATAAGACTGGATGTGCGGTGTGGGAGAAAAAGAAGAGCCAAGATAACACCATGGCTTTTCATCTTCTACCATTCCACCATAACTGCCCTTGCCAAAGTCATTGATGGCCTCCATGTCGCTAAATCAGATCAATGCTCAAACCTCATTGTCTTTGACCTCTCAGTCCTTGAGGCTTTCTTCACTTGGCTGTAATCAAGTTGCCGTTGCCTTAAATGGACAGGTTTGGGGGGGGGGGGTGTAGGGTGAGATCAAGGAGCTCAGTTTAGGGATTAAGTTTGAGATGCCCAATAGCCATGCAAGTGGAGATGCTGAGTAGACAATGAGATCTGTATCTAGCTTTAAACTGTTGGGTCTACAACAAATTGGTCAGAGATATAAATTTGTAGATAAATGATATTTAAAATGGTAAGAGTGGGTAGGATTATAAAAGCAGTGAGGTTAGGCACAAAAGATTAAATGCACAAGGTCAGCGCTCTGGGGGACCCCAGCTTGAAAAGGCTGGGAGAAGTGGAGGGGCCACTAGAGGAGACCAAGAAGGATCAGCCTCCGAGGTCAGTGGGAACCAGCAGTGGGGCGTCCAGACAGGCCCTGCTCTTTCAGCGCCTGGTGCCCATGAGCTCCTGGACTGCAAGCCGGACCGAACTCTGTCTCTACACTTTACCCACTACCTGTACCTCTGGGTCAATGCCACCCGATTCCCCTCACTGGTGTTTAGAAATACCTATCAACTTAGCAATACAATCTGATATATGATGTTCTATAGATAAGTTCTCCTTTTTCACACATATATTTTAAGAGAGTACAGTTCTGTGGTGTTCTCTCTCAGCAATAAGGTTCATTCCAACCTTCCCAACCTGAGGAATCCTTGGACACATCCAGAAACTTCTTGACCCGTTCTTATTTCCTCCAAAGAAGGGAGAAATATTCACCGACAGTTACTATGCACTAGGCCCATGATGGCGAACCTATGACACACGTGTCAGCACTGACACACGTAGCCATTTTCAATGACACGCAGCCGCATACCAGAGAAGTATGGGGCCACATGCCAAGAAGAACATTTCATCCTCAGCTCCTGCACGACCAGGTGCAGAAGCCAAGGATAAAACATTTGCTGTAGTGTAGACACTGTGCCGGAGGTCTGTAGGCCAAAACAACAGAACTCCGGCACAGAGCGTCTAGTTCTGGGACTTCTGGTTAGGCCGTTAGGGGATCTTTGACCTCACTTCCCACGGCAGAGCAGGGAGCAGCGGAATGCCGCGGGGGACGCATCTCTGGGGCCCTGTGATCGCCATTACCAACAACCACATAACCACAGCAACCATCATCCAATCTACTGTTCTGGGGTGTCGGGGATTTCTAATTGACCATCATTACTGAGATAAGTGAGGGGGAGGCTGGGAGAGGCAAGGGCCTGTGCTATAGGTGCTGTTTTCTGCCATTAGAAATAGCGGTAGCCATCTTAATTTACATAAGATGCAACTTGCAGAATTTCAAGACAGCATCTGGGCTCAAGTGTTTGTCGACTTGAGGTCAAAGCTTGAGAATCTGGAAAGGTGCCGCTTGGAGAATCAAGAGGGGTGCCACTACGAACAGGAAATTTGGAGTGCCTGGAACCAATTACCAGACACTTTTAGCACCCTGAAAAATATAGCAATGGCTTTACTCACAATTTTTCCCTCTACGTACTTTTGTGAGACCTTATTCTCAGCATTAAATAATATCAAAACCAACAAAAGAAACAGATTGACAGATGAAGTTAGTAGCACTTGCTTGGGCTTGAAGTGTACAAAATACCAACCTTCAATTGAAGATTTAGCCAATGAAATTCAGCAACAAAAAAGTCACTAATAGGCAGGTTAAAGAATTCCCTCTCCCCCTCATTTATCTTAGTTCACGGCACCCCACACAAGTTAAATAATATCAAGACCAACAAAAGAAACCAACTGATAGATGAACAAAGAAGTCACTAAGCAGGTAAGTTAAATAATTAGTTTTTGGTTTATTAAATACAGTTATATATTACAATTATACATTTTTGTTATTTAAGCTATAAATATCGCAAAATTATGGTTTTTTTCTCAAAGTGACACACCACTTGAGTTATGCTTGGTTTTTTGGCGAATTTGACACACGAGGCTCAAAAGATTGCCCATCACTGCACTAGACACTCTAATAAATGCATTAACAACTGTATTGAATAATAATAGCATGCAGCACTTTCTAGACACTGTGCAAAGTGCTCTACACATATTGTCCTGTTTCATCCTTGTAACCCACTACTGCATTTTGTAGGTGAGGAATCTAAGATACAGAGACACGAATTGTTCAAGGTTAAGCAGTTAGCAGGTGGCTGCACAGGGATTGAACTCGGAGTCCTGTGATTCCTAATTCCTTGCTTAAGTGCTGCCCTATTACACCTTGGTTAATTGTCTCAATAAGGAAATGGTGCTCCAAGAGGCTAAGAAAACTTTCTCAAGGTTACACCACCAAGGAGTCGTAGGGCTGGACTTTGTATGAGTCAGTGTTTGTATTATAGATCTAAGGCAGACATTTTACATTTGTATAAATGAGCCAATTTGGACCTTGTTTACTTTGAAAAATTATTCCAAACAATTTAATATTTTTCATATGTGCACTTGCACACCAAAATTAGTGGTCACATTCAGTCTGTACCTGATGACAGATTTTTTCACAAGCATTGATCTAAGCTCTTCCAGAGTTTTCTGGAGCCTTATGATTTGTCTAAAGCAAGAAACAGCAAACCACAGCCCACCAGCCAAATCTGGTCCACTACCTGTTTTTGTAAATAAAGTTTTATTGGCACACAGCCATGCCCACATTTGTACATGTGCTCTGGTTGCTTTCCTGCTACAATGGCTGGAGGTTGTGATGGAAACTGTGTGGCCTGCAAACCCTAAAACATTTACTATTTAGCACTTTACAGAAAGTTTGTTACAGTCCTGATTTAAATGTTTCAAGAGAAAGAACTTTTGAGTAACTAGAATTCTGGTTTTCAAAATGAGAAGTTGCCATCTGTGAACCAGGAAGTCAATTTCAGAATCCAGAAGGGACCAAGGAAGAATGGGGATGCTGAGAGCACTTTTCACACCTGCTCCCTTCTGGTGGCAGGGCCGGAGAGCCCAACAAAAAAGTTCAAGTAGGCTCTGGCCGGTTGGCTCAGCAGTAGAGTGTCGGCCTGGAGTGCGGGGGACCCGGGTTCGTTTCCCGGCCAGGGCACACAGGAGAAGCGCCCATTTGCTTCTCCACCCCACCCTCCTTCCTCTCTGTCTCTCTCTTCCCCTCCCGCAGCGAGGCTCCATTGGAGCAAAGATGGCCCGGGCGCTGGGGATGGCTCCTTGGCCTCTGCCCCAGGAGCTAGAGTGGCTCTGGTCGCGGCAGAGCGACGCCCCGGAGGGGCAGAGCATCGCCCCCTGGTGGGCAGAGCGTTGCCCCTGGTGGGCGTGCCGGGTGGATCCCGGTCTGGCGCATGCGGGGTCGGTCTGACTGTCTCTCCCCGTTTCCAGCTTCGAAGGAAAAAAAAAAAAAAGTTCAAGTAGAGGCTAGACAGAAGGCTTATCAGCCTGGGAAGAGGCCAGTGTACACTGGGCCTCGAGCTGGATGGCCTCCTCCCCACCGCCCCCTCAGGGCTCACCACCCCATCTTTCTACCTGGGTTCCTCCTCCTGCAGGCCAGTACTCTCAGCATCACTCCTCAGTCTCTCCACAGCTCCATATGGATGAGCAGGACTCTCTACCACTTCCCAGTTGTACACAGTGGACAAGGCTGGCATCACTGAGCCTCTGTTTTCTCTATAAAATGGAGATTATAATGAGGTCCCAAGAATATGTTGAAAATTAAATGAGATCTCATATGTGAAGATACCTGATACCATCCCTGGCATGTGACACACACTCCACTGATGCTCTGCTTGGAGAAGACACAACAGGACGCTCAGGAAGCATTTATTGAATGCCCCTGATGAATAGTGCCCTGGAGTAGGACCCAAGAGCTGGCACCAAAGACAGAAAAACCCAAGTCCCCGACTTTGAAGAAGTTTCCATTCTTCTGCATAGACCATTCTATGCTCCTGGTTCTTCCATCCAGCAAAGCCATCCAAACTCCAACAAGGTAGCATCTGGACATGAGATCCTGTCTTAAGCCTCTTGGGCCCGTAGTTCCTATTAGTCAAACGGAAGACTGGCCTACTTGAGCTTCAAGGTGTACATCATATTCGACAACTGCATGCCCCTGACTCTAAGCACAGTGCTCAGGAGTGGACTGCCCTCCTCTTGGTGAAGAAGGCTGAGGGCATCCCCACGCCCACCCTGTCAAGCTGTGTCCAAGGTCCAGGGGCACAGCATGAGCAAAGCTGCTCACTCTTGTGCTCGCTCTGGGCTTGATCCAGGCCCCTCCACTTCCTCCATATGTGGCCTAGCTCCATGACCTTGTTGGGCCTCAGTTTCCCGAGGAAATGGAAGCACAGGGAAGAAATGATTAATTCTTATTGAGTGGTTAAGGGCATGTTAAGGACTTGAGGCTCCAAACCCAGTTTATTGTCCCATCATCGGAGCCTGGGATGGTTTTCCAGAGTTCTGGGCTCTTCCCTGTGGATTGCACTAATAACAATAATGATAGTAATGATAAAACATTAATTGAGCAAACACTATATGACATATATTTCTAAGCATTTGACATATACTGACTTTTAAAATCTTTACCTCAACCCTATAAAGTAGGGAATATTGATGGCCCCATTTGACAGATGAAAACACTGAGGCATATATACTAAGCAACTTGCCCATGGAAGTGGTGGGCTGGATTTCAAATCCAGAATAGCTGGCTGTAGAGCCCAGGCACTTAAATACTTCAGCAGATACTGTCTCAGAGCAGAGGAGCAGGCCATGTTAAGGGGGTGAAGTTTCTTAGGCACATCCCTCTCATTCCCTGGGTTCAGGAGCTCCATCTTCGGTGGTGCATGTAGCTCTACATTCAAATGAGTTGAACTTGAGCACACTTAAGTGCGGTAAGAACTGCACAGGGCTCCGCCGGCAGGAACACTGGTCCTGATGCCCACAGTGGGCCTGGAGTGCCCGGCAACCCTAATAGTGCTTGAGGCTTCAGCTCTGGGTCTGGCCTGGGTCTGGATGGGACAATTAACTGGCACAAAGCAGTCCTGGCCTCAAGGAATTCAAAGTGACACAGCACAGAGCTGAGCACAAGTCAATGCCTGAGAGCTCAGAGGTGAGGTGGCAGGCTGAGGCATCCTGAAAATGTCCACGCCCTGAGGGAAAGGGAGGGAGGGGAAGAGATGGGGGGGGGCAGATTGTGGCCACTTATCTTGAGTCAGACCCAAAGATTAAGGTCCCTAATCTTGGGAATCCGGTCATGTTCTGGGTCATAGTGGTGAATAAGACATACCCCTGCCCTCATGGAACTTGCAATCCGGTGCAGATGACCTTTAAGGCCTCAGTCTGTTTGGGTTCCTCATTATTGAGTCTATGCCTAGATAGATGGTTTGAGTCCAGAACTGTAAAGTGCCTGGCTAAGGAGTAGAGACTTTTGCTCACCAACAATAGGCAGCTTCCACAAAGTCCAAGCAGGACACAATCTGAGAAACGCGTTCAGGAAGAGTCATCTGGCTGATCTATAGAGAACTGCGGCCCTTGGATGTAGCTGGTCACTGACCCTGTGATAGTCGGGCTGCCCCTTCCCTACATTTTCTTTTTAAATCTTTATCTTGTAGAGCAGTTTTAGAGCAAATTGAGTGGGAAGAACAGAGTTCCCACAAACCCCCTCCCCCAACCTGCACCAGTGAACCCATGCTGACACCAATGTTAGCCTTTCAAAATGAGCTTTTCCGTGCTCTCTCAGGAGACCTTCAGGAGTCTCCAGCCTTGGAGAAGATGGCAGGACCCAAAGTCATGCGGCTGTTCCTGCCAAGTGCACGAGAGCATCAGCTTGGGCTTCTTTATAAAACCCAGGTGCCCAACGCTCCCCAGGCCAGCTGAGTCAGAACCTCTGGGCATGCACCTGGGCTTTGGAAATGGTTCTGATTGGTACTTTGGCCAAGAACCTCCAATGTATGGCTCGGAGCTAGATCGGGTAGTTTCCAAATGGATGTGCCATTTACCTGATGAGCTACTGGTAGCATCAGCTTCTTGGTCACAGTGCTGGAATTGCTGCCCCTCTCCTCCCTGAGCTTTCTTCCAGGGCCCAATAGGTGCATAGGCATTTTTTTTTTTTTTTTGCATTTTTCTGAAGCTGGAAACAGGGAGACAGTCAGACAGACTCCCGCATGCGCCCAACCGGGATCCACCCGGCACGCCCACCATGGGGTGACGCTCTGCCCACCAGGGGGCGATGCTCTGCCCATCCTGGGCGTCGCCATGTTGTGACCAGAGCCACTCTAGCGCCTGGGGCAGAGGCCAAGGAGCCATCCCCAGTGCCCGGGCCATCTTTGCTCCAATGGAGCCTTGGCTGCGGGAGGGGAAGAGAGAGAGAGAGGAAGGCGCGGCGGAGGGGTGGAGAAGCAAATGGGCGCTTCTCCTGTGTGCCCTGGCCGGGAATCGAACTTGGGTCCTCCGCACGCTAGGCCGACGCTCTACCGCTGAGCCAACCGGCCAGAGCCTTGCATAGGCTTTTAATTTGCTGTGGAGGAGAAGGAACTGCTCCAAGGGCAGACAGACACTTGGGTGGGAATGCATGACGGGGCTGTCCTCATTTCCAGGACTGAGCATTTGTCTAGGCCTGGTTTTCACCTGGAGAGAAAAATTCCATTACCCACAATATCGAGTCAGCACCTCCATGTTGGGAGGGGTATCTGATCCCACAGAATATCTGCTCCATCTGAACATCCTACAGATGGGGACGTTGTGGAGCAGACAGGCAGAGACTTGACTAAGAGCTCAGTTTGCCACAGCTCAGAGATAATCAGAAGCCTGTGTGGTTCTTTTTACAATTCAGCCCTCTCTTTAAACCAAAATGCATGCCATTGGTTGCCACTGCGACAACTTGGGAGCCTGGAGAGTGAGGGTAGTCTGAGAGTCCTGGATGGAGTTGACTTTGTGACTGTCTCAGTCATCCTGTGTTCTACATAAAATCTTCGGAGACTAAGAGTGGGTTCACTTATAGCACAGCCCGCGTCTGCCATAGCTCTGGCTGTGTGTCCCAGGATGCTTCTGTGGCACCTCCAGTATGGATTATGTGACCGGCAGATGTCCTGACGAGGCGTTAGGAAGCCAGGACAATTAATCCGGTCCTTTGACCTCTGGAAGCTGAGGCTGGTCGGGGAAATGCAAGTACACCTTCCTGAAACGAAAGTCCGGCTGCTCCAGGCCTCATTCCCAAGTGGTGGCAATATAAGGCTGCATGTCACCAATGTTCATGTGAGTACTAGGAGCTGCAGGCCTGGGCTGGGTTCCGGTCAAACGAAAGCCTGTTAGAGCCTGTCAAACAGGAAGAACTTTGTGAGTAGAAGGGGTTCAAGCCTACAAAATAAAATGAATAGCCTGACCAGGCAGTGGCGCAGTGGATGGAGCGTCGGACTGGGATGCGAAGGACCCCGGTTCGAGACCCCGAGGTCGCCAGCTTGAGCACGGGCTCATCTGGTTTGAGCAAAAAAGCTCACCAGCTTGGACCCAAGGTCGCTGGCTCAAGCAAGGGGTTACTCAGTCTGCTGAAGGCCCACGGTCAAGGCACATATGAGGAAGCAATCAATGAACAACTAAGGTGTTGCAACGAAAAACTGATGATTGATGCTTCTTATCTCTCTCCGTTCCTGTCTGTCCCTATCTGTTCCTCTCTCTGACTCTCTCTCTCTGTCCCTGAAAAAAATACAGAAAAAATATTAAAAAAAAAAAAATTAAAATGAATAAAGAGCATACTAAGTGCTAGATGAGCTGACTTTGGATGTTTCCAGGCTAGGCCATAGGCCAGCCCTACTCGGGCTGAGAACAGAGGTCTGGACAGCAGCGCGGGGCGGAGTATCGCTGCTATGCAGCAGATGGCATGGTGTCGAGGGAACACCTGAAGGTCAAGGACAACTTCGCCTGGGGGGAGCTGTAGAGGAAGAAAGGCAAGGGATGAGGAGGCACAGCTTGTCTGGGGAACAGGTCTTGTGACAAGGCAGAGACCACACAGATGCCAGCGGGTGTGGTGGCTGGAGACCGGGGCAGGGAGGCCTTCAGTGCCGGCTTCAGGGATTTGGATTCTGGTGCAGGAAAATGGGACTTTCTTGAGGATTTGGAGTGGAATGAGACAGTCATTTTATTTAGGAGAATCCAGGTGAGAAGGCACACTGATCCGAGGAAGAGACTGAAAGCAGAGGTCAGGCCGTTCTTCATCTGCGACTCTGAGTGCTTCCGACAAGTTAGGGCTCATGTTACTGCTTCATGGATTCTGGCCAAAGACACAAGCCTGAGTCAGAGGTGAAGGACTTCGTTGCTTGCAGCATGGTAGGCAGCATGAACATCAGCACAAGTGAGCTCTCCTGGGCCCAAGCCCCGAGGGCAGTGGGGACAGGGCCATGGTCTGGGTGGATGGCACACGTACAGCAGGTCTACCTGCCGTTGGGGAACACAGGACCCCCCTTTCTCAGCAGGTAGTGAGCAAGCTCATTCTTACTTACCCCAGAGGGACACCCATTCACCAAGGTTACTTGTTACAAACCCAACCCTGAAAAGACCTGGGGCAGAGCAGTCAAGACCTTGACAGTGGTATACACAGAGAGATGTGTAGGAGCCAAACACCCCAAGCACTGCCTCAGGGCTGCAGGAAGTCTGAGCAGATGTATGTATGTGATGGGTCCTCAATAGTGCTCAGGACACGTCCGCTGTAATTACCAGGGGCAGCAATAATGGAGGAAGGCATGGTGGAAACTATCACTTTAAAAAATCGAAAAAATTCAACAAACATTTATTGAGTGCTTACACACGCCAGGCACTGGAGACAGAGCAGTGAACAGAACAAAGGTCCTGCCTCCAGGTGCTTATGTTCTCATGCAGACAACAAACACACCAGGAGGGAGCACATTACCTGGGGCCTTACAAATGGGGATGTGCACGTGGAGCCGACTGGGACATCCTGCACAGACATACATCCTGATGCGATTTACACTGTAACCATGCTGCTTAGAGACCAGGCTTCAAGATGGGTGCAGCTGGGGAAACCTCAGAAGCAACGGCCCCTTATGGGTATGAGGCCAGATATACCAGCTTGTCTTAAGTGGCAGGAGAGAAGAACTCACTCCCCTCAGCCTGTCATGGTTCAGCAAGTGAGTGGAAGGTCTTGGAACATTGGGCCATGCTGAGTGCCATCAGCCAAGTAAGTGCACCGAAGTGTCCACTTGCCGTTCCCACAGAGGCTACTGCCAGGTCCTGGAGGGAGAAGCCAGATGGCAGCAGGCTAAGAGCAAGCACGTGGGCTCAGTGGGCAGAAACTTATTCCCAAAACTTGCTGTGGAAAAGAGGACATGGGAGTTTGGAAATGGTATTTAATGTGTTAAGAGATTTAAGCATGTTTCAATGTCACAGGGACTAGACGGAAAAGGTTAACCACAAAGTGAGGTCCCGAGAAGGTGGGCAGATGGAGCGTGAGCACCCCTCTAGTGGAGCAGGAGGAGGGTAGAACAGGTGTGCAGACCTGGCAGCACAGGTCCACCCCAGGGACTCCCTAGCGATGGCCTCCATCTTCTCCACGGGATCAGAGGCAAGATGATCTGAGAGTAAAGGTACGAGTTGGAGATTTGGGAATCCCTAGCAGGAGCAATGGTTGAGAAAGGACAGGTAAGAAAAGGGCCAGGTGGCCCTTGGAGGAGCACTTCTCTCAGGAAGGCAGGCTCAGGAGCCTGGTGGCGGGAGGCAGTGACAGAGGCAGGGAGGTGTCTCAGGCTTCAGGAAGGTCAAGTGGGTGGACTGGGCCTCAGGGAGTCGGGAGGTCATGGTGAGGGGAGCAGCCAGGAGCTGGGCAGGGAGGAGGGCGAGGCAGTGAATCAGCCAGGAGCTGGGCAGGGTGGAGGGTGAGGCAGTGAAGCAGGAAGGAGCTGCACAAGCAGCAGCACAGCTTCTGCAAAGAGCTGCGCTCATGAGCCGGGCCTTTGGCCTCACTGACCTCCCGGCTCACCACACATTAGAAGGCTTACTAATTTAGGAGTTGCTGTTTGCCACCTGTTTTCCTCTTAAGAAGTCAAATCCAAATTGTGTCTTTGAGCCTCAAGGAGGCAACAGGGCTGATGGATCAACACACACAGACCAAAAATGGTGTTTCTCTCTTTTATTTAAAAACAGTGCTTCATTACCATTTGCAAAGGCAGAGGCAGTGCTCCTCCTTTGCTTAGAGTTTATAAAAGCCAGCAACATGATCAATAATTTATACACATGGATAGTAATACAAAAAAATAAGGAATAAAAGCTAAAGATCTAACTACTCCGACCTTCACAATTCCAGCTACTTGATAATAGGAGTAACCCAATGAATACTGTATGGTCTGAAAGCTACTATACAATATGATTCTTAATGAGAGGGGAGGGAATCAGAGACTGTCACAAAGCCCTGGGGTGCTTCTCTGGAGTTTGCAGGGAAAGAGAACCCTGGGCTACAGGACCCTGGGCGAGCAGCTCGGTGTCCTAGGAAGTGATTATGGGGAGGGGAGGGGAGAGAAGGTGAGGTGGTCAATTATACAAGCATCCCATGTGATGCCCCATGCCCCGAAGGTACCTGTTTTGCCATGGCAATGGGAGGGGCCGGAGAAACTGCATGTTGCATGTAGGGATGGTTCAGTCCCTGCCACAGGGGTTGGGGAGAGGAGAGGTTCTGTGGCGTTTTTAGCCTTACAAAGGTTTGGACCAAAGCGCCCAGAGACTCAGGCGTCACCTGTCGAGGACAGTGAGCCCGGCTCTCAGCACTCTGCAGCCCTAGCTTACGTGTCAGCCCCAGGTTTGCTCCAGCTTTTCACAAGCAGAATTATAACACAAGAAAAACAATTCATATCCCTTAGGGAAAAAGAAGATCAATTCATCACTCGATATATAATACAGCCGAAACAAGCACACACACACAATACCGTGAACAGAAAAATACAAGAAAATGACTAAGCTCAGAGTCTCGGTGGGGGGACACACACTGCTTTAAAGCACTTAAGTCCCCGGAAAAACCAAACCAAAAAACATTTTTAAAAAATTCAAAAACTCGTGGACCCCCTGGGAATCTGGTATTGGTAACAGGGCCGAGGGTGGGAGAGAAAAGAGAACCAGCGTTCCCTTTCTGCCTGCCAGTGTGAACTGAGCCCTCGCGACACCGGCACGCACGTGACCGTCAGACAGAGGCCCGAGTCCCTCGCTGGCGGTCTCCTTAAAGGCAAGGTTTGAGTGTTGGCTGATGAACGGTTCTCCGTTACCAATCCCTGCCAACCAGCACTACCATGGCTGAAGTGATCGACCGTTTTCCTGAGTAAACTGTAACTGGCTACAGTGCCGGTAACGTGGACGAGAACCCAGCCACTACAGCCAACTGCGATCCTCCAGGCCCCCTCCGCCCCTCGGTTCCTCATGTGAGTCTGAAATCTGAGAACCCACTGTAGTCTGGTCTGCAAGTCTTATTTTAAAGACAGGTGCCAGAGACTCCACCACACTCACTAAACCAGAGGGCACAGGCTGGCTAGGACCCCAGAGCTGACCGGGAGGCCCTGCTTCCTGCTCTCGCTCTTGGATGGCCATTGCCGGGTGGATCAGTAACGCAAGTCGGAAGGAAGTACAGAGGAGAAGGGGAAGGGAGGGAAGAGGTTTTTGGACAGTTAACATTTCAAAAACAAATAGTGTTTTATGCAAAAGAGAATCAAGTTTCACTGGTGTATATTACAAATTGTCAAACGTTTTCAAGAGCATGACAAAATAAAAACACACGAATTTACGTTTGATGTTCATCTTGCCCACTATTTTTTCCTATCTTAAAACAGTGCAAACAGGAAACTTATGCTTTTAAAACACTACTACCCCTTCCCCACCCCCTGAAGTCCCTTTCCTCCTATTAACCTGGGGGGAGGGGATCTGCAGTTTTGCAAATGTTTCTGTGCTAAAGGCTTGCAAGCAGCAGAGAAGCAGCTGAACTTGGTGAAAGGGGAGGGTTCCGTGTCCCCTTTCCCTCCTTACATGTCTTGTGCCTTCCAGACTGTCCCTTGCTTGGCCTCATTCTCCTGCCAGACGGAAGGGGGTAACAAGCCCTTCTTGCAGATCCTTGGCCTGGCTTCTACCACAAGTTTCCACCTCCTTCCTGTCTGGAAGCTACGTGACCAGCCATGGGGTGATGGTGATTCGCTGACTTATCTGCTATGTCTCTAGGAAAATATGACCTAAACTAAGAGCAGGTCAGCCCCTGGGTAATCACACTTCCAAGGAAAAGCTGCTATCAGTTATTTCTATGGAACAGCTAGGTCTCCACCAGCTCCACCTAGACTAGGAGTTGAGCTCAGTCCCCTTCTTTTTCAAGGACGAGTAAAGTTGGCTCAATTCTGACTGTGACCACTGCAGGATGGTGACAGTAGGTTCTGTGAAGACCAAGAGCCTTAGAAATGCGGAGCCACTATGGCCGATCTGGGCGATGGGAGCTGACTATGTAATACAGGGGGGTTCTGGAAAAGACCTACGGACAGCTCTTGGGGCTGCAAGAGGCATATTCAGATAAAGATTTTCACTAGAGGACTCCTTAAAGGAGCCCAGCTTCTAAGAGTAAGATGCTTAGTGTAGAAAGTCCACGTCATGAACTACAGTAAAGCTGCTGAAATCACTCCTGTACTGTGTGACTCAGCATCAGTAAGTTTTTTGAAATTATCAACCAGCACCCTCTAATGAACTCACAAGATGCCAAACTCGCTTCTGACTCTGTTGCTCAGTCCAATGGGAACTAGAGTCAGGAATCCACAAGCATTGACGCTTCGAGGAACCTGCCTCTTTGATGAAGTCTCAAAGTTCAAGGGGGGGATGGGAAGGTCAGTACCATCAAATCTAGGTGCTTCCGAGAACCCTAATTCTCAGAGCTGCCACCAAAAACCAAAGGTCCTTTTAGTGAAGAGCAGAACTCTGTTCCATCCTCCGTGGGAGAGGGAGCAGAGGACGCGTCCACCACCCTGAGGCGCAGCAGGAGCCCAGCGAAGGCCCGGGCCTTGCTCCCTTGCTCGGAGTTGTCAGCCAGAACCAGCTGGGCTGAAACACAGAAAAGGTGCCTCAGGCTCAAGCTTCTTCCTCTTTTTAACAGGCTGGGGAAACTGCCTTCTCTACCTTTCCACCATCCTTATCTTCTTCTGGAGAAAAGAAGACTCTCAAACTCACTGCCCTCCTCTCTGCCCTGCTGTGGACATAGCTATTGAGGGTGTGGCCTTGTCTCAAGTAGTGTCTTGCCATTTTGTAAGGATGAACATGACACAAAATTTCTCTTGGTTTTAGACAGTAAAAGCTCTCCCTCAAAACAAAACAAAACAAAAGAAAAAAAAAAAAAAGGAAGAAAAAATCCTCCCTGCCCTAGAACTGTGAAAGCCCCACAGCCCATTTCCC
Source organism: Saccopteryx bilineata (assembly GCF_036850765.1). Classification (NCBI taxonomy): domain Eukaryota; kingdom Metazoa; phylum Chordata; class Mammalia; order Chiroptera; family Emballonuridae; genus Saccopteryx; species Saccopteryx bilineata. Next base: position 91,188,431 of record NC_089490.1, on the reverse strand, counting down.
CTCCTCTAACTAAAATATTTATATACATACAACAAAAATCGTCTTAACAGCAAAAAACCAAACTTTGGCTTGGAGAGGGGAACCCTTAAAAAGCGGCCAATGGACTAGGCAGTTTGGTGCCCCTATTCTCCACGTTCCTCCCCAGAAACAACAAGAATTGCATCGAGGAGAGAACTGCAGCCAGGAGAGAAGGTTCTGATGGGGGAAGAGATCTGCATTATACTCGACAGGCCGTCCCTCCCAGATATATTACTTTGCTTACAAAGAATGCTTGATGCTGTCATATGTCAGTCATTTTAATCCAGGGACATGAATCAGTTATCAGTCAAGAACATGTGTGGAGGCAGGAGTGAAAAAACAACCAAAACCGAAGCCCTAACAAACCAGAAGCTCCATGTCTCTGATTACTCCCTTTATCAGTGATCTCCAGGTAAAGGTCACCCTAGTACCGATGTGAATAGACCAGGGAGCCACACAGACCATGCTTTTCTGTTTTCTAATGCCTTCATTTGGAAAAGCTGCAGGACCCTTGGCTCTATCATTAATAGCTAATAGCTTGAAGAGAAACACTTTCTCTTCTACCTTGGTAATCTATATAAAGTTGAAGCTAGACAGCAACAGCAGTGACTCACTGCCATAGCCACCACATGACTCTTCTGGCTATCTCAGCCCCTTCTCCCAGTACGGGAGGAGAGCAACCTTGGGGGCTTCGCCTGTCATGACCTGTAGTGTTCGTGTGCACCAAGTGGAACAGGTGCTCAGCTGGGTGTCTTTGGAGGGTTATGAGAAGTTGGGGGGAATAGCCACAAGGGCCCAAGACTAAAAAGAGAAGGGACTCAAAAGGCTCTGGACGATGAAAGTTCCTATGGCTTTGGAGCTCATACAAAGTGCCTCTGCCTGCCCGTGCATGCCCTAATCACCAGACTTCCAGGGACAGCTGACCCAGGACTCTGTGCTTTAGCTTTTGCCAAGAGTCTGTATTTCCCGTCTTATACTTTGTACTGACTTTCTGATAGAACAGAAAGGTCAGGAACATCAGAGTATCTTACCAGACACTGTCTAATACCCTTTTTCTTTTCTTTATCCTCCTTATGGGCTCTCGACAATTTGTACTTTATCCTCAAGTCGTGCCCAGATACCTGAAGGAAATCAGGCCACTGGCTATTGACGTATTCTGCTGTCCCTGGGTCCTAAATTCCTGCATCTTGAGGACATGGGAGCAGGGTGTTAATAAAAGAATAGAGGAGCTAAGTTGTGGTTCAATTAAAAGGGAAGAAGCCCAGCAGGGGTGCTAGGATGGCAAGAAAAAAAGGAATCTTCTTTATACTCCAGAGTTCATTCTGAGATTGGTTTCCTAATGAGGTGTTTATTACCCACAGTCTGAGAGCATGTTTGGAAATATTAATACAATAATTCCAAAACCTATGCCAACTGTCTCAGGCTGTGTGCGTAAGATGATTGTAAAAAGAATGGAGAAGACAGTAGGGAAGAGGAGAGGAAAGTGTCTCTTTAATTTTCCTGCTTTGCAAGCACAAATTCCTATCATCTCTCAGCATGTGGATTCCAGCCACAGCCAATCAGAATTGCCTGCTAAAGCCCAGAAACTCAGAAGACCAGAAGAATATCCCACTGCAGAAAGACCTCTCCCACTTCTGCCGTCCCTGGCCGCTCAGCACCACATACACTTTGGTAATTGTCTGCTGATTCTGATTTCTGACCAGATGCCTTTCTGAGCTCCTCACATTTCTCCTCCCTCATCACCTGCCTCTTCCGTGTCTGACAGAATAAGCTAAGCATGGACATACAGACATGGAAATGCATTTTTTTTTACCACAGTTAAAAAAAAAAAAAGGAAAAAAAGAAAAATGCACAATCTTTGGAACAAAAGAATTAAAGGCAGAAATTTAAAGGAAAAAATACATATTCAAAGAATATAGTGAGGTATAAAAAAGTATTCTCTTTTTTTGTGTTTTTTTTGTTTGTTTGTCTGTTTTTCCTCTTCATCTTGCTATAGAGTTCCTCACAACTAGTAAATATTGCAATAGCCAGGCCTCATGAACTGGGGGCTGTCCCATCTGCAGGGTTCTCACGTCACTTCAGTAGGGGGCAAATCGGCTGTAGCCACCTCGGTATAAACTCGCCTGCAGCAATTAAAGACATAAAGATAATTAAAAGGTTGATGAGAGAAGCATTAAAAGTGAAGAAAAATGTCCTGAGAAGGGATCTGGAAAACAGCTTCCTTGGAAGCTTCAAAGCAACTGATTCGATGCAGCCTGCAAAGTCAGGAAACCCATTTCCGCTCTAAGATGCTCAAGCCAGAGCCTAAAACATTGATGGCTGAACTAGCTGATCATCTCAAGGAAAGGGTATGCTAGTGATTCATTTTATTATTTAAATGAATTAGCACAGAAGAAAAGTCAATACAGTTCAAAACTAGGTCTGTCAATGGTTTGATTTTTAAAAGCATGGGCCTTTGTTTACCTTGATTACATCATTACAGTTGTAACCTTCTTACATATTACCTGTCAGTGGAGAACATGTTACTTCTGACTGCTATCTCTGTCATAGCCCATGTTTGAGACAGTGTTGGATTTAAACCTGAGTCAGTCTTTCGAACTAATAAAGCCTGTTTCTTCCTTAATCTATAAAATACACCAATAAGTTGTTTATTACATATTCAAATTGATATGTATATGTAACTGGGGTGTGAACTGGGTTTTACTCCTTTGTTTTGGGTTTTACTCCTTTGTTTTATCTTTCTCTAATGGCTTCTCTTTTTCAAATAAAATATCCCTAGGAACATAGCTCTCTTTGGATTATTCTTTTAGTATAGGACTTTAATCATGCTGGCACTAAAACAAACCTTAGGAACGTCATCACTCTCTTTATATTGTATGTCTCTACCTCAATTCTAAACATCTAGCCCCCACCCCACACCCAGAACCCTATTACCTCTCCCATAAATCTTCATCAGTGAGTATTTAGTGTGAGACAATGACGGGCTCTCTCATAGCTCTTTAAGTCTTAAATCTGACCCATCATTCTGCCTCCCCCTCGCACACCTTTGGCCACCCTTCCTAGGCAGCTGCCAGGTTGCAGTTTTTGGGTTGCAGGGAATGCCTGGAATTTCAAGATGTCACTGGGGAAAGGCCTGTGTCTGCTGCAGCCAGCGAGTCCCACTCAGTGGACCTGGAGGTAACCAGGCCAACACAAAAATACTTCAGTGAGGATGTGAGTTCAGTTAGGGGGGGATCATTCTAGAAGAGCTCTATACTTCTATGAAAATACCATATTTTGCCACAGATGTTACTAATAAAACATCTTTGTAAGGCATTCACTTGGTGATTTATAGTACTATCAAAAGGCATAAGATTTGCAGAAACATCCTTTGGCACCTGCATTTGAAACTTATTCACATTAAGTTTCTGGAAAACGTTTACTGTGGAAACTGTGTAGCCTTATGTCCTGAAGTCTTTGCTAACACCTACCATTAAAACTATGCCCAGGATTACATCCCACATGCAACAATGCTGTTACTCAGGGCTGACTGTCACTGTTCATTCCTCTCTGCTGTCCTTAGCTAGGTCACATGGCTCCTACTGTTAACACCCAGGGACAGAAGGTGATAGGAAATTCCCAGATGGTGCTATGTGGTTTTAGTACTTTGGCAAAGGAAGGAGGGCTAAATTTACTCTCTCCTTGGGTCTTTTATAGTCTGTAGGTAAAAGTTAAAAGGAGTAAAATGTTTTTTAAAAAATTAAACATATACTTACCACAGCGCCAACTCCATAGCTAGCGGCAGGGGCAAGTGCATGGTAGGGGTCGGCTGTGTACACCCTGCCATAGCTAGGAAGAAGAAATACAGTCAGGCAGAGAAAGAGAAGACAGTGATCTCCCCAAATGAAAGGGTTTACTATGCTAAAGATTGTGAGTGACTTGGTCTTGGAACGTTATTAGGAAACCAGCAGAATGGGAAAAAAAACCCTTTTCATTTCTACTCCTAAATGCAGTACTCTGAAAAATTCTGCAGTACTTCTCTAAAGAAAAGAGAAAGAGTGGGAGATGAGACTGGGATCACAGGAGTCTGTGCCAGAGGTTTTTGGCATGCCAGAGGCTGTGAGGGGATGGCCAAGTGTGTGGGCAGCCCCAGGTACCAGTGCCATCTAGGGATGCCATACGTACCCGTCACTGTAAGCGGCTGCAGCGGCCGCAGCAGCCGTGGCTGCGGTTGCAGTAGCAGGCTGTGCGTATCTGTAGGCTGCATATCCGCCCTACAGGAGAGAAGAGAACTGACTTTACAGCGACCTCTCCCCTGGGAGACTCAGATGAACACACACCCTCCCACACGCAGACAGACAGACAGAGGGAGACACGAACACAGACACACACATGGGAAGAGGATGTTTCAAACTGCATCAGTCTACATGTTATTCCTCTTGTGCAAGAGTGAGCGCCACCCAGTGCAGGGATTTGCTTTCTAATTTGTGATGGTAACAAAAATAAGGCATCTTGGTAGTAACTGTACTCAAATTTAAGAAATGAAAAGAGTTTCTATCTGTCTTACTTTATTGATGGAACTTTCAACAGGGAAAATATTTATAGGAAGTTGGGGGAACTTTATCTGACTGACAGGAAGTATAAATTATAGAATAAAAACATACTAAATTTATCTGTGTTAACTTCAGGTTCCCTGATGTGCACTCAGACTGATGTATTGCTGAGAGACTGCAGTCACACATAGAGCCACACATAAAGCCATGCTCCATGGACACAGCACAGTCACCAATATGCCTAACATAGTCAGGCAGTATTTAGAAGGAAAAACCAGGGTAGATCAGGGGCTGGCAAACATCAGCCTGTGAGCCAGTGTGACTTGTCACCTGTTTCTGAAAGCAATTGTGACAGAGACCATATGGCCGACAAAAGAAAAAAACACTTATCACTTGGCCCTTTACAGAAAAAGTTTGCTAACTCCAATCTGTATTTCAGACTAAGGCAAATCAGACTAGAAATGGCTGTGACCCCTTTGGCTGGATTCAAATAGATTAAGAACCCACCTTCCTCCCAAGCATTTAACTGCATTTATTCTCCTCCTTCCATGAAAAGATTCTGGACTCACATCCTGATTGTAGAGCATGCTGGAGAGCTTTTCCAAAGGTTCAAATGTCCTCTCAGTCCTAAGGACTTTCAATGATCATGTCCTGCTAGTTCTCTTCAGTTTCAATGAACCAAATACTGTGAAGGTGTGCACTGTTGGGGTGAACCGGAAGTAATACAAAGGTACTCACATATGCCACACAAGATAGGCTATTCCAAAATGGCAAGCCCTACATTTTGTTTCTTCGTGACTGTTCTTGAATTCATCTATTTTATCTAAACGTAACTCGGGCGTAAATTTTTATTACTGCCTTTCTTTATCAAATATAACTATGCTCAAGTGGCCCATTCTGACACCATTTAGGAGTGAATTACAGCACATTTTGTTCTATAAGTTGGCGTGTCCATTTCTCACGGGCGTCAGAGCTTTCTGCCCTGTGCTATCTACTTCTTAGTCCTCCCAATGTTCAAGTTTTGCTAACTATGCAAGGAATTTCAGATTTACATTTAGGATTGATAACAAGTATTTTCCTTTTCTTTTTCTTAATGAGAGTTTATCTGAGCCAAACTAAGAACATAAGCTGGGGACAAGATCTCAGATGCTCTGCTGATAACCAGTACTTCCTAAGGGGACTCTTGCTCTTTTCAGCCATTTGAGATGGCAGCTTATAGCTTGTTGCTTTTGTTTCTGTTCAAATCTTATTTTGGAAATACCTATAATTTCTTACAGGCTTCTAAAGGTTTTTGCTTCCTTCTTATATAATTTATGCTTTCTCTAACTAAAGAAAGTGCACTGTGGAGAAAAATTTGCTCTTTAAATTTATCTGCTTGAACTCATTAGAAGTAGCTTCAAATATGCATTTAAGAAAATCCCTGCCTGGCTCTCAGTGGTTATGTAGCATTCATCCTTCGTTCTTCAAGAGAATGACTTAGGAAAGTAAATATTTACTTCTCAATTACAAATTCTTCTACAGATATTCATGTACATGAGAAACTAATTAATATTATCAAACACTGGTAATGAAATGGTAATGAACAGGGATATGGCAGGAAGCACCCTCAGGAGCTAGCTATTTTCAATCATGTTTCCTTTAATACTAGTCAGTTCTGTGGGAACTGGCCGGCCAGATGAACTGGGCAAAGCTGTACATCCTGGCCATATATATGTCTATATGTACATCCCGTACATATACATTACATTATTTACAGACAAACTTAAGCTTCTCTTGATTGCTTTTTCAAACTTCTGAAGAGGAAATAAAGTAGAAGCATTTGTTAAACAGAGCAACGAGCTAATAATTATAGTTGAAATTTTAAGCTTTAAATGAACCATAAAGGCTCAACTCAATTTTTCATTACAATTAGAGATGTTTCCATCAGTTTAAAATTAAACTTTGCTACTGTGAGGTCTACAGCAGTGTTATCACCTTTATAAACCAAGACGACAAACAAGCATTATGTGGTCTATCTCTAGTATTTCTTCAAACACCAAAATAATCTTTAAAAATTCCAAAAGTCCATGTAATAAAAGCAGTTAATGCCCAACTTATGTTTACTTGAGTAAAACATTTAAAAACTGAAGTTCTGCACCAGAAGGCTCACTGAGACAGAGATACTGGGGAGCATACTGTATCAATATAGCTTTGAGCAGCCCTGCATTATTTCTGGGAAAAAGAGCTTTGAATGAAGTTCCCAATAGAACCATTTCCCTCACTTTCCTCAGCCTGCAAGAAGCTACCAGCATTCAATGTTTTGGGGTTATGTTATTGTTAATTGACCCAAAACAGATCGGACTGGGAAAGAAGCTGTGTTCTGAGCCAGAAGGTAGCAGACAAAATCCATCTATAGTAGTGTAGTTCTATAATGAGTGAACTCTGACTTTGGAGTTTGAATTTAATGGGGCTTTCTGCTACTCAAATTCAGGAAAACAGGGCAGGGGTGCAAATATTTTACTGACAAGACTTAACAAGAATATCAGCGTTAAGAAAAAGTATATTAACTTTTTAAAAGCAGATAATATTTCAACATGACTACTCTCCTAATTACTTTATGGTAATTGTGTTACCGAGACGTCTTCTGGGGTCTGTGTTTAGGATGGGCAGGTAATATCCTAATAAATGAATTTGGTAATTCATTAGTGACCATCCCAAAATTAGAAAAATTAAATGTATATTATAAATTTGCTTTACTTAGAGGTAGTCTTATTTTAAAGTGTTTCTGCACCTCCTTTAAACTGTTTATTCAACAAAATACATCACATAATATAAAATGTAAGATAAAGAAAATTCAGATATATTTATTTCTATTCCAAATTAAGACTGAATAAAAGATTCGAGGCTGAGAAATTTTTCTTAATTTCATTTCTACTAAAAAATCGGAAGTCTTTTCTAGAACATGAGAACAAAGTGCAGTTTGAAACACCAAGGTTTTCATTACTGTCTCTTAAGTTTTTCAAAAAGAACAAGGGTGGGGAAGGGGTAGGAGAGACAGGGTTCAGGCGTGGGGAGGGGATATGGCGCCACATTTATTAATCACATTAAAAACTAAGCATGCCAACATCTGGAGCTAAAACAACCAGCAAAATCACCACGTTCAGACTCGTATTGGCTAACTCTATCTATCCCAGCATTCTCTTGGGACAGCGGTTTGCCCTAGGCTCTACCACAAGCTCGGTGAAGTACACAGCCTCAATTACTAGAGCGTGCAGCCACAACGACCTGGTATTACGGAAACAGTCAGTCACCACTTGAGTTAACATTCCATACCCTAACAACTGGCCCCTCCCCAGCCCAAGGAAAGAGGAAATCTTGCCCACCCGAGCCCTGGCCCACACCACAATGTTAATAATTATAACAAGCAGTAACCCATCTGTTATATCAGAGAAGGGAACAGAGACTCCACTGAGAGATTTAGAGTGAGATGTTAACATTTCTTCAGCTGACTGTACAAACAAACAAACAAAAAAAAAGAGGAGAAATAATTCATTTGGAGATATGAAGTCATGAAATAGCTGATGTGTATTGCTTTTAACCATGCACTGATGCAAAACTGAAGCAACCATTAATAATAAAAATTAAAAAGGACATATGTATTTACACACAATCAGACCTGTTTGATCTGAAGCAGTTTGCAGGTTCTATCTGTGTGTGATTTGAGATAAAACAAAAAATGGGGATTAGCATGGCCACAGCACACCCTGATGTAGGAGGGCACACGGACAGCTTTCTGGAACCCTGACTGCTAGATCAATTTGGCATGGCTAAGCCTGATCCAAATATACACATGCCCCTTTAAAAATAATGACTTTCATATTCCTTTGCAATTTATTCTGAATGACTCCTAGTGTTCCCAACTGGGGCGGCCCAAGGCTACATCACTGCCCTCTTCAACTGCTCTGACAACATGGCCCAGTGCTGGCCTCAGCACTCACGTATGTGGCTTGCCTCTGTCAACACCCAGATGTCTGATCCAGTGTCCTTTTACAATATTTCCTGTGTCAGCACAATATATTTTCACTTGGCCATAACATAACTCTGCCTTCAAACTCCAGGCTTTTCAAAGAAAAATGCTGTTACCTTTAAGATTTGTTTGTTATTGTTCAAGTCTCAGTTTTCCATAGCTCAATGTCACCGCTTAGGGATTTTCTACTGCACTCAACCTAATTTATCATCTAATTAGCTTTATAATGTTGCCACAATGACCACAGGATTTTCTGCACAGTTCTGCAGCTATGTTTTACACCAGAACAAAACAAAGGGGTTCTACATATCGCCCCTCCTGTATCTGACCTTTATCTGCCAATCTAGTAGCTTAATCCACACTGGCAGACTTTCCCCTTGTCTTGATTTCAACCTACCCTTTGCTTTTATTATATTTTTGTTTTAGGTTTACATTAAAACAGGACTTTGGTGAGCATGTGATGTCAAGACACCTTCGTTCTACCTGGAAGACAATGACATTATATGACACTGAGAAGAGTGTGTATTTCAAGACCAGCAGACAAAATGGGAGTTTGTTCCCTATATGTGGTGCACAGATTTCTAAATCAAGAGTGGGGGCAGGGGTGGGGAAATGGCAGGTGCAGTGCTGAAAATCATTGCAGCAGAGAGAGCTATTCTCGCTGGCTGGGGTTGAATGCTGGGCCTCTGTGACTCCTGTTATTTGTCACTACACAATTCTAAGCCCTTCCTTCCCTCTCCTCCTCCCACTTTGGCTAGACTGCTCTAGACTGCTCTCGTGTGAGGGGCTCTGTAGCAGACAGAGTTCTTATGTGGCAACAGGGCACTTCTAATTGAAAGTGAATAACACAGAGTGTGAGTACAAAAGGTTATAATTAAATACTATTCTGCTTTTGATTGAAAGACCTATTATCTACTTTGAAGAATAGTAGTTATAAAAACTAAATTTAAACTACTTAAAATCCCTTACTATTTGAAATTGAGGTTAAGAGAAGAAACTGTTACGATCAACTTAATATATCTCTCGTGTATTACCGTATTTCCCTATGTATAAGATACACCTTAATTTTGGGGCCCGAAATTTAAAAGAAGAAAAAAGTATTACATAAGTTATTGAACTCAAGTTTTATGCATCATAAAATTCATACAACTCCTCATCTGCGTAAAAAAGTGGGAAATGCAAGTAAAAAAATCTATAACCACTGCATAAGATGCACCCAATTTTTAGACCCCAAATTTAAAAGAAAAAAGTGTGTCTTATACATGGGGAAACATGGTACTTTTAGATAGAGGAGGGATCATCTTTAATGAATTAAACCCTTTCAAACACTCTACTGTTACACATGTCCCCAAAGTTGTTCATGTCCAAAGTCTTACTGGGTAGACTTGATACATGAACAAACTGACTGACTGTGAAAAGCTCTCCTAGTACCCAGCTACTCATAGCAAACCTTCTAACAGTGTGTTATTACTCAAATGAACTCATCTTGTTTTAAGGTAAAAGGAAAAGTGGAAGGAGATACATGTTTCAATTGTAGTATGTCTAGATTTTTAAGGCAACTTCAACCTTATGCAGCAGCACAGTCCAATTACTACTATGACTCCACTATAGGGCCCAATTTGGAATTCAGGAGTTCTCTTTGGACAGATTGTACTTGCTTTTCTCATTTCTTTCATAGTAGTAAGAAAATGTTCCCATCTACTACGCTCTCCAAATATGAAAGACTGGTTTAAACACCATTGTTCAATGTGATTAATGGACTAAAGGAGGGGGCAGTGATGGGACAGTGCAGTAACACGCCTGGTGTGGATATGTGGCAATGGGGCAGGAGCACTTTATTCTAAGGTGGTACCATCATGTATGAACTTGACTGTGTGCACTGCTGAGGTAGCAGGGCTTAGATCACACGCTCACAAGTCTTGATTGTCCAAAAAAGCCTCTGTTCCCATCTCTAACGTGGAGCTGGAATGGTTAGTATAATTCAATTTTTTTCACTGCAATCCACAATCTGATTGATTGGCAGGTCACACTGGCACTCCTACCTGAGGTATTTTAGCGCTAATGATTGGTTCCTGTAAGACTATTCTATAACAGAACACAGGAAGAGCAGTTCAAAAAACACAGCTGTGGAAGGAAAACAATCATACAAAAAGCCCACTGAAGGGCCACCAGCCTTTTCTTTCCTTTAGATGCAAGCATGCTTTTCATATGATGAGAATTTGAAGCATTTTGTTACCCACTTAAGTGAATTAGGGTGAACCATGCCTTTTCTATTGGCCAAAAGGGTGTGTGGTGGGGTAGACATACAATCTATCTGCTACACTCCCAAGTCTTATTCTGGGGTGGGGGTGGGGTCACTTTACAAATTATGGGCACAATTGCTAGATCAGTTCTCCAGATAAGAGCCATAAAAGAAAGAGAAAGGCAGAAAATGGCTAGCAGGGATCATGGCCTAAGACCAGGACAGGAAAAAAGAGATTTCAAAAACCTCTACAATTAACAGTCTAAATTAATGTAACAGAGCAAAACCAGCAATTTAAACTCTTGGCCCTCATGTCATTTCTCAAGTTCAGTGCACATTCTATACTAGATAAACCCTTCACTTCTACTTCTACCCTGCCTTCTGAGGAAACAAGAGCTAAACACACCTGGATAGAGGTCCACAGAAGGAAAAATGTACAGAGAGAAGCAGAACAGACTTAAGGGGAAACAACAGTGCATTCCTGTGTGTGTTTTTAAGACACGTCCTTTGTATTCTCATTTAAGGAACAGGGAATATAAAGTTTTAAAAGCTATAGTTCTATCAGGCCTCATTCAACAGTTACCTCATAATGTAGTCTTATTTTTCAACAGTGGATTTAAATATTATTGCAGTCCTAGTGACCAACTTTTCCCTCCAAGTAACTGCTTTAAAATGGGAACTAAAAAATTATAATAATATTACTGTTAATTCTTTTTATCAACAAGGGGCCATCAGTCAAAAAAAATAGTTTGATGAGGTCACTGAATTACTTCTGTGTAGTTTGAAATGGTAATCCAATAAACAGATTTAAAAATTCAAGAGTATTTTCTCAACTAGTACAGAAAAATCACTTCTCTCTTAATAAAATCATACATTACGAAGTAAGGAAATTAGATAATTGTCAATAAATATCTGGTTGGTTGACTTAAAAAGGTGGAAGTTGGCAAATCTTAATAAGGTAGAGTAGGCCATACTCAAAAAATCTCCAAAATGGGAGACATTAGAAAGAGAAAAAAAAAACTTGATTTAAGAAAGAATTCATATGGAAAAGCATGCTCTAACAGACCAGATTTCAAGAAAACAAGTTTAATAACATAAAGATGAATTTCATGAGAACATGGATCCTAATGTATATGGGAGAATGAATGTGCTAAAATCATATGTATATATAGAAAAGTGTAATTCAGTCTAAAATTAGGATATATTCCCCTAATTTTCAAGTATCACTATGAGCACAGGAAAGAATATATCTTTCCAGACCTCTTGAAAATCATATGAGGAAAGATGTGAATTTTAATTAAATGCTAAGATAGGAAATGAAATATGGATTAATTGGGTTTTATGCTTGGCTATACAAATAACTATTAATTCAGGATGAGTCACAATCTCTCTAAGAAACATAACTATGAAGTGAGAGGGTTGGAACCAAATCACGGCTAAGGTTCCTTAAAGCGCCAGTGTCAAGTTAAAGGACACTGTGAAGGGCTACTCTACACAGGACAGGGTGCGCAGCTGCCTCAGTAACGCAGAGGATCACTTTATCCTCGCTCTACTTCCTGCTACACACTGCCTGTAGTGTGTTCTGAAAGTGCACAAGCGTTTTTAGACTGCCAGGGAATCTTTGGCAGATTTGAAAAATAATAGTTCACTAAAAGGGTACCTTTACTGATTTGGGAGGTAAGGGTAGAAAAAGCATTTCCAGACAACTATAACCTAGGCCCAAGGAATAATTTCATGGTAACAAGTTTATCTTATGAAATTGTTTTGTTTTTTAAATAATTTGGTGGTTAGACCAAGTTTGCATTTAGAAAAAAGATCTTTTGGAGAGGTCCCAATAAAAGACTTCAAAACTCACAAACTTTTACTCTTTGTCAGTTAGATTACTTTGTCTATATTTTAAATAATATGTGACAAACTCATCACAGAACTTTAGTTATAGCTAGACAGGTTAAATAATGAATTACATGTTAACATGGCTAGGTCACTAATTCTGCCACTCATTTCCCTCTAGATGGTTCTTAAGAAAAGAGATGCAGTGCTGTGAACCTTTTAAGAAAGAAAGGCCTCAGGCAACTGAATATCTGATTTCCTCCCAGTACTACTCACCCTTCACTGGGATCAGTTCCTTCCTTCTCTTCCAAATAACAGTATTCCCTCAAAGTATATAAAATGAGAAAACACACAACTCAGGAAGCTCACTGCCATCTACACAAATCAAAGCTCTAATGACCTAAAGGGGGATGTGAAATGAGAGAAAAGCAGAGAAGGGGAGAAGTTGGTTTCGGTCGCTGTCCTGTCATTTGTGTATGCACATGATACGATAATAGTGAGACTTTTAACCTGCTGATCATCTCATAAATATATCAGTGATCCATAGAGCATCTGTGGGTAAAGGAAGGGAAAAGAATATGTCCAGTAGACTGACTCTAGCAATGATAAGGAAACCCAAAGGCTTAGTTTTTGCACCCAGGGGCAAGCGCAGTGGCAGAGAAGCATGCTTGCATTCTTAAATATATAAATACATATATATATCCACAAGGAAAAAGGAAATAAAAACCAAGTAAATTATATTTAAAAACAAAACAAAACAAAAAAACAACAAACCAAATTAAAAAAAAAAAAAAAGAAAAAAAAAGGCTGGCTTGTCAGGGGGTGGGGTCAAGAAGGCCCCAGTGTGTGTACTTACATAGAGGTCAGCACCGTAAAATCCGTCCTGGTAAACCACACTGCAGAAAATCCACACAAAAACAAAAACAAAAAAACAAAAGAACAGAAACACATTCCGGTTATTGAGGACGGCAGCATGCACATGCGCTCTACACGGGCAGGTGATGTATGAATACACGACCTGGGCTCGGGCCATGGCCAGTCAGTGAGGAAACAGGAAGGTGCACGCACGTGACTCAGCTCCAGGACATGCAAAAAGGGAAGGGAATGCAAACCTGGAACGAAGGACCTGCGTGTCTGGTAACTAAAGTAAGAAGAAAACAAAGAGCACTCCCAGAGGGCCTAATGTAGCTACAGAAAATCCCCTGGATTGGAAACATTCACTTTTCATACCTGGATTAACATACACTTAAACATACACTTGCCCTAAGAGGAAGATTTTTTGCTATAGAGCATTAAAAGTTGTTGTGTATGTGTGAGTGGGGGCACAGGGGCTGGTGGGAAGAAAGGGGTTTAACATGAAAAGAATTAACCCAAAGAATTCCATTAAGGCAGGACCTAGGCAAAAGTATATTTCAAAATTACATTTAGTATTTTTGTTTTTGTAGTAATATATCAATTTTTTCTGATATCCATACATCACCTGCTTTTTACCCTGCACATTAGACATGCGATAAGATTTGGCTGATCACACAAGCATGCAAAGTATTATTATTCAGCATTTTAAGAACCAATGCAACACCTCAGAAAAACAAGTCAATCAATTCTGGCCAAAGTAAACAGAGAAATGTAATTAAAAAAAAGAAGAAAAAAAAAAAGAAAAAAACACAACCAAAAATACCCACAATGCATTGCTTTCACAAGCAGAGATAATGAGCTAATAAAGGTTAAGGTGATTGGTCCAAGGTCCAAGAATTGAAAGTTGCAGTGGGGATCCCAGATAGTAACAATATAATCCAGAGTGGGAAGGAGTAACAGGGAGATTTTAAGGGTTCCTTTTTGACCATAAGAATATCATGGAATTCTGAAAAATACAATTGTTAACTGAAATTCTGGACATGACCTGTTTTATTTAAAAATAAAACTGAAAAGGCAGCTGAGCTGATAGGGAGTAAAAGGGTTTATTTCCCTGTTGAGAAAATTAATTTGTATCCAATAAAGTACATGACACTTTGTTTTAATCCTATGCAACACTAAACTAATAAAATTAAACACAGATTTTAAAATTTTTGAAGTATTTTGTGCATTTTTGTGCATATACTTTCCCCAAAATATTACTTCGGGATCAAGAAATATAGAACAGTGGTAGAGATAAGAGACTTTCTTCTTCATGTTTGTTAAATCAAGATTTGGCTATTTTAAATGAGAAGTTCTGTTTATTGTTTATTCAACTAAACAAACTGGAAAATTTCACCACTACTCTCTCTGTTACAATAAACAAGCTAGCAAGTAAAATCAATCAAATCATATTTTTAACTTGAATATGAAATCACATCCTTCTTACAGGTAGTGGGAAAGTTTCTGAATTCTACTTCCACTGACATTGTGTTGTGTTTACAGGATAGCATGGTCACATCTACAATGCCCCAGATATGCTGTGCCTTTATATTACACTACAGGCAAATTTAACTCATCTGTGATGTACATTTGGCTATATTCTATCCATTTTCAGAGTCTCTAATTGCAGTTAAAGAATGATATTTAGAAAGTAATCTGCTTCTCAAATGCATTTTTATAAGAGACTTGCTCCTAATGAGAAGGCTGATCAAATGCAAAGTGCTGATGCCAAGTGGTGATTAGTACAGGGATATAGGCAAAGATTTTTTTAAAAATTCTTCTATAGAGAAGACTGGTGGCATTAAAAACATGAATACATTTTACATGAAGTTGCATCCCTTACTGAGAATATTCACCTAAATTCTAGAAGAATTCCAATATTCCCTGTATCAAATCCCACAAGGAGACTAGAGCACAATGATTAATGATGACATTATTTTACTAAGCTGAGTAGCAATTTTAAGCCATTCCTCATAAAATACTGGACTTATTCCTTGCCATCTTCCATGTAAACAAGTGGTTTAGTTAATAAAAAAGAAAACATGGGAAATCAGTGTTCAATGTAATAATGCACGGAAATTGATGTGAATAGACACAAAGATAAAATATCTTTGGGCAAATGTATTCCTTTCATAGACTTGTAAAGACTAGGTTTTCAAGTTTGGCCAATATATTGAAATGTCCTACATTGAACAGGAATGAATTCAATCACTTTAAAGTAACTGCAGAATATTACAAAATAAAGTCCCATGTTTCTGGTGAGCAGCATCTCTTTGCAAATGTGATGGTAAACTCTCTTGGACTGAAATGGAAGACGCTTCATGAACAATTTTCCTAGTGTGTAGAACTTCTAAAACGTTTGTTTTTATGTTTTACTTAAATAGTTTTTGATGAAACAGCATTGCACCTTTATTTACTTCTTTAGAAAGAGATGTCAGAGGTTGAAGGTCAAAGGTCAAGTTAAGAAGGAAAAAAGGATAGAACTAAAAGTAAGTAATGGCAGAAGATGGAGATGATGGAATGCATGGGATTTAAACATCTATACATTGTAAGCAAACGTTTATTTCTAAAGTAGTTCCCTTCCAGTGGCTTTGGAGCCTGCCCTCTTCAACATGTATACTTGTCTTATCTACTAAAATTATGCTTTAATTCCATGTAATGGAGGACCCCAATGGCCTGTCCTTTAACTAGCACACCTGAAAAGCCAATTTTGCATCAGAAGAGGACCTACAAAGGAAGCTCTTTCTCTTTATAGTTTAACTAAGCAGCAATGACTAGGCTCCTCTGTCACTATGTTTACTCCTCCATGAGAATATGAAAAAAACCTGTCACAGGCAGAGAAAAGAGGAAGAACACAAATGTCACATCTTTGAGAAAGGAAAATCCTTGATACAGCTAACTTATAAAAAGTCCACTACAAAAATATACCTTTTAGGCTGACACTGAGAAATAACTAAGAACAAAACCTGCCATCTTCACTCCCTCTCCCCATTCATTAACAAAGGATTTATTTGTTGCTATGGAATCATTCCACTGCATGAGACACCCTCCGTACAAAAATCAAAGGGTGAAGGATGCTCAGCTACATTAGTTGTTTTACCATCATTCAGAAGCCAACTGTAGTTTAATTCTTCCTACTTCTCCCTCTCTCCCTTGATTCAATTGGACTTGGTTCATCTTTGAATTAACCTCTTTTAATCCGTTTCCTACAAAGAAAGCAAATCCATTGTGGGTAGCTAGCTCTGCTGCTCACCACCCGGGCAGTGAAACCAAAGGGAGGGCACGTGTGATAGCCTCAGCCCCAACCCAGGGTGGTGATAGAGTGAACACAGCAGATGCAGTCTTGTACTACAATCTTGAGCTCCTTTTTTGGTTCTCTGCAGTAGTGTTAATCCATATTCGTGCGATGCTGAGTAAACTCCATGCCAACACGTTGGTAGTAAACACAAGACGGTTCTGGCTACTGTCTTAAGCCACTATCTTGAGGGCTTAAGGTGGCCAAAATGAAGATTTATATAATGAATTAATATTTGTTATATTCTGATGATGGTATTTTTTGGTTCTTGCCATCTAATCCATTAATTTGCAAATATTCTTAGAAATTATACTATGTGGCACGGCAATGTCCCAGACATTTTAAGAGGGCCATGGTATTTTCTTATCCAACTGCTTATTTTGAAAAGTAATACTTACCCTGGGTAGGCGGGAATGGCTGTTGGAGGTACCGCTCGGACTGCACCATAAACTGTCCGCCCCCGGCCCCTCAGATGGGCTCCTCTGAATGCGGCCGCTGTGGTGGCTGCAGTTGGGTAGGGAAAGCCAGGAACTAAAGGGAGACCCAAAATATGACAGAAATGTCAATTTGCATTCAACAGTAGGTGTAACAATCACAACTTGCTCTGAACTAATTACGGGGAAGATTAAAAAGATGTACTGGACCATAACTTTTCTGAAAAAAGAACGGAAAGAGACCCAATATGCAAAAGCCAAGGGTACCATGCCTATTCAGCACAAATCCTGAGTTTTCTCTGCTCCTTCTCAATTCTAGCACTACAATGCAAGCTGGTGAGAAGCAGGTCAAGAAGCTCTAAGATCTACTGCCACAGTCAGAGATGAGACTTAATTTCTCTGGGCAGCTTAAACATTGTTTCTAAACATTATTATGTGCATATAAAATTATTCATCATAGAAGTATTCTTTTGTGTTTTTACAAGATGTAAAACTCCAAGGCACACAACAGTCTTTAGACATTTCATCTCATTCGTCAACTTTTTTCCTTTATCTAAAATGTTTTAAGCCAGAAATGTAAAACAAGAGGGAAACTACCTCTCCACTGCGGCCCTATATCCTCTAAAGAGGCAGATCTTGTCTAAGGGTCTGTTTTAAGTGTGCTAGCCTCTGGAAGGCATGTGAAGACACTGATTCCACTGAACTCGGTTTAATTATACCTCTTGCTGAAGCAAAATGGCTCAGGTCAAAGTAACTTTAGGGATATTAACAGAGTAGAGAATAATCAGTAATACTGGAGGTACCTGAAGTGATTCTCTACCAGAAGGCCCAAAGCTGACTTGTGTGCATAATATATTCCACAAATACTTCTTTTGTTTTATCATCAAACTGCTAAATGTTCTTTACCGACCCTCATGTGCTCCTGCCTTTTCCAACTATTTACGTTTTGTGGCAATCTTCCTCTTTGCTCAGAAGGATTCAAGCACAAGCTAAGCAGGACAGAGCATCAGGGCATTATGGCATTATGACAGTATTTCCTCTCCCAGGAATGCCTCCTTTAGTCAAAACAGTCAAAACCCATGCCAGGTCAATATAGGCTACTTACTGATTAAAGGAATGTAAGTGTTAATACCCCCTCTTCCTGACAGGGGCACTGCTGCATCATTGCCTAGGGACACATCTGCTTGAAAGCTGGATGCTGATTGCATTTAAGAGAAATTTAAAAAAAAAGCAAAAAGATTACAAAGAAATAGTAAATTGCAAAACAACAGCTGTTGTTACAGTTAAAGAGCACACATGGAAAAGGCAACTTAAATACTACCTGCATATAACTCGGGGCCATATACAGCTCCAACTACTGGGCTTAATTTCCAACCTGAAAAGGAAGAGAGGGCAGTGAGCACTTAAGACAACATAATGAATCAGGAAAAGCAGTGATGCGCAAGCTGGGTTCGCACCTCTTTGGGTTTATTTTTGTCTATTCCCAACTTTTCTTTAAAATGCTAGTTGAGGTTTATATGAGAGGGTGATGCCATTTCCAGACCTGAATATCTTTAAGCAGGATGAGCACAGTGAAGGGATAATGAGAAATTGGGGGAGAAGTACAAGTGAGGAGAGAGAAAAGTTGGGAGGAAGAAAGGAAAATGGAAAGTGAATGACAGAAGGAAAAAGAAAAATAAATCTTGGCATTCTGTACAGTCTCAACTGCCTAATACCCTGCCCTTTGTTTAGAAAAAGGAAAAAGGCAGAATACAGTGCATGTCATTCTATACCACACTGTGATATATTTCCATATCTATCTTAACACTGTTTATGACTCTAGTTGTTTTATAAAGGTAAATTTGAATTCAGTCCTTTGACTGAATTCAAATCTGACCTGAATCTTTGAACTGCACGTTTGATTGAAACCTCCTTTCACTGGGATTTACCACTGGGATTTCACTGAGGTAACCAAGTCAACAAGGAGAAACACACAATAAAGTTCAAGCTACATTCCCAACCTCAATGCATATCTTCTGAGATTTTAATTTGTAATGAACACATATAAGTTAAACTTTTTAGCTAAAGGATACTAGACTGCTGTTGAACATTACATTAGTGTAAATATTTATAAATTTTAAGTATTTCCAAACATCAGGTTTGGTGTCAATTGTATTTCTTCATTCCCTTTTTATATTGATAGGACTATGGCAAGTATTAAAAACAGAAACAAACAAACAAAAAAACGTCCTACTGCCCACTGTTAAAGATTAGAATTACATATAAACACTTCAATCAATAAATATTTATTGAATGTTATACATACATAAGCAAACATGCCCTATTACGTTTCTGAAAAACCAGCTCTTTGGTTTACTTCTTATATACTATTTATTTGCTAAAGGCCTAACATGTGCCGCCGCTGCTCAATAAAATTAAAAAATGGAAAGAAGAAACAGTCTATTATCAGATTTAAATGGCTCTATTATTCCAGAGAAAACCCATTCATTCTGAATCAATCCAATCTCCATTCATTATTTTCTGTGCTCACAGATATGCCTCTTCAGGGTTCTACATAAAAATTGGGCCAAGTCTGGGTTCAAATCCTACTGCAATGTTTTGCAATTTCAGACGAATAAAGTGAAACTTAAATGTTGAGAATTCATCACAGGGCACCTAACACACTCATGTCAGAACCCTTAACACTGCAGATGTAGATTTCTAAAATGTGGATCCATTAGGCCCTGACCATTAGGCTGGGTTGGTGCAGTGGTCGGCAAACTCATTAGTCAGCAGAGCCAAATATCAACAGTACAATGATTGAAATATCTTTTGAGAGCCAAAATTTTAAAACTTAAACTATATAGGTAGGTACATTTCTTATCGAGATAGCGCCCGCACGTGGTATTTTGTGGAAGAGCCACACTCAAGAGGCCAAAGAGCTGCATGTGGCTCGCGAGCCGCGATTTGCCGACCACTGGTTAGAGCATCGCCCCGAAATGCCAAGGTTGCAAGTTCAATACCCAGCCAGCCAGGGCACATACAAGAAGCAACCAATGAATGTACAACTAAGTGGAACAACAAATCAACGTTTCTCTGTTTTCCTCTTACTCTTTCTCTCCCTTCCTCCTTCTCTCTAAAATTAATCAATAAAAAAATGTGGCTCTATTAGACTTCAATATTGATTTAGAATAGTATTCAAAAGTGACCCTTCCTCTTTCCTACCAATGGCACTATTATTTAAGAACTTCTTTTAAATGCATACAATGGATGCACGTTGTATTATCCTGAATGTTTAGTTTTGTACAATTTACAATTTACAAAGTATTTTCACAGATGTTTATGTCATTTTGACCTTCACAAAACCCAAGATAGGTATTAACCTCTGGAACAATAAGTATTCTCTTTTTTGGGGCGTTTCCTAAATAATAATAATAAGCTAAGAGAATTGGATTTTGATGACTTTTTTAAAAAAAATAAATGAGAGGCGGGGAGGAGACAGACTCCAGCATGTTCTCCAACTGGGATCTACCCAGCAAGCCCCTACCAGGCAATGATATGCCTGGCTGGGCTGCCGCTGTTGCTTGGCAACCGAGCTATATTTAGGGCCTGAAGCCAAGGCCATGGATCCATTCTCAGCACCTGGGCCAATTTTGCTTGAACCACTCAAGCCATACTGTGGGAGGAGATGAGAGAGAAAGAGAAAGAAGCGAAACGGGAGATGTGAAGAAGCAGATGAGTGCTTCTCCTGTGTGCCCTCATTGGAATAGAAGCCAGGACTTCCACACATCGGGCAGAGGCTGTACCATTACGCCAACCAGCCAGGGCCTTGATGACTTCTTATTTTTTGTTTTGGGTTTTTTTTTTCCAGTGAGAGGAGAGGAGGCAGAGACAGAATTCCATATTCACCCTGACTGGGATCCACTCAGCAAGCCCACTAAGGGGTGATGCTCTGCCCATCTGGAGTGTTGCTCTGTTGCTAAGCAACTGAGCTCTTCTTAGCAATTGAGATGGAGGCTATGGAGCCATCCTTAGTGCCCGGGGCCAGTTTGCTCCAATTGAGCCCTGACTGCAGGAGGGAAAGAGAAAGAGAGAGAGAGAGAGAGAGAGAGAGAGAGAGAAAGAAGCGCAAGGGGGAGGGGTGGAAAAGCAGATGAGAGCTTCTCCTATGTGCCCTGACTGGGAATTGAACCTAGGACATTCACACGCTGGGCCGACACTCTACCACTGAGCCAACTGGCCAGGCCTTGATGACTTATAAAGAGCTTCCTGATGCTAAAATTCTGAGACTGCCACCTGACCAGGTGGTGGTGCAGTGGAAACAACGTTGACCTGGGATGCCGAGGATACAGATTTGAAACCCTAAGGTTGCCAGCTTAAATGCAGGATAATGGACATGACTCATGGTTGCTGTCTTAAGCAAGATGTCACTGGCTCAGCTGGAGCTCCCCCACTCCCCACCTTCAAAGCATGTATGAGAAGCAATTAATAAACAACTGTAAGTGTTACAATTATGAGTTGATGCTTCTCATCTCTCTCCCTTCCTGTCTATCTGTCTGTCTCTTTCTCTCTTGCTTAAAAAAAATGTGATTGCCAATTGAAGAAATGAAGAGTCAAATCTAGAAGTAGAATTTCTGTCTTCTGAATTCCAGTACTTTCTCTGACACACCACTCTCCCTGCGTCTATGGGAAATCTGACATATTTTGCCTCGCCTCCTTTTTTTGTTTTTTTTGGTCTACATTGGGTTCTTATCAAAATTGCAGACACTTCCATTTCTGTGATAGCAGTGAAAAGAAGAAAACAAGAGGTAAAGTGGGAGGTGGTGGTATCACATGATACACACAACTGATAAAATAAAAAGGGAAAATGCAAATTATGCTGATTTGTATCATCTACTTGAAAGCCGGGTTAAATATATTTATTAAAGACTTCATGGGAGCCCTGGCCAGCTGGCTCAGTGGTAGAGTGTTGGCCTGGTGTGTGGAAGTCCCAGGTTCGAGTCAAGGCCAGGGCACATAGGAGAAGCGCCTATCTGCTTCTCCACCCTTCTTCCTCTTGTTTCTCTCTCTCTCTCTCTTTTCCCCTCCCACAGTCTAGGCTCCAGTAGAGCAAAGTTGGCCCGAACGCTGAGGATGGCTCCATGGCCTCTGCCTCAGGTGCTAGAATGGCTCTGGATGCAATGGAGCAACGTCCCAGATGGGCAGAGCATCGCCCCCTGGTGGGCATGCCAGGTGGATCTCGGTTGGGCGCATGCGGGAGTCTGTCTGTCTCCCCGCTTCTCACTTTAGGAAAAAAAAATACTTCATGGGATACACACAATACTACTATATTTCTATTTGACTTAGACATTACCAGCATATCCTGTCACTCCAGCAGTTAGGGTCAATGTTTTACAAAGCACTAAAAAGGAAGAAATTCCCCTTTTATTCTAGATAAATATTGCAGAACTCTAAAATATACAATTAGGGAATGTGTTGCACAGACCAAAGCAGAGCTGGAGGCCTCAGGACACAACCCTTTTAGTTTCCCCAGGATGTTCCTATAGAACATAACTTGCAAAACCACTGTTGCACAACAGATAAAATTATAACCCATTTCATTTAGAGAACATGAGTCTAGATTAAATATCACAACTGATGTAAAAGTTCTGTTTCTGTTAAGACAAAATAGTCACAGAAAATTTTCTGTGACTATTAAGAGGGAGAGAGAGAGAAAGAGAGGCATCAACTCGCTGTTCTACTTAGTTGTGCCATCTAGTTGTGTACTCATTGACTGCTTCTCATACATGCCCTGACCGGGGAATAAACCCATAACTGTGTGTGGGATGACGCCTCATCCACTGAGCCCCGGACTCCCTCATCAGGGCCAATGAAAAACAATTTTAACACTTACTATATAACATTTAGTCACGGAATAGAAAATAGAAGATACACACACATTCCTCATGACTGTTACCTCTAGAAAAAAGGAGAGCAAGGGGTCAAGAATTAGTCCACTCATGCTCAGATGAATAGGAATTAGTAGTAAAAGTGAGAGTTGGTGAGCACCCAAGAATATTATGGACAAGCCTAATAATGTATTACAAAGAACCACAGCAGCTAAAAAAAGGGGGCTCTAGTGGACCTAACTTGAGTGAATATAATAGGTAACTTCAAATGCATGTTCTCAATGTGTATCAAATGAACTTTACTGAGACCGTAACACCTGAAGAACTAAAAAAATTAGCTCACCTCTAAAAAAAAAGTTCATTTCTAAAAGTAAAAGACCCTCCTAGGTAAAGAAATTACTGCCATGTAAATTAAACAAACTGTCTTAAGACTGAAATCAAGAGATTCTTTGATGCTTATGAAAAACTTATATTTATACAACAATAAATGACATCATTCTGAAGATGACTTATAATGTCTTACCATTTGCATAAGGTGTGACCATCTTCTTATTGGTCATTACACGAGCTGTAGCATTATTCACCTAAAAATAGAAAGAAGGGGGGGAAGCAGACCACATTAAGGAACATGAAGTTGCTCATCCAATAATATAGTACTCAGTTTAAAATATAAATTTCAGAAAGCACTGATTTAAATAAATAATATAGCATATAAAATATTAATATATTGTATTTTAATTAAAGTGTTTATTAAATGAGGCTAACAAGAGTAAAATGCAGTTTCTTAGGCTCCAAATGGAAAACTAGGGCCATGTTACCACCCAGCACTCCAAAGAAAATATGTATTAGCAAGTTCTTTCGAGGTCACTTAATAGAGAGTCTCTGTATCATAGAAAATATGGGAAGATGGTAAATTAGAGACCATTTTCACATGAACTCTGAAGTTCATTAATAAAATAGAGGCTTGCCACATGGGTCAGGAAATAGATTTACAGGAAGATAAGAAAATAAATCTGTGGATTTCAACGATTTTAATGGTCAGAATTTTTGGTATGTTTGTGTAAGATTTTACTGTTCAGAATTAGTCAACAAATACAGGAACTTAGATTTCCATGTTGATAGATTTCGGAACTATTGTGAGTTTTCTAGACTATGTGGTCTACCTATTTATGAATAAAGTTTTCCGAAGACCTTTAAATTAGGCATTTAAAAGAAATGAGAAAAATTAAGCTGTTATTCCTTTCGTTTTTTGGTATTCTCCACCTTCACTACGGAAGGGCATAAAAGTATGCTCAGCACCAGGTGAGCAGGTATTACAAAGACAGTGCCAATGAAGAGAAGACCAAAGAAGCTACAGTTCGGGTACCACTGCCCAGTGGCAGAACCAGCCTCAGAGCTCTGACAAGGAGGGGAAACCTCACCAAAGAACTTGACTATATACCGTGTTGTCACATCATAAAACAGACCAGTTTTGAAAAATAATACCAAACATACAAAATATAAATGTCTTATTTGGCCTCTGGGGGTTTACATTATGTTAAATTTGTACAGTTACGGAAGGACCATTTTTAGATAGAATTGGAACTAAAAAATATCTTAATATGTCTTTTAGGATTTTTATAGTGGTAATATTCCTATGTGAGGAAAAGAGCTTGAAACTCCATTTACTCTAGTTTGACCCACCAAATAATACAAACATTTCACATTTAAAAAGAATGGGGTACAACAATGATGAGACTGAGAGCATGCTGTTAAAAAACACACACACACAAATAAAAGAAAGGAAAAACAATCACTTCTGGAAAGACAGGAGGAAGTGAAGAGCAAGGTTCTCACAGACAGGAATTTAGAGTGGGGCAGGAGCTTACACTAGCTACTACAGCAGAATGCACCCAAGCGAGTAAAAGAAAAATGGCCAGAACCAATCAGGGACCACCAGTCAGCAAGAGACCAACAGCTGCATAGAACAGACAGAAAGGGTGGGCAGGGAAAAGGGGAAAGGACAGGAACAGAATGTGGGTAATGAGAACAAAAAGGCAGGGAACAGAGAAGGTTGGGGAGGGGGGTCACGGGCAGGAAGGAGAGCCATCAAGGGCAAAGAAAGAACAGTCACAGCTCTAAACAAAGGTTTGGGAAAGAGGAAAAGTAGGAAAGGAAGTAGAGGCAGGAAGTGCATTAATAAAACCAGCCAAATTGGAGTTCAGTAACTCTGAGTAAGATGTGCAAGGGAAAAAATCACCATGACGTCAGTATCAAACAGCTCAGACTGCTACAAAACAATGTACATCCAAAGTCCAGGCGGCATTACTCAACAGCATTGAAAATAAAAGAGGGAAAGGGAAAGGAAAAGGAGCAACAAGTCAAATCACATTTTGTTGTGTTAATGTGAGATGGCAGATGGACTTTTTCTTTCTTATTTTAATTGTTTTGTAATTACATTTTATAAAGCTTCTTCTCTAGTGCTTCATGGTTTCACTTACCGCCAACGGGCACCATCGCCAGCATTGTGTATAGTTACCATGGAAAGAGTGAGTCAAGTGAAGGGCCCTAAATGCTAAACCATTGAAAAGGGAGGGGGGAAAAAGCAAAATATGCAGACATCTTACTCAAAATGGTGGCTTTTATATTTCATACTTTTCAAAATTGGGAAAGGGGGAAGGGGCCAGTTAACCTTCATTGCATTATGAAGAAGGCCTAAGTGAACACCAGGGGGCTGACAAAATCACAGCGCTTGTTAGCACATTCACCAGCAATCAGACCCTCCAGGGATTCTATCCATTAACTGCTGAAATTCTTGACATTAAATATATTTGAAAACCACATGAGTATTGGATTATTTCTTCCCTCCCCACAGCCTCTATGATCTTCTAGTCCTTGCTTATCACACCCACATGGAGGCGAACTGGCCTCCAAAGAGAGGGAAGGCATTGGCCGGCCCCTTGATTTATTACAGGACACAATGTTATATTGGATAGTTACAGACATTTTAAAGTTAGTTTTATTTTGGCCTGATCACAGGAATTTGGAGTCTCGCAAACTGAAGCAAAGGAAAAAAATCAAGAGAGCGGAAGGATGAACACTTTGGAGGGAAAAAGTAAATGAAACACACACACACGCACGCACACAAGTAAACCAAAATTAAAACCCCCAAACAACAAAAAAAGGTGGGGGAGGAGGACAGAAGTGTTACTTTTATACATTTTAGTGCAAGAAAGTGAAGGACAGAGGTACAAACACATACACGTGTGCACACACACAAACAAGACAGGGTTCCAAATGTGAAATAAGTGAGGCAATACACAAAAAGAGAAACAAAAATATAAACCAGAAATTGAATTATTGAAGACATGCACCTCGATTTTACGGCCCTCTACCACGGTGCCGTGTAATTTCTCCCTGGCCCTGTCTGCATCAGCACTATTCTCGAAAGTTACGAACCCGAATCCCTGCATGCAGCGGGAGAAGGGGGGAAAACATGCACATCGTTATATTGAAATACTGATCTCTTGGTAAATAGAGAAAAAAAATATCACAGTATGAAACTGACATCAGCAACAACTCAGCAATATGCTCCTGAAGTCACATTTGTGGACCATGCATATTTTGTAAAGGGAAATTAAATCCAATAAAAGAATAAAAGAACAGAAGTAGTAGTAATAATAATAATAATAATATAATTAACAATAATAACAATAATAAAATAAAACATAAAGCATGTGAGGCCAGACCAAAATTCAGGTATAGAGTTACTCGGGTCAAATTATTCAACCAAGAATCTCAGTATTAAAAAAATTTTTTTTCTGAGTATTATTTTTTAAATGGCCTACCTTTCTCAATTCATGCTGTTAATGCACATGGTCCCTTATGTAATACTAAAAAATATACTTAATTTAATCGATTATTCCCTAGTAACTTCTACATGAAACCTGATATTTAAGCATAATCATTATATAATGAGATTTTTAGGAGGTCTAATCATTTTAGCCTCACTTTGCCTCTTGCTTATCTCACCATTAATTCTTTTGAAAACCGAAAAGTGTAAGACACAAACTTGATGTATGCTCCTGAAGGTGTTAGGTGTGGGAAAGAAAAGCACTCAGGTTCACCTAAGCAAATGAAACTACCTCTAAGCAGAACTCAGTGCCAATTTTAAACCACCAGACAGAGTGAAAATACAGGGGTGAGTAAAAGTAGGTTTACAGTTGTAAGTGAAAGTTTACTCTTGTATTGTTTATTAATTACTGTATTATTTTCCAAGCAAACCACTGTAAGCTTACTTTTGCCCACCTCTGTATGTTCAGCTGAATTTCAAAAAACTGCTTATCCAAATTTGCCTGAGTTGTATATTTGTTAACGTTTACACCTGCAACTAAATGTATTAGCAATTTTCCACACACTATGGAGAAAAAGGGAGTAGGCAGAAAGCCAATAGAAATGAAATCTACATTAGTGACATCAGTTGCATACTATTCAACAGGAAAGGAGTATCCATTAAACAGCAATATACTTGAGTTAGGATTACTTCATTTGTGCATTGTAGATACTGCAATAAAAAATATGAAGCTTTAATTCATTATGCGGACAAAACAGGAGACAAGTGGGAATTAACCCACTTTATTGTTAACATCATATTTGAAAAGAATGTATGGGTTATTATCATGCTGTTAATTTCAGCATCAGCAGGATTTACTATACTGTATTCTTATAACAACTATTTCATAAAGTATTATACCAGTTTCACCCCAGGTGCTTTGTCCTATCTTTCCACTCTGCAACTATAAATTTTTCTGGAGCTATTTAATTTATAGGGTGGTAAATTCTTAGGATTTTCTGGGAAAGGCCTCATTTTTTTGTAGCTTCACTGTCCCTCTAGCATTCTGAAAACATTCCACTATAGGACACTGGGGATCCTTTATGTTCACTCACATTCTGCTTTACAGCTTAATACCATGAGCATTCCTATACACACAAAACATGCTTTTAAACTGGGATGGGAAACAGTGTGCATTGCTTAATAATATTCTAAAAAAGTAACTCCATTATTTTGAAGAATCTAATTACTCAGCTTTCTAAAAGATTACATGGTTGGGTGGAGTCCATGGAGGAGACCAATGGGTCATCTCTATCTTCAATTTGGATATCACCACCAATACCATAGACCATGCAATGCTAAGCTGATAGAAAATTTTAAATGCATGTTGAGTGGGATAGAATATTATGGAAAACTTTAGTTAATACTTCCCTTTAAAATGTAAATGTATTGCAAATATCAATGGGAACTCATTTCGAAAATCAAATTTTGATATCAGCATGTTATAGCCACTTTGAAAACTCAAGATATATAAGGCAAGTTACTAATTGATTACACAATTTGTTGTCTACTCTAGATCTGCTGAAGACAGAAAATTAGTTCTCCAATTCTCAAGAATCCTGCATCAAGTTAAATCTTTTAAGAGAGGACACAGATAGTGATAAATTTTTATGTCACAATTTATTAGTATTATTAGCTCTAATTTTTTTTTTTTTTTCTTTTCTTTTCTGAAGCTGAAAATGGGGAGAGACAGTCAGACAGACTCCCGCATGCGCCCGACCGGGATCCACCCGGCACGCGCATCAGGGGCGACACTCTGCCCCTTAGGGGGCGATGATCTGCCCCTCAGGGGCATCGCTCTGCCCAGACCAGAGCCACTCTAGCGCCTGGGAAAGAGGCCAAGGAGCCATCCCCAGTGCCTGGGCCATCTTTGCTCCAATGGAGCCCTGGCTGCGGGAGGGGAAGAGAGAGCTAGAGAGAAAGGAGGGGGGGGATGGAGAAGCAAATGGGCGCCTCTTCTATGTGCCCTGGCCAGGAATCGAACCCTGGTCCCCCACACGCCAGGCCGACGCTCTACCGCTGAGCCAACCAGCCAGGGCCTTATTAGCTCTAATTTAACTGACTGTCACAGCCTCATACATTTTATGCCCTGGGTTGAATTAATAAATTATTACTTGTACAGCAGATTATGTACAGACTAAAGCTAGGTTTTTAATTTAAGCATATGACTATATTTACACATATACATTCATGTTTGTCTTTTAAATACAACCATGGGGGCCCTGGCCGGTTGGCTCAGCGGTAGAGCGTCGGCCTGGCATGCGGGGGACCCGGGTTCGATTCCCGGCCAGGGCATATAGGAGAGGCGCCCATTTGCTTCTCCACCCCCCCCTTCCTCTCTGTCTCTCTCTTTCCCTCCTGCAGCCAAGGCTCCAATGGAGCAAAGATGGCCCGGGCGCTGGGGATGGCTTCTTGGCCTCTGCCCCAGGCGCTAGAGTGGCTCTGGTTGTGGCAGAGCGACCCCGGAGGGGCAGAGCATCGCCCCCTGGTGGGCAGAGCGTCGCCCCTGGTGGGCGTGCCAGGTGGATCCCGGTTGGGCGCATGCGGGGGTCTGTCTGACTGTCTCTCCCCTTCCAGCTTCAGAAAAATACAAAAAACAAACAAACAAACAAAAAAACCCAAAAATAAATAAATACAACCATGGGGTAGAAAGGATAAATCTGTTGGTTTCATTTAGAAGGCAAAGAAACTGATTCAAACTGAGGTTAAGTAATCAATCATCAACAAGGCTCAGAGTATCAACACACCTTCTTCCTTCCATGTAGCTTCTTCTGACAGCTAATGGTGAGGAAATTAGAAATTCAGCTTTGAAATCTAAGTTCAGTAATTTCTTTACTAAACTATATTAGTTTTAAAATCCTTATAATTTCCTTTCTCAAATTTAATTGCTAAATGCATTCTATGACCTTCCATTTTGGAATGTGCTGACAGGACACCCGTGACATGCAGTTCCAACAGAGCACAGGGAGATGTCACAAGCATGGACACTGCAATGACTAAGTTTAACATTGAAGTCTGCTTGTAAGATTTTTGTCAATAATGACTTTAATATTCTGGAACAAAATTTCACCTTCAAATGCTTTAAAATTGTTTTAAAAAAAGCAGTGTTTATACTTCAAAGGAAATGCTAATCAAGATACCAAAGACATGGAAATAAAGCCACGTTTATGGGCGTCTTTACCTGGGGTAAGAAGAGGAAGGCCTGATTGATACTTTGGAGGCTGTACATAAAACAGAGGAAGAGGATTTCTTTCTTTCCTGTGAAGATAAATAGGCCTGTGGCAGGCAGAATAATGCCCTCCCACCATTGTCCTAATCCCCAGAATCTATAAATATGTTACCTTACATGGCAAAAGGGATTTTGCAGATGTGATTAAATTAATGATCTTAAAACAGGGAGATAGATTATCCTGGATTATCCAGGTGAGCCCAATGTAATCACAAGGGTGCCTATCTGTGAAAGAGGGAAACAGGAGTCAGGATCAGAGTGTAGCAGCCTGAGAAAAACTGGACTAGCAACTGTTGGCTTAACATATCTGAAAAGGGGTTATAGGCCAAGAAATGTGGGCTGCCTCAGAAGCTGAAAAAGGCAAGGAATTTGATTATCCCTTAAAATTACTGGAAGAAATATGGCCTCTAACACTTTGATTTTATCCTAGTGAGACCCATTTTGTACTTTTTTGTCCTCCAGAACTGTGTGGTATTGAGCCACAAAATTAGTGGTAAACTGATCAGAAGCAATAGGAAATCAATGCATACCTCACAGAATTAAAGTCTGATTAGGAAGGTGAGAAGCATAACTAGCACTTTTTTTACAGTATTGGTATTAAAATACTTTTCTCTCATATTGAAACTTCAAACAGGTAATTTTCCATTGACTCAATTTAATGCTAACTTATCTATCATATTTACAATTTGGTTTCAAGATTATTAATTCAAGTAAAGCCAGCACATTTGTTTTAATGTACAACGTTCTTTAATGACAATTTTTGAAAATATGCCAGGAATTGAGCTAAGGATATTCACAGATCATTCAGGCTTACAAAGTTACTAATAGAAAAATACGCCTACATGAAATTATGTGTTTTCTTAAAAATTTAATTCACATTAAGTTTGGCCACTCACATCTCTTTCTTTGAAAAATAAAATTGTCTAATCCTAACACATTTTCCTTAGATGAGCTTCAAAATAAACATTTAATGTATCAAACAGGGAAACAAAATAATCAGTTTGAATAACTTCAAACTAAAATTTAATCTCAAACTCTTTTTTAAACATTTCATTTATTTTAGAGAGATAGGGAGAAAGAGAGAAAGAGAGAGAGAGACATTGATTTGTTGTTCAACTTATTCATGCATTCATTGGTTGCTTCTTGTATATGCCTTGACCAGGGATAGAACCTTCAACCTTGGTGTATCAGGACAATGCTCTAACCAACTGAGCTACCCAACCAGGTTCATCTCAAACTTTTAACAAGAGTAAATAAATATATAAGGTTATGTAAGAAGGTAAAAAACTGAAAAAAGTAAACTTTTAATTTAAAAATGATGTTGATGTCTATCAATACCAGCACTATCAGATAGAAATAGAACACGATCCATATAACCTAAAATTTTCTACTAGCCACATTAAAAAAGTAAAACTAGGTAAAATTAATTTTAATAATATAGTTTATTTAATTCAATAGCATGTAACATTATAATTTCAAATTGGCATCAATATAAAAACATTAGTAAGATGTTTGACATTCTTTTCTTTAAAATTTATGAGCATTTTACACTTAGAGCACATCTCAATTTAGACTTGCCTCATTTCCAAGGTTTAATACGGCCACTGCACTGGACAATGCAGGTCTACATGATTCATACTCTTACCCAAGGTTCTCATTTCCCAAAGTGTAACACTGGTGATTGGCAGCTATCTCAGCTGTCTTTTGGAAACCAAGGAATGGTGTATTTATCAGTTGTGACTAAAGCTTCTTCCGAGTGTGACAAAAATTTTATCGCCTGACTTGACATCATCAAGGGCATATAGGAGCCGAATAACTGTCACCTTTTTAGTCTGGCCTCAGACTGCAATAAATAACAAGCAATAGGATAAGCATTGTAAAAGTATTTTTTATTTGTATAATCTTTGAGTTTTTCCATCTCAGAAGAATGAGAAAGAAAATTTACCATGTAACTTTTTAGGGAGAAATCAAAAGCAGACGGTTCTCCTGGGTATGGCCAGAACACAGAAATTAAAAAATAAATAAAAGAAAAATAAAACTAAAACTCATAAAATGGTAACAAAAGAAAATAAACTAAGCCCTTTGGAAATACATGCATTGTTAATTCACTTTTAAGTACAGTATAATGAGAAATATTTCACCTCAGCATTACTTATCAAATTTTACTGGAAAATCATAAAAACCGACTTCGTGCTGTTTCAAAGACCATATTTTAAAAGAAATAAATAATTCCCCTTTTCATGAAAACGAAAGGCAGGAAAACAGGTGAGAAATTAAAGCACATTACTTCTGTCTAAAGAATGGAAACAGAGGTTTTATCTTCCCCAACTCTAGCCTAAACTTAAGCCTAATCCAAACCCAGATCCCCCTCATTCCAGAAATCCACCTGAGACAATAACATCAACTAAAAATCTGCTAGACATCTCAGTAATTGTTGCTGTGCTCTATTCTCTAGTCCTTTAGTCAACTTATTATTGGCACCGTCTGAAGAAAAGCTACACATTCAGTATTTATAATAATGATACATACCTATCCTTCCAGGTAACAACTATACCAAAAGTATGTTGAAAAAACTTTATAAAAAATATAAGTATTAGATTCCACATATTTCTTTATTTAATAAGCTTAATAATTATCACAATTTGTTATGGGGCTGGGTGACAATGAACAGGATGGTGGAAAATCTAAATTTCATAATGGGATAAACTTAGAAAAGCAACAAGTTCTCATGACACTAAAAGTGCCTAGCAGAGAATGCAAGGTCCAGAGTACTAGGGTTGTCTGGGTGACCCTTATTTAGAGTTCTGTTTAAGATTCTAGGTGAGACTAAAGACTGGAAGTAAATACATGATAATATTCTCTCTCTCTTTTTTTTGTATTTTTCCGAAGTGAGAAGCTGGGGGAGTGTGGCGCAGACAGACAGACTCCCGCATGCACCCCAGCGGGATCCAACAGGTATGCCCACCAGGGGGCGATGCTCAGCCCCTCTGGGGCATTGCTCCACTGTAATCTGAGCCATTCTAGCACTTGAGGTGGAGGCCATGGAGCCATCCTCAGAGCCGGGGCCAACTTTGCTCCAATGGAGCCTTGGCTGCAGGAGAGGACGAGAGAGAGAGAGAGAGAGAGAGAGAGAGAGAGAGAGAGAGAGAGAGAGAGAGAAGAGGGGGAAGGGTGGAGTGGAGAAGCAGATGGGCGCTTCTCCTGTGTGCTCTGGCCGGAAATCGAACCCAGGGCTTCCACACACTGGTCTGACACTCTACCACAGAGCCAATCAGCCAGGGCAGATAATATTCTCTTTAATGAGCTAGATGTTTTTTTTTTTTTTTACTTCTCATTGAACATCAAGTTTTCCTTTTATAATCATTTTTAAAAGGGTGCTTTTAAAAATTGTTACTCAAAGGATCTATAAGGAGAGTGGTAATATAACTTAGTGTTCAAACTGGAACTTCAAGGAAAAAAGGGACATTGGTAATAATTATGCTAAGACAACAGGTATAAATTGGGACTATCCTAGATAAACCAGGACATATGGCCCCTTTACCTAGATCTACTTGTTTCTATTAATACTTTGTCATGACTAGTGAAATCTGAAGAATCAAAAATCTGCATGATCCTTTTCTAGATTCTGTTTGAGTGCATTAGTTAATTTTTGGGCAGGGATACCATTTTTCATCCTATATCCTAACTGAACATTTTCAAAAAGATAGTTTATTTTTGTTTCAGTAATCACAGAAAATTAAGTACAGCTGATTTTTATGTTTATATAAAGGAGTGGGGAGTAAAAAGATTTTTTTTTAATGGCATGAAATAATTTAAATATATAGTGTTCATATGTATGCATGTAAATGATACATATTCATTCCATAATTTAAGTAAACCAAATGTAGAGTATTAAGGTCAAAGGAGAAAAAAGGAAAACAGTAACAAAGAAATAATTACTTCCTGGAGAATAGGAATTCCTCTTTGCAGGCAAGGTACAATAGGAATTCCTATTGGCAGGCAGGGGAGGAATGGGCACCCCAGAGTAAGTGTGTCCACTTAAAATTTTCAGAGGAGTCTTACAAAAATAAGACATGCTAACGAGTTGCTTTTTGTTTTGCAGCCATTTGGTTAAATACTGCTTTACATGTAAGCATCATTTATCTCAGAATTAATTCGTGACTAGTTTTTCCATTGCTGCTTCAAAAAAATTCAATAAAGCTATTTATTTTTTTGTACAGAAAAGCACTCTTAAAACAACAACTCTCTTTTTGTGTGTGGCAGAGACAGAGAGTCAGAGGGACAGATAGGGTGAGAGATGAGAAACATCAATTCTTTGTTGTGGCTCCTTAGTTGTTCACTGATTGATTTCTCATATGTGCCTTGACCAGGGGGCTACGGCAGACCGAGTGACCCCTTGCTCGAGCCAGCGACCTTGGGCTCAAGCTGGTGAGCCTTGCTCCAACCAGATGAGCCTGTGCTCAAGCTGGTGACCTCGGGGTCTCAAACCTGGGTCCTCCACATCCCAGTCCGACGCTCTATCCACTGTGCCACTGCCTGGTCAGGCAAAAACAACAACTCTTAACTAAACAATAGGACCACATAAATTTCCTTTTCTCCAGTTCCCCTCAGGACAGGTTGTAATTGTATAGTAAGCCCCAAACATTATTAGATATGAGAAACTAAACATCTACAAAAAGAAAAATACTGGTTAATTTATCTTAGGTGGATTTCAGAAGAGGTATCTAAGGTTTGACTTCAAAACAAATCTCTATTAATGAGCCCCAAAACAGTTGCAGAGGAACCCGTTCCAGCAAACAACTTTAGATAATGGTTAAGAAGGGTGAAGACAGGTTTTGTATCAGTTCTTGAAGGCAGATTTAAGACAATCCTGAATTCTGTGCTTTTTAAAAACATTGACCAATTAAGAGTACTAGGCTGTCTGCTTTCAGCAGCCCAAAGGGAAAGGGGCAGTGAGGACACAGCATTAGCTGGGAGGAGCAGCATAGGCTTTTATAGTCCCCTAAGAGAAAAGGAAGGCTGTGCCATTTAAAATGAAAATTACAAGGGAGAAGCCACTGAATTGGGTAAATTTAAGAATCCTTGAAGTCAATGAAAGAAGCCTTAAGAAAGATCAATTTCCTTTGCTTCAAAGAATTCAATCAAATTATTTTCTTAGTAGGAGCAAGTCCTCAATGCCAGATGAAATTATACTGGGCTTTCAGTTGTTAGTCTTGTGAAGGATACTTCTAGTGCACACTTAACCAAAAACATTTAAACTGCTACTTTAGGTAAACAGTGTAGTCAATAATCTTTACATATTTATTTTATATTCATGTGCTTCTCATCTCTAAACCATTGTCAGTTTTTCACCTTGTATCAAAAAAGGTCACAAAAAATAAAAGCAAACTATACGACAAAGAAATCAGAAATCCATTGTGAGGAAATTACAAGCATAAAACAGTTTTACTGGTTCTAGTTTGAATCAATCCCACTTTAACAATACTTACCAAGTGAATGCTGGAGAAAGTTCTGTATAGGCATAATAATCTTTTTTGTTTTAATTGAAAACTGGAAACTTAGAATATAATTACCTCTTTAATATTAACAAATAATTATTATGGTCAGAATTAAACACTTTTAGTGCTGATGCATTCTACAAAGGAAGGGAATAATGATCAGGAGCATTAGACAGTACATACATTTGTATTAGAACAGGTGGGGGCAGCAGATACGTGTTATTAATTCCCAAAGGATGATGACTTGGAATAAGAAATTGGAGAGAGATAAATACTAAGTTAAACAAAACAAATACTGTAAATGAGTTTTCTCATATTACATTTTTAGAGATTTAAACATAGCCAGGCAGGGGCTATTGTCAAAGTTCAGTAGAGCTAACTAAATGAAAATTTAAAAAACTGACCTTACCCAGAAATGCAAGTAGAACTGAATACAGCAAGGTAAATACTGATACAGCTTGGCCACAGCTGATTGTGTCTGTGGGGTGTATTTGATTTGTTGAGGAAAAAGTTGTTGAGAAAAAAGAAGACTTCCAAATAAAACTTTCTGAAATTCAGTTCATTAAATCTTTTTCTCATGATGCCATTGTAAGACTTTATCATTCACTCATTCCTAAAATGCATCGCTGCTTATTTTGTTGTTTAAAATTCTAAATTCTACAGATTGAGAAGTTAATAGAAAATCATATATTAAGGGAAAATAAGTTTTAATTAAAAATGTCAGTTCTTGCATGGAACACATATCAAATCGCACACTGTTGTTACTTCTTTCGTTTTGATGTAAAAACACTCACTGTACTTGTCACTAAAGTGACTACATTCTGTAGCTTGCCTCGCTGGGTTATCTCAAAGGGGGAAACCAGTTCCTAGTGAATTCCTGAGTCCCTATACTCTCTGTTATTGAAGCCTTGTCAAAAAAGAGAGAGAGCAAGTCAACTGAACAACTGAAACAGTCAATTTGTTCTAGGTTTGTCATTTTAAAGTTTGATTTTTAAAAGCTGAATTGTCCTGAGAAAATTCAGAATAGAATTCTCATAGAATTTCACTTTCTTCAGTCTCCTCTTCTTTCCTTTAATATAAGAAGCTTAGGGCAAATTGAAGTCTGATGAAGAACTGGTTTCTCCTATGTCCTGTCTTCCTCCCCGCCATTCTCCCCTCAAACTTCTCTTGCTTCTAAATCATCACTCTTCCAATTTAAGTATTAAGATAAAGTTTGGCCATGTGGCAGCTTATTTTTAGAGATCATCTAATCCAAGCTAGATAGCTAGGGGTACTTTGCGCAGGCTTGAAAAACAGCCTAACTTCTCTAATTACTTACTATTTAGAATAAAACAGAACCAAAAGAAAACAAGCAAGCTTAATGCTGAAATGGAACTTACCTTAGAGCCACGTTCATTAAAGATTATTTCTACATCTAGGATTTTGCCAAATTGCTGCAGAGACAAAAATAAGAAAATTTGTTTATGGCCAGCTTTTTATCCACATACTTCACTTTCTTCTGAAAAACAAACATACAACCCCCCGCCCCCCAAATCAGTTTTATTTCCTTTTAAACTATCTACTTAACATCCATGTTTCTATTTGTTGGTAGGTCCTGATACCAGTTTCTAATTTTCCTCATCACTGAGCTGATAATTTCTCCTTTTCCACTCCTTCTTCAATTCACTTACTCGGGTATTACCTACCTCTGTATGGTAGAAGCTGTTTTCAGAACATATTCAAAGAGTTACCCTATCACATGCTTCTTCACATGAGCAAGAACTAGGGATTTTCCCCACTACATCTCTAATTTTTTAAATGTCTCAATTTTTTCCCCCTTTTTTTAAGTGAGAGGAGGGGAGATAGACAAATTCATGCATGCACCCCAACTAGGATCCATCTGGCAACCCTCTCTGGGGCCGATGCTTAAGTACTGAACTATTTTTCACGCCTGAGGCTGACACACTTGTACCAAGTGATATAGCCGCAGCGCCCATGGCCATGCTAGAACCAATAGAGCCACTAGCTATAGGAGGAGGGAGAGGGAGGGGAGAGAGAAGCAGATGGTCACTTCTCCTGTGTGCCCTGACTGGGGATCAAACCTGAGATGTTGATAGGCCGGGCTGACAGCCTGTCCACTGTACCAACTGGCCAGAGCCAAAAGTCTCACTTTTAAGAGTTAAGACCTGCCTGACTAGGCGGTGGCGCAGTGGATAGAGCGTCGAACTGGGATGCGGAAGACCCAGGTTCGAGACCCCGAGCTTACCAGCTTGAGCGCGGGCTCATCTGGTTTGAGCAAAAGCCCACCAGCTTGAACCCAAGGTCGCTGGCTCCAGCAAGGGGTTACTCAGTCTGCTGAAGGCCCGCAGTCAAGGCACATATGAGAAAGCAATCAATGAACAACTAAGGTGTTGCAACACACAATGAAAAACTAATGATTGATGCTTCTCATCTCTCTCTGTTCCTGTCTGTCTGTCCCTGTCTATTCCTCTCTCTGACTCACTCTCTGTCTCTGTAAAAAATAAGTAAATAAATAAAATTAAAAAAAAAAAAAGAATTAAGACCTAAGCCCTGGCCGGTTGGCTCAGTGGTAGAGCATCAGCCTGGCATGCAGGAGTCCCGGGTTTGATTCCCGGCCAGGGCACACAGGAGAAGCGCCCATCTGCTTCTCCATCCCTCCCCCTCTGCTTCCTCTCTGTTACTCTCTTCCCCTCCTGCAGCCAAGGCTCCATTGGAGCAAAGTTGGCCTGGGCGCTGAGGATGGCTCTATGGCCTCTGCCTCAGGTGCTAGAATGGCTCTGGTTGCAACAGAGCATCGCCCCTGGTAGGCATGCCAGGTGGATCCCGGCTGGGCACATGCGGGAATCTATCTGACTGCCTCCCCATTTCCAACTTCAAAAAAATACAAAAGAATTAAGGCCTAAGTAGAAAGATTTGAAGGTTATTTTGCTTCCCCTTATTTATTTCTTTAATTTATGGAAGTAAATCGTGTTCACTGTAAAATTATAATATAGAAAAATAAAAAGGAAAAGGGGAAGCAGAAAGTGAGTATCACCTGCAACCCCACTCTAGTTCTGGTATACAGCCTTCCTGGCTCTTCCTTAGGCTTGTAGCATTAAGGAAATACTGCCACATATACTTTTATTTTATTTTAACTTAAGATACTATGAACAGCTTTCCAAGTCAGTAAATATTTATATATGTTATTACTACAGGATACATGTTATTTTCCAGTATATTTAAACATTCATGGACATTATATTCGAGCCTATTTACCACTGTAATTTTTCTATACTAGATATCATCAAGAATATTTTAAATAGTAACTTTGTTTCGTAATTAAATATTTTAACATTTGGAAAATCAAACAAAGCTAAACCAAAAAGCCTAAAAAACTCTATTGTTAGGTAGCTAATAGCTGACTAGAAGAACATACACAAAACAGTAATTATTTTGAGAAGATGGATATAGAGTAACAAAACTGCTGCCTAATCAATACTTGGATAAACTACATTGAAGGGATGTCCAGTAATTTTCCAGACATTCTTTTAGCTCACACTTCTGAGTACTGAACTCTGAATACTGAACTAATATATGCAACTATCTATTTCACTTGGATTTCAAATCAGACTTTAAGAAATCCATAAAAATTAAAAATGAAAAGAGCCAAACAGAAATCATGCTTCTTGTTTTATCACTTAATAAAACATTAGAAAAACCAAGGAAAGAAGAACATGTTATTTTAGGTAGAAGGGCATTTTCTTTTTTCCCCATACCTATTCTATAAAATGAAGATTTGTATGGTGCTTTAGAGTTTGTTTTCTATTACATTTTTTAATGCATCCCTATAGCATCCTTCTAGAGTAAGGACTGCTTTCCTTTTATGGTTAAAAAAATGAGGCTAAAGGAAGCTATTTGTCAAGTTTACAGAGCTAACAGAATGAGCAAGAAATTCCTGCTCTTTCCCAATGCAACATCCTTCTAAGTAATAGGTACTGAGCAGGCGGAAGAAGACAGAGCAAACAGGTACCCCTTGCACAGAAATTTAATTTTTTTGCACTTAGTACCTTATGGAAAGGGTATAATACATTTCAAGAAGTCACTGGTAAGTGGCCTAAGCCGATCTTCAATGGACCACACACTTCTGATATGAAAATGCACTCCATTTCACAGAGCTCCAGATTAAAAATCCTTATTATCTCTGATAATTCAGTAGGAAACCTAGTAATATATACTCCCAGCAAGTTTCTTCTTAAATGCAACCTGTATTCTTCTTCTTCTTCTTTTTTTTTAAAAAGATATTTATTGTCTTGATTTTAGAGAGGGAGAGAGAGACAGGAACATCTATCTGCTCCTGTATGCGCCCTGACCGGGGACCAAATTAACAACCTCTGTGCTTGCGATGATGCTCTAACTAACCAAGCTATCCAGCCAGGGGTAACCTATATTCTTTATGCTGCCCTTTATATCTGCTGCTGCTCCTTTTCGGAGACCAGCTGGCTACCATTTTCTGTGTAAAGCTTGCTTCAAGTTCTTAAAAAACGTCATTAAATCTCAACCCTGGCCTTGCCTTCGGTGTGCTACATATGTCTAGGTAATCGGCTCTACATAACTGAAAACTGCTCCAGGGTCTTGACACTATGAAGTGGCCAACCAAGACTTAAGAAAGGGGATTTGCTTTTCTGAAAAAAACCAGGTTGTGATACTAACAAAACTGTTAAAAACCCAATTATTTTAGTCCTAATTCAAGTTAAGAGTTTGCTCAAATTAAAACTGGAAACACATAAGCCCAGAAAAAGATTCTCAGCACCCATTCACTTTCCAGGAACTTAAACCTTTGCCCTTACCCTGTTTTCATGACAGTGATTTCAGAAAGAATTAAACAGCTGGAAGAACACAGCAGAGTTAGCAAATTAACCCCCTATACCTGATTTTAGATATTGCTCGTAACTGTTGAATTAAAAGCAAAGAAGTAAAAAACCACAGGTACTACCTATTTTTACAGATATTATTTCATTTAATTCGTAACACTCTGAAAAGGTAGGGATTACTATCTTATCTTTACTTTAACACTGAAAGTCTTATGTCCCAAGCAAATGATCACCTTATTTATGTAGGAATTTGTAAGGCTGATGTCTAGTAATCAGGTGATAGGAAAAGTTTCTAATAAAAACACTGATTTACCCCAGAGTCTCTGTCAATCTATTCATAGTTTTATTCTAAAATACTAAAGACTATAAGAACACACCTGGTAGATTAAGTTATATTTTAATTGTAAACCCACAAAAGGATTTCAGAGACTTACCCCAAACATCTGCCGGAGGTCAGGGTCTCGGAAGCGGAAAGGAATATTAGAAACATGCAGCCGTTTAGGGGTAGATTTACTCTCTGAATTTTCACTACTTTGTGTCTGTGACTGCTGGCCGTCTGTCTGTGCACCCCCTTCTGTCTGCTAAACAAAGAAATAAACAGTAAATAAAAAATAATTACAATTACTTCAAAAGAATCATGTAAAATATAGTCCTCCCCTACCCCAATCACTTTCAAACTGTCTTTAAGCAAAAATTATAGTTGTCCCTTCTATGAGTAAAAAAACAAACAAGCAAACAAAGATGTTATTTATGCTCAAAACGCTATAGTTTACAAACAAAATTTAGGTATTTTGGACAATGTACATATATTAGTAAAATGGGAGAAACAGAAACACAAAGAGATTTGCCCAAGATCACATGGAGATATACATTAGGATAACTGAAGATATCAAAAAACAGTATCATCATTCTTAGATGCTTAGCAGAGTTTTATTTTTGTGATCTTCCTGTTTGAAAATGGAAAGTCTGTCGTATTAGTTGTGAAAATCAATGCATTTTTGGTCTATCATTTCAGGAAATAAGGGAATATTTTTGTATTTTATTCTATTAGTTCTCGAGTTTATAACTACTGGCTTACCAAAGTATTGTATTATTTATGAAAAGGATACACTTGGTGCCAATGGCCACTTTACTTAAAACTGAAGAAGCTTCTTACTCTGAAAGCAATCTGTTCTTTACCTAATTCATACAATCCCAGCTAACCTTAGCACAGAAGCCAACCTTCCACAGCCCAGGGCAAAGCTGCATTGAGAAAATCTGTCTGGAAAGGCTTTGAGGCAGCCTGACTAATCTACTACACACTTATAAATGACAGATTTGTATATAGCTATAATAAGTGTGTGAGGGTGCAATATTTTTTTTCAGCGGGAGAGACACAGACAGACAGACTGGGAGAGAGATAAGCATCAACTTGTAGTTGTGACACTTTCAGTTGTTAACTGATTGCTTCTCATACGTGCCTTGGGGGGAGGGGCTCCAGCAGAGTCAGTGACCCTGGGCTCAAGACAGCGACCTGGACCTCAAGCCAGTGACCTTGCACCTCAAACCAGCAACCGTGGGATCATGTCTATGAGCCTGCACTCATGCTGGCAACCTTGGGGTTTTGAACCTGGGACCTCAGCGTCCCAGGTCATGCTCTATCTATTGCGTCACCACCAGTCAGGCAAGGGTACATTTTTAATCATGAATCTCCTCTGCAGCATCCCAGGCTTGCATTCATCTAAATGTTTTCCCCAATAAAATCCTTAAAAAGGTTGTTATGTTGAGAAAAACTTTTGACAAATATCTAATAGGTGTGGTATATACTCTAAGCATTCAAAAAACATTTGTTCTGAGGTATTCATTTGGCAATTTCAGAACCTTATGTTTTTACTATTCACTATGATGTGCATGCCAAACCGGATGGCTTGCTGAGCTAATTAAAACTAACATACTTTTAAAACAGGAGTGGAACCTGTTGTTCTTATTATCTCAGTAGGATTAGAACTGAGTCCCTAAGATTCTTCTGGGTAACACAGAGCAAATCTCCTCCCTTTGACCTAATGTTCAACTAAAAGAAACTGTGAATCAGACATACTTTTAGCTTAGAGATATTAGCAACCATCACAAAATGAAGTTTGAGACTTTAAAATATAAAGGATAATCAGGACTAAACTCCAAATGAATACCAGCTTTTCAAGTGTCAATCTGAGTGATGGTAGCTTTTATCTCATTCCATTCAGGCCTTGCAGATGGCTTAAATGTGCAATGATTCATGTGATATAAAAATAGCAGAAAAGAGCCATGAAGCAATGTTCTGCGAAAGTGTAAGGTTTGCAATCACCAATCTGGGCACAATGCAGACTAAACAAAACATATTCCTGCCAAAGAAGAAACTCACTAAGTTACTAAAAAAACAGCATTATGGACACTGAAGCAATAAGCATGGGTGTTCATTACAATGAGTGCGTATCAAGCACCTTCAAACTTGCCTCTTCCATCTCACAACTGGATCACATAAAAAACTCTCCTCAATGAAATTTTAAAAGCACCAACCAGCCTGACCAGGCAGTGGCGCAGTGGATGGAGCGTCGGACTGGAATGTGGAAGACCCAGGTTCGAGACCCCGAGGTCACCAGCTTGAGCGAGGGGTTACTCGGTCTGCTGAAGGCCCGCGGTCAAGGCACGTATGAGAAAGCAATCAATGAACAACTAAGGTGTCACAACACGCAATGAAAAACTAATAATTGATGCTTCTCATCTCTCTGTTCCTGTCTGTCTGTCCCTGTCTATCCCTCTCTCTGTCTCTGTAAAATAAAATAAAATAAAATAAAATAAATTAAAAAAAAAAAAAAAAGCACCAACCAGCTCAAGTCTGCAGATGTCAATGTAGCACTCCA
Source organism: Saccopteryx bilineata (assembly GCF_036850765.1). NCBI lineage: Eukaryota > Metazoa > Chordata > Mammalia > Chiroptera > Emballonuridae > Saccopteryx > Saccopteryx bilineata. Next base: position 91,144,986 of record NC_089490.1, on the reverse strand, counting down.
GCAAAGTTAAAAAGACTGAGTCCAGCTTCAAACCAGTTTTATATATAATTTATATATGGGTGGACAAAGGCAGAGTTACAGTTGTTTGTATGGAAAATAAAGCAATAATGAATAATAATTTTTTTCACAAATTCATAACTGTAAACCTACATTTGCCCACCCCTGTATGCAGTCCCTGTAATCTGTAATACTGAATGTGACATGACAGGGTAAATGAAAACTACTGAATACTCTGAAATATGTTGCCCAAGCTACTTTTTCTGACAGCCCTGAAGACATAATTTAGGAAAAGGTTAGAAGCAGATTATTTTCCAGCATTGTAATGAGCACCTACACTTTTTTGTTGTTGTTGTTTAATGAGAGAGACAGAGACAAAAACAGAGACAAATAGATAGGAAGGGAGAGAGATGAGAAGCATCAACTCATTAGTTGTGGCACTTTAGTTGTTTAATGATTGCTTCTCATATGTGCCTTGATGGGGGGGGGGGTGTCCAGCCAAGCTAGTCACCTTGGGCTCAAGCCAGCGACCATGGGATCATGTCCATGTACCCATGCTCAAGCTGGTGACCCTGTGCTCAAGCTGGTGAGTCTGTGCTCAAGCCAGCAACCTTGGGGTTTTGAACGTGGGTCCTCAGCGTCCCAGGTTGATGCTCTATTTACTGTGCAACCATCTGATCAAGCAGCACCTACATTTTTTACAAGTATGAAATCTTTAATTCTAGAAGGAGATTGGCAAGTGGAAAAAGTGAACTATCATTTCTGAAGTTCTCAAGCTTTCTGATTTAATATAAAAATTTCAATTAAAGCTTAATATACACAATAGATACAAATGCACAAATCATAAATATACAATTGAATGAATTTTCATGAACAAAATTCACATATGTAACCATCAAATTAGATCACGCAACAGAACTCCAGAAGCACTCTTGGGCTCCACTCTAGTCACTATTAGTTCTCCTGCCAAAGGGTCGCCACTACTCTGACTTCAAACTCCTTGAATTGGTTTGCCACTTTTGAACTTTAAAAGAAAAAGGTTTCTATTTGCCTTCTTTTGCAAATTATATTTGTATAATAAACAGATATTATTGTAATTCATCCATTCTTTTTCCATTTGATAAACATGCAATTTATACAAGCTGCTTCCAGTTTTTGGCTATTAAGTTCTTTGTTACCTCACTATTCTTGCTACATGTCTTTTGGTACACATAAGCATACATTTCTGTTGTGTGTATATGCATCTAGGAATAAATTTGCTGGATTAAAAATATGTGTGGCCTGGCCTGTGGTGGCGCAGGGGATAAAGCATTGACCTGGAATGCTGAGGTTGCTGGTTCGAAAGCCTAGGCTGCCTGGTCAGGGCACATACATCAAGCAAGCAATGAACAACTAAAGTGAAGCAAATATGACTTGATATTTCTTGACAACTCTCTCTTCTGTCTAAAAAATCAGTAAGTAAAATCTTAAAAAAATATGTGTAAGTTTAGCCTGAATAGATACTGTCAGTTTTTCAAAGTGGCTGTACTAATTGCCATTTTCATTTTAATTATTCTCGTGGGAGGGAGTGGTCATACTGTGGCTTTAATATGCTTTCCTCTCTTTAAAAGTATGATCCTTTCTTCTTTCCATTTACAGAATGTTGTTTAAAAAAAAAAAAAAGGGAATTCCCTGTAAAACCAATTATTTCTTGAGTGCATACTATGACAGACCCTTATCTAAGCTTTTTAATATCACACTTAATATACTTAAATAGTGTTTTACTATTTGCTGACACTGGCCTCCATATTTTATATATTTTAAATAGTGTAATTCTTTCAACAAATCTAACAGCAGGTACTTTTTGTTTTACCTTGAGAACATAGTAGATACTTTTTTACCCTACTTTTCAGATGAAGCATCTGAGGAACAGAAAACTTGCTTGAGTAACATAGCAAGCATTCAAACACAGGAACTGGCTCCAGAGTACATGTACTTAACCACTGTTATATTGTACTTTAAATATATATTACTTTTATTTATTTATTTTTTAAGGTTTTATTTGTTGATTTTAAAGAGAGAGAAAAGGGGAGTGGGAAGAGAAGTGGGAAGCATCAACTCATAGTTGCTTCTCATATGTGCCTTGACCAGGCAAGCCCAGGGTTTCGAACCAGCAACCTAACCTTTCCAGGTTGATGCTTTATCCACTGCACCACCACAGGACAGGCTAAATATATATATACATACACATATAATTTTTAATTCTTATAATAATCTATGAGGCAGGTATTATTATGATCCCAAATGACAGAAGCAGAAACTATGGTACAGAGGTTAAATTAGTTGCCCAAGGTCACATAAAGTGGCACAGCAGGAATCCAAAACTAGGCAGACCAGTTTCAAGTGCTACCATACCTCCTTTCTCACACTGGGCCATGCTCTCTTTTTTTCTCATTACAAGGGCAAACACATGGCATCCCATTCTCCCACATTCTCAGGACACTCACCTGGAGGAGCAAGAATTCTCCTGGGTGGAGGTAGGCTGGGGGCAAAGGACAGGAAAAACTCTACAAGAGGTGACATGTATTCTATACCTTGAGGGAAGAGGAGCAGGTCAGACCACAGAGGGAAAGAAAACCAGCCAGGCACCCTGACATTTACGAAGGAAAAAGTGCCAGAGAACTAATAAACTGATACTCAATGGGGCTGAGAAGTAGATGTGGGTACTCAGTGGACATGGGAATAGGAAATATACACTGAATGTGATTAAATGAGATCATATTTCCCATTGGAATTTTCAACTTTAAGTTTACCTTTAATATTTATTGTTTGCCTTGATAATTATTGAAATAGAAAAGTAAAAAGTTTTTAGGCTGTATCTTTGTGAAAAGTGGACAGTTGAACTGCTCTGAGAAAAATCTCAATCAATATAGCTTTGGCTTGCTGTATTTTCTGTTGTTAGCTGCCAAGCAACTTTACTGACTGTATAAACAAGCTCTGAAGGTTCTGTTCTTCCCTTCTGTGGTCATTTCCCGACCTAATTCATTCACTGGGCAGGGGCTGAAACAGAAGAGCCTGGAGTCTGTGGATGAGAGCTCCCAAGTGGCCTGGCAGCAGTGCCACTCTTCAAACAGCACAGCCTCCCCAGTGAGGTCCAACTATCTGTCAACACACAGAGGAGACCAAGCTTTTACACTGAAGAACACATCAGATTTTAAGTCTCAGAACCTCATTTTAGAAATAAGGACTAAAAAATTTTTTGTTTTGATGAACTCAAGCTTTTTAAATCCTTATAAATAGAAAATTAATTTTTCTGAGTCCTCTGTGAAATAAAAATATTTTAACTATTTATATATTGTGAATAAATATTCTGTTCTGAACTGAAAGAGAACTCTGGGCAATACAAGGTGAAGCATCACTTTCCAAATTGCTATCATAAAACTTCAGATACAATCCAAGATACTAAGGACTTTGATTAATTCAGGAATATTTTGGTTTGTGAATTATTCCTTTTCTTTAATATTTAATTTTCCTCTGTTTTCTGGGATGTTGCCATTTCTTATTTTCATCTCTAAGGCTAAAAGGGAAGAAGAGGAAATTCAATTTAGCACAGTATATTTCTTAAGAATCTGATTCATGAAACATCTATTAAACCAACCCATTTTAATGATAGTTTGACTATCATTAGTTTGGGTATAGAAATCTAGGTTAAAAAAGTTCCTTTAGAATTTTGAAAGCAACTTTCACTTGTTGTCCATCTCCTAGTGTTGCTGTTGAGGAATCTGAAGGCATCATGATTCCTGTCTTTTTATTTATTTTTTATTTTTTTTTCATTTTTTTTTTTACAGAGGCAGAGACAGACAGGGACAGACAGACAGGAACAGAGAGATGAGAAGCATCAATCATTAGTTTTTTATTGCACGTTGCGACTTCTTAGTTGTTCATTGATTGCTTTCTCATATGTGCCTTGACCGCGGGCCTTCAGCAGACCGAGTAACCCCTTGCTGGAGCCAGTGACCTTGGGTCCAAACTGTTGAACTTTTTGCTCAAGCCAGATGAGCCCGCGCTCAAGCTGGTGACCTCGGGGTCTCGAACCTGGGTCCTTCCACATCCCAGTCTGACGCTCTATCCACTACGCCACCACCTGGTCAGGCGATTCCTGTCTTTTTAGATGTGACTCTTTCCCCATTCTCTTTGGTGTGAAGGCTACCCAAATATGTCCAATGTTCTACAATTCCACAGAGATATGCCTTAATACAAGTTTATCCCAGTTTGATCTATTTTGCTGGAAATTCCGTGGTCTCATAAATTGGAAATTAATGTCCTCCAGTCCAGGGAAGTTTTCTAGAATTACTTTACTGATGAGTCCCACCCGATACATTCTGCTTTTCTCTCTTTGTGGAACAGGTATTATTAGATATTGGCTATTCTGGATTGGTTCTCTAATTTTCTTAACTCTTCCTTGTATTTTCCATCTCTCTGGATTTTAGCTCTACTTTCTGGGATACTTCATCTGAAAGCTTAAGGGTCAAATGTATATCAAAATTGAAAACTTTTAGGACTTTGGAAGGCAACAATGGTGTTTAATCTGTAATGGAAACCTCTCAATGAGACTTGGGGCAGTGACAGTTCTTTAGCAAATGTATGCATATTCAAATATACAGAATAAACACTATATATAAGTTGTGAAGTGTTAAAAATTTTTAAAAAAATTGAATTTAGAGAGGAAGGGAGAGAGACAGGAACACTGATCTGTTCCTGTACGTGCCCTGATGGGGCATTGAACCGGCAACCTCTATGCTTCAGGACGATGCTCTAAACCAGGGGTAGTCAACCTTTTTATACCTACCGCCCACTTTTGTATCTCTGTTAGTAGTAAAATTTTCTAACGGCCCACCGGTTCCACAGTAATGGTGATTTATAAAGTAGGGAAGTAACTTTACTTTATAAAATTTATAAAGCAGAGTTACAGCAAGTTAAAGCATAATAATAATTACTTACCAAGTATACTTTATGTCGAGTTTTCGCTAAGTTTGGCAGAATAAATCTTTACAAAACAACTTACTCTAGTTAAATCTATCTTTTTATTTATATTTTGGTTGCTCTGCTACTGCCCACTCTGAAAGCTGGAACGCCCACTAGTGGGCGGTAGGGACCAGGTTGACTACCACTGCTCTAAACCAGTCAAGCTATCCAGCCAGCCAGGGCTAAATTGTGAGTTCTGCTGTAAACTTATAAAAAAATCATTTCATTTTCAGAACTTTGTTGGGATATTAGAATTGTGGCTAAGAGACTGCAGAAAGCTAGTTGGATTCAATTTCTTTTGGATGGGGGTTGGTCTTCATTCAAGGTTTAAGTGAGTCCTCCTTATAGGATGAAATTAAATATACTGCTCACAAAAATTAGGAGATATTTTATCACTTCATATTCATTTTGAAATATCCCCTAATTTTTGTGAGCAGTATATTTTCAGTGTCACAAAGTCTTAGTAACATATATATAGTATAAGGGGCTTGGTTCTGAAAACTGCAAAATTGAAGAGTAAACTTACCAAGAGATAGAAGATATTTCTAATAACTGCTAAGAGCTGTCATGTGAATTACCATACAATTTATACAGCTTTGAAATTAGGCAATTATTAACAATGTTTTCATGCAGGAAAATTCACACTGGTTCTATTAAAGGAACCAGATTGGGCCCAAAGGAGTTGCTCATGCTAAGTTCGAAACCAAAGCCTACCTAAAATTTCTATGCTCAGCTCTCCCAGAAAAAGCAGGCCTAGGTCAACCAACCAGCACTTACTTGCCTGCTCAGCTCAAGTTACCTGACTCAGCTCCAAGATTTCTCTTTGCTCCATATAAAAAAAGTAACCAATCAACAAATGCCCACTGCTTCTGTTTCCTTCTGCCTATAAAATCTCTTGCTTTATACAGTTCTTCAGAGCTCCTTTTGATCTGCTAGATTGGATAATACCCAACTCATGAATCACTGAATTAAGCCAGTAAGATCTGTGTAATTTTCTCATTCTGTTATTTAACAGTTTAAAAGGTGCACAAAATTGAAATTCCATTAATTTTTCTATATCACCCCATTTTACTGAACAATCCAAATTTGTATAAAATAAGACTGATATATTTTATACCAAAGAAGCTAATGGAAAGTTAACTGTTCAAAATAGCTTTAAGTGAATCTAAAGGATATGTGTGTGTGCATAGGCTTTCAAATTCAGAGCAGCATTTCCTAAAAAGGGCAGAATGCCAGTTCTGCAGGATGTTAACTGGTATTTTGTAAAAATGAATTTCATGGGTGAGTAAATTTGGGAAAAACTCGACTACATAAAGTTAATAGTGTTCTTATGAATAATTAAGAAGGAAAACTCACCTTTCTCCCCAAATACGCATTACATAGTTATAAAATTCACTTTGAAAAACACTGCTGTTATCATAATGGTTTTTAGGGCATTAGGAAAGAAAATGGCAAAAGAGAAAAAATGTCCCAACATGATAGTTTTTTAATTTATTGATTTTAGAGAGAGTAGGGAGGGGGTAAAGAGAGAGAAAAACATCAATTTTGTTCCACTTATTTACACATTCACTGGTTGATTCTTGTACATGCCCTGACCACAGATTGAACCTGCAACCTTGGCATGTCAAGATAATCCTCTAACCAATTGAGCTACCCAGGCAGGGCCTAGAATATTTAAGTAAAATCTTGGCCCATACGCTTATTTACTGCAAATAAGGGTATTTCACATGGCTAAAATAACATACTAATAAAAACACCAGTGATATATTGAATATAAAATTATTTTATCTAATGCCACCATCAAACAATTTTTGGGCATAGAAAATTGAATTTACATCTATATAGAGCAATTCTCTATTGAGGAAAATTACTTTTAGATATCCTTATTTTAAAAAGAAATTCCTGAGCACTTCTTCTGTGTATCTGAATATTGCTGACAGTCAAATTCTGAGAACCTAGTCCTGTTTCAGCATTTATGCAAGCTAACCATTTTTTTCCAATAAACTAGTAATTCAACTTTCTTCAGAAAATGTCTAATTCCATTTTTTAGGGGCCAAAGCGCTATAAAAAGGACTGAACAAAGACGTCATTTGTATATGTATCATATACTGATTATCAACATCATACTGTGAAACAGACCCAGTATCATCACACTGGGAAACAGAAACCATAGCAAATCACTTATTTTTTAAAGGCAGAAAAATTATATAAAAAGTATGAACATATATAGAAGATCACCTCAAATTTTAAAAATTTTATACTTAACTGAATGATACTTTAATATCTTAATGTATATTTTAATTTTAGAATGAAAGAAATCAATATTTTCTAACTGGAATGTTAGGCTTATATATTTTTTTATTTACTTTTTTAGTGGGAGGGGAAGGGAGAGAGGGAGACCAGATGAGAAGCATCAACTCATAGTTGCAGCACTCCAGCTGTTCATTGATTGCTTCTCATATATGCCTCAACTGGGCAGCTCCAGCAGAGCCAGTGACCCCTTGGCTCAAGCCAGCAACCTTTGGGCTCAACCCAGTGACCATGGGATCATGTTGATAATCCTAAACTCAAGCTGGTGACCCTGTGCTCAAGCTAGATGAGCCTGCGCTCAAGCCGGTGACCTTGGGGCTTCAAACCTGGGACCTCAGCGATCCCGGTCAAAGCTCTATCCACGGCACCACCACAGGACAGGTAGAGTGTTAGATTTAAAGTTGAAGAGTAAATGGAAGCTAAGAAGATAAAACTTATGATGGCTTCTGTTTTTTATAATTTGCATGGGAAAGCTGGAAAAAAAAACCCTTGACCGAAAGCAAATTTCCTGCCAGCTCTGTTATGAGCTGGCCTCTACTCAGGAAAAGGAAGGCATAAGATGATTTTTTTTTTTTTTTTGCATTTTTCTGAAGCTGGAAACAGGGAGAGACAGTCAGACAGACTCCCACATGCGCCTGACCGGGATCCACCCGGCACGCCCACCAGGGGGCGATGCTCTGCCCATCCTGGGCGTCACCATGTTGCGACCAGAGCCACTCTAGCGCCTGAGGCAGAGGCCACAGAGCCATCCCCAGTGCCCGGGCCATCTTTGCTCCAATGGAGCCTTGGCTGCGGGAGGGGAAGAGAGAGACAGAGAGGAAGGCACGGCGGAGGGGTGGAGAAGCAAATGGGCGCTTCTCCTGTGTGCCCTGGCCGGAATCGAACCCGGGTCCTCCGCACGCTAGGCCGACGCTCTACTGCTGAGCCAACCGGCCAGGGCAAGATGATTTCTATAATCCATTTTAATTTTAAAATTCAGTGATTCTAATCAGAGTTTACCGACTTGAAAAGATAGTACAAAATATTTATGGAAAATGTACGACTCTTACAGACAGGATAAGAAAAGCCACGCCCCCAAATCAATCATTAGTGTTCTTCATCTCACCCCCACAAGGAGAGCTGTAGGGTCGGCAGTAACCAAAATCACCATTCCCAGCACTTTTCATGTCTCGTTTCTTTTGGTGAGGGAGAGTAAACAAGCAAAAGTGAGCAAAGGAGAAGAAGCAACCATCATATAGCTAACAATATTAATCATGTGCTGAAAGGGTGTTTTGAGTCTTATATGAACCAAATGGCAAGTTTCTCTGTTCAGAAATATCCACGCCTGGCTCTGAGCGTGGTGTGCTTTCTGCAGCAACCCTTGCATTTTCAGATCAGGCTATATTTCCTCATGGATCCAGCTTCGAAACTGCCAACCTGCTTATAGGCATTAAAACTCCAGAGCTGGAGGGTACAAGTAATTATTTTCAAGGGTAAACTGATAATGATTGTAGACAATGTGTGCAGGCTTAACATCCTCTACCTTTCAGTAGCTGAGGAAAAATGAGAGCCTTTCTTAAATAAGCAGATGGTGAATGAATGAATTCCCATGCAGTCCCAGGCCTCCAACTCCAGCCTGAAGGAGAACTTGCTGATGAAAACCCCTGTGTTGCAGGCTGAAGGCAGTATGGCACAGCAATACATAATGTGATAGAAAGATCTGGGTCCCATTTTTTCTATTATGTTCAGAAGTCTTCATTTGGGCAAATGGGCCCACTGTCAAAGGGTGTAACTTATTGGCTATGCTTTAATGGGTCACCCCTCTACAAGGGAGTCAGTTGGTAATTCCAAGGGAGGATGGTTACACTGATATTCTGACAGAAGAAGAGTGCAAGAAAGGCTGGGTTCAACTGCAAAGAAGGGGTATAGTGAAGAAACCGAGGACAGTGGAAAACAGGGTCTGAGCTGCCTTTATTTAGAGATGTGTTTGAAAGCCCAAGAAAAAACATCCATGACATGCCAATGGTAGCAATAAGGGAGGACAATAATGGCTCCTGCCCTCAGAAATGTATAATATAAAGGCAGGCAGAATATGTATACAGATATAAACCTCATATCTGAAGATTACTCACCAAAGCTTGTTTACTTCAAATACTTTGGTTACTTATGCCTGCTGGCATTTGGAAAGACATGTAAACATATAGGAACTGATGTCCTTTCTTCTCTGCAGGCAGGCTTGGCAATAATCAAGCCTCTGCAGAGCCGGGTGGGAGATTCCTGACGGCTCCCCTTTGTTAATGCACAGTATGAGACCAACTGACTGTCACAACAGCTCCCACCAAGCCCTCATCTTAAGAGCACAATGTAACGATCCATTTCTAAAACACATTTAGAAACAGAATTCCAGATTTCATAGCTTATTTCTTATTTTTCTATGAGAAGTCTTTTCTTTTGTTCTCCCCATCAATAAGATGGGGCTGACTACTCAACATAAACAAAATCTGTATTAAAATACAGCTATAGCTCACAATAATAAAAAGTACACATCAGTGACACAGATCTGGACAACTGCTTTCAAAAGATTGTTAAAAGCAATTATCTCAAAGAACTATTTAAACAAGTAATTTCCAAAGTGTTTATAATTCATTCTTGCTACAGTCCTGTCAGGGGGGCATTAACTTCATTTGTTAGATGTGGAATCCGAAACTTAGGTAGGTAAAGGATATGGTCAAGATACAGTTAGTTACTGTATAAGGATCATCCAATCTTTGACTCTACTTTATTTTACTCATCCGATCAGCTGTCAAATCCTGTACAGTCTGTCTTCATAACTTCTCTTTACCTCATCCCTTCTCGACATAACCACTGCCACGTCCTAGTCCAGAACTTCATTATTAAATCCAAGCCTAAGACTCTTTCCTTTTTTTTTTTTTTTTTTGTATTTTTCTGAAGTTGGAAACAGGGAGGCAGTCAGACAGACTCCCACATGCGCCTAACGGGGATCCACCTGACATGCCCACCAGGGGGTGATGCTCTGCCCATCTGGGGCGTTGCTCTGTTGCGACCAGAGCTATTCTAGCACCTGAGGCAGAGGTCATGGAGACATCCTCAGCGCCCGGGCCAACTTTGCTCCAATAGAGCCTTGGCTGCGGGAGGGGAAGAGAGAAACAGAGAGAAAGGAGAGGGGGAGGGGTGGAGAAGCAGATGGGCGCTTCTCCTGTGTGCCCTGACCGGGAATTAAACCTGGGACTCCTGCACGCCAGGCCAACACTCACCACTGAGCCAACCGGCCAGGGCCAGTATTTCTTTAGGAACTCAAATTGGTCAATATAATGCAAAACTGTATAGATAATAGTTATCTTAACTGTCCAGTTGATATTAAGGAACAGAGCTCGCCCTTAATACTGCCATTTAGAAATATACAACCCGGGAGCCTGAAACAATGAGAGATGGTGGCAATAAGGAAAAAAAAGAAAGGGAAATGGGTGGTGAGGAGGCATAGTGACTAACTGTAAACGATCATGAAATGATCTGGGGAAGGGGCTTCTTTCTGACTATGATGGCATGAGCAAGTCAATGAATCCTCTCCTCAAAACAAGACAACAGTAAGAAAACTGTACAAAATTGTCCAACAGTCATTTCAGGGTTCTGGAAATCAATTAAAGGCAAATAATGAACAGAGAAATTTCTTGAAAAATTGCTAGAGCTTAGGGTAAGACCAGCAGGAGTCTACAAACTTATTGCCTGGGGCTAGTCTAACCCACTAACCCAACCCCTGACTGCTCAGCTCTGCTGGGGAGAAACTGTGGTTTTATCAGCACAGGGCTGGGGCCAGGAAAACCAGTAGACTCAACTTGGGGCATGTGGAGGAGAGACACAGTAGAAAACTGGGAAACCCAGTAGATACCTACCTAACAGGAAATACAGTTTTCCAGCTTGAGATTGTGGTTTAATTGAGGTGAACAGTGGGCCAACCAGAAATCTAAAGAGGAAACCCTGGAAATTAGACAATCTCAGATTGTCTCAGATCCGCTCTCCTCACTTCCCTCACTGACTATGGATCTATACAGATGAAGAGGAGATAAAAGAGGGTCCAAGAGAAAGAAAAGTCCAAGGAAAACTTGAGATCTGGCTGAACTCTGAACGTGCACCCCAACCACAAACAGATGATGAAAGCTTCACAGGCTCCAGATGCTCAAGTACAACGTCTGCCCAACGACTGGCTGGAGCAGTCAGCTACGGAGAGTCGCCTTCAAGGTAAAAGTGAGAGCGGAAGTTACTAAGCAGAAACATTAGTGGCTGCACACCACAGAGTGGCTTAAGTCCAGCCAAATTACTTAAAACACACACATATAAATCTTATCATATGGCCCAAAGGCTGAATAATCTGACAGAAGAAAGGCAAAAAGAACCTAAAAACTACATATACATCTTTCTATGTAGTGTATAGAATGTTTTTACCTTTGCAAATACACTACACAATCCTGTAGTATATTTCCTGTAGGATAATGTATACATGATACATATCTATTGTACTTTAAGTATTTCCTTTACTTTAGCAAGCAGTAATAAAAAGTGAAGTCAAAGAGACTGGGACCAAGTACAGAATCTGGATTTTATTCTGAGTATGCTGAGAAACCATTAAAATTAAGAAGGAAAATAGCACTATTTGCATTCAAATATATATATACAAAAAACCCCTATCCTGGTTGCAGATTTTTGGGGGAATGGCAGCAGCAATCCAGGAAATAAGTGATGAGGTTTGAATTATAGTAGTTGTGATGATGATGATGATAACACCTTACATGGATTAAACTCTTTTAAATCTCCTAACAGCCACTTGAGGTAATAACTACTCCCTTTCTTTTACAGATGGGCAAGCCAAGGTAGGAGATTAAATAACTGGCCCAACGTCATACTGCTAATTGGGGCGACATGAGGACCCAAACCCAAGAAATCCATCAGAAGAGCTAAACTCTCAGTCATATGGACTATCCAGCTGTATTCTGAAGATAAAGGGGAAAGGTTGAAGTAAGCAAATATTTTGAAGTTATGTTTGCCAAGACTTGCTAATGGACGAGATGCAGAGATGAAGGAATAAAGAATGACTCATAGGTTTTGCTCCAGCCAACTAGATAAAGTTAGTAGTATAATTATATAGAGAATGTAAAATAAGAGAAAAAGGGGTCATAGGACCCAGGTCTAAAGTACTGCAACATTTAAAAGTTGAACAGAGAAAAGAGGAACCAGCAAAAGAGGCTAAGAAAGAACTCCCAGTGCTTAGAGGAAAACAGGGGTGTCAGAAAAGCCAAGGGACTGAGTATTTCAAGGAGGGAGGAGGCAATGTATAGAATGCTACTGAGCATGGGTATGAGAATAGAGAAGGGACTGTGTGATGTGGCAGAATAAAAGTTACTGGTGCCTGACCAGGCAGTGGCACAGTGGATAGAACGTTGAACTGGGACATGGAGGACCCAGGCTCAAAACCCCAAGGTTGCCGGCTTGAACATGGGCTCATACAGCTTGAGCGCAGGGTCACTGGCTTGGGTATGGGATCATAGACATGACCCCATGGTTGCTGGCTTGAGCCCAAAGATCACTGGCTTGAGCAAAGGGTCACTCACTCTGCTGGAGCCCCCCAGTCAAGGCACATATGAGAAAGCAATCAATGAACTAAGGAGACACAGCAAAGAACTGATGCTTCTCATCTCTCTCCCTTCCTGTCTATCCCTATCTGTCCCTCTTTGTGTCACACACACACACACACACACACACACACACACACACAAAGTTACTGGTTACGTTGAGAAGAGCAGCATCCCCTCCGTTTAGTCTCAACAGTACAGTATGTATACTTACCTTGTTTACTGTCTGCTCCACCTCCAGACTGTAAGCTCCTGGGCAGGGGCTCTGAGTCTGAATGCTACTAACTCCTTACCTTCTAATAAGAATGCTTGGAAATAGAATTGAAAGGACATAAATGCTATGCAATGTAATGTAAATACTAAGTTAATTCCAAGGGTTTCTGGTGTGAACATCAAGGTGAAGATTTCAAAGATGACACGCTTCCATTTTCTACCTCCTAGTTCACTTACCGTTAGAGATCCATTTTGTGTGCTGGGTGAGTTGCTACTCTGCTCTCCGTGGGCTTGCGTACTTGCGTAGAGTGTCAGGTTATGCTCACTGGTCTGGCCGGCATAGTCCTGAGTGTGTGGCACTCCATATTCTGTGGGAATTCCGTTCTGTGGAGGTGGTGGAAATGGGATGGTGGTAAAAGGCTGAACCATTGCGTCAGGAGTTGTTGTTGGCTCCTGGTTACCCTTTAAGAAACAGTGAAAAAAAGAAAATGAGAAAATATAACTTTAAATTCTCATTATATAATTATTTTTAAGGTGAGTATAAAAAAATTCTCTGAATACTCCCTCATTGCTCAGGTTAAATAACATTTACTGTCTCGGGATGAGGGGAAATACTGCCATGTGTGTACGTGTACACACACACACACACACACACATATATATGTAGACACACACACACACCCAACTTTGGTCAATTTGTGATTACTAGACAGGTCCATGACTATATTAAAATTGACTACTTACCAAAGGGTCAAAAGTTTTCCTTTAAGACAAGTTTTTAAACAATGCTAGAAAATTTCTCACACAAAATAAGTTATAAGAGTTTGTGCCATTAGTATTTTCTTTAGGGCACTCACTATTTCCTTAGTGATTTCTTAGGTAGAAACAAATTACTTTCATTAAATTAAAATTCATAGCAGCAGTAGGTAGAATGACATTATAAATGAAATTCTCAAAACCAAACAGAGATCTCCTGATTTTAAGAGAAAGTATATTATAAAAAAATTAATCTTTGGTTTTCAAGGTACAGATTTATTTAAGTCTTGGCTACTAGGTTAATGATAATGATAATAATAATAAGAAGAAGAACTTTCCTTAAATTAGAAATATACAAAAAACTTCCCAGACAAAAAAACTTGAAAGTTCTCCATAATCACTGCCAGCACTATCAGGTTACAACACAGCAGGACTCCTCTCCACATGCTATCTCGTCCCAGATACTTGCTTGGGATTCAGTGTGATGTTTGAAATATCAGTAAAGAATAAGCAGTAACTACAGGAAACTACCAGAAGCCATTAAGTCCTTCTCTTACTTCTGTTCAAGTTTATATATAAAAGAAGTTTAAATCTTGTGTAACAGATTTGGCAAAGCTCTCCCTTCTCAACAACTCACCTCCCAACTTCCCATTTTATTCCATGAAAAGCAAAGTGACTATTTTACTGAAGATATGCAAGTCTGCAGTGTTGAGTCACTGTCCTTCTGGAAGTTGTTGGCAGAGATGACTTCAAAATGTTAGTAGTGTGATAAACGTCACCACCACCCCTCCATATTTTAGACATCAAATCATTAGGGATTAAAGAAAATAAGGGTTTATGTCCTACTCATGGGCATCACTTCCTTCAAACAAGGATATAATTATTCTTTCTCTCTCAGTCCTAATTATCCTTCTTTCCCCTCAATTCAAAAACCGATTCTCGCCTGACCTGTGGTGGTGCAGTGGATAAAGAGTCGGCCTGGAACGTTGAGGTCACCAGTTTGAAACCCTGGGCTTGCCCATTCAAGGCACATATGGGAGTTGATGCTTCCTGCTCCTCCCCCCTCTCCCCCCTGCTCTAAAGTGAATAAATAAAACCTTAAAAAAAATAAAAGGAAAAAAATCCGATTCTCTGCTAACTGAGACGACAGGAAATTGAACTTTCAGAAGCATTTTCTAAACCTCATGTCATGTTGTCCACATTAACTTGATGGCCATTAGAACTATCTCAAACAAAATGCATTCATTCAGAGCTGCAGAAAGAAAAAATAGCTGTAGCTATTTTTTTTGTGTGTGTGTGTTTTTCTGAAGCTGGAAACGGGGAGAGACAGTCAGACTCCCGCATGCGCCCGACCGGGATCCACCTGGCACGTCCACCAGGGGGCGACGCTCTGCCCACCAGGGGGCGATGCTCTGCCCCTCCGGGGTGTCGGTATGCCGCGACCAGAGCCACTCTAGCGCCTGGGGCAGAGGCCAGGAGCCATCCCCAGTGCCCGGGCCATCTTTGCTCCAATGGAGCCTTGGCTGTGGGAGGGGAAGAGAGAGACAGAGAGGAAGGAGGGGGGGGGGGGGGTGGAGAAGCAAATGGGCGCTTCTCCTGTGTGCCCTGGCCGGGAATCGAACCCGGGTCCCCTGCACGCCAGGCCGACGCTCTACCGCTGAGCCAACCGGCCAGGGCGATCTTATGCTATTTTTAAAGGAAGGGTCAACCATCATTACTGCAATCAATTATTCTGCATAAAATAAAACAATAAATCTACAAAGGCTATTTTAAATGGAGAAATATGTGATCATGGATTGGAAAACTTGATATTCTTAAAATATCATGTGCCCCAAACTCCACAAACCCAAAAAAAACTCAGCATGTGTTTTTGCAGAAATTGACAAGCTATTATTAAAATTGATATGAAAATGCAAAGGACCTAGAATAGCCAAACCAATTTTGGAAAATAACAAAATATTGGAGGACTCACAACCTGACTTCAAGATTTATTATAAAGCTATGGTAATCAAAATAGTATGGCACTGGGCTCTGGCCGGTTGGCTCAGTGGTAGAGCGTCGGCCTGGTGTACAGGAGTCCCAGGTTCGATTCCCAGCCAGGGCACACAGGAGAAGTGCCCATCTGCTTCTCTACCCCTCCCCCTCTCCTTCCTCTCTGTCTCTCTCTTCCCCTCCCGCAGTCAAGGCTCCATTGGAGCAAAGTTGGCCCGGGTGCTGGGGATGGCTCTATGGCCTCTACCTCAGGCGCTAGAATGGTTCTGGTTGCAGCAGAGCAAGCCCCAGATGGGCAGAGCATCGCCCCCTGGTGGGCATGCCGGGTGGACCCCAGTCGGGCGCATATGGGAGTCTGCCTCCCCGTTTCCAACTTCAGAAAAATACAAAAAAAAAAAAACCCCACAAAAAACAGTATGGCACTGGCTTACAGACAAATAGGTGAATGAGACAGAAAACAGAGACAGACACATGTATATAAGTCATATAAAGCATCAAATCAATTCAATAGGGGAAAGGAAAACTTTTTGGAGAAATAAAAAATTGGGCCCTGGCTGGCTGGCTCAGTGGTAGAGCATAGGCCTGGCGTGTGGAAGTCCTGGGCTCGATTCCCGGTCAAGGCACACAGGAGAAGCACCCATCTGCTTCTCCACCCTTTTCCCTCCCTTTCCTCTCTATCTCTTTCTTCTCCTCCTACCGCCAAGGCTCCATTGGAACAAAGCTGGCCTGGGTGCTGAGGAAGGTTCCATGGCCTCTGCCTCAGGTGCTAGAATGGCTCTGGTTGCAGCAAAGCAAGGCCCCAGATGGGCAGAACATCGCCCTCTGGTGGGCATGTCGGGTGGATCCTGGTCGGGCACATGTGGGAGTCTGACTGCCTCCCTGCTTCTAACTTTGGAAAAATACAATAAAAATAAATAAATTTGAATACTCAATGGAAATAAACATCAACTTTTATCCTATACATGCAAAAGTTAACAAACCTAAATTTAACAGCTAAAACTATAAAACTTTTAGAGGGAAAATAGGAAAATCTTCACAACTTCATAATAAACAAAAAATTCTTGGGACACAAACAGTAAGAGCTATTAAAGATAAAGTTGATAAATTCAATTTCATAAAAAATTTTAAAACTTCTGCTTTTTGAAAGACAACATTAAGATAATAAAAAGATAAGGCAGAGACTGGGAGCAGCATTCACAATATATACACCTGACAAAGGACACATGTTGAGAAGCTATAAAAAACTGTAAGAAATCATAATGAAGGCAAAGTATTTCTTTAAAAATGGGCTAATGCGTTTGACAGCTCCCGCAGAAAGGTATTCCAATGGGCAGAAAATATGTGAATGCGAGGCTCAAGAACATATGTTCATCAGGGATATGAAATTAAATTCAAATGATACCATTTTACCCTCAAATGCCTAAAAGACTGAAAACACCAAATACTGACAAAGATATGTAACAAGAACTTCACATTGCTCATCAAAGTATAAAATGGCATATCTTCTTTATGGGACTGTTTTGCACTTTTCCTTTTCATAAAGTTAAAATACTATTTTTATTACCCAAAAGAAATAAAAGTATAAGTGCATATAAACACTTGTACAACAATGTTCATGAAAGCCTTTTTCAGAATAGCTCCAAACTGAGATTGTACTGAAATCAACAGGAAAACAGATAAATCGTAATCTATTCATAAAATGAAATGCTACCCAGCAAAAAAAGAAAAAGAAAAAGGAACTACCAACATGGATAAATATTAACATTGCACTTAATTAAAAAAAGCAGACTAAAAAACCCCATACTGTATACTGTTTAATTCCTAGCCCTGGCCGGTTGGCTCAGTGGTAGAGTGTTGGCCTGGCGTGCAAAGAGTCCCGGGTTTGATTCCCAGCCAGGGCACACAGAAGCGCCCATCTGCTTCTCCACCCCTCCCCCTCTCCTTCCTCTCTGTCTCTCTCTTCCCTTCCCGCAGCCAAGGCTCCATTGGAGCAAAGTTGGCCTGGGCGCTAAGGATGGCTCCATGGCCTCTTCCTCAGGCGCTAGAATGGCTCT
The DNA here is from genome assembly GCF_036850765.1 of Saccopteryx bilineata. NCBI lineage: Eukaryota > Metazoa > Chordata > Mammalia > Chiroptera > Emballonuridae > Saccopteryx > Saccopteryx bilineata. Next base: position 91,127,036 of record NC_089490.1, on the reverse strand, counting down.
GGTTGCAACAGAGCAATGCCCCAGATGGGCAGAGCATCGCCCCTTGGTGGGCATGTCGGGTGGATCCCGGTCGGGTGCCTGCGGGAGTCTGTCTGACTGCCTCCCCGTTTCCAACTTCAGGGGAAAAAAAAAAAAAAAAGTTTATTATAATTCCATTTACATGAAGTGTAAAATAGCCAGAACAGCCCTGACCAGGTCGCTCAGTCGATAAAGTGCTATCCCAGGAAGCCGAGGTAGCAGGTTTGATCCCTGGTGAGCGCACGTGTGAGAAGCAGTCAATGAGAGCACAACTAAATGGAGCTAAGTGAAATGGCGAGTTGATGTTTCTCTCTCAAATCAATGGAAAATTTTTTTAAAAAATCTGAGTAACTCAGTAAATTAAAAAAAAAAGTAATAGTGGCCCTGGCCGGTTGGCTCAGCGGTAGAGCGTTGGCCTAGCGTGCCAGAGGACCCAGGTTCGATTCCCGGCCAGGGCACACAGGAGAAGCGCCCATTTGCTTCTCCACCCCTCCACCGCGCTTTCCTCTCTGTCTCTCTCTTCCCCTCCCGCAGCCAAGGCTCCACTGGAGCAAAGATGGCCCGGGCGCTGGGGATGGCTCTGTGGCCTTTGCCTCAGGCGCTAGAGTGGCTCTGGTCGCAACATGGCGATGCCCAGGATAGGCAGAGCATCGCCCCCTGGTGGGCAGAGCGTGGCCCCATGGTGGGCGTGCCAGGTGGATCCTGGTCGGGCGCATGCGGGATTCTGTCTGACTGTCTCTCCCTGTTTCCAGCTTCAGAAAAATGAAAAAAAAAAAAAAAAGTAATAGCAAGAACAGAGAAAACCAATCTGTGGTAACAGAAATAAAGAAGTAGTTGTCTCTTTTTTTGTAGGGGGGAGTGTTGATGAAAATTGGGTGCTGTGGAATATTCTAGGTCTAAGATGGTGGAAATGTTATATTATGGCTGGTGGTATCAAACTGTTCAAATTCACTGAACTGAACATTTGGTAAATATGTTGTTATATTAATTTTAACAAAAAAATAAGAATAGGCCCTGGCCAGTTGGCTCAGCGGTAGAGCATCGGCCTGGCCGTGCGGGGGACCCGGGTTCGATTCCCGGCCAGGGCACATAGGAGAAGTGCCCATTTGCTTCTCCACCCCCACCCCTCCTTCCTCTCTGTCTCTCTCTTCCCCTCCTGCAGCCAAGGCTCCATTGGAGCAAGGATGGCCCAGGCACTGGGGATGGCTCCTTGGCCTCTGCCCCAGGCGCTAGAGTGGCTCTGGTCGTGGCAGAGCGATGCCCCGGAGGGGCAGAGCATCGCCCCCTGGTGGGCAGAGTGTCGCCCCTGGTGGGCGTGCCGGGTGGATCCCGGTTGGGCGCATGCGGGAGTCTGTCTGACTGTCTCTCCCCGTTTCCAGCTTCAGAAAAATACAAAAAAATAATAAGAAGAAGAATACAAGCCACCGGCAACCAACCATCTGTTAAGTTTGTGAAACACTTGCCTTTACTTTTAAAAATTAGAAGATAATTATACTCATCACTATTGATACTAATACATACATTAAGATAATAAAAATAAAATGAAGATAAAAATAACAAAGAAACAAGTTATCCTTACAAATATGGCTCTATACTTAGAAAAGCAAAAAGAATTAACTATAGACTAATAGACCTAATATTAAAAATTAACTATTTAAAAAACTAGCAATAACCAGTTATTCAAAAGAGAAACAATATTTACATGATAATATAAAACATACTATATATATAATATAAAAAATACCCAAATAAATAAAAATATATTTTGCTTTTGGAGAAATACTTAATATAATAATATCAATCCTTCCCAAAATAAAATGTATATATAATGTCTTTCTAATCAGAAGCAAATGTGTATGGAGAAGAAACTAGGACTAAATACTTTTCTAATTTGTATATGAAAAACAACTAGGACAGTTTGGAAAACAAAAAACTATGACGTGCGGCCATGCTTGCTCATGTAACACAATTTGCCACGAAACTGTGATCAAACAGTAATAATATACAAAGATATTAATGGAACAATCATAATCCTAAAAAAGATTCAAGTTTACATGAAAACTTAATTTCAGATAAAGGTAGCATTTCAATTCAGTGGGGAGGTGGGGAAGGCTGGTTTTTGTAAAATTTGGGTACATACCAGAAAGAAAATAAAATGAGCCCTCCCTCCAGCTTATAGAACATTCCAAAAAAAAAAAAAAAATCCAGAATAAAACCTAATACAACTAAAACTATAAAAATACAAAAAACCTGAATAATTCATAGAAGATGAAATACAAATGGTTGATACAGTAAACATGCCCAATCCCAGTAACAAATGGAAATGCATATTAACAGCAAAATAAGCACAATTTTGTCATAATCAACAAAAAATTTTAAAGTTTTATTGAGGTGTAACTGGAATACTATAAATTGCAACTATTTATAGTGTACAATTTGGTCATTTTGTCATATATGTATACATTTCAAATGGACATAGATGAAATAATCACAAACAGTAAACACACCTATCCAACCCCAAGTTCCCTTGTACTCCTAATAATAAGCATATATTGCTTTCGTAATAAAGCCTACAAAGTTTTCAATATAAAAATGAAAAGAAAAATGTAATCAATAAGAGGAAGCCAATATGCTGAAATGTTGAATTATTGTGCTATTCTTAAGAAAATGATAGTGACATGACCCAGAGATAAAGATTCATAACAATCTTTCATTTTAAAGTTACCTAGCATCAAAACTCAGCAGTCTCCAGTGTCCAAGAACCATTTCTACATGGTATTAAGGTTTGCTTTACATAAAAATCTCCACTTTGTTTCATTCTTATAAATTATGCTACGAAAATCGTAAATTTTTACCCACATTTTTAGGAAAATGTCTGTCTTTGTCACCCATTACTTTCATTATCTTAAAGGGTTATGTATTGTAGATGATTTCTCCATAGCTATTCTGGGCATCCTATGAGGATAATAAAACAATTCTCTTCTATTTCAAATTATTCAGTGCTATACCTACCTACCCATCTACCCACCTACATACCTACTTGACCACCTGCATGTAGCAGGATGCTTCAGAAGCCCTCACAGGATTTACTAGTCTTTAGACAGATATGAAGAGAAGATTCAAATTTGGGTAAATTGGTGAATGAAAGAGAACAAGAACACCAAAGGTATCCACAGATCTACACTCCAACTCTAGGCAGATATATAGTCTTAAAGGACAGAGGGATGGTCCACTAAAATGATCGGTAAAGGCTAACAGCCACTCCTTCCCAGTTATGAATTACATGGACAGGGGACTTCAAATGCTCTACCCTGGGCTCCTCTCACTGTCTCTGTTCCTACAGCCTCCCTCCACTCCCCACCCCAGCCCTGCTGGGAGTGATACTCTAACATACTTGCACACAATATTAACGCTCCCACAGGGGTAGTCTTGACAAAGCTGGCTCAGTCAACTGAATAAACACATCAATTAGCAGTGGGAGATGAGGGAAGAAAGGTAAAAACATTCTGTAGGGTCCACTTGTAGCCTCAGTACTATATGTTTAAAGGAGATGCAAGAGAGAAAAGAAGGGAGGTTAAGAAGCAATTCTTGGTAGATTATTTTGTTACTTATAGGAATGTTTTTTACTTTTCTTTATTTAAAAAAGATTTTATTTATTCATTTTAGAGAGAGGAAAGAGAGAAAGGAGAGAGAGAGAAAGGAGGGGAAGGAGTGGAAGCATCAACTTGTAGTAGATGCTTATTGTGTGTTCCTTGACCAGGCAAGTCGGGGGTTTTGACCCGGCGACCTCAGTGTTCCAGGTTGACACTTGATCCACTGCACCACCACAGGTCAGGCACGTTTTTTATGTTTGTTAAACAAAAACAATCATTATACATACTAAAGAAATAAATTTGGGATAAGAGTGATTTCTTATTTTATCTCAAACTCTTTGCAATGTCTGAAAAATTTCCCAAGTATTTATTATTACTATAAATGTTAAATGGTTATTGATTTCTATTAAATTTCCAGATCATGTTTCAGAGTTATAAGTTTAGAAGACAAGCATTATAGCCCTCAGCAACTATGAGATCACAGTTCACATGATTATTTCTAGGCAAGAATAATTTATCTATGCATTTGTATGAAAATGTTTTGTGGGGGGGGCTCTCTTTTTTTTAGGTGAGAGGAGGGGAGATAGTGAGGCAGAGTCTTGCATGCACCCCAAGAGGGATGCACCCAGAGACTCCATCTGGGACCAATGCTGGAGTAACAAGCTATTTTTAGCATATGAGGCTAATGTGCTCGAACAGAGCTATCCTCAATGCCTAGGGCCAGCTCGAACCAATAGAGCCACTGGCTTGTGGAGGGGAAGAGAGAGAGGAGGGAAGGAGGGAAGTGGGGAGAAACAAACGGTCACTTTTTCTGTGTGCCCTTACCAGGAATCTAACCTGGGACATCCACAGGCCAGGTCAAAGCTCTATGCACCGAGCCACCAACCAAGGCCAAAAATTTTTTGTTTTTAATACCACAGACTAAGCAACTTAAGTGTCTCTCATCTGAGAAAATTAATTATTAACTAATATCTACTATGGGCGCACAACCACAGTAGGCATTGAAGACATCATAACAAAAGGCAGAAATATGCCTCTCAGGAGTCAACAGTCACATTAGGGAGGTGACTGCAAACATGCAAAACTTCAGTAGGTATGAGTACTGAATTGGTGACACAAAGATTTACTACTCCCCACTAAATACATTCTGAACTCCTCCAGGCCCTCCTGCACCTGGACCAGCAGCTTACGTGTAATGAGTGCTTATTATGTATCTAGCAACACACTAAGCACTTTATACTGTATATAGATTAATTCATTGAATTCTCACAACCCTATAAAGGAGATATTCCTATTATTCTCCTTTTACAGATAAAGAAACTGACATTTTAAAAGGTTAAGTATCTTATCAAAAATCATTCAGCTAGTAATTAGCATGAGCAGATTCAAATCCAAATTCAAACAATTTTAAAGCACTACTCCAGGGGGCACCTCAAGTGGGGTTTTTAACCAATTTTCTCCCAGTCATATCATACACAACCCGACCCTAATTGTTACAATTGAATGCTCTGCAAATGTGGTGCTTCCCAAACACAGCCAGACTGCTACAACAGGAATCCATGTCCTTCCCCGCACTGCATCCTCTATCACAGTGGTAGTCAACCTGGTCCCTACTGCCCACTAGTGGGAGTTCCAGCTTTCATGATGGGCAGTAGGGGAGCAACCAAAGTATAAATAAAAAGATAGATTTATTGATAACTAGAGTAAGTTGTTTTATAAAGATTTATTCTGCCAAACTTAGCGAAAATCCAACATAAAGTACTTGGTAAGTAATTATTATTATATGCTTTAACTTGCTGTAACTCTGCTTTATAAATTTTATAAAGTAAAGTTACTTCCCTACTTTATAAATCACCATTACTGTGGAACCGGTGGGCAGTTAGAAAATTTTACTACTAACAGAGATACAAAAGTGGGTGGTAGGTATAAAAAGGTTGACTATCCCTGCTCTATCAAGAATATTCATGTATAACAAAAAACCTAGCTGGCCATAAAGGATCAACTCAAATACTCCCTTCTCCATGAAGCTAGTCCTAGAAAGGAATTATGGTAGAAAGCAGGGCTCAGCACCTGTCCTGTAAAGGACCAGAAAGTAGTATTTGGGGCCTTGTAGGCCATATGGTCTCTGATGCAACTACCCGACTCTGTTACTATAACAGCAAAGCAGCCACAGATGTCTTTTTCCTTTAAATCACATATAGTAACTAACAGAGGTGATACATTATCATACATGGTCTTTTGGTGTACAATGTAAAATATGCTAAAAGTCTGCATTCTAAATTCAAATATACTATCACTACACAGTTCCCATCTAAAAGGAAAAATGTATACCCCAAGGACCAAGTCTCAGCCCCTTTATCTGTCTATTCCCTCACCCATCTTCAAGTAGTTTTAAGGTCTAACCATGTCCTTTCTCCCAAGCTTTCCTGGGAGCTAAAGTATGAGCCTGAAAGACAGGTCGGAGTTAAATCCTAACTATACCCCTTACCAGATATAAATAAACTATTTACTTAACCCTTTCCAGCCTGCTTCTTCATCTGCAAAATGGATTGTTTACTTCAGAGAATTGTTGCGAGGATTAAATGAGAGCAAATGAAATCCATTAATCTGGTACCAGCCATCCTAATTAAGTTTTTTTCCTTGCTTCTAAGTCTTTCAGGTGCACACTTCCAACTCAGACCGGATCCTTCCACCCTCACTGTTGCACTAACATTACAAACTGCCATGTCTAAAAAGTCAATTTATTACCTTCTTATTTCTGTTGATTGAATTAACCATTTTTTCCAGTCAACTAGACTTATTTGAAATTTCTCCCTTATCCTTTGTAGTATTTGCTCTATATACTGCTTGGAGTAAATGAGTCTGCTCTGTTACTGCTCCTTTTTCTTTTTTTTCTTTTCTTTTTAAAAGAGATAGCAAAAGAGAGAGAGAGAGGAGAGATGAGAAGTATCAACTCATAGTTGATTCACTTTAGTTGTTCATTGATTGCTTCTCACATGTGTGTTCATGGGGGCGGGGGACTCAGCCCAGCCAGTGACCCCTTGGGCTCAAGCCAGCAACCTCGGGATCAGGTCAATGATCCCCACGCTCAAGTTGGTGACCTCGGGGTTTCAAACCAGGGACCTTAGTGTCCCAGATCCACACTCTATCCACTGCACTACCTCTGGTCAGGTTTGTTATTGTTTCTTTTTTTTTTGTATTTTTCTGAAGCTGGAAATGGGGAGAGACAGTCAGACAGACTCCCACATGCGCCTGACCGGGATCCACCCGGCACGCCCACCAGGGGCCATGCTCTGCCCACCAGGGGGCGATGCTCTGCCACGACCAGAGCCACTCTAGTGCCTGGGGCAGAGGCCAAGGAGCCATCCCCAGCGCCCGGGCCATCCTTGCTCCAATGGAGCCTTGGCTGCGGGAGGGGAAGAGAGAGACAGAGAGGAAGGAGGGGGGGTGGAGAAGCAAATGGGTGCTTCTCCTATGTGCCCTGGCCGGGAATCTAACCCGGGTCCCCCGCACGCCAGGCCGACGCTCTACCGCTGAGCCAACCAGCCAGGGCCTATTGTTTCTTAAGCACAACCTGTACCTACTTAATTATTCTGAATATTACTTAATTACTCACTGACATTTAAGTATCTACAACATCTAGCTGTAGGAAGGGAGGGAAGACAAAAAGCAAAATTAAGACTTTATTACCCTAACCGGTTGGCTCAGTGGTAGAGCGTCGGCCTCGCATGTGAAGTCCAGGTTCGATTCCTGGCCAGGGCACACAAGAGAAGCACCCGTCTGCTTCTCCACCCTTCCCCCTTTCCTTTCTATCTCTCTCTTCTCTTTCTGCAGCCAAGGCTCCACTGAAGCAAAGTTGGCCCAGGAGCTGAGAATGACTCAGTGGCCTCTGCCTCAGGAGCTAGAATGGCTCCGGTTGCAACACAGCAACCCCCCGGATGGGCAGAGCATGATCCCCTAGTACAGCGGTTCTCAACCTGTGGGTCGCGACCCCAGCGGGGGTTGACCGACCAAAACACAGGAGTCGCCTAAAGCCATCAGAAAATACATATTTCCAATGGCTTTAGCCGCTGAGAAGCTGCGCTACTGTCTGCAGCAGCACTACTCAGTTTGAACGCACGCCCTTATGGACGTGTGTTCCAAACTCAATGCCTGCAGTCATGCGCAGACGTGATCACATCATCCCTCCAGGGCCTAAGGGGCGGGGGAGGCAGGGGGAACGCTCCACAGTTCATAGCAGCGCAGCTGCTCCATAGCAGCGCATTACGTGTGTCTGGCGCTTGCTGATGTCATCAGTGGGCGGGTGCAGCAAGGGCCAGAGGACAGAAGCCTAGGAGGTGGAGAGGCAAGAGGCAGAGAGCCAAGAGAGCCTGTGAGAGACTGCTCGTGTAAAAAAGGTTAATAATGTAAAAACAGTACACACACCATACACACAATACTGTGTAAGTGTAAGGTGCTTTGTGTGTAATCATTACACAGTACACAAAGCAGCTTACACTTACACAAAGCACCATGCATTTACACAGTGTGAACTACATCAGTCTTATACTATAAGAGACCACTATAAGATGTAGTTCACACTGTTCCCCAATGTATAATTATATTCCATATCTCCCACTATTTTCCCATATTCTGAATGAGGAAACTGCTGAAATCAGCGGTTTCTGGCATTGAATCCGCCTCCTATTGATTTCATTGGGAGTGCGGCAGATTTTGTGGAAGAGAGCTCCCAAGAATCTCGGGTTACCACACAATCCCCCGCAGCCTCCTTTTGATTTCAGTAAGAGGCAGAGAAATGACAGTTCCGACACATTTCTTCCTCTCCTATTCAAGTCAATGGGAGGCCGCAGCAGATTCCGCTCAAATATAGAGCATGTTGCTTAATTTTTTCCACGCTAGAACTTTTCCTAGAGCAGAAAAATTCCAAAGGTGGAATCTGCCACCCCCAATAGACTGAAAGAGGCCTCATACTGAGGAATCATCTGTGCAGATTCTGCAGTGTAAAAGATCTGCCTCCTATAGAAGTCTATTGGGGGTGGCATGGTGCTTTGTGTAAGTGTAAGCTGCTTTGTGTACTGTGTAATGATTACACACAAAAACACAGACAGACACACACACAGACAGACAGAAAGGCAGGCAGGATGAGAGGAGAGAAACATCAACTTGTAGTTGTGGCACTTTAATGGGTTCATTGGTTGCTTCTCATACATGCCTTCACTAGGGGGCTCCAGCAAGCCAGTGACCCATTGTTCAAGCCAGTGACCATGGGATCATATAGGTCAGGGGTAGTCAACCTTTTAATATCTACCGCCCACTTTTGTATCTCTGTTAGTAGTAAAATTTTCTAACCACCCACCGGTTCCACAGTGATGGTGACTTAGAAAGTAGGGAAGTAACTTTACTTTATAAAATTTATAAAGCAGAGTTACAGAAAGTTAAAGCATATAATAATAATTACTTACCAAGTACTTTATGTTGGATTTTCGCTAAGTTTGGCAGAATAAGTCTTTATAAAACAACTTACTACAGTTAAATCTATCTTTTTATTTATACTTTGGTTGCTCCCCTACCGCCCACCTTGAAAGCTGGAACGCCCACTAGTGGGCGGTAGGGACCAGGTTGACTACCACCGAGATGATCCCACACTGAAAGCCAGAGACCCTGCACTCAAGCTGGTGACCTCGGGGTTTTGAATCTGGGCCCTAAGCATACCAGGTCAGTGTTCTACCCACTGTACCACCACCTGGTCAGGTCAGATCAGGTGTTCCCATATTTTACTGTGCATAACAACCACTCTAGGAATATACTATATATATAAAAAAAATCAAGATCCTTTCTCCACAGAGTATTTCCCTACAGATTATGATTTGATGAGTTGGAGTAGGGTCCTGGTACTATAGGGATAGTTGGTTTGGATATCACACTGAGAAAGGCTGCTTTAGGGCTTTTGGCTGGGCAGAATGGGAGAGAATTATGGTGATGGCAAGTGCCTCCATAAAATGCCCTGAGGCATCTATACTTCCAGAAGAAGGGCAGAGGTTAGGGAAGGAATAGGTTATAAGGGGAAGGTAACAGTGGCAATAAATGTAAATGACCTGGAAATAGAGGACTGCCTTCTTATATGGAACTCACAGATGAAATGCAAACCTAACAGTGGGTCCTTCTATTAGCACTGGCAGAACTGAAAACCCAGGGTCCAAAGTAGGAGTGTGCTACAGCCACATGAAGGGGAGACGGAGTGCAGGAGGTAAGTAAGTGCAATTTTGAGCTCTTGCAAATAGAAATAAATAAATTAGGAAATACAATATACTTAGAATAAAAATAAATGCAGGATCTGGTACATGCAAATCCAAGGACAGGTCTAGGCTTGGCCAACAATACTACAAACTTGCCAGCAAATTATCTGCCTTCAACACACACACACACACACACACACACACACGCACGCACACACACGCACACGCACACACACGCACACTCCTACCTCTTTCTAATTACCCAGAGAAAAGCCAGCCTGACCTCTCTCTTGAGGCTGAGTATTGCCATCTCAAAGCAATAAATATTTAAACAGAAAAAGACATATTTCAAAACAAAGTCATTCAAATTAACAGTCTATTAGGTTAAAAATGACGAACCTTGTAATACTTTTAATGTTTCTAACCTCTTAAAAGCTCTTTCATTATATCTCCTTAAAGCAGTACTTAGAACCTTAGACACCCATGAATCATGCTTTCCACCAGTAATAAGAGACAAAAGACACTCTGGGTCTGCTATCTGCTTCCTTGGAAATAAAAGGCCCCACCTACAATTAGTGACTGGTTGTCCATTCTATTCAATGTAATTGTTGACTTATATAATGCACAAATAATATCCTTTTTCTCAAACTTTTCATTACAATTAAACATTTTTTTTCATAAATAACTTTGCATTTTGTATATGTTAAATGGGAATATCCTTGATCACAACCATAACTCAGTTTCAGAATAAAACAATAGCAAGATTTTGTAGTGCCTGCTGAATCATAAAATATTTCACTATTCTTCATAGATTTTATACTGGTTGTCCTATGATAGTCCACTTCTTTAAAATGAATGATTCAGATGATACATAGTAATAGACAAAATGTTCCCTATGCCTATCCCAGAACATAACTAACTGCATTTTGTCAGAACCACAGTTACATAGTGGTTGATATCACAAGTAAAACCCTGAAAGTGTGTCAGGGTCTGAATCATACATTTCCTCACCAAAGGATATGCATATAATAGCAGATCTTCAAATGCTTGCTAAATTGAATTAACTATGTAGTTGAATATCTGCTTCTAAAGTAGAAGGTCTGTAAAAAATAAAAAAAGAAACCTTTCAACAGTTTTAGGAACTCTGCTGAAAGCTTACCACAATATAGTGACTCATAAATATTTATCACAGGAAATGAATTATTACAGTTCTATTAGAACATGTATTAATTGAGAGGCTGCATGTGACAGTGTACTATGGACAGTGTAAACATACAGTCTCTGCTTTCAACAACTCTCATCCAAAAGAATCTTTCTTTTAATAATTCTTTCTTCTAACTTCACCTCAACATAATCAATTTTCCAAGCACCTGATAGAATGATACTTCTAAAGTAAAATTTAAATCAGATATTGTTAATCAATTCTATTCTTAAAATCCTAGGCTCCTTAAAGACTCTAGTCTTGTCCAAATCCCTCTGTGTGAAAGTCATGCTTCTTGCTTACTTTATTCATTCAATTTCAATTCTTGCCATCAAATAACTTATTGAATACTTGTCATGTTTAGAAACTTTGTTCTAGATGCTGCAGAAAGAACAGTGATTAAAAAGACAAAGTTCCTCTCCTTCTGGAGTTTGCATTCTAGTAGGGAGAGACAGACAGTAAAAAGGCAAAAAACAAGAAACAGATGGTACACAATGGAGAAAAATATAACAAGAAAGAGGGCACATGAGTACAAGGGTTAGAGGGACAGAGGACCAGTATTTGATACAGGGTGATCAGGACAGGCAACATTTGAGCAGACACCTAAAGAAATTAAGCAAGCAAGCTATATGTCCATTTGGGGGAAGAGCGCTCCTGACAAAGGGAATACAAATGTGAAGGCTCAGAGGTGAAAACATGCTCAGATTACTCTAGGAACTAGCAATAACAGGCCCATAGGACTGAACTGGAATAAGCAAGGAACAGAGTGGCAGGGGATGGAGAAAGGTGGTAGTGGCAAAGAGCCACGTCGGGTAGCAATCTTACAAAACTTAAGCCATTGCAGACATGTGGGCCATTACTCCCCTGTGAGAGTTTTGAACAGAGAAGAGCAGTGGTCGAATTTAGGTTTTAATGGATCACTCTGTGAAGGCAGGCAGACCAGTTATGCCACCACAATAACCCAACTGAGAGATGACAGTGGGCTTGGCCCAGGTGGTACTCTTAGGTACAGCATATCAAAATCATGGAAGACACCTTGTGTGATTTCACCTTCAGTTTCTTTGCACCTGCTATTCTTTCTGTGTAGAAAGCCTTTCTCCTTTCTACCCATTTGGTTAACTTGTACATAATAATCTTTAATATATAGTTTGATCATCTACTGTTCCCTGAAGTTTCTCTGATTCACCCAAAAAGGAAAAAATAACTCCCCCCTCTTACCCACCCTTGAACCTAACACCTAACTCTATTATAGCACTTCTAGTCTATTACAATTATTTATTTAAATATCTGTTGCCTCTATAGAATATGGACTTTTTGAGGGATGGCAACTGTCCAGAACTAATTCATCTTTGTAGCCTCAGTGACTGCCTTAAAAATACTCACTACATATTTCTTCAAGGAAATAAAGAACCCAGTACAACCCAGAAGAGTATATAAATAACTACAATCTTTTGTTATTTTTTGAAAGCTGTAACCAAATTAGTACAAGAAGAGAGCAAAATTCAGCACAAGGAAACAAAGGTGACATAAGAAGGGAAGACAGAGATCTGTGAGAACACTGCACACTCTACAGGAACTTATACAAGATGAGGGATACAGCAGAAACAGAGGAAAGTGGTTTAGGGGTATTAGAGACAACGCAAAGGTAGAACAGCAGAGCCTGGCAAAGCTCATGGAGGAGTAGACACTCTTAGATTTCAGCCCCAGGGGATGTATGATAATGGGGCATAACGCAAGGATGGGTGGAAAAGGAGAAAAAAATAATTCTAGAAGTTCCATGTCCTATTTTCTTACAAAAGATTATCTTGATATAAACTACTAATGAGGTTTTATCTTTCAATATTTGAAATTCATTTTTTTCAAAAGCATTCTAAAAGTACTTTGATAATTATTTCTAGGCTGTTTTTGGTAATGAATTTTTCCTTTATGATTTAATTTTTATTTTGTATCAAATTTAATACATGTAAATGATAGTAAATCAAATAGGTAAAGAATAGCTCATGATCAGAGCAGAGGTCTCCTACCCTGCCCTTAGCCCTCTTGGGAGTGACACTCTTTTAATAGTTTCTTAAAAGGCATAGATCCTAAGGCTGTAGGCTGCCACTAAGGGTTACTGACTCTTCTCACAGTTCTAGGCTTAGATGGCATGTCCCTCTGTAGATCTGTGTACAGAGTGTAGGACCTGGCCTTTCCCTGAGGCAGGCCTCTGAAGGGGTCAGGAGCATTAACTGTATGGTCAACTTTGATCAACGGGAGGAGCAGGAGATGAGAGGAAGCTCTGGCCAGCCTTTCTTCCCTGTTTTTACTCCCTTTCCCCCAGCCCTGCATTACCTGAGATTGTACTTCCCCACATAGTGTCAGCAAGTGACATTTTGTCTCAGGCTCTATTTTCTGGGGAATGTGGGTTAGGGAAGTCATCTGTGTCTTATCTTATATTTTCCATCTTCCTGTTTTAAAGCTCTACATTTTGGGGGACATTTTAACCTTGATTTTCTATTCTTCCATGGTGTGTCATCTTTTGACAATCATATTCTTAATCTCTAATCTCCTTCATTTTAAAAAAGATTTTATTTATTCATTTTAGGAGAGAGAGAGAGAAGGGGGGGAATATCAGGAAGCATCAACTCCCATATGTTCCTTGACCAGGCAAGCCCAGGGTTTTGAACCAGTGACCTCAGCATTTCCAGGTTGATGCTTTATCCACTGCGCCACCACAGGTCAGGTTCTAACCTTCTTCTCATTTATATGTTCTCAAATCATTCCCATTTTCATTTATTATAGTCACTACTGGTTTTATGAATGTATTATCTTCTTGAATCTGACTATATTAGTTGGACAGCTTCTTTAAATTTTCCTCTGTGCTCTGGATTATGTTTCCTCTAGGCCAGGGTCAGGTTTTCTTCCTGTTTCTTCTGGTCTCTTTCATGTTGAAAGATCCTCTAGTATGACTAATGATGCCCATGTACCAGTGACCCAGGTATAAGGACTAGATTAGCTGCAGTGGTTCCTCCACTACTGCAGAAGTAAATGCTTTCTGATTCAAGTTTTAACTGGAACTCGTAACATGAGATAAGAAAAAGCATGGCAACTGACAAGCTTCATTTAATTTATTTGTTTAATTATTTACTGAGAGAAGCAGAAATGTCAATTTGTTGTTCCACTCATTTATACAGTCACTGGTTAATTCTTGTGTGTGCCTTGATTGGGTTCACAACAAACCTTCAACCTTGGCATACTGGGATGATGTGCTCATCAACTGAGCTACATGCCAGGGCCAACCTTCATTTTAATGTGAGCTGCTAGCAAAGTGTGAAATGACCCCCTCCACATCCCCAAATATCAGACTAAAGGAAGGGGTGCCGAAATCTAATACAAAAAGAATTAAGGTTCCCCATACATTTTTATCAACTTTTTTCAAGTCAAACAATTTGGGGTTTTTGTTCTTCCTTTTTTAATGCAGAGAAAGGGGGCAGCCCAGTAAATCCTGGCTACTTTCATTGGGAAGGGATTAAAAGGCCAAGAAATTGAGTTATCCCCTGTATAATGCACAGAGAATTCGTGAGTTCTATCCCTTCTTCACTGCTGCTCTGAACCCGAGCTCTGAGGCTTGTTCACTGGGCAGGCTGGTTCCCACACCACTAGCAGCCTCCTTGAACAGTCAGGCTTTAGCGCCTCTATCTCATCCATCAATTGGTTCCCATTTGCTTTAACTTTCCCTACAATTTATTTAAATCTCTTGTTTATTAGTAATAGCACCCATCACCCTTTTTTATTTGTTGCTACAGCTTTATTTCTCTTTGTGCTTCTATATTTATGTCAGTGGGTCTCTCTCACAAGAGACAAGTAAAAAGATCATTTTGACCCAGAAGTCATGATTTTCTGCAAAACATTTCAACCTTATGTAAGCTCTAGAATTCCAAGTTCCTTTTTAGTTTTGAGGAAAAAATGAGTTAATAAACGTCTATGTTTCTTTAAAATAACCTTTTAACAACACTAAGAGTTATTAAAGCAAATTAGAAAAGCTTAAAGGAAAATGAAAAGTGTTAATACAATTCTTGAAATAGCTTTTGTACTTAACACTTTAATTAGATACATTTTGATTACAGGAAGCAAAGCAAAGCAAACCAGATATGTTCAGAACTAAATGTGTACTGTAATCATAGTCCAAGTGCTACCTACACATACATTCAGCACTGTGTTAAACATTACTCTAAGTCCTGACAAATACAAAAGACTTTCAAGGGTGTAATCACTCTCAGAAAACAAATCAAAATGAAAAGAAAGTATTTACCAATCAGAATGTCTAACTCTTCATACCCCTTCTTCTTCATGAGTGCACTGGGTCAAAATCAGACCCCAATCTAAGGAGAGGAAAACATTTCCTGTTACCCCATTGATCTCTAACACATGGATCAATAAGGCCTGCCACGGACTCTGACCCTTCAGTCAGGAATGGCAATGAGATATAAACTAGTGACTACAGTACATAATCCTTTACATCACAATAAGACAAATAAACCTAAAAGAAATCAGAGTCTTATGTTGAGAGAAGTCATAAAGAAGCTATCATAAAGGAGATGTTATTACAGAACAGGAAAACCTGCCTCATAATAACGAAGGATATCCAACTTGAAAAAGGTGGTATGCAGAAAGTCTAAGAACAGAGCTCTAAAATCAGCTCCTAAAGCACTAAAAGAAGCTGTCTGTACTTTTAATGGCTGCTTAGTAACAAAGCATCCCCAATTTCACTCCACATTTCCTATCAGCTTCAGGTGCTAAAAATAGCTTGGATTTGAGCATCAGCCCTAGATGGGGTTGCCAAGTAGATCCTGGTCAGGGCGCATGTGGGCATCTGCCTCACTATCTCCCTTCCTATCTCTCTCAAAAAAAAATTAAATATACATTATTGCCTGTATTCTTCATTATTATAACTTAATGTAATGGCTAATAACCCCCCCCCCCAAATATGGGGTAGAAATAGCATAAACTTGAGAATAAGATAAATGTGAGTTCAAACCCAGGCTTTGTGACCCATACAACTGCAGCTGTATGACTCTGGACAAGTCAACCTCCCATTATCTTTTTTATTTATATTTTTAATCTGTAAAATGAGAAGGACAACTACCGAATGAGTTGTCTGTAAGAATTAATTAGCTGTGATACTGTATACAAAATTCTTTGTTTCTGGCATAAAAAAAGTGGTAAGAGATAATAAGCATCATTATTGTAAAGAAAAAAGGGCAAGAGTATAATATATATAGTCCACAGCCTGACCAGGCCGTGGTGCAATGAATAGTGCGTCGAACTGGGATGCAGAGAACCCAGGTTCGAAACCTCGAGGTTGCCAGCTTGAGAGCGGGCTCATCTGGTTTGAGAAAGGCTTACCAGCTTGAGCCCAAGGTCGCTGGCTTGAGCAAGGGGTCACTTGATCTGCTGTAGCCCCCCGGTAAAGGCACATATGAGAAAGCAGTCAATGAACAACTGAGGTGCCGTGACGAAAAACTGATGCTTCTCATCTCTCTCCTCTCCTGTCTGTCTGTCCCTATCTGTCCCTCTCTCTGTCTCTTTCACACACACACATACACACACACACACAAAGAGTGTGTGTGTGTGTATATATGTATATATATGTATATATATATATGGAGGGAGGAAGAGGGAGGGAGAAGGGGGGAGAGAGAGAGAGAGAGAGTCCACAATAAAAACCTAACAACTGAGTTAGAACTTTAAAGTTCTTCATGTTCTTTTTCATACGAACAGTCATATCAATACAAATACAGGGGTAAAAATCACATTCTTTTTTACTAAATAAAGGCTTTATATAAAACATAGGTTAAGTGAAATTGAACCAAACAAAACATACATTCCCAGCTTCTCAAAAATGTCTACTGATTCCTCAAGAGAAAAAAGTTAATATATATAGTTGGATGAACTTTTGATCACAGCTGCTGTGAAATGATAACTGTGAACTTTTGGTCACAGTTGCTATACTAAGAAATGATAGTCTGGCAACCATTTTAACTGAAGTTAAGAAAGCTCTAAAGAGTGCCACCCACATTCTTTAATATTTCCGAGTGATCATGATCTTTACAGTCCAAAGTGCCCCTATCATCCAAACTGTTTAAGTGAACAAACAGCACTTTGGTTTTTCTCCTTCCTTATCTGCTAGAATTGAAATGATATGCTATCCACAGGAGAAGAGAATCTTTTTCCTCTTCCACACAGACCAAAAATCACGCTTTACTACAAAAACATGAAAACTCTTATTTGCCTGTGATCTTGTCCATGTTATTTCTGTTCAAGAATTATTTTTACCTTTTTTTTGTTTGTTTGTTTGTTTTCATTTTTATTGGAGAGAGAGAAAGAGGGGGAGGGGGAGGGGGAGGGGGAGAGGGAGAGGGAGGGGGAGGGGGAGGGGGAGGGGGAGAGGGAGAGGGAGAGGGAGAGGGAGAGGGAGAGGGAGAGGGAGAGGGAGAGGGAGAGGGAGAGGGAGAGGGAGAGGGAGAGGGAGGGGGAGGGGGAGAGGGAGAGGGAGAGGGAGAGGGAGAGGGAGAGGGAGAGGGAGAGGGAGAGGGAGAGGGAGAGGGAGAGGGAGAGGGAGAGGGAGAGGGAGAGGGAGAGGGAGAGGGAGAGGGAGAGGGAGAGGGAGAGGGAGAGGGAGAGGGAGAGAGAACAGGGGGAGGAGCAAGAAGCATCAACTCCCATATGTGCCTTGACCAGGCAAGCCCAGGGTTTTGAACCGACGACCTCAGCATTCCAGGTTGACACTCTATCCACTGCGCCACCACAGGTCAGGCAAGAATTATTTTTACCTTTAATGTGATCAGTCCTAAACACTCTCTGAAACTATTGTACCACTGAATCTCATTCAATACTCCAGATTTGGTTTTAGACTCAATGTCTTGCATAACTCACACAATACAAGCCACAGCTTTCCCCTCATCTTTCCGCCTCAGCCAAACCGCCCAAACTAACTCCTCGTGTGAACTTCTAATGGTACTTTATTGATATCAGATTCACGTAATTTACCACATTCAACCTTATATTTTAACTAGTTATGCATTCTACTTCTTGAAAGAACTGTTCAACTCATTTTTCATTCATAAATTAGGAATATATTAAATGAGATACCACTTAATTTTCATTTAAAAATAAGTGGTCTCACTTCTACTTCCAATCAAGATAGAGAACGAGGACCTTTTTACCTTGCCATTTCAAACAACTAAAAATCAGGGAAAAAATACATGCAATAACAGCACTCAAGGTATTATTACACAGTAGGCAAAGAACAACAGTGATTCCTGAGACAGGAAATGGCCAAGGTGAGCTTTACTACTGTCCCAGCTGACAAAGTTACCAGCTGTGACACAGAGAGAGGGAAGCCAGCCCAGTGGTCCCTGAAGGTTGAGAGGAGATCAAGCTAGGAGTCTAGAGAACCCAAGACCACTAGAGTTCACCTGGAAGAATACTGCAGAAGAGAAAGCTGCACAGAGAGTTCTGAAGATTTACAGAGGGTTCCCCCCTCCCCCCGGACTCAGTTAAGTAATGACCACCACATATGTACAATACAAGGCACTACCTGAGGCTGGAGCAAGGACCACCTGACAGAGCTGGAGGGAATGGTGCTAGCAGCTCAACCAGCGCCAGGAACAGAGCCTATTTTCAACGAGAGTGGAAAATCTAAGGAGCATCAGTTAGGGTACTAAGAAGAACCTGGTCTCAACAGTGGGGAAAAATTAACCAGAGACCAAACAGCTCTGGTGGTAGCCAACAAAACTTAAAAACGAGACTCGAAAAGGTCAAACTATTTTTGTGAAATTAGCTCACGAATATCTATAGAAACTTAAAAATACCTAGCATCTTACAAGGTATTATTAATAATGTTTGGCATCCAATAAAAAATTACTAGGTATACAAAGAAGCAGAAAAAGAAATCCATAATAGTGGCGGTGGGGAGAAAATCAATCAAATGCAACTGACCCAGAACAAATAGAGATCTTTTTTTTTTTTTTTTTTTTAAATTCTGTTTTTTTTTTTTTTAAAGACTTTATTTATTCATTTTAGACAGGAGAGAGAGAGAGAGAGAGAGAGAGAGAAAAGGGAGGAGCAGGAAGCATCAACTCCCATATGTGCCTTGACCAGGCAAGCCCAGGGTTTTGAACCGGCGACCTCAGCATTCCAGGTCGACGCTTTATCCACTGCGCCACCACAGGTCAAATAGAGATCTTAGAATTAGCAAAGAGATTAAAACATCTGTATTCCAAATGTGCAAGAAAAGTTGTATGTAAAAGAAAAAAAATGAAATCTGGGAAACAGAAAAAAAAGAGCCATATCAAAAATCTACAGATTAAAAATATAATGTCTAAGATATTTTTTTTAAAACCCACATTGGATTGCTGGCAGATTATACATTACAGAAGAAAAGATTAGTACACTTGATAATACCACAAGAGAGAACTATCCAAAAGGAAATACACAGAGGAAAAAAAAAAGAGTAAAAGTACAATGAACACAGAACACTAAAGTGACATGGAATGATTACAGTCTAATATACACGTGTGCTGACAGCTTTTCAAAGGTAGTATGCAAAGAATCTAACTTTTGGTCATCTTGAGTGGAAGGAAAGGGCGACAAGAAGATAGCTGTTATTTCATATACCACATTTGATATACAGGGGTAGGCAAAAGTAGGTTTAAGTTGTGAGTACACAAAACAGTTTATTTTTGTATTACTGTTGCATTATTTTCCACAGAAACAACTGTAAACCTGCTTTTGCCCACCCCTGTATGTACTACGGTTTGCCAAACCCTAAAATTTCATTGTCACCTTTCCACTTCTCTTTGCCCTGTACATACTTACTGGGGTCATACTCTTTTCCCCTCTTTCCTGACTTCCACGGACTAGAGCTCCTATGCCACTTATCCACATACCATCTTCCAGATATGCACAGCTTTCCACTGGAACATCTGCAAGAGATTTGTGTGCTCCCCCAAATGGCTGCTCCAAAATCATTCTTATTTCAAATAAAGCATTCATTTCAAGAATGATATTATTTTTTAAGCATTACTGATTTAAGTAATAAGCACTATAATGTGATTGAATACTCAATTTTAACTCTCTTGTTTTGCATTTCAAAAGAGTATCCTGTCAATGCATTAACATGCATTTATACAACCTTTAAGGCAAGAAATTAATCATGGGGGAGAAAAAGGCATTCTGGCCCCAAGTAATAATACATGAAAAATAACATACAAAAATATATATGAAAAGTGGAAAGATATAAAAATATGACATTTGGTGGTGGGTAGAGGGAGTGAGAAAAGAAGAAGAATCCCCCTATTTTCTGGGGTATAAAAATAAAAGAGCAGGTCTAAGATTTCACAGGAATCCAAGAAAAACTGTCAAAGCTAAGCATAATTTTACATTTTTAAATAGTCAAAGAATATTTGGGAAATATACAAAATTCAAAGTTCAATGTCCACAATAAAGTTTTATGGAAACATAGCCACCCTCATTCATTTATTCCTCATTTGACTTCTTTTATGCCAACAGTAGAGCTGAATAGTTGTGACCAAGATAGCATAGCTTGCAAAGCCAAAAATATTTACTATCTAGACATTAACAACAGAAAACATTTGTGGATATCCTAAGTTAAAAGCCTTTCAAAATCTCATCCTCTTAAGTGTCAGTTTGCCTCTTCCAAATTTCTTACAAGGGATCTCATAATCAATATTAGTTAAAAGAATATAGTTTTATTATTTGTGAATATAAAAGTATTCTTTTATAATTTCATAAAATAATTAATGATTTATATTACCAGGTTTTCTGCTTAAATATTCCTTTATATATGAAATATTATATTTTGGTTGGAGAGATTTATTCTGTAATTCTGAATGAGTATCTTCAGTTACATGATTTCAAGTTACAATTTTAAAAACTGTATTGTATTTTAATATCAGTCTAGCTATACCTATTTCCTGAGCCATTAATTAAATAAGAAATGTTATTCTAACATTCTGCAACTGACAGCCCTTTGAAAAATTCAAGAGGCATGATAAAAAGAATAAATATGCCAAAGTAGCTAATATAACAGTAGTTCTATGGTGTTATTAAATCAGAGTGCTTTTCAAGCATTTAATTTTTTGTTGTATTTTATTTTTATTTTCAATTATCATGTTTTGCTGTTGCTACTGATTTAAAAGACTATTAATTCCCAATTTTGGGGTTTCAACATATTTTTGATACAACTTCAAGATCTCAAGGGAAGTTATCAAATTTACTTTTGCTAATTTTCAATATGTCATTTGTCCAACTAGCTCTTCAAAACAATATTTCTATACAGTAAATTTTAAAATGGAAATTTCTGTGTTAGTAACCTTTGAGGGATCAGAACAAGACTTACAGGTTGGAAGACAGGTAGATTCACGCCAATCAGCCAAGAGCATGCTTTATAATGAAGTAGAAAAACAATTATCTACTTAAGAATTGAGGGTAATATCCCTTATTTTTAAAGTGAGAAATTGTTGACAACACTACATGAACAATAAGCTTTGAAAACTGAGTCAAACACATTGTCAAAAAAAAAGAAAAAAAAGAAAACCAACGACCCACTTATAACAGATACAATACTTAGTAATACTCATAATTGATATTTTACTTAGTAAATTAAATATAAATGATAAATTATTCACATAAATTGATGTAATTAATCCAGGACAGTAAAGACTCTGGAAACCATATGTTTTCCTATCTATAAGGAATAATTCAAGGAAGCAGATAAGATGAGCCAAGAGAACAAAAGATTAAAGGGAAACCCTTGGCTATTATCTTCAAGTAATTGGTTTTATAAAGAGAAATTAAACTACTCTGTGATTCCAGATGACAGAACTAGAAAGAGTGAGAAGACAATAATGAAAACAGATTTTAGCTTACCATACAGAAGACTTTTCTACTTTTTGGATAGAACTATTTATCTTATGAGGTTAGTAGTAGAAACTGAAATGTCTGCACATGTGGAATTACATAGATCTCAAGTTTGAAACCTAGCTATGTCTGTATCCACAGGTATCAGGTTGCTTGATCTCTAGAATTTCAAAGTCTAATGTACGGGAAAAAATAGAAAAAAATATCACTAACCTCAGAAGGCGACTTACAAGTGATATATGATACAAATATAATTGTTATGTATGTACATGTGATCTGTATGTAAAACAGGTGCAAAGTAGATATGCAAAAATCAAGTTAGTTAAATAACAGTCATTCCTGGGGGCTAAGAACAGAGAAGCTGGAGCCAAATTCCTTGAGTTTAAATCTTAGAGTTGCCACCTTAGGCAAGTTCTTAAACTCTCAGGGTTACTGTTTCCCAATTTCTATATGGACATTAATACTTATGAGGTTGCTGAAAGGAATAAATGACATAATATATAAGGAATTGACAATACTGCCTAATGCATAATATGTACTCTGTAATGTTACCTATTATTATTTAATATTATAATAATGAATTCATTTTATTCAACAGTGAATTTCTGTTATTGCAAGTATCCCATCAGAGCCTTGAATAAGTCAAAGATGGAAATTCCAAAAGTAAATCAGAAAGTCTGAACTGAATTCATTTATATATTCAACAAATATTTACTGAATATGTATTTCTTTTAAGAGGCATTAGAGCACAGTGGTTAAGAGCATGGATTCCCTAACTCTAACACTAACCCTGACTCCACCCCCTAAAAGAGTATGGACTCCCAAACCAGTGTGTGGATATGAATCCCCACAACATCTCTTAGTAGCTATATAAACTTGGGCAAGTTACCTATTACAAGCCTCAGATTCCTCTTTTGTACTATGGGAATAATCGTAGAGGTGTTGGAGGATCCAATGAATTAATGTAGGTGAAGTGCTTAGAACAGTACCTGATAACTACAAATAAAGGTTAGCTAGTTGACTACTATTAGGACCATGTTCCAGGTACAGTTCTAGACACCAGGAATATAACAGACTGTTGACGAGGTCCCTGACCCTTTTAGTGGGAAGGGGCACAGGTAAACAAACAAATAAACAAATATAACAAGTAACAATAAGGTAAAATCAGTGAAAAGTGAAAACAAAGCAGGACAAGGGCGTAGGGAATGAATGGAGAGTTCAAGTTGAGACAGGAAGGTCAGTGGAGAGCACTCCCTTGAGAAGCCATGTGGGGGGGGTCTGAGGGAAGAGCACTTCAGCTGAGAGAAAAGAGAAAGAAAAGCCAGTGTCACTGGTGCGAAACGCAGGAAGAGAAGGGCAGCAGGAGATAAGGGTGCAGACAGCCAGGCTCCTGATCGTGCAAGGCCTTACAGACTGCTGTAGGGAACCAGCATTTTATTCTAAGTCTGAATGGAAACAATTGGAAGGTTTTAAGCACAGGAATGACAAAATCAGGCCTGCAATTTAAATGGTTTACTCTGGCAATGACCTCTAATGAATTATTTGACTCCAGATTTCCTAAATTTAATCTTTCTTTAAAAGAAGGACATTTAAGTATCTGGAGAATGGAAACAATACCACATGATGGCAGACTGCAGCCTGTCTGACTGCTTAGAAGAGAGTCTGGAGCCCAATGATCGAATTGCTGCATTCAAAACAGCAAAGCATTTACTGCAGGGAAGCATTCCGTTTGTGTCTGTTGGATTTAAAGTATGAAGCGTGAAGAAATGTTTGAGAAAGATCTGACAGTGGTTTGGGAATGTTGGGGGGGAAAGAAGAATAAGAAATTATGACTTCAAAGGGAATGGTAGGGACACTCAACAAAGTCAGATTCCAGAGGAATAGTCCATCCATCAGAAGAATGCAGGTGGGCAGAGGGGGCTGTGTCATGACAGGGCTGTTTCCTAGTGATGATCTGTCAGAATACCACATATAGATGTCCAAGAAACACCGAGAGGGATGAGGAGTGTCCTTCATCTTTCAACTTGGAGATGTCCTCTGTAGCAATACAAACTTGAACAGCAGATGGTCAAACCCTAAGCTTACCTAATCTCAACTGCAAAACTAAGGAGAAAGATAAAGGAAAAAATAAAGGGAAAGAGCAAAAAAGGGTGTGTGATTGGGATGGGAACAGGTGAATGGGAAGAAAAACTATTAATGAGTCAAATTTAATCATTTTAATGAAATTCTAGGTTACTTTTTGGGAAAACTAAGTAATTTTTAGAATAGCAATACTTTCCAAGATCCAGTCTTGGTCTTAGCAAAGAAATGGTTATAACTGAAGATGTGGAGTAGGGTATAAGAATCCAGAAAGAAACCAACTCTCTGGAAAAAGTGAGGCTTTTTTTTTTTTTTTATTCATTGTAGGGAACATAAATTAGTCTCCAACCCACAATCTCCGCCTACCTTCCAACTTCCCAGAGTCCTGTGCAGGCCATAGAAAGCGGAAAGCATGCCAAAACAAACAGTGTGGGCTGAAGCTCTGTGGATGAAGGGTGGGATGAGGTTCGGGTGGAACTGGCAAGCAACCTAATGGAATCACTTTAAAGCAATGGCACAAAATGGAGACTAAACAATATTGCACTGAGGACTTTTAAAATTCACAGAAAATGGGATATGCTTAGCAAAACCACAGAATACATTTCTTACTCCAACTCATTTAAAAAAACAAAAAACAAAACAAAACAGAAAGGAAAAAATAAAACAAAGCAAAACATACCTGCTCTCTTATCTGTCTTTAATTAAAGCATAAAATACCTTCCCTCTCCTCTTCTCCCAACCACTTTGGAACAGAATAGCTAACTGGCAGCAGCTCAGGTAAAAGACTTCAGCCTTCCAGCTACAAAGAGGGGAGACAGCAGACAATGGAACTGGTGATTCATTACAAAAGAATACACTCAAGAGCCGCCTGCTGCCATATGGGCTCACTACACTATTTAAAGGAGCAGCAACCCCCTTTCCAGCCTTCTTTATTCTTAACACCTTCCTTCTCTTGGTCCTGATGGAAAACAGATTTTGAAGAAAATGCCAGCAAAGCACTGAGCTGTCCAAGAAAGGGAGGGCTTTGTGTTCCACAGACCTGGCAGTCTTACACTGGAGTGGAGTACAAAAATTTTCTTTTACATCCATATTGTAGAATCTTTTCCTCTCTGCCCAGTACGTTTTCACTTCCAACAACAAGCAGTATAACTAGTCTGGCTAAACATTTATTTAATTAATTGAAGTTGGAGTCATTTGTAATTTTATTTTTTTAATGTCACACTTATTACGAGAATGATTTTTCTTCTTTTCCTTCCTTTTATTCTGCATTATTTTCAGATGTGAGAAGATACAGTGATTTGGTTCACATGTTCAGAAATAGTTATCTCAGTAAATACTCCTACAACATAAACATGAACAAAAAAACCTTCTAAAGTTATTTTTTTTAAAGATCACAAGAGCATGTCTACCATATTAGAATTTTGTGATTAAGCAAAGCACTGGTTACTTATTGTGAATCACAATGCAGTTTGCTAATGAGACCAAAGAGGCCTTATAAAACTAGAGCATATATAATGATAAAGCACACTCACTGTTCAACTATTGCCACAGATCTAATATTGTCTGATGAGAATGTCTCTTGAGAGCCCTTCCCTTCTTCCACCAAGTAAGCCATGGAAACTAGGGGATATGGAAATGTTAAGATCTAAGAGGTAAGAACCTACGTGACAAATGGTGAAATCTCACCTAAATACCTTTCTGAATATACTAATCAAGACAATGAATACAATAAACCATTTGACTTTGAAAATCAAATCTTAAACAGTGTACACATTTTATATTCAGACACGTGACAGATTATTATATACATTCAGATTAGATATATGGCTTGACAAAAACACACAAAAAATAAATCCCCAAAACACACACAAAAAAGACCCCCAAAAAAACCATAGGACAAAGTAAACAGTTGGCCTGTCTGATTATTTACTTTGATTTCTTTTGTAGATACTAACAACAGTGTACATTTCATTAACATAGAAAGTATACACCAAAACAAGTACGCCAGAATAGTGAAAATTGACAAATTTGATATTCTACAGTTTCCAGTTGTATAAATTCAGGATGGGCAAAAACAAGTTACTTGTTTCCTTCAGCAGTCAGCAGAATCTGAGAAAAATCATAATGATTTTAATTGATCTATTAGATTTCTTCACTGCCAAGAAATCCCTTTCCTGTTTCTATTTCTCTTCTGCTTCATTCCTAAAATTATAGTTTCTTTAAATACCAATCAGTAAGACCACAATATGAGGTGTGCATTCTAACTTGTGCTTACATATGCCTAACCTGTTCTCTAGAAACTAAGGGGTCATGTCCCAAGAGGTATAAAGAAGTCCTCCTATATTAAATAAGTCTTCCACTGATTTAAAAAAGTCAAATAGTCAAAAAGCTTTCAGTAATAGCTGAGAAAGAAGAGAGCTGACACCCGATAATATTGCCAGCCAATGAAAATTGAATGAAGGCTCCAAGGTTAAGAAGTATCATCTCCCAAGCAACAAAGAGAATACAGAAATAGGTTTTCCCTCTTATGGAAACTTTTTTAAAGTAAAGCAATATTTCAAAAGAGTTAATCAGGCTAACAATGAACAGATAAGAAGTGGAAGAGAAAATATTTCAAGGGTTTCTCCACTTTTTAAAAGAGGGAGGGGTTTCTTGATAATTTCCAAACTCAGATTGGATATTACTTTGGAAAGAATTACTTTGGAAACAGATATTTTGTGAAAGTTACCTTTCCTCTAGGTCACACTGGGAATATCTCCCTAACGTTTTCCCTCCTTCGAAACAGCACTGCGGGGTATTATATAACATTTAACGGAACAGAGTTCTAGCTCCTAAACCAGTGTCTCTATTTGGGTGGCTAGCCGACTCTCTCGCCCTCCGGTGGTGACTTGGAGAGGCAGAAAAGAGAGAATACAAAAAAAGGGCAACCTCCTTAAAAGGAAAGCACTGTCCGGTGATGAAATTTCCCTACAGAGCATAAAAGGCTGGAGTGCAAATGATCCTAGGTCCGAGACTAAAGGACATGAACGTTCTACAACACAAATGATTTCTCACTGATAAACCACAGCCTCATTATTCCCTCTCACCCTATATACATATTAAAAAAAGGGAGTAAAAGGAACCACAGAAGGGTGCCAACAAGAAAAATAGCACTGCCAGGGAAAACCACGGAAGAGTATTCACCTTTCCATTTGTCAGGAATGACTTGCTAAAATGCAGATCGGCTATTGCCTGGCATAACCAGAGAGAGAGAGAGAGAGAGAGAGAGAGAGAGAGAGAGAGGAGAGAAATCCCACTACCTCTCCTTCAAATGCCTTTTAATGACCCCGTGCTTGTCATTTATACATTCAGATCTGTTCTGCCAGGGAAGGCTCTACCTGCCTCTGCTGCACCTGCATATTCCTACGGAGAACATTCTTTGCCATAACAAAGCCACGAAAATGAAAGATTTTCCTAGTCTTCATTTTTAATAAACCATTTAGAGAGTAAAACTGCAATTCCATAGCCAATTCTGAGAAACCAAAGTGAATCGGGAATCAGATTTCCCTGTAACACAAATTCTTCTGCAGTTCTTAAAAGGAAGTCAAATCCCTCTCCCCTCTTTTTGGCAGTCTACAAGAATCTCTTCCTACCTCTGCAGTCTCTCTCTCCCTCCCTCTTCTCAGAATCAAGACAAAGAGGTAGACAAATCCCCACAGGGTCTTTCCTGAGCTACAGCTGCACAGTACAGGAAACAGGAATCTGCTACGGAGCTGGGGGGGGGGGGGGGAGTGATGGGGAATACGGATACATCTCTCTTTCTCTCTCTCACGAACTCACAACACACAGACTTTTCAGGGGAAAACAAATAAATCTGGTCTTTTCTAAGACAATAATAATTAAAACTCTGATGGATATACCCCATCCCCATACCTTTATTTAGATCCCAGAAACGGGAAAAGAAACACACCCGGGAAACACAAATCTTACCTGAGTTACCATTTTCTTTTTCTCCATAAACCAAACGGAATAATAGATGATGAACACTTCAAAGCAGCTGTGCTGGGGCACACCTTCCACAGTTTTCTTTTCACCCCCCCTCCCCCCCAATCTAGCTATTTAAGCATAAGTAATTGATCTCCCTTTATCCTCTCTTCCTTCCTTTTTTCTTTCTAGTGTTTCTTCCTTTCTTTTCTCTTCCTCTCTGGCAGTCTCTCCCCCTCCTTCTTTCTCCAGCTCCCTCCCATATCTCAGGCAGATGGCTGAAGGAAGCCCCACCCCTGAATGCCTAAGGCAATTAATCAGAGTAGAGCCCCACCTCTTCCTCCTCCTCCTACCCCCTCCCAGCAGGCTGACATCTCCCAACTCCAGAAACAGGCCTGCTGGAGAATGGCAGTTTAGTGTGTGCTTTGCGCACGCGTGTGTCCATGTCCGTGTGTGTGTGTGTGTGTGTATGTGTGTGGGTGTGGGTGTATGCGTGCGCACGCGTGTGCGCTGTGTGTGAGGGGAGGAAAGAAGGAGGAGAGAGGGAGGGGCAGGCGCCATGTGCAGGCATATTTTAAGGAGCGAATATCTGCGATGGTGGCATTAACTATATAGCACTGGAGATATTCATAGTAACACAGTTTTAATACAGACTTAAAATATTCCGTCCATAAATATAATAAATAAGAAATGAAACGGATTACCTTAAAAAAAAACATTCCCAGCTTATAGATGGAGTGGATTTAATAAAACATATGAAAGCTATTGAATGACCATTGCCTGGAAAGGTTTTCAAGGAATGAAAATCTGCAAGATCTTCTTGTCCCAAACCAGTCCAGGGACTCACAAAGGACTAAAAGAGAGGAGGGAGGGAATTAAAGTGCTTATTTTTTCTATGTAAGAAAGCTGGGGATTCTGATAAAAGTGTCTACAAACATGACTGCGTAAGGCTTCCAGCTTCCTTAAAAATTCTGGTTAACTGAGAATTCACTCTTTGTGTTCCCCAGGCTTCCGTATATCAGCATCTTTTGAAAAATATAAGCCTTTTGTCATACACACACACACACACACACACACGTCATTGTAAACAGTAATTGTTACTATAGAGCAGTGGTCCCCAACCTTTTTTGGGCCAGGGACTAGTTTAATGTCAGAAAATATTTTCAAGGACCGGCCTTTAGGGTGGGATGGATAAATATATCACGTGACCGAGACAAGCGTCAAGAGTGAGTTTTAGAAGATGTAAGAGACGGAATCTGGTCTTTTAAAAAAATAAAACATCGTTCAGACTTAAATATAAATAAAACGGAAATAATATAAGTTATTTATTCTTTCTCTGTGGACTGGTACCAAATGGCCCACGGACCGGTAACGGTCTGCGGCCCAGGGGTTGGGGACCACTGCTATAGAGTGCAATAGATATACAAGGTTTGGGAGAATGTGTACTGCATGAAACTAAAAGTTTCTTTAAAGTTCTCTTGTTAAAAGGAAATAATGGGAAAAAAGCATCAAAAACGTGGCTCAATCCAAAAGTTCTGGTCTAAGTCCTAACTGGGCCCTTTACAAGTAAATGATCTTGGAAAAATCTTAACCTTTGAATATAAATTTTATAATTTCCCTACTTTATAATTATTAAATATTCAAATAAAACAAGCTGTATGAATGTTTGATGAGTTTATATTTATTATTTGTCTCATAAAATAGGTTTTTCTAAATTTTTTAGTATTCTAATAAGATCCTAAAGAATTTTATTATATATTTTAATGTTTTTATTTATTCACTTTAGAGAGGAGAGAATGAGAGAGAGAGAGAGAGAGAGGGAAGGGGAGGGGAGGGGAGGGGAGGGGAGGGGAGGGGAGGAGCAGGAAGCATCAATTCCCATATGTGCCTCTACCAGACAAGTGCAGGGTTTTGAACTGGCGACCTTAGCATTCCAGATTGAGGCTTTATCCACTGCACCACCACAGGTCAGGCCTATTATATATTTTAATTATGCTATTTTTATTATGTTCTGATTTCTAATAGATTACCCAAAGGGCAAAGAGATTAATTCCCAAATTAAGCTTCCTATTTTTAAAACAAACATATAAAAACATCAAAATTAAAAATCACATT
Organism: Saccopteryx bilineata; assembly: GCF_036850765.1. Taxonomy (NCBI): domain Eukaryota; kingdom Metazoa; phylum Chordata; class Mammalia; order Chiroptera; family Emballonuridae; genus Saccopteryx; species Saccopteryx bilineata. Next base: position 91,096,908 of record NC_089490.1, on the reverse strand, counting down.
GAGAATACATAGTTTTTTGCTGTCTTTATAAGAACTGTTTGGTAAAATATATAACCACACTTTTAAAAAATCTACTGTATGATAGTAATGTTGATTGGTACATTACCAATACAATATTGTCATGCTTCTACTCAAATTAATAATCACTTAATTCTGAAAAGAAAACAGGAACTTCCAAACAATCTGTGGGACTTGGAAAAACTAGATAATTACAGCTATTTATTGAGTATCTTCAATACATCAGGCACTATTCTGGACATTTTACAGACATCTGTACACTTTTGCTATAATCCATAATATGTAAAAAACCCATGAACCAAAATGGTATCTTCAAACATTAGAAAAAGCATTATGAGAAAAGGAATAGATCTATACTAGGCTTTTCTTATTTAACGTTTTTAGAAATGATCTGGTAGATAGAACGTACTGCATTCTCTGAATTTGCAACTGAAAAGCCAATTAGAAGGAGATAAAATGCAGTCAACTGTTTTAAAAGACAGTGAGTAGTCTAAACTGTGGTGGTGCAGTGGATAAAGCATCGACCTGGAACACTGAGGTCACCAGTTCAAAACCCCGGGCTTGCCTGGTCAAGGCACATATATGGGAGGTGATGCTTCCTGCTCCTCCCCCCCCCCTCTCTTTCTCTCTCCTGTCTTTAAAAATGAATAAATAAAATCTAAAAAAAAAAAAAAAAGACAGTGAGTAAGCAGAAAACAGGTAGGTGAGCCTGACCTGTGGTGGCCTAGTGTCAACCTGGAACACTGAGGTCGCTGGTTCGAAACCTTGGGCTTGTCTGGTCAAGGAAAATGTGGGAGTTGATGCTTCCTGCTCCTCCCCGCCTTCTCTCTCTTTCTCTCCATCTCTATCTCTCTTGCGCTCTCTCTCTCCTCTCTAAAATGAATAAAGTCTTAAAAAAATTTTTTTTAAAGAAAACAGGTAGGTGAGTTTCAGAGAAGTGGGGGCTGCTATAGTTTTGGAAAAATCTAAATCTTATATATGAAATAATTATTTACATTTTCAGTTCTAGTATAAGAAATAAACCTAAGAATCACTGTATACCATTCTCTAAATCCAATGGTCCATTAGAGTGCAAGGGATGAAACACCTAAGGACCAAGAACAGACATTTAGGACCAACATTTAATACCACAAATAACAAGCTTATACAAGTCATTGGCAATAGTTAGTATGAGTTCAAGTAAAAATTAATATTAAAATGATTTTTATAAACTCATTGAAAAACAGAATCATTGTGAACAATGGACAAACTCAAGGATATTGTGAAGTGTGTCCCTGACTTTAAAGGCTGACATTAGGATAATTTGCTCCCTGGGGACCAAAAGAGGGAGAGCAGTTGAACAGACCTGGCTCTGATCCAGCAAAACAACCAGAGTCTCCTGGTAGTTTAATGTGCCCAGTGGCGCACCAAGGAGAAATTCATTTCAGGGCATTTTCTGGGTGAGGGTATGGAGTTGGGAGTTAGTCAAATATATAGTAAGAATGTCAGCTAAGGGAGGAAACCACATCCAACTTCATGGATCAATCCCCAGCTTCAAGCACAGTGCCTGGTAGGTCCTCAATAAGTATTTGACGAATAGAGGAATTTCTCCCAGTTATCTCAATTTCTTCATTGCTTCCTCAATGGTTCACAAACCTCAGCTTCCTTTCTGCTATACCATTTCATGGAAGTTTATCTTATTGAAGTTACCCAAGACCTCTGATGGCCAAATTCAATGGATATTTTATATCTTCTTTAACTTACTGGTGGCATTTGGCACTCTCACCCTCAGGAAATTCTCATTCTCAGCTTCAAATGATACCAGTCTTTCCTGATTTTCCTCTTTCCGTGTTCACTGGCTTCCCGATCTCAATCTTCTTCCTGTCTACCTTGTAAATGTTGGTATTGCCTGAGGTGCCCTCTCTATTTAACTGCATACCACAGATTCTTAACCTCAGGTGTAGAGCTCCTCACACAGACAACCCCGTGGAAATTTGTTTTCTTATGTATACTTCTGTGCACAGAGGATCCATAGGATTCAAAAGAGTCTCCAAAGGGTACAAACCTCAAAAAAGTCCAACACTCTGAACACACATGCTCTAGGTGACGGAGCCCATTCCATTGCTTCAATTACCACCAGTTACTCTGATGACTCCCACATTTCTATGTCCAGTCCAGATAGCTAGCTCTCCTGAACTCCATGTCAAATGATCCAATTGCCTAATAGTGGTCAACTCCATTTAGATATCTTACAAATTTCTCTAATTTAAAAGTGCAAAACAAAATTCTCAAAATTGAAACATTAATTCATTTAACAGATAACTTGGTTGGTTAGAGCATTATCCCAAAACGCAGAGGTTGTGGGTTTGATCCCCAGCCGGCACATAGGAACAAATCAATGTTTCTTTCTCTGTCTCTCCCTCTTTCTCTAAAATCAATTTTAAAAAAATCTCTCTCTGTGTGAAACTTGGATTCTAGTACCCATTCTACCATGTTTGTTTCCTGGGCAAATGGTTAAATTTCATGGCCAGTAAAATAGTTACCATTTCTTGGGAAATGCCTCTGTATTCCAATGGTAGCTTCCCATCAGACCACTGCTTACATTAATAGCTCACTTCATCCTCATGGAGGGATGCTTTAATCTCCATCTTAGAGGTGAGGGAACTGTCTTCCGCCTCCAGTCTATTATTTTTCCCATCCAAGTTTCTTGTGCTTCCCAAATCTCATTATGCCAGCTCCAAGATTAAAATCCTCAACTATTCCTCACAGCCTCAGGGGGGAAAATCCTAACTCTTAAGTAAAAGTAGGCACGTAACACAGAAGCTGGTTTCTGCATTCCTGTCCAAGTCACTGCTCCGCCTTTCCCTCCCCACCCCTCGCTCTTCTCTGCCCCTACCACACTGAACACTAGACAGTTTCTCAACGACATCATATTTCTGTTCTTTCCGCTTTATGTTCTTACTCCTCTGAATATGGCCTTTTCTCTGGTTAATTCATCCTTCAAGACTTACTTCAGGGGTCCCCTGCTTCAGAAAGCCTTTCCTGGCCCTAACCGCTCCCCATATCTGGGTAAGGTACCCTCATCCCTATGCCTCAACATCTAAGCCACAGTTCATAATTGTTGAGGTTACTGTTTCAGTGTCACTATTACTAGACTGTGAGCAATCTGAAGGGAGGAATTGTGTGTTTTATATCCCCGGCTCATAAACCAATGCCTGACTACATAGAAGATGAATAAATGTTTGTTGAAATCAAATAATAATGCCCTGATTTCTATCACTAGCCATTTATTTATTCATACATGGGTACCTAAGAACAAAGAGTTATCTATGAAGTTATCAAAATATTATAAAAGCATTCCTTTCTTCCAAAAAGAGTACTTGGAAATAGCTTCAACTCTATAAATTTACTTCAGTGTCTTACAAACCTGAAGCTTAGAGGAAGACTTACAAAAAGAGTGGGAGAAAGGTCTATTTTCAACTTTATTACAATAGTTCAGATTCTAGACAAAATAACTCCCTGATTAAAAAACTCACAACTTTAGGTGCATGGGCTCATCACAATTTTACACAGATGTGACTCAATTTCCCTCCTTCCCACCTCTGTGCCTGTGAAGCCATAAAAGCAGAGCCAGGAGTCCCCTGACCAGTGGCAGATCTGCTCAGACTTTCCCAGGCTGCCCCAACATCCAAGTGAAAGGCAGCGTTAAAGGGACAGCACTTTCTGCAATAATAGAAACTTGTTAGTATAAAAGTTCTTCACAGCATGCCCCCACACAATAACCCTAAGTTTAATAACAATTTAGACCTAATAGATTTAAATACATTCTCAGAAGCCTAACACAATGCCACTTTAATTTAATATCCTTTGCCCCAACATTCCTTTTCATATAAATGCAGTCAAATTAGAGCTAAGTCCATTACAGTGTGTCCGTAAAGTCATGGTGCACTTTTGACTGGTCACAGGAAAGCAACAAAAGATGATAGAAATGTGAAATCTGCACCAAATAAAAGGAAATCTCCCAGTTTCATATCTATTCAGTGCAGTTCGATGTGGGCTCACACACAGATTTTTTTAGGGCTCCTTAGGTAGCTATCCCATATAGCCTCTACAGACTCATCACTGACTGATGGCCTACCAGAACGGGGTTTCTCCACCAAACTGCCAGTTTCCTTCAAGGCTTATCCTACCAAGTAATGTTATTTGTATGTGGTGGCGCTTCGTTATAACCGCGCCGATATTCACGTTGCACTTTGGTCACAGATTCGAACTTAGCGAGCCACAGAACACACTGAACTTTCCTCTGTACCGTCCACATCTCGACTGGCATGGCCGTGGGCTGCTCCGCTGTATACACAGTATTACGTCATCATCTGCGCATGTGCACATGCTGCCACATCATCCTACAGAAACTGGGTTTTCCTTTTATTTGGTGCAGATTTCACATTTCTATCGTCTTTTGTTGCTTTCCTGTGACCAGTCAAAAGTGCACCATGACTTTACAGACACACTGTATTTCTGAGCTTCTTTTCTTTAGTTCAGGCAGGGTTCTCTTACATAGAACCCATTCTAGAAAATAAGGTGAGAGCAGGATTTGAAATCAACTGCTTTAGACTTTCTATGCTTATAAAACAACTAACCTTCATAGTTATCGCTTGTCCCCCCAAATCAAACCTTTTTTTTTTTTTTTTTTTTTCCTGAAGCTGGAAACAGGGAGAAACAGTCAGACAGACTCCCGCATGCGCCCGACCGGGATCCACCCGGCACGCCCACCAGGGGCGGTGCTCTGCCCCCCAGGGGGCGATGCTCTGCCCATCCTGGGCGTCGCCATATTGCGACCAGAGCCACTCTAGCGCCTGAGGCAGAGGCCACAGAGCCATGCCCAGCGCCCGGGCCATCTCTGCTCCAATGGAGCCTTGGCTGCGGGAGGGGAAGAGAGAGACAGAGAGGAAAGCGCGGCGGAGGGGTGGAGAAGCAAATGGGCGCTTCTCCTGTGTGCCCTGGCTGGGAATCGAACCCGGGTCCTCCGCACGCTAGGCCGACGCTCTACCGCTGAGCCAACCGGCCAGGGCCTCCAAATCAAACCTTTAGAACAAGACCACAAATGACACACACTATGACAGAGGTGAAACCAGAAAAACTTGAAAAATCATTTCGTAAATTATCTAAATTTGGGTAATATACTTTCATATTCTTAAAATACTGCAAATTCTAGAAAAAGTTATTTTACAATTGAATTATGTATACAGTCTTTGTATTCTGAGAGAGTTTTGAAAAGAAGTTCTTAGGCAAATATTAAAAAGGGATGGGATGTAAACAAATTTATAAATAACCAGATTATCAAAAAACAATATCTGACTAACCTGTAAAAATCAGTGTGCTGTTTCTTCAACACTAAAATATGCTGTGTCTCTCTTCCTAAATTACTAGGGATTCTGCTTTTTTCATCACTAAATCCTGCATTGGCACACAGTAGGTACTCAAAAACATTCTCAAAATGAGAAAGTAAAGAATGCATATATCCCTCTACATCAAGATCATCTCTACAAAGGAGTAGCGAGCATTCCACAGATCTGAGCATGGGCTATGCAGATGTATCTTTTTAGATAGGTAACTTTCTGTCTCTCAGTCTTTCAGATGCCTAATATCCCTAAGGATACCTGGCTGTCCTACACCCTCAATTCAGGATACTTAGCTACACTCCCAATAATGTAAGACTCTGCTTCTTCCTCCTCCAACTGACCCATTTACCTCAAGATGATAATCTTGATGATAAGTGCCAATGTGTTCAATGGGTAACAAGTTAAGTAAAAGGGCCTAGGAAAACCTGTGACATTAGATGATCCCCTAACTAACAACAAGAGTTACATTTTCCCCCAATTCTTTTTATTATGGTAAAAGATATACACTATACAGTTCACCAGCTTAGCTATTTTCAAGTATATATTTCAGTGGTTATTATATAATATATATTCCTAATATGCTACCATCACCACCACCCATCTTCAGAACACTTTATTTTTTAAAACTGGAACTTGAGGCCCTGGCGGGTAGGCTCAGTGGTAGAGCGTCGGCCTGGCGTGCAGGAGTCCCAGGTTCAATTCCCAGCCAGGGCACACAGGAGAAGCGCCCATCTGCTTCTCCACCTCTCCCCCTCTCCTTCCACTCTGTCTCTCTCTTCCCCTCCTGCAGCCAAGGCTCCATTGGAGCAAAGTTGACCCGGGTGCTGAGGATGGTTCTATGGCCTCTGCCTCAGGCGCTAGAATGGCTCTGGTTGCAACAGAGTAACGCCCCAGATGGGCAGAGCATCCCCCCCTGGTGGGCAGGTCGGGTGGATCCTGGTTGGGTGCATGCAGGAGTCTGACTGCCTCTCCGTTTCCAACTTCAGAAAAATACAAAAACAAACAAACAAAAAAACTGGAACTTGATACCCATTAAACAAGAATTTTCCATTCTTCTTGTCCCCAGAGTCCTTGGAAACCACTATTCTACTTTCTGTCTTTATGATTTTGACTATTCTAGGTACCTCATCTAAGTAGAATCATACTGTATTTGTCTTTCTGTGGCTGGCTTATGTCACTTACCATAATAATATCCTCAAGATTCTTCCATGTGCTGCTTATTTCAGAATTCCCTTCCCCTTTTAAGGCTGAGTAATATTCCCTTGTATGTATGATATACCATATTTTACTTAGCCATTCACCCACTGATGCCACCTGGGTTGCAGCATCTACCTTTTGGCTATTATGATTAATAATACTGCTATGACCATGGGTGTGCAAATATCTCTTCAAGACCCTGCTTTCAATTCTCTTGGGTGTATAACCAGAAGAACTGCTGGATTATATAGTAATTCTACTTTTAATACTCTGAGGAACTACCATACTGTTTTCCACAGCAGTTGCACCATTTTACATTCCCACCAACAGTGACAAGGGTTCCAATTTCTCTATATCCTTTCCAACACGTGTTTTCCGTTTGTTTGTTTTTTACAGTAGCCACCCTAACAAGTTATATTTTAACCATCCCATCAGAGGCAGTAAATGTTTAACACAAAAGAATAATTTCAGGCCTGACCAGGTGGTGGCGCAGTAGATACAGCTTCGGACTGGGATGTGGAGGACCCAGGTTCGAGACCCCGAGGTCGCCAGCTTGAGCGTGGGCTCATCTGGTTTGAGCAAAAGCCTACCAGCTTGGACCCAAGGTCACTAGCTCCAGCAAGGGGTTACTCGGTCTGCTGAAGGCCCGCGGTCAGGGCACATATGAGAGAGCAGTCAATGAACAACTAAGGTGTTGCCACGCGCAATGAAAAACTAATGATTGATGCTTCTCATCTCTCTCTGTTCCTGTCTGTCTGTCCCTGTCTGTCCCTCTCTCTCTGACTCACTCTCTGTCTCTGTAAAAAATAAATTAATTTTTTTAAAAAAGAATAATTTCAGGAACAGATTCTCAGATAGATATTCTTCTAAGCAGGAATACTATACTCATCGCCCATTAAATCATATCTAGCAAGCCCGTATCTACTTACTCTGCCTATATTTTAAACTAATTTTGCCCAGGTTTGGTTCTGCATAAATTCTAATAAAATAACCAACTGCAATGGCAGACTCTTAAGATAGGCATGACTTTATTAACAGTAAGAGCAATGAAAGGTCAAGTACCTAAAATATCTTATTGCCTTCTGTTGAGGAGACTCATTTTATTTCATTATCTCAACATTAGCAATTGAACAACATGGAGGTTAGGGGTGCAGACCATTTCCTCACCCCCAACCCACCCAAATCTCAGTGTAATTTTTGACTCTACAGTGGGCCCTTCACATCCAAGGATTCAACCAACCATGGAAAGAAAACAGTATTTTTGAACTGTGGACGGGACTGCGCAATTTGGATATGAAAACACTGTTTTCTGTCAGGGGCTGATTGACTCCTCAGATGAGAAACCCACAGATAAAAAAGGTTCCTGTATTTACTGAAAATAAAATCTGCATGTGTGTAGACCAGCACAGTTCAAACCCATGTTGTTCATGGGTCAACTGCACTTAACTTTAAAAATAGGTGTAATTGAAAAAATACTTTTTCAATAATATTGTAATAACTGTATACAGTGCCATGTGGGTATCTGAACTATCAGGGACCACTTTGTAAAGTACATGACTGTCTAACCACTATGCTGTACACCTGAAACTATTATAAAACAAAATAAAACAAAATGCTTTTCAAGGCTTAAAAAAAATACTATTCAATCATGTTCTCTGTAATTTCCAATGGTATAATGTATTGGTACAGAATCACAACTATTATGCAATGAGGAGCCTTCACTCAAGTATAAGAATCTAACAAAAGCTAAAAAGAAAATTTTATAACCATAGTTAAGAGTTTGGGTAACAAACAGTCATCATTCATTTACAAAAATACTAAAAGAAAACTGTTACCTTGACAGAATTAACAAATAAGACTGTAAAACAGTTCCTTCAACTTAAAATTGTTTTTTCAATTCCATTAATTTCCCTGATGTAGTGGAATAGAAGGTATATTCTTCCCCCCCCCCCCCGAAGCTGGAAAAGGGGAGACAGCTAGACAGACTCCCGCATGCGCCCGACCGGGATCCACCCGGCACGCCCACCAGGGGCAACGCTCTGCCCACCAGGGGGCGATGCTCTGCCCCTCCGGGGCGTCGCCCTGCCGCAACCAGAGCCACTCCAGCGCCTGGGGCAGAGGCCAAGGAGCCATCCCCAGCGCCCGGGCCATCCTTGCTCCAATGGAGCCTTGGCTGCGGGAGGGGAAGAGAGAGACAGAGAGGAAGGAGGGGGTGGGGGTGGAGAAGCAAATGGGCCCTTCTCCTTTGTGCCCTGGCCGGGGATTGAACCCGGATCCCCCGCACTCCAGGCCGACGCTCCACCGCTGAACCAACCAGCCAGGGCCAGAAGGTATATTCTTAAATTTTGATATCCCATTACCTGCCTCTCTAAGCTACCTTAATATCAGATAGAATAAACCTATCAAATGGAGCAAAGCCAGGAAATGTTTCAAATACTAAACATTACATTTACCAGTACTAAATCTTAATGACCAAAAGTATTTTGAGTGGCAAATTCATTTTATCATACATTAATAAAATTTTACTGCAAAAGACTCTATCAAACACGCCATAGTTTCTAGACAGGAACACTTTAATCCACTCCACAACTTTCTTTACAGGGTGGGGTTGTGAGGTGGTGGTGATAGTAGACAATTTTCTACCTCAAAAATTTATTTACATAATAATTTTTCATATATTTCCAATAACTTCCATCTTTTTTGGAAACAGTTATAAATTTTCAGTTTTTTTCCTCAGATAATTTTGCTTATATTACAGTTATTACAAGTCCCTTACTTTGCTAGATGGGTCTCAGAAATTTACTGTTTATAGTTGTTTCTCTACAAAAACACATCAATATTTACTTGTAAGAAGCTTTGCTTTTAATCCAGTTTCATGACATTTTCTGCCTTAAGCTGTCACACAGACTGATCTATTGTTTTATGCCAGCAGAGAAAGAATTCACAGATAAATGAGGCCCACAAAAATATCAAAACCTCATTATAGTAAATATAATATACTCTTAATCTGAATAACTCAAAAAATAGAAACTGTTATGCAGTTAATAGAAAACATATAGTACAGACCAATGGGTTAGAATCTAGTTAAAGAGATATAACCACAGCCCCTCCCATGTAACTTCAATACTGATAGTCTGCTTTGAATGAGAACTGTGAGTTTACTCTGGAGAGCTTCCCCAACAATTCCAATCAAAAATAGCTTGGTTGTGCCTGACCAGGTGGTGGCACAGTGGATGGAGAGTCGAACTGGAATACAGAGGACCCAGGTTCGAAGTCCCGAGGTTGCCAGTTTGAGCGCAGGCTCATTTGGTTTGAGCAAGGTTCATCTGGTTTGAGCAAGGCTCACCAGCTTAAGGCCAAGGTTGCTGGCTTGAGCAAGGGGTCACTTGCTTTGGTGTAGCTCCCAGGTCCAGGCACATATGAGAAAGCAATCAATTAACAACTAAGGTGCCGAAACAAAGAATTGATGCTTCTCATCTCTCTCTCCCTTCCTGTCTGTCTGTCCCTCTCACAAAAAAAAAAAAAAAAAGCTTGGTTGTCTCCTGGCCAGATAGCTCTGTTGGTTGGAGCATTGACCCGAAGTTCAGAGGTTGCCGGTTTGATCCCCAGTCAGGGCACATACAGAAATAGATTGATGTTCCTGTCTCTCTCACTCCCTTCCTCTCTGGCTAAAATCAATAAATAAAAATTAAGAAAAAAGTTATGCATACTTAAAAAAAATAGCGTGGTTGAGACTTTTGGCCCCAAATACTTAATAAAATGTACTGGTTAGTCACCATTTTTAACCCTATATATTTCTGTTCAACTAAAACTTAAGAGTTAATTATTACAGAAATGGCCAAAGAAAGAATAATTGACTGCCATGAGAACAATAATAAACTAAAACAAACTGAGAAATCAAGTTGTCTATAAATTCAGAATTAATTGTATTAACTGTTTTTATTCTCCTACTCTAAGTTTTCAGCACAATTAATATTTCAAAGAATCCATGTCAAATGGATCCGCTGGTCCAACCCCTTCATTTTATATATAAGGAAAGTGAAGTCAAGGAAAACAAAGCTATCTGAGCATGAATTTGGAGGTAGTTAACACTATAGCTTAAACCAGAATCCAGAATATACAGAAGTATGCTTGATAACGACCTAAAATTTTCTAATTCTAGATTTCAACAAGTTAATAACTAAGATGCCACTAAACTCCTCACAAAATAGTCTACTGTAAATTACCTTTTTTTAAAAACCCAGCAACAACATTTGGAAACTGCCATCTATGTATGCTTCTCATCTAGTCAAAACAAAGCCTAAAGTTTACTATAATATGGTGGCTTTATGTTATTTATTAATGCCAAGCCCATTCTGTTTAAAACACACAGATGCATGCACACACCCATGGACACGAACACACAAAAATCCCTCTGAGAATTCAGAACTTCTAGAGTTAAGAACAACCACCTCTGCCCAGCCTTCAATATTATGTAAAACTCAAACTTCCTATTGCAGCAAATAAACAAAACTATGGAAAACTGACACCCTGAATAGTACCAGGTCAAAAGACAGAAAACTTACCAGCATTTCATTCTACCATAAAACCTTCATATCAATCAAATAGTATTTAGAAAACAAGTTAGAACCCTTAGCTTACCTGGACAACAGGATATTGATAATCCATACAATACACACCATACATAGCAATGGGGGGAAAATCTTCAGATAAAGATACTGCAAAAAAGTGGCTAAGCTTTTGCCTTGTTTGAACTGACTGTCCTGTCGAAAGGAACCAGGTAGCACCAAAAATCCTTGGCTGACTTCCCGTCTACGCAGATAGGTAGGTATGCTGGCTCAGATGATTAAGCCGGAGTTTGGTTCAGCCCAGGCTTCCACCCCAGTAAGATTCAACACTACACAGAAGAAATGTTCAGGAAAAAGCAAAAAGCTCCAACTGACTTACTAGTTGTAGACTGAAAACTACACTAGAGATTTACTGTTACTGTTGGTTTTACTGACAACTCTACCAGAAACTCAAGAGGCAGACAATGACAGTCAAGGAGGGGATCACCAGCTCCTTAAAGTGGTATATAAAGACAGTAGGAAGCACAAGCTATCCAGGATCCAAAAATGATATATATGTCCCAGGCTTTACGTGCGTCAGAGGGAACACTCCCAATCCAGGGCATGGAAAGGCGGTTGGGACGGGTATTATTTCTCTATTCCTTCTTGGGCAAGACCTCGCGCACGCGCAGACACACACACACACACCCCTACACACACACCCACATACCCACACCACCCCCTTCTTAATGTCTCCGGCAGGGACAGGTGTTAGGATTAACAGTATAAAACCCTTATGCTGTAGAAAGGAATGGAAGAAAAAAGAAGTCACACTGCTACATGCAGTAAAGGGATCCCTTTCATGACACTGTATGTTTGTGTATCATTTAACACCTCCTTCACTCTGCTTCAACAGAGGCTAGGACAGCTGGCAGGATCAGCACGAGAAAAGAGGAAGGTGGCCCCAACCCTGAGGCAACATGAGTCCACTGGAGACCTTCAGATATGCAAGATACTCTCTCAGCTGTTCCAATCAAACATGTACGGATTAACTCTGGCTGCCTGCAAAAAGGTGGGGGTGGAAAGGTCTTTTCAGAAAAGCCAGTTGCTTTTCCCGTTTTAGGGAGCTGCTACACCCATCCTACCATTATATACAAACACATATGTGTGCACATATTTCTCTAACAGATATTAAAAGCACTAACAAACATGGACAGGTGTTAAGTCAGTCTGACAAAGCACAGAGGGTTAGAGCTGGCTTTTGGAGTCTAAATGGCCCATCTAAAAACCAGCACACAAAGTGAGCAGAATGTGGAAATAAATGCTTATTAAGAGACACACCATTTACAACTACTGATCCTAAGAAATCCCCTACTAGGGGCAATTATTCAAAAGTTCAAAATGATAAATAATTCTAAATTAGTTTCATGGGTTACAATCTCCCTAATCTTGGAGAGCTATTAGTATTATATCATGTTTTAGTAAGATTAAACCATGAAGATTAAATGCAACTGTGAGGCATTTGTGAGAGTTTATGTTATTACTGTGTCCCTTCCACAACCAGTGTGATCTTTCTCCTTTTATGGTCAATTACATTTGAGGACTGTTCATAAAATTTTTTATTTATTCATTTCAGAGAGAGACAGAAACAGAAACATCAATTTGTTTCTGTATGTACCCTGATCAGGGATCGAACTGGCAACCTTTGCATATCAGGACAATGCTCTACCAACCAACCTAATCCAGCCAGGGCATAACATTTTTTATTAAGAGTCAAAATGCCTTACTACACCTAAGAGAGTCCTCTTGTTTAAAAAATTACCTTAAATTGGTTCTAAGAGATTAAGAGGACCAATAAAACACACTAGATTATCTTCAGATGGCTGGAACAGAGTCTATGGGTATTATACATGAGGGAAAAGAATATATCTGTGCAGAACTTTTATAAAATTTACTGGACATCTATTACACACAAGGTATGTGCTAAACACTAGAGAAATGAACAGATGTAACTCCTGTTGTCAAGGACTCTTACAGTTTATGGGAGAAATAGATAAGCACACAGGTAAAACCAAAGGCAAAACGATGCTACAGCATGAGATTAACACTGTAAGCGGCTCCTCACTGTTACTAAGGGAGTAACAATGTTTAAAAGCTTCTCTTAAGGAACATTTCCACATCTCATTCTCACCACTAAAACTATGAGACTCTGCCTTGTTAGTTCCTAACAGAGATTATCTGAGCCTCAGAACGTTTTTATCTGCTTTACCACATCTTAAGGGCCAGTAATATACACATTCTGTCGCCTATATCACTATTAAAGTGGTAATTAAAAATAACAAAAGGAATATTTCTGTAATACAATCTTATACTAAAATTCCTCCTCCAATCAAACCAGGTAATTCCTCAATCCTCTTCCTCCCCGCACACTATGCCATGACATCTTTATTTCATTTCGTACACAGCTGTACGGCAGTCCCAGCCACACGTACACTTGTAAACTAGCCTGTGAAATCACTGCTACGTTCTTGATATAAAAGTGGGAAATGACACTTCCTATAAACCATAAAAGGCTGTGATACTGAACTATGGCTGATAAACCTAAACTTCATTAGTTAACTCAGTTCAGTATGTGCTGAATTAATTACAAAAGACAAAATTTCCAAATGGTATTGTATTTAAGATGACAAACTGTAATTCAAAGTCTAGAAAAACTGATATAATTTAAACTCAAAAGTGGTCCCCAAACAAGTTATTGAGGGCTTAGTCAATTTCTGGAGCTTTAAATTCATTAAGGGCAGATATATATTTATTTATTTATTTATATATAAAAAATATATATATAAAAGAAGTCACTGATATATTAAGTAAAAAATATATATATTTTTGAATAATGTGTAGAGTGTAATTCCATATTTATAAACTCATACATGTATCTGTATGTCAATCAATAAATTTTGTATGTCATTTATAAGCTTTATGTCTTCTGTTATATATAGTAGTGGGCAGAAGTAGGTTTATAGTTGTTCATATGGAAAATAGCACAATAATTAATAAATACTAATACAAGAATAAACTTTCACCTATTCACAACTGTAAACCTACTTTTGCCAAACCTTGTATTTATATATACATACATATAGTTTACTGGTTGATATACATAGCAATATACATGATAAATAGTATCTATGTATTATGTATGGTATTTTTTTTTTTTGTATTTTTCTGAAGTTGGAAATGGGGAGGCAGACAGACTCCCGCATGCGTCTGACTGGGATCCACCCAACATGCCCACCAGGGGGCGATGCTCTGCCCATCTGGGGCGTTGCTCTGTTGCAACCAGAGCCATTCTAGCGCCTGAGGCAGAGGCCATAGAGCCAACCTCAGCGCCCGGGCCAACTTTGCTCCAATGGAGCCTTGGCTGCAGGAGAGGAAGAGAAAGACAGAGAGGAAGGAGAGGGGGAGGGGTGGAGAAGCAGATGGGCGCTTCTCCTGTGTGCCCTGGCCGGGAATCGAACCCGGGACTCCTGCACGCCAGGCCGACGCTCTACCACTGAGTCAATCGGCCCATATATATTATAGGCGTTAAGACAAAACCAACATCTCTAGGGGGTAGAAAGATGGGGAGGTAGCTGGGTTTCATTTATTACTTTAAAGATAAACTTCTCATTTGTTCTAGTACTTTTAAATTAGCATTATCACTCCTATGATTTATCATTTTATAAATTTAAGGAAATCAAAACAAATTTTATTTTGAGTACAGTACTGTAAAAACTAGCAATACTTTCTGTCCCTAATTTATATGATCACCTTTGCTTTACTAAACATAATGGTATAATTATAAACTTTCATTTAAGACTGAAGGATATACACAATTAACAATTTTAACCATGTTTTACCTAGATTCTGCCCAAACTGTGCTTAGGTCTAGTTCAAATAATTTTCAGAAAAAATGGCAGAATAATTCAATATTTGAATTATAACTTCCTGTATTTATCTTTTCACCCATCTCCTTCTATAATGGGTTCCCCCACCCCGAAGTTAGAAGTGAGGAGGCAGTCAGACAGACTCCCTCCCATATGCGCCCAACCGGGATCCACCCGGCATGCTCACCAGGGGGTGATGCTCTGCCCATATGGGGCATCGCTCCCTTGCAGCTGGAGCCATTCCAGCTCCTGAGGCGGAGGCCATAGAGCCATCCTCAGCGCCCGGGCCAACTTTGCTCCAAAGTGGAAAGGGAAGGAAGAGATAGAGAGAAAGGAGAGGGGAAGGGTGGAGAAGCAGGTATGTGCTTCTCCTGTGTGCCCTGACCAGGAATCGAACCTGGACTTCCACACACTGGATCGATGCTCTACCACTTGTAATGTTTTCAACTCAGAAATTACTGATTCCCTCCCTCAAAACAGACTATTTCCTTTAAATTTTAAATACTATCATATTCACTCAAAAGTCCTAGAAATAAAAAGACTGATTCTCCACAAGCACAGAATTATTGCTGACAATGCTAATGTACACAATTTTAAAAAGTACACACTCTGAAATATTATATTTATAGTATTAAAGTTTGTGTATACTGATCAATTAGAAACATGAATATAGAAAATGGCCCTTCATATATAATGCCATGCATCTTATTAGTACAGACAGACCATAAGTTTCAACACTCAGCACACCTAGGACATATCTGTCAAGCAGAGTGTAACAACACTGGAAAGAAACAGACCTAACAACACTGAAGAGTGAGATATCTAGAAATTATCTTGAGATTATGAAATGCAAGTGTTGCCAAGGGTAAAGTAGACAATTTGCTGCATCAGTCTGTGCCAGAGGACAAGTTGAGGACTGCATCAAAATCTGTACCATCCACAACCCCAGGGACCTCTAAACTTACCAAGTACTGCATAACCAGAAAATATATGAGTCTTCTCTTTTTTACTCCCTCATT
Organism: Saccopteryx bilineata; assembly: GCF_036850765.1. Taxonomy (NCBI): domain Eukaryota; kingdom Metazoa; phylum Chordata; class Mammalia; order Chiroptera; family Emballonuridae; genus Saccopteryx; species Saccopteryx bilineata. Next base: position 91,080,820 of record NC_089490.1, on the reverse strand, counting down.
CTTGTTTGCTTCTCTCCCTTTCCTTCTCTGCCTATGCCACAATGCTACCAAAAGTGCTCAAAGATACTAGTTAGAGCTCAGGACAGAATGCTTTAAGCAAAGAATGCAAAGACTGTTTTTGGTCTAAAGCATAAAATTGGGTTTAGCTGCAATAATCTTAAAAGGTTCCAAAGATTGCTGTGTACTGGGATAATATAAAAGTTAAATGAGGATGGAGAGGATGGGGGGGGGGAACGATATATATGTTGGCAAAATATATAGTCATAAATATTCAAGACTTACTTAGGGATCAATTTGACCCATCTACAATACTTCACTGTGGGTGAATAGTGGCCAAAAAAAAAAAAAAAAAAAAAAAAGTAGGTTCAAATCATTGTGGTGAGCCTAAAACATCAAGCTATATATTTCAGACTTTATCTATAAAGACTGTTTGAGAGGGAAAGAGTGCTACAAAAATAACAGGTTTGTGAAAATGGTTCTGGGGGCAGCAGGAAGAATGGAAAGGGAACAAACTGAAGACGGGGTCCTAGTTTGAAGTTATAGCAGGACACTCAAAAGGAAATGTCTAACAAGTACTCAGAGATATAGGTGGCAGTCCCAGAAGGGAGTGGCCAATGTTAGAAATGAAGATCTAACAGGAGTATGGGAGAAACAGCCAAGGCCATATAATGTGGTTGAAATTTTCTCCCACACTTATTACTGCAAACATTTACTGAACATCAACCAGGTACTTCAAAAAAAGAAAAGATAAATAGAGAAGAAAGTGTAAGGAGAGAGAGAGAGAGAGAACACTAAGGCAAAGAGCTGAAAATAGAACCTTAAGGAATACTCACTCTAGAAGGCAGAAATAGTAACAGAGGATAAAAAGATTAAGCAGGATCGCATACTATTCACAAAAGCCAGGACACAGAGGACATCTGCTACTTTTCTTCAATCCTGTGTCCTTTACACTAGGGAAAATATTTCATAAATTGATACCAGAGATGAGTATAAAACAAAGTCAAGTAGAAATACAGAAAGGTTAAAGGGCATGAAAATTTAGAAAAGATAACTGAATTAAGCAAGTCGGAGATAAATTCTGAGAGACAGTTGCTTTAGGAACATTAGTAAAAGGATGGTAGCAAAAGTGATCAATTCATGATCAGAATGAAAGTAGTCATAATGCCTGCATATAAACAAAACTATCTATTGTGGGGTATTTCTTTGTCTTCCAAGTGGCAATAATGTACAAAAATAATTATAGATACCCTAGTGGTGCCCCTATTAAGGTAGATTTATATCTTGTTATGTTTTCTGCCTCTGTTTCTTTGACCAAATTGTGTTCTTATCCATTTGAAAATGCCCAAATCTTAAAATGGATTCCTTTGAAACCTACTTTAAATGCTATTATATACTCCATGAAGCTCTTTTTGACTGCTTCAAAGATATTCATGAGAATCTTACTGGTTGTAAGGTACTTATCTACCAGAGAACAGCAAATATACCTACTAGAGAACAGCAAATCACAGTTGCCTACAGAAACACTCCTTTGTATGATACATGGTACAAAGGAAGTATGGGTAAGCCATGGTCTAGCTGAAATGCATTATTCTAATTAAAGTGAGAAACCCAGCATGCAAATCGGGTTTTAAAGCAGAAAATAATTGTCAATATTCTAATACCATTAGGAAAATATATCTACAAATGATTCCACACACATTATCTTATATAATCGAGTCTTTAAACCCCCACAGAAACTTCTATTTCAACTCACTCAAAAATATCTTTGCCTGACCAGGCGGTGGCGCAGTGGATAGAGCTTCGGACTGGGATGTGGAGGACCCGGGTTTGAGACCCCGAGATCGCCAGCTTGAGCACAGGCTCATCTGGTTTGAGCAAAGCTCACCAGCTTGGACCCAAGGTCGCTGGCTTGAGCAAGGGGTTACCTAGTCTGCTGTAGCCCCATGGTCAAGGCACATATGAAAAAACATCAATGAACAACTAAGATGTCACAACGAAAAACTGATGATTGATGCTTCTCATCTCTCTCCGTTCCTGTCTGTCTATCCCTATCTATCCCTCTCTCTGACTTTCTGTCTCTGTAAAAAATAAATTAAAATCTTTGAGGTAGATTACAAATATGATTACAATATTTCATGACCTTCCAACCAGAGGTGGAATTTTTCCTCCACCCCTTAAATGGGGTCTTGGCCTAGTGTCTTACATTGGCCTTTGACACATTAGCAAATGTGATTTAAGAGGCTTGACAGGTACTTGTTCCCTGGGGCTTGCCCTCTCTTGCTACACTCTAGAGCAGAGGTCTCAAACTCATGGCCCGCCGAACAATTTTGTGCGGCCCGCAGACTAATCCACGAAGCTCAAAATATTTTGGATAAAATTAAGTAAGCCTAGGGGCCTACTTGTATTTTTCATTTCTCTAGCATCCTAGCTAGATACTAGCTTAGTTAACAGCAGTTGTGATGCGAACTACAGTTTCTGGTCGTTTTGTGACACTGAGTAAACTGCATGTACGATTGTGCTTGTTGTACTGATTTTTTTTTGTTTTCAACTGCAGTGAGAAAAGTGTTGCGTAACAGTTGCCTTTTGTAGACCTAGTGCGGCCCGCTGAACGGCTGTGATCTTACTCTGCGGCCCACATGCTGAGTTGAGTTTGAGACCCCTGCTCTAGAGTCTAGACTCCTGTGACCATGAAGGATGGAGGAGAAACCAAATGCAACGAAGATGAACTATTTCAGTTGAGTCCCCCTGACCAGTTTGCCAACTGTTAGACATGAAAGTGAGGTCATCCTAGACCACTCAGGCCCAGCCAACCCAGACTAGAAAACCTCCCAAATTCCTGACCCAAAGAATTGTGGGCAGATAAATGATTAACACTGTTTTAAGCCATTAAATTTGGGGGAGGTTTGTTACACAGCAAAACCTAACTGACTACAAAACATCGCATAACACTAGGAGGCATACCTCACTTGGACACCAGTACCATGCTGTCTTAATTACTGCAGCTTGAAATCAGGCTGTGTAAGCCTCCAATTTTATTTTTATTTTTCAAAGTTGTTTTGGCTAATCTAGGTTCTTGGCATTTCCATATGAGTTTTAGAATCAGCTTGTTAATTTCTATAAAAATCTTGCTTGGATTGTGGTTACATTAAATCTAAATAAAGATCAATTTGGAGAGAATAGCATCCTAGGAATATAGTCTTTCAGCCCATGAGCACAGTATGCTTCTCTACTTTGTTTCGCCATTCCAAAATAGATTTTTAAAGATTATAACTATCTTATCTCTAGGCATGTACATAAATCAAATACTGTACCTGAGGTTTGTAATACCTACTATCACTTTTCTGAAGTCCACTAGATCCTATAATGCTCACATCCCTATAAAACAGCATGGTGTTGGTGTCAAGAGAGAAAAATAGATCAGCAAGAGGATAAAAAGTGCACAAATAGAGCCACAGGTGCAAAGGCAAACCAGTAGAAAAAGAATAGTCTTTTAAACAAATGGTATCAGAACAACTGTATATCCATATGCAATAAAAATAAACCTACAGCCATACCTTATATAAATACAAATTTAACTTAAAATGGATGAAAAACCTGAAAATATAAAACTTCCAGGAGTTAACCTCTGTGACCTTGGATTAGGCAAAGATTTCAAAGATATGACATGCAAAACACACTTAGTAAAAGACTAAATTAACAAAATGGAAGTCATCAAAAACTTCTGCTCTACAAAAGTCACTATGAGGAAAGTAAGACAAGCCACAACTGAGAGAATATATTTTTTAAGCATATATCTGATAAAAAAAACTTGTACCTAAAATATATACAGTGTGTCCGTAAAGTCATGGTGCATTTTTGATCGGTCATAGGAAAGCAACAAAAGACAATAGAAATGTGACATCTGCACCAAATAAAAGGAAATCTCCCAGTTTCATACCTATTCAGTGCAGTTCGATGTGGGCTCACACAGAGATTTTTTTAGGGCTCCTTATGTAGCTATCCCATATAGCCTCTACAGACTCGTCACTGACTGATGGCCTACCAGAACGGGGTTTCTCCACCAAACAGCCAGTTTCCTTCAACTGCTTATCCCACCGAGTAATGTTATTTCTATGTGGTGGCGCTTCATTATAAATGCACCGACATTCACGCTGCACTTTGGTTAAGGATTTGAATTTAGCGAGCCACAGAACACACTGAACTTTCCTCTGTACCATCCACATCTCAACTGGCATGGCCATGGGCTGCTCCGCTGTATACACAGTGTTACAGCATCATCTGCACATGCGCACATGCTGCCACATCATCCTACAGAAACTACAGAAAAGGTTTTCCTTTTATTTGGTGCAGATTTCACATTTCTATCGTCTTTTGTTGCTTTCCTGTGACCGGTCAAAAGTGCACCATGACTGTACGAACACACTGTAGAACTCTCCAAGTTCAACCATAAAAACAAACAATAAAAAACCAAGTAACTCGCCTGACCAGGTGGTGGCGCAGTGGATAGAGCGTTGGACTGGGATGCAGAAGACCCAGGTTCAAGAGGCCGAGCTCACCAGCTTGAGCCCAAGGTCACTGGCTCAAGCAAGGGGTTACTCGGTCTGCTGAAGGCCTGCGGTCAAGGCACATATGAGAAAGCAATCAATGAACAACTAAGGTGTTGCAACGCGCAACGAAAAACTAATGATTGATGCTTCTCATCTCTCTGTTCCTGTCTGACTCTCTGTCTCTTAAAAAAAAACAAACCAAGTAACTCAATTTTTCAAAAAATGGGCAAAAGATTTGGGTATTTGAACAAAGAAGTTATAGAGATGGTAAATAAGCACTTCAAAAGATGCTCAGTGTCATTATTCATTTGTAAATTAAAACCACAATGATATCAATATCACTACCTACCTACTAGAATAACTAAAATTAAAAAGGCTGACAATACAGCCCTGGCCAATTGGCTCAGTGGATTTAGCATCAGCCTGGCATGCAAATATCCTGGGTTCGATTCCCAATCAGGGCACACAGAAGAAGCGCCTATCTGCTTCTCCACCCCTCTCCCTCTGACTGCTCTTCCCTCCTCCCCTGCAACCATGGCTGGATTGGAGTGAGTTTGCTCTGGGCGCTGAGGATGGCTCCATGACCTCCAACTCAGGCGCTAAGAAGAGCTCAGCTGCGGAGCAATGGAACAATGCCCTACATGGGCAGGGCACCATCCTCTAGTGAGCTTGTTGGGAGTCTGTCTCTCTGCCTCCACTCTTCTCACTGAGTAAAATTAAAATAAAATAGAAAGAGAAGCAACCATCTGCTCTCTTCCCTCCTCAGAGCCAGTGGCTGGATTGGTCCAAGCATTGGCCCAGGCACTGAGGATAGCTCGGTTGGTCCAAGCATCAGCCCCAGACTAGAGCTGCCAGGTGGATCCCAGTTGGGGCACATACAGTTGTCTGTCTCTCTATCTCCCCTCTTCTGACTTGGAAAAAAAAGAAAAGAAAAACAAAAAATAGTTCAGGGTTCTGAAGCCAGACCATCTAGATTCAAATCATAGATCTATTACTGCCTAGCTATGTAGCTTTGGAAAAGTTTCTTAACATCTCTCTGTTTTAGCTCTTTCATCCTGAAAAAGAAGATAACAATACCTAATGATTAAATCAGTCAAGATATAAACAGGCCTGATATATAGTGAATATTAAATTATAGTTGAGTTGTCATTGCCATCATCATCATTGTCATCATCATCATCATCAAATCTCCAATAACTTAAGAAGGGCATTTAAAGGAAATTAAAGATTACCTGATTTATGAAACCAGATCTGTATATGAGGAATAAGTGGACTCAAACAGGAAGCAGACATACTGTATATATAAAGAGTTCTATAATTGTGTTAGAAGGAGGAAAAATAGTAGTGGAGGGAAAAGGGAAGTGGAAACTCTTATATGGTACCCAGTGTTAAGGCAATACATTTCTGTTGAATGAATAACTCAATCAAGTGAGAAGATCACACTTGACCCAGAAGAGAATATTAATATGCGAAGTAACAGGGAAAGTACAAGTGACTTTTATCCCAAAGCAAATATCCACAAGTGCTAAGCAAGTAACATGTACAATGAAAAAACATTCCCTTGAGTTCAAAATAAAAAGCTAACTAAAAGGCGAGGCCAATGGGTCTTGAAAACATAACTGCCTCTCTTCTTGGATTGTGTTCACCATGCTGTGCCTTACAGATGAACTGTCAGGCACCACCTGACTCTCCTCTCTACTGGGGGTAGGGACAAGGCTCTCTGATAGCAACAATGCAGCAGTGTGGGAATCCTTGGGTTGGCACCGGCCTCTTGCTCAATTCAGACCTGTAATCTCTTCTGACTTTGATTTAATGCAGCAATTACTGGTAATGTGGTTTGAAGGAGATAAATGCCCAGTGTAGCCAGCTGTCGCTTACTCTGCTCATGATACAAGAACATTTTTTAATTAAAATTCTCTTTATGATAAAGGAGCTGCTTCACTGAATGTTTCTGTACAGCCCTGATATGGAGCTTCCCCCAAAGAGGATTAGAAATCAAAGTTGCCTCTCCTTCCTTCTGGCCAGGCATGCACAGGCACAATCACTCCATCACCAAAAGTGAGCTCCTTAACCCTAAATTGTTCCCATTTGTCTAACTAGATCCTGGTAACAACTTCTATCCAGTTCTCACAATCACAATGTCAGCATTACAGTACTGTCAATAATGAAGGCAGCTCGCATTTTTGGCAAAGAAGTTCTCTTAGTTTCCTTTCAAATAAATATGCAATGTAGCCTGACCTGTGGTGGCGTAGTGGATAAAGCATTGACCTGGAATGCTGAGGTTGCTGGTTCAAAACCCTGGGCTTGCCTGGTCAAGGCACATATGGGAATTGAAGCTTCCTGCTCCTCCCCCCCTTCTCTCTCTCTCTCTTCCCGCTCTAAAAAAATGAATAAATAAATAAAAATAATTAAAAAAATATGCAATGTAAACTTTCTTCAACATTTATGCATAAAACAACTGCACCCACTCCATTTGGAAAAAATAAAGGATAGCTGAATATAAAATATCAATAGCTCTAAAACCAGTTTTAATTCATAATACAATGGTTTACCATACCTTTTATATTTAGGAATCCTTGAGTAGTTGTCATAAGTGAAATAACCATAGAAAAATTAATGTAGGAGTGTACTAGGGTTTATTTCCCACAACATAAAACAATCACATTCTAGCATTTTAAGGAATCTATACTAAGTATTCCAACTGTTAGTTAAAAACAATGGCAATGACCACCCAATAACTAGCAAGAGAACAGTAATGACATAGGGGCTCAAGAGATATCATTTGGTATAGTTTCACTGGTTCCTGAATCAATCAATAAAACCTTTGACCCAATTACAAAACTTCACATACCTAAAAGAAGAAATAAGAAACACACACACACACATGCACACAGAGTTAGCCAGGATGGTTAGCCAGGATCTATTAATCTATTATTCTGATTGCTAGAAAAGGACAGTCACTGAAAATTTACCCTTTAAAAAATAAGAAAGAAACACTACAAGGTCTAAAGCAGTCATATTCCACAAAGTGGAAGCAAAGAGACCCAAGACCAAATGCGTATATTTTCTTTTCCGAAAGCACACAGCACAATTCCACTGTGAAGGTCAAAAGTTAACTGATATTCTGTTCCAGTATAAGAAAGTAGTAGTATCTTATTATAATTAATTCAATTAAAAATTTTGGCCCTGGCCTGACCGGGCGGTGGCGCAGTGGATAGAGTGTCGGACTGGGATGCGGAAGACCCAGGTTCAAGATCCTGAGGTCCCCAGCGTGAGCAAGGGCTTATCTGGTTTGAGCAGATAAGCTCAAGCTCACGAGCTTGAGCCCAAGGTCGCTGACTCGAACAAGGGGTTACTCTGTCTGCTGAAGGCCCGCGGTCAAGGCACTTATGAGAATTAAGGTGTTGCAATGTGCAACGAAAGACTAATGACTGATGCTTCTCATCTCTCCGTTCCTGTCTGTCTGTCCCTGTCTATCCCTCTCTCTGACTCTCTTTCAAAAAAAAAAAAAGATTCTTGGTCCTACCACCTCTTGATAGCTATCAAGACTAAAAAAAAAAAATTTTTTGGCCCTGGCCGGTTGGCTCAGTGGTAGAGCGTCGGCCTGGCGTGCAGGAGTCCCGGGTTCGATTCCCAGCCAGGGCACACAGAGGAAGCATCCATCTGCTTCTCCACCCCTCCCCCTCTCCTTCCTCTCTGTCTCTCTCTTCCCCTCCTGCAGCCAAGGCTCCATTGGAGCAAAGTTGGCCCGGGCGCTGAGGATGGCTCTGTGGCCTCTGCCTCAGGCACTAGAATGGCTCTGGTTGCAACAGAGCAAGGCCCCAGATGGCCAGAGCATCCCCCCTGGTGGGCATGCCGGGTGGATCCCAGTCGAGTGCATGCGGGAGTCTGTCTGACTGCCTCCCCGTTTCTAACTTCAGAAAAATACAAAAAAAAAATTTTTTTTTAACTCAAAGTCTCTAAATTCAAATAAAATCCCTCTTTCAGAAGAGTACCATTATGCATCCTCAGGAAATCCAAGATGAAGGAGATTGAATTCCTTTCAGGAGGACTTGCCCAGAACTCCCCTGACCTTAGGTATGAGACTACAGAACTGACGGCCCCTTGCAATGCCGGTGCTCCTCTGGAAAAGTGTGTGAGGCTTGATGGCTCTTTGTGAAAAAATTTTCTTTTAAAGAGAGAAAGATATCTTTGGCAAAACAACTATATGAATATATACAATATACTACATACTACAAACACACACACACACACACACTCTCTCTCTCTCTCTCTCTCTCTCTGGTCCTTGGGAAATTGGTCTGGCATAATTAACAAGATTGAAGACGGATTTAGGATAAATAAGATGAAAGTTAGTCTGATCCTTACAAGATTAAGCCCAAAATCCTAATATGAATCCAACGATTTTTAAGATCAACACCATATAACAGGATTAAACCAATAGCTGCTTTTGTTCTCATCCTGGAAACAATCACAGTTGGCAAACCCAAGCCTAGAGCACCACCTCAGCAGTTAAACAGTATCTGTGTGCACGTGCGTGCATGCGCATGCATGTGGAGGGGAAGATGAGGGCTAAAAATAGGGGCTCTTACTCCCACTCAGCTTGCTGACTGCCCTATTTCCACAAGTAGAAAACTCCATATGTGTTATTCCAAAATCCAAAAAAAAGCTTGGAAAACTGTTTCTTTCTTCTTCCTTCCTAACCCCTGTGTGTATATGGTGGTGGTGGTTGTGGAAGATGAACTCATTTGGTGATAAAATGCGACCTAAAAACCAAAATTGGTGTAAATATTCAAAAACATTTAGCTGCAAATAAATATATGAAAGAGTGTGATTACAAAAGTGTTACCTTAATACAGCGTACATGTGCTTCATTCCCTTCCTAAAATCCAAATGACTGCACTTACAGTATACAGTATATAAATCTGGCCCCAAAGGTTTCAGGTAAAGAACTGTGGGATTTTATTAACTTTCTCAATGTGTAATTCTTCAGCTTAGAAAAGGTAACCATGACATAAACGATGGCAAATCATGGAAACAAATTAAAAATTGCTGGCACAATATGCAACGGCATGCCAATTAATGGCTATCAAACTGCAGCCAGCACACCTAAGATGGACAAATTAGAAGAGACAGAGAGGCCCAGCTGGAACCATACATGTTGCAGATTGACAGTTACATTTTAGTAATGGCCAGAGAAGCAGTATATTTTGAGAAAAATTTGTCAAAAGTCTGGTTTTGGGGTAAGTTTTTAAAACTTGCCATCAATCAGAGGCAAACAAAAAAACTCACGGCGGATATGCCAAAAAAGATAAAAAGGTTCTATTCAAATAGCACAATTAGATAAATATCTATCTCCTGAAAACCCTTAGAGATCTATGATTCTTAGAATTCTCATTTCTAAAAAAACAACACAAAAAGGCAATTTGGAAGATAGCACACATACCATTTACTTCTTATGGAACACTCTAAATTAACTTTCAAATCACACAGATATACGGTATATACAAATTAATTTTTAAACAGCATTTATTTCTCTTGGAACACTTATTCATTCATCTATTTATTTATTTATTTATTTACACAAGTTTCTCTTTGCCAGAAATACTATCAATTAACATAAAACAAAACTAGTGACTTCTGCTTTCAAAAATAAATAATGCATATACTTATCCCCTTTCCTTCCACTAAATACAGTTTAAAACGTTAGACCTTTAATATATTAATTATAAGACTCTAAAAGGTAGAGAAGACCACAAACTGGATCAGGACCTCCGGACACAGTAGTGAGTTCCCTAGATGTTCTGTTTTGCCTGAGACAGCCTAGACCTGGATCTAAGAACCTGGAAATGCCCATGGTTGCAGACTAAAAAGAGCAGGAAAAAAGCTTTCTCTCTGTAATGAAAGGACAAGGAAAGGGGCTGCCTATCAAGACAGAAAACTTAGACTACTCTTATCCAACCAAACCCCACCTCACTCCCACCCATGTCAACTGGGGAGCCTAGATGTCTACCTTCACAGGCTAGAACTAGGCATTCTAACACCATTGCCCAAGTAATAGTAGAAAGGAAGTAGAGAGCCAATATGTTCATCCTAACAAAACTATAAATATAAAGCTTTTAGATAAAACATAGAAGAAAATCTGCAGGACCCAGGACTACACAAAGAGCTTTTAGACTTGACACAAAAATGTGATTCATAAAAGAAAAACTCACAAATTGCACTTCATCAAAATTAAAAATTGTTTCTGTGTAAAAGAACCTGGTAAGAAAAGGGAAAGACAAGCTACAGAGTAGGAGAAAATATTTGCAAAGAGTGTATCTGACAAAGAACTAGTGTCTAGAATACAGAAAGAACTCTAAAACATCAATAGTAGGCCCTGGCTAGTTGGCTCATGGTAGAGCATCAGCTTGGCATGTGGAAGTCCCAAGTTCGATTCCTGGTCAGGGCACACAGGAGAAGCAACCATCTGCTTCTTCACTCCTCCCCACTCTTCTCTCCCCACCCCTCTGCAGCCATGGCTTGATTGGTTTGAGCAAGTTGGCCCTGGGCACTGAGGGTGACTCCATGGCCTCGCCTCAAGCACCAAAATAGCAAGGTTGCCGAGCAATGGATCAGCGGTCCCAGATGGGCAGAGCATTGCCTGGTAGGGGGCTTGCTGGGTGAAACCCAGTTGGACACATGCAGGAGTCTGTTTCTCTGCCTCCTTGCCTCTCACTTAATTAAAAAAAAATCCACAGTAAAGAAACAAACAATTCAATTAGAACTTGGGCAAAGGATAGTGACACCATAAAAGAGGACTGTAAGTAAATAGGCACACAGGGAGATGTTCAACGTCATTAGTTATTAGGGAAATGAAACACAAATTAAAGTATATAATGAGATACCACTACATACCAGAATGGCTTGCATAAACAAACAAACAAACAAGCAAGCAAGCAAAATCAAATGCTGGTGAGGAGGCAGAAAAACAGTAACTTATACATTGCTGGTGGGCATGTAAAATGGTACAGTCAACTCTGGAAAACAGTTTAGCAGTTTCCTAGAAAAATAAATATACAATTACCATAGGATCCAGCAACTGCAGTCCTGGACATTTATCCCAGAGAAATGTTCACACAAAAACCTATACACAAATGTTCATAGCAACTTTATTCATAATGGGCAAAAACTGGGGGAAAACAACAACAAAAAAACCCAGATGTCTTTCAATATGTGAATGTTTAAACAAACTATGCTACATCCAAGTCAGGGAATACTACGAAGCAATAAAAACATACTCTCAACTATAAAGATGAATCTCCAGAGAATTATGTTGAGTTTAAAAATAAAATCCAAAAGATATTTTGCTGTATGGTTCCATTTATATGACATTCTTGAAATTACAAAATTATAGAAAGGGAGAACAGACTAGTGGTTGCCATGAGTAGGAGCAGGTGAGAAGCACCTGTGGCAATAAATGGAAAACATAAGGAATCTTTGCAGTGATGAAAATGTTCTGTATCTGGCCAGCATATCACTGTCAGTGTGCTGGCTGGGATATTGCACTATAGTTTTACAAGATGCTACCACTGGAAGAAACTAGTTAAAGAGGATACATGGGATCTCTCTGTATTCTTTCTCATAACTGTATGCAAATCTCAATTATCTGAAAAGAAAAAAGTTTAATGAAAAGGAAAGTCTATCTGTTGCCATGAAAAACATTATTGGGATAAAAGGGAAATTGGACTGTGGGCTGCAGATGAGATAATGGCATCTATATTAAATGCCCCAGTTTTTATATAAAAATGGTATTGTGGTTATGTAAGAGACTGACCCTAGTTTTAGAAAATAAATAAATATAGGCCTGACCAGTGGTGACACAGTGGGCAGAGCATCAACTTGGGACACTGAGGATCCAGGTTTGAAAGCCCGAGGTCACCGATTTGTGTGCGGGCTCACCAGCTTGAACACAGGGTCATTGGCTTGAGCGTGGGATCAACTGACATGATACCATAGTCACTGGCTTGTGCCCAAGGTCGCTGGCTTGAGCCCAAGGTCACTAGCTTGAGCAAAGGGTCACTGGCTAAGCTTGACACCCCAGGTCAAGGTATATAAGAGAAGCAGTCAATGAACAACTAAAGTGACGCAACTACAAACTGATCTTCTCATCATCTCTCTCCCTTCCTCTCCCTCTCTCTCTCTCTCTAAAGACAAAAAGAAAAGAAATATGAAAGTATATTTTAAACTAAAGGGACGTAATACACATATATACATACACACTTACATACATACATACAAACATTTTTAATTTACTCTCAAGGGTTCAGAAAAATTATAGAAAGAAGAGAGAATAGTAAAGCAAATGTGGCAAATAATAAAGAAAAACTTAGGAGTGATGAATATATACATTATCTTGATTATGTCACAGTTATTTACCTATGTTAAAACCCCATTAAATACCACTTTAAATATGTATAGTGGATCTACAATTACTGTATTTCCTCATGTAGAAGATGCACCTTAATTTTGGGGCCCAAAACTTGGGAGAAAAAATGTATTACATAATGTCATTGGACTCAAGTTTTATTCGTCATAAAATTCATACTGTCAAAACTCCCATCAATTAGCTTGTCCTCATCTGTGTCTGATGACTAATCACTGTCTTCACATACTGCCTTGTCCACAGTTCCATCTATGGCATTTAAAATGCCGCAACCGGCCCTGGCCGGTTGGCTCAGTGGTAGAGCGTCGGCCTGGCGTGCAGAAGTCCCAGGTTCGATTCCCGGCCAGGGCACACAGGAGAAGCGCCCATCTGCTTCTCCACCCCTCCCCCTCTCCTTCCTCTCTGTCTCTCTCTTCCCCTCCCGCAGCCGAGGCTCCACTGGAGCAAAGATGGCCCGGGCGCTGGGGATGGCTCCTAGGCCTCTGCCCCAGGCGCTGGAGTGGCTCTGGTCGCAACAGAGCGACGCCCCGAGGGGGCAGAGCATCGCCCCCTGGTGGGCAGAGCGTCGCCCCCTGGTGGACGTGCCGGGTGGATCCCGGTCGGGCGCATGCGGGAGTCTGTCAGACTGTTTCTCCCCGTTTCCGGCTTCAGAAAAATACAGGAAAAAAAAAAAAATAAATAAAATAAAATAAAATGCCGCAACCACTGTATAAGCGCATCCAGTTTTGATACCCCAAATTTTTCCAAAAAGGGTGCATCTTATACATGGGGAAATATGGTATCTCAAAATAAAGTTTAATTTAGAAAAACTACTTATCACTGAAATCAGAATAAGATGAATACATCTGCCAGCAGCTTTATATTCTGACATCACCCAAAACACCACACAATTATACCTAATGTTTGTAAATTATTATATCATATGTTTCTTATAAAGTTACCAAAATGTTTTATGGACTTTACAATGTATCTTTGTGGTCACATAGTTGCCCACATCATAGGACAAAATCAGTGTGCAAAATTATAGGACAAAATCAGTGTGCAAACACCTCCTCATAACAGCATTTTATTTATTATTTGCTTTTCAATATTAAATAAAGGTTGTTGCTTTGATAAGGGCTATTAGAACCTAAAAGATGTTTCCTCTATTAATATGTTTGGTTAACTTTTATAAAGTTAGCATTCTTTCAAAATTATTTTATGATGAAAAAAAGACACCTTCCATTCATCATCAGTTTCAGAATTAAAATTTTTTTTTCTTTACTACCTCCAGAGTAAGTTTCCTTCAATTACCCTAGCCAAAAAGAAAATATAAAATCGAAAAAAAGATACACTTTAGATAATTATTTTACCTATGGGATTATTAAAACATTGCATGTCACACCACTTTTTAAAAACTAGTTTTTATATTACCTATATAAACTATGAAAACTGAATGAATGGACAGAAGGAGGGAGAAAGGGAGAGAAGGAAGACTAAGACAGAAGTTCTAATTCAAATCTGTATAAAATCTTTCTAGAAAGTCTAGGTTTATACTACAGTACTTGTTACTTCCTACTGAAAACAACAACAATGGGAAAGGATCTATCACATATATTTTGGGATCATCATTTAAAAACTAAGATAACATGCCTAAGATTCCTGAAAAAGTGATCATCAAAATCACATTTCTGGCCCTGGCCAGTTGGCTCAGCAGTAGAGCATCAACCCAGTGTGTGGAAGTCCCAGGTTCAATTCCAGGTCAGGGCACACAGGAGAGGCAACCATCTGCTTCTTCCCCCTTCCCCTCCCCCATCTCTCTCTTCCCCTCTTGCAGCCACAGCTCTGTTGGCTTGAGCACATGGGTACCAGGTGCAGGGGCCCCAGGCATTGAGGATGGCTCCATGGAGCCTCTGATGCAGGTGCTAAAAATAGCTCAGTTATGAGCCTGGCCACAGATGGGCAGAGCATCGGCCCCAGATGGGGGTTGCTGGGTAGACCCCAGTCAGGGCACATGTGGGAGTCTGTCTTAATCTCAGTTAAAAAAAAAAAAAATCACATTTGTTATGAAACTGCGTGGAAAAAAAAATATTATTCATCATCCAAATCAAAAGACTCTAGGGAAATCAATCTCTAAGTCCTAAAATATTTATGAGGGCAGGGAGAAATACCATTTCATCTGCTATCTTCTTCATTTCATTCTAGTCAGGTTGTCTCCGTCTGCCCAGCCGCAGGCTAACAATTTTAGGAATTCATTCCTACCTTCACCAAAAACAAATAGAGTAAAAGTAGTTTGTGATGAAGCAATGGACTGATTCAGAATCCAAATCAAGTCTGCTATATATATTCCTAGCACCTACAATAGTGCTTGGCCCACACACAGTAGGTTTGCACATATATTTTCTGAACAAAAGAAAAAGAAAGAAAAAAGAAAGAAAAGACTCTCTGGGGTCTTGACTCCCTAGTGCTAAGGCACCTTACCCAAGAATCTTATCCCTAAAATACTGCCTGGGCTATTTGCCTCAGCATCAAAATCTACCTGCTAGACTAGAATCCCTGGATCTATTGAAGACCCAGGGATCTTCAATATTGCCTGACCTTTAAGTTTTTACTCAGCCCCAGAGCATAAGCCCACTCTGGCTCCAATTCTTATATATACAGACCCCCATTCCAAATACATTCCCTGGATCCAGCCCACCGTCTCCACCTAACCACAAGCTGCTAAATACAGAAACATCCAATTTCACATTTGCCTCTCTCATCTTGATTCCCTATCTTGCAGTTCTACATTCTCTGTGGTTTCAGTGTGGAAGTTTGTTGGAGCCATTCTGTGTCTGTTGCTTTTCAGTATCCTACAATTTTAGTTTGCTAACAGTATCTTTTTATGATGTATCTTTTATACAACAGGATAAATGACTTGTTCAGAGTAACAGTGAATGACACCTGGATTGCAGCTGATTTTTCCAGTATCTTCCATCCTGCTCACTAAATAGCAAACCTGACATCTCAGCTGTATCAAGTACATTCCATTTTCGTGTGTGTGTGTGTGTGTGTGTGTGTGTGTGTGTGTGTGTGTGTGTGTAGGGGGAGCAGGGACAAGGAGAAGGACAAATAGGGACGGATAGACAGGAAAGGCGAGAGATGAGAAGCATCAATTCTTCGTTGCAGCACCTTTGTTGTTCACTGATTGCTTCCTCATATGTGCCTTGATCTGTGGGCTATAGCAAACCGAGTGACCCCTTGCTCAAGCCAGCGACCTTGGGTCCAAGCTGGTGAGCCTTGCTCAAACCAGATGAGCCTGTGCTCAAGCTGGTGACCTCCGGACCTTGAACCTGGGTCCTCCATGTCCCAGTCCAACGCTCTATCCACTGCGCCATCGCCTGGTCAGGTCATTCAATTTTTTAAACAATAATCAATTTAAGTTTTTAATTCTTTTTTTTTTTTTTTTAATAAATTTTTATTAATGTTAATGGGATGACATTAATAAATCAGGGTACATATATTCAAAGAAAACATGTCTAGGTTATTTTGTAATCAAATTATGTTGCAAACCCCTCGCCCAAAGTCAGATTGTCCTCCGTCACCCTCTATCTAGTTCTCTGTGCCCCTCCCCCTCCCCCTAACTCTCTCCCTCCCTCCCTCCCATGTCCTCCCTCCCCCCCCCCACCCTTGGTAACCACCACACTCTTGTCCATGTCTCTTAGTCTCATTTTTATGTTCCACCAATGTATGGAATCATGTAGTTCTTGTTTTTTTCTGATTTGCTTATTTCACTCCTTATAATGTTATCAAGATCCCACCATTTTGCTGTAAATGATCTGATGTCATCATTTCTTATGGCTGAGTAGTATTCCATAGTGTATATGTGCCACATCTTCTTTATCCAGTCTTCTATTGAAGGGCTTTTTGGTTGTTTCCATGTCTTGGCCACTGTGAACAGTGCTGCAATGAACATGGGGCTACATGTGTCTCCACGTATCAATGATTCTGAGGTTTTGGGGTATATACCCAGTAGAGGGATTGCTGGGTCATAAGGTAGTTCTATTTGCAGTTTTTTGAGGAACCACCATACTTTCCTCCATAATGGTTGTACTACTTTACAGTCCCACCAACAGTGAATGAGGGTTCCTTTTTCTCCACAGCCTCTCCAACATTTGCTATTACCCGTCTTGTTGATAATAGCTAATCTAACAGGAGTGAGGTGGTATCTCATTGTAGTTTTGATTTGCATTTCTCTAATAACTAATGAAGCTGAGCATCTTTTCATATATCTGTTGGCCATTTGTATCTCTTCCTGGGAGAAGTGTCTGTTCATGTCCTCTTCCCATTTTTTTATTGGATTGTTTGTTTGTTTGTTGTTGAGTTTTATGAGTTCTTTGTAAATTTTGGATATTAGGCCCTTATCTGAGCTGTCGTTTGAAAATATCAGTTCCCATATAGTTGGCTGTCTGTTTATTTTGATATCAGTTTCTCTTGCTGAGCAAAAACTTTTAATTCTGATGTAGTCCCATTCATTTATCTTTGCCTTCACTTCTCTTGCCATTGGAGTCAAGTTCATAAAATGTTCTTTAAAACCCAGGTCCATGATTTTAGTACCTATGTCTTCTTCTATGTACTTTATTGTTTCAGGTCTTATATTTAGGTCTTTGATCCATTTTGAATTAATTTTAGTACACGGGGACAGGCTGTAGTCGAGTTTCATTCTTTTGCATGTGGCTTTCCAGTTTTCCCAACACCATTTGTTGAAGAGGCTTTCTTTTCTCCATTGTGTGTTGTTGGCCCCTTTATCAAAGATTATTTGACCATATATATGTGGTTTTATTTCTGGGCTTTCTATTCTGTTCCATTGGTCTGAGTGTCTATTTTTCTGCCAATACCATGCTGTTTTGATTATCGTGGCCCTATAATATAGTTTAAAGTCAGGTATTGTAATGCCCCCAGCTTCATTCTTTTTCCTTAGGATTGTTTTGGCTATTCGGGGTTTTTTATAGTTCCATATAAATCTGATGATTTTTTGTTCCATTTCTTTAAAAAATCTCATAGGGATTTTGATGGGAATTGCATTAAATTTGTATATTGCTTTGGGTAATATGGCCATTTTGATTATATTTATTCTTCCTATCCAAGAACAAGGAATATTTTTCCATCTCATTGTATCTTTTTCGATTTCCCTTAACAATGCTTTGTAATTTTCATTATATAGGTCCTTTATGTTCTTTGTTATGTTTATTCCTAGGTATTTTATTTTTTTTGTTGCAATCGTGAAAGGGATTATTTTTTTGAGTTCGTTTTCTAATATTTCATTGTTGGCATATAGAAAGGCTATGGACTTTTGTAAGTTAATTTTGTATCCTGCGACCTTACTGTATTGGTTTATTGTTTCTAATAATCTTTTTGTGGAGTCCTTCGGGTTTTCGATGTATAGGATCATATCATCAGCAAAAAGTGATAGCTTTACTTCTTCTTTTCCGATATGGATGCCTTTTATTTCTTTGTCTTGTCTGATTGCTCTGGCCAGAACTTCTAGCACCACGTTGAATAAGAGTGGAGAGAGTGGACAACCCTGTCTTGTTCCTGATTTAAGGTAGAAAGTCCTCAGTTTTATGCCGTTTAATAGGATGTTGGCTGATGGTTTATCATATATGGCCTTTATCATGTTGAGATATTTTCCTTCTATACCCATTTTGTTGAGAGTCTTAAACATAAAATTGTGTTGTATTTTATCAAAAGCCTTTTCTGCATCTATTGATAAGATCATGTGGTTTTTGTTCTTTGTTTTGTTGATATGGTGTATTACGTTAACCGTTTTGCGTATGTTGAACCATCCTTGAGATTCTGGAATGAATCCCACTTGATCATGATGTATTATTTTTTTAATATGTTGTTGTATTCGGTTTGCCAGTATTTTGTTTAGTATTTTAGCATCTGTATTCATTAGAGATATTGGTCTGTAGTTTTCTTTCTTTGTGCCATCCTTGCCAGGTTTTGGTATGAGGGTTATGTTGGCCTCATAAAATGTGTTTGGAAGTATTGCTTCTTCTTCAATTTTTTGGAAGACTTTGAGTAGAATAGGAACCAAGTCTTCTTTGAATGTTTGATAGAATTCACTAGTATAACCGTCTGGGCCTGGACTTTTATTTTTGGGGAGATTTTTAATAGTTTTTTCTATTTCCTCCCTGCTGATTGGTCTGTTTAGGCTTTCTGCTTCTTCATGACTCAGTCTAGGAAGGTTGTATTGTTCTAGGAATTTATCCATTTCTTCTAGATTGTTGTATTTGGTGGCATATAATTTTTCATAGTATTCTACAATAATTCTTTGTATTTCTATGATGTCTGTGGTGATCTCTCCTCTTTCATTTTGGATTTTATTTATTTGAGTCCTGTGTCTTTTTTCCTTGGTGAGTCTTGCCAAGGGTTTGTCAATTTTGTTGATCTTTTCAAAGAACCAGCTCCTTGTTTTATTGATTTTTTCTATAGATTTTCTGTTCTCTATTTCATTTATTTCTGCTCTGATTTTTATTATCTCCTTTCTTCGGCTGGTTTTGGGTTGTCTTTGTTCTTCTTTTTCTAGTTCCTTAAGGTGTGAAGTTAAGTGGTTTACTTCGGCTCTCTCTTGTTTGTTCATATAGGCCTGAAGTGATATGAACTTTCCTCTTATTACTGCTTTTGCTGCATCCCAGAGATTCTGATATGTCGTATTTTCATTTTCATTTGTCTGTATATATCTTTTGATTTCTGCACTTATTTCTTCTTTGACCCATTCATTTTTTAGAAGTATGTTGTTTAGTTTCCACATTTTTGTGGGTTTTTCCCCCTCTTTTTTGCAGTTGAATTCTAGTTTCAAGGCTTTATGATCAGAAAATATGCTTGGTACAATTTCAATTTTTCTAAATTTGCTGATATTGTCTTTGTGGCCCAACATATGGTCAATTCTTGAGAATGTTCCATGAACACTAGAGAAAAATGTATACTCTGTCGCTTTGGGATGAAGTGTCCTGTAGATGTCTATCATATCCAGGTGTTCTAGTATTTTGTTTAAGGCCACTATATCTTTATTGATTCTCTGTTTGGATGACCGATCTAGAGCCGTCAGCGGTGTATTGAGGTCTCCAAGTATGATTGTATTTTTGTTAGTTTTTGTTTTAAGGTCAATAAGTAGCTGTCTTATATATTTTGGTGCTCCTTGGTTTGGTGCATATATATTAAGGATTGTTATGTCTTCTTGATTCAACTTCCCCTTAATCATTATGAAATGACCATTTTTGTCTCTGAGTACTTTTTCTGTCTTGTAGTCAGCATTATTAGATATGAGTATTGCTACGCCTGCTTTTTTTTGGGTGTTGTTTGCTTGGAGTATTGTTTTCCAGCCTTTCACTTTGAATTTGTTTTTATCCTTATTGCTTAGATGTGTTTCTTGTAGGCAGCATATAGTTGGATTTTCTTTTTTAATCCATTCTGCTACTCTGTGTCTTTTTATTGGTAAGTTTAATCCATTTACATTTAGTGTAATTATTGACACTTGTGGGTTCCCTACTGCCATTTTATAAATTGCTTTCTGTTAGTTTTGTATCTAGTTTGATTCTTCTCTTTTGTTTTTCTATCATTTGTTTTTGTTTGTTTGTGTTCCATACTTCTTTCCTCTGTTGCTACCTTTTTTAAGTCAAGTGTTTTTGTGGTGGATTTTTTAAGGGTGGTTACCATTAAGTAATGAAAAGGGTACCTACCATATTCATTGTAGTACCCTATCTTATAAGTATTTCTGCACTTCATCATCCTTTGCTACTGTTAATCTCCATCCTCTCCCCCCTTTTTTTCCTTTGTTGTCACAGTTTAAGTTTGGTTTTATTGTGTTCTTGGTGGAGCTGTTACTTGTGGTGTTGTTTTCTTTTGTTCTTTGAATCTGGTTGGAAAACCCCCCTTAGTATTTCCTGGAGTGGGGGCTTTCTGTTGATAAATTCTCTCATCTTTTCTGTATTTGTGAATGTTTTTATATCTCCTTCATACTTGAAGGATAGCTTTGATGGGTATAGTATTCTTGGCTGAAAGTTCCTCTCTTTCAGGGCTTTAAATATTGGGGTCCACTCTCTTCTAGCTTGTAGAGTTTCTGCTGAGAAATCTGATGATAATCTAATAGGCCTTCCTTTATATGTTGTACTCTTCTTTTCCCTGGCTGCCTTGAGAATTTTTTCTTTGTCATTGGTTTGTGTCATCTTTATTATGATGTGCCTTGGAGTGGGTTTGTTGGGGTTAAGAAAACTTGGTGTTCTGTTTGCTTCTTGAATTTGAGGCTTTAGTTCCTTCCACAGGCTTGGGAAGTTCTCGTCTATTATTTGTTTGAGTATATTCTCCATTCCATTTTCTTTCTCTTCTCCCTCTGATATACCTATTATTCTTATGTTATTCTTTCTGATGGAGTCAGACAATTCCTGTAGGGCTTTCTCATTTTTTATTATTTTTGAGTCTCTTTCTTCTTCTCTCTGTTGTGCCTCAAGTTGTTTGTCTTCTATTTCACTAATCCTATCTTCAATCTGGGCTGTTCTGTTAGCTAAGCTTGTTACCTCGTTTTTCAGCTCGTGAATTGAGTTTTTCATTTCTGTTTGATTTGTTTTTATAGTTTCAATTTCCTTGGTAATATATTCTTTGTGTTCATTGAGTTGTTTTCTGATCTCCCTATATTGCCTTTCTGTGTTTTCTTGTATATCTCTGAGTATTTTTAAGATTTCTATTTTAAATTCTCTGTCATTTAGCTCCAAGGCTTCCAATATGTTAAGTCTTTTCTCCATAGATTTTTCCACATCTATTTGTGTTACCTCTCTTTCTTTTGTATCCATAATATTCAATTTCCTCTTTCTTATCGGCATCTGAGGGTGGTCTTATTGATAGCACGCAGGCGCACTCCCTCGCGGCTTGAATGAGCGTCACTGCTGCGGTAGCTCCCTCCACACCCTCGTCTCTCAGATTCAAGTGATAACAGTCCTTTTGCTTTCAGTTTGTGTGGAACTCCGGAATGCTCCGAGGATAAATTTTTCTGTTTCTAGTTGATAAATTTGTTGTGATTTAGGGGAGAGCTGTCGGACACGCTTCTCACGGCGCCATTTCCGTGACGTAAGTTTTTAATTCTAATCAGAAGAAAACTCATTTGATCCATCTCGTAAGGACACTTGAAATACATTTACTAATAAATACAACCAACATTCTGCTTTTACATTTTGTGTGTGTGTGTGTGAGACACATACAGTGAGAGAGAGAGGGACAGATAGGGACAGACAGTCAGGAAGGGAGAGAGAGAGATGAGAAGCATCAATTAGTTCTTCATTGTAGCTCCTTAGTTGTTCATTGATTACTTTTTCATATGTGCCTTGGGGGGGGGGGGCTCCAATAAAGCGAATAACCCCTTGCTCAAGCCAGCAACCTTGGGCTTCAAGCCAGCGACCATGGGGTCATGTCTATGATCCCACACTCAAGCCAGCAACCTCAGGGTTTCAAACCTGTGTCCTCAGCATCTTAGTCCGACGCTCATTCCACTGCGCCACCACCTGGTCAGGCTGCTTTTACTTTTATTAGCATATATTTTATGTTGAATTTACTTCCAGGCCATTAAGTTTTTGTTTCTACAGTTTTTTTCTGGGATATCTTTTTCTTCTGTGCAACCTCCTCTTCTGGTTTAGGAACAATCTGCTCCGTTTTAGTAAGGATCATCTCAATGGGGCAGTGAGAGCTCATGTTAGTGTAATCTGCTTAAGCTCTGTAAATTCTGTGCTGAATCTTAGGAGCTTTACCTGGAAGTGCTCAATGACCAGCAAATCTACATCTAAGCCCATAAGTTCAGCATTATTCTCTACATGTTTTTGCATGTACAGCAAAACTTCAGCACTCTTTTGGGCTAGTACCCTGTGTCCAGCCCCACTGCTTGGCCTGGAGTACACCTACCAACCCCAGCATTGTAACCACAGAATGGCATACACTGTTTCTATAAAGTAACATCCTTCAGCCATTTGGTGGCTTTTCATATATGTATAACCTTGATGGCCTGGGCAGTTTCCTGAGTGTTTTTAAAGTGAACGTGAAAATTTAAACCTCTTGATTTTTATGATTTTGTGAGGTTTTCTGGGTCAAGTAAATAGCAAACCATTTTCAGAGGTCACCTCAGATCACTTACAGGAAGAGAAAGCATGTTCAATTTATTTTTTGAAGTACTAAGTAAAGAGACATGAAAAGAAATTACATTCTTTACCCTGATCACGTGGTGGCACAGTGGATAGAGCATTGGTATTGGGATGTAGAGGACCCCAGTTCAAGGCCCTGAGGTCGCTGGCTTGAGCACGGCCTCATCTGGTTTGAGCACAGCTCACCAGCTTGAACCCAAGGTCGCTGGCTTGAGCAAGGGGTCACTCGCTCTGCTGGAGTCCCCCTCCCCCCTTCCCAGTCAAGGCACATATGAGAAAGTAATCAATGAATAACTAAGGTGCCACAACGAAGAATTGCTGCTTCTCATCTCTCTTCCTTTCTATCTATCTGTCCCTGTCATATACAAAAAAGAAAGAAATTACATTCTTTAAAAATCAGATACTATTATTGTCTGGCATAAGAGTGCATGTCTAATGCACACACACAATTTTACTTTGAATGTAATCCATTCTTGATCCACATGCCAAAGAAACCTAATCATCTTTTAATGTCCATCACTTCCTGTGGCACCAAATTCACTCTATTTTGGCTAAGCCTGGACAGTAGCAGATTACAGGAAAGTTAACTAATTCTTAATATCACTGGACTTCACAGGGCCCATGATCCTCTCAAAACTGTGTGCTATGTTGTAAATATATACATTGTTCTGGGGTCCTGGTCCAGAGCTTTCATTAGATTCTCAATGGGGTTCAAGACTCAGAACAAAGATTAAGAACCAATAGGCCAGAAAATTAATAAGTTATGAGATAATTCTTTCTTTAAGGAGCTATTCCATTCAAATAGCCGTATTTTTCCTTGGTAAACTAATATTTTTTATTTAGGTTATTTCCCTGAAGCTCGCATCCTAATCCTACCTCTTTTGAATGCTTCCCTTTGATTAAAGGGCCTTTACTTTATCATTTCTAACCTTCATCTTCTTTCACAAAAAGCCCAATCCCATTCTCCTCAAAGGGCTAGGCCAGAGAGCCAAATCCTGGCCCACTGTAATTCTTTCAAGTCAGGAGCCAACTGACAAGAAAACACTTCAGCTTCAACATTCCAACTGTCTTACTAAGGGGCTGGTCCACTAAGAGAGTCTTTATTTTGTGTGTGTTTTTTATTGTTTACTAAACAGCTGTTTAAGCCCATCTGGCTTTAAATCCTCAAAGAAAAGTCTGGGGTCAAGAATCAATTGCCCCATTTTGGTCATGCCTGAATTTTCTTCCCATCACCCTACATTTTCCAGTCTAAACAAGCTCTAATGACATATCTCTACTGTGTGCACTTACCAAAGTGGAAATTCTTCCAGCCACTCAGAAAATGAGAGATTCTAAACCAGTGTTTCTTAACCATTTAAAGATCCCTTGTTCAATAATATTTACTCACTTTATTTTCTGAATCTTTCATCAGCTCAGAATACCACAAACAGTCTTACTTTCTGAAATGTCCATTATGATATGAAGGGTTTGATAGTCTTTTATAAATTGTATAGTCTCTTTCCCAGCCCTAAGATTCTGAGTCAGACCTCCTTCTCATTCCTGAGGCTAAACAGACAGATGTAAATATGCACTATTGTGGCAAGGTCTGTTCAAAAGGTTCAAAATAGTAATCTATATATACAAAACAGTAAGGATAATAGAAAGGGGCTTTTCAACCACTCTGTGTTATAATAGAAACAATAATAAAAGTTTCCAGTTAACTGAGAACTGTCATATATGAGAATCAATAAAATAATACCAAACTATACTGAAAATATCTGGGCCACATCGTGAACATCAACTATAAAGCAGAATATGGGTGTAGGAAACTTAGCTGAATTTGTACAGAATATATGTTTTTCTGCACAAATGGCTGATAGAAAAGCAGGTCTCAATTTCCTTTCAAAATAGTAGGATATGTTTTAGACATTGACTTTCAGTTATTTGAACTTTTAGAATTTGTTTGGAGACAACAAAAAGTTTAATGAGCTATATTCTTTTGATCTTTTATTCAGAAAGGTAAAAAAATCCATTTCAATGAGACATGGCTACAGAGAACATGAAATTTAAAGAAAACAACTATTGGGGCTTTCAATGTATTCTGGATTGCCCCTGTGGTTATTTTAAAGTCTTTTCTACAAGAGTCAGCATCACTTCCCCCTCCCCTTGATTTTCTTGTTTCCATTTAGTACCTTCATTCTGAAACTGCCCATTTTACAGGCTAACTCTTATTTCTTCAGGCCAGTTGGCTTCCACTCAACGGCATCCTGGGGGAGTTGGTATGTGGCTACTTCCCTTGCAAGCTATTCTAAAAGGTCATTATTTTCATTTGTGTTAATCACCTGGAGAGAGAGAGATGAAGAGAAACTGAACTTGGACAGTGCACAAACATGTTTCCAAGATCCACACTCTGAAATACAACTGAGTTTCCTGAGTAATGTGTGTTATAAGATGCAAGGAGAGGGGAACAAAACATGTGTGAAGGTAAGAGAAGGGAGTTTTTCACAGAAGGCTGTAAAGATCCAGTGCAGAAGCAAAGGAGTTCTAAACAATAGTTCAGAGGGGCTTCCGATTGAGTGTAACATCAGTACGCAACAACAGCAATACAGGAAATAGTGAAGTCCTGAGATCAAGGAATTCCTCAATTGAGAAAAAAAAGACCTGCCAAGGTAGAAACTGGGAAAACATGGATTGCCTACAGAAAAACGTTAAAATCCAAATGATCAAGCCTTAAGGTTATATCAAACTAGCTGTTCTGGTTCAGGGGTCCAGTGTGAAAAGACAAGGCAAAGTCTCACTTTTCCTAATCATATAGAAGGAATACCATCAAACTAAAAAAAAAAAAAAAGGAATCAGGACCTAATAAATTTTGAAATGGCATTAGCAAGACGAGGTTGAGGGAATCTTTGTTAACTGAACTGGGGATCAGTTTTGGGCTCAGGTCCCAAGAAGCACTAGAGTCCCATGCCTGGCCTGTGGTGACACAGTGGATAGATCATTGACCTAGAATACTGAGTTCACCAGATCGAAACCCTGGGCTTGCCAGGTCAAGGCACATACAACAAACAACCAATGAACAACTGAAGTGAAGCAACTATGAGTTGATACTTCTCACTCCTTCCACTCCTCTCTTTCTATAAAATCAATAGAGAATATCTTTTAAAAAGAGGGAAAAAAACTAGAGTGCCATCAGGCACAAGATCAAAAAGACCAGGCAAAGAGACCAGACAGTCTAAAAAGGGTAATGTTTAACCTCTGGTGCAGGGGTAATGAAGCATCAAATTATTTAAATACCATGCTGAGTAGTGGGAAAGCAACTCCTTAACATGAGGGCAGACTAAACTCTCCAACTTAAAGCAGAGAATTGAACTTGCAAGACTTCTACTAGCTAGCTGGGCAGGGCAAGAGCAGGCAATGACTGATGACCATACAGCATGATGATATGTTAAAGTTCAAATCAGTCCAACATCTGCTACCTGATATGTGTTCAGCACTACACTAAATATTGAAACACAGAGAATTCTCATCCCTGACTTTAAAGAATACAGGAGAAACCACAGTGGCCAGTCTATGACCACTTACCATGGGGCTGCTGTTAGAATTTGATGTGTTAATGACCTTAAAATGTTTAGTATAAAGCTAGGCAAACAGTAGGTGTTCAAAAATCAGTAGCTGCTACTCAGCATCCTTATAATTATTACCCTCATCACTACAATGCCTATTATATTGTAGAAATAGCATTTTAAATCCTAGAAGAAAAAGCTGTAAATTGTGCAGAATTTGTTTTTAAATGGTTTATTTATTAATATTGTGCCTATGCAACTAAGGATTTATACTAAAACTAGGGCAAGACCTCTCCCTGTTCACGATCTAGTTTCTACAATAGTCTTTAATGACACTGCTTCTGGTAAACTTTCTCAAATAGTCATGGAAATGTAAATACCAACATAGTCTTGTGCCCATGTTACCTACCATTTTTACATCCTGTGAAGCTGACTTCATAGTTTGTTGCTGGTGGTCATGAAAGGAGAAAAGCCACTGAATCTCCAAAACAACTATATACGTACTTTCAAATGTCACAGATCAAAAGAGAGAAATTAGACGGGAAACCTTACCTCAAGAGTAAAAGAATGTATCATTGTCATCATTATCAATTCATACTTACTGATCTCCCACAATGCATCAGATGCTTTAGTAAAATTATACAGGAAAGCCAACGTCCCCAGCCTCCTCAGGCTAAATTCTACAAGACAGTGCTGAGAGGAAGGTTGCTTAGAAAAGGACAGTGGGCTACAGAAATACAAACCAAGTCTGTTCTGAAGTGACTAAGAAGCAGTGTGATTTAGAGTGATTTTAGTTTAAAGGACTATAGATATATGATAGAAAAAAATATAAAATAGTGTATCTACTAGCTAAATTTTTTTTTTTAGATTTCATTTATTCATTTGAGAGAGAGAGAGAGAGAGAGAGAAAGGGAGGAGCAGAAAGCATCAACTCCCATATGTGCCTTGACAGGGCAAGTCTGGGGTTTTGAACCGGCGACCTCAGCATTCCAGGTCGATGCATTACCCACTGTGCCACCACAGGTCAGGCCTCTTCTGGCTAAACTTTTAAAGAATAAATATAGCAAACTTATAAGTTTTTAGAAAATATGTCCAATTTAAGGGAAGGGGGTAGATAGAGGGCAGAACATGATACATAAAAAATGCAAAGAAACAAAAGGAGAGAAAAAGAAGAGTAAAAACTGAGGGGAAACCTGGCACAAACAACCCTAAATATATCAGGAAAATAGAAAGTTAAGAGAGGAAAATGAAAATGGAACTTCTACTGATTGAGTTAGAATGAATCACAGCCACTGACTGGTTTGACATCTTTGTTTCATTGATAAAGAAATTGTAGCCTACTGAGAGGTTGAGTAATTTCTTTGAATTTACACAGATAGTAGCAGGTCTATAAAGGCGGTTATTAGTACAGAGTAAATACTCAAATTTTTTTTTTTATTCATTTTTAGAGAGGAGAGGGAGAGACAGAGAGAGAGAGAGAGAGAGAGAGAAGAGAAGAGAAGAGAAGAGAAGAGATAGAGAGAGAAGGGGGGAGGAGCTGGAAGCATCAACTCCCATATGTGCCTTGACCAGGCAAGCCCAGGGTTTCGAACTGGCGACCTCAGCATTTCCAGGTCGACGCTTTATCCACTGCGCCACCACAGGTCAGGCAATACTCAAATTTTTGATGAGTTAAAAAGACAAGTATTATGGTCTAAATTTTGTGTTCTTTTCCCCATCCCCAAATTCATACGGTGAAGCACTAACACACCTCCACCCCTGGCCCAGTGTGGCAGGATTAGGCAACAGGGCCTCTAAAGAAATCCTTAAGATTATAAATGAGGTTATAAGGGGGGTCTCTGATTTGACAGGATTAGTGCTCTTATAAGAAGAGACATCGGAAGGCTTGCCTACACATGCACCAGTAATTCTCACTCTTGCTCCCCTTCCCCAATGTATGCACAAAGAGGACACGTGAGCACATAGGGAGGGGGTGGCAGCCTATAAACCAAGAGAAGAGGCCTCAGAATAAAACCAACTTTGCAAGCACCTTGATCTTGGACTTCTCAGTCTCCAGACTGTGAGAGAGAAATTTCTGCTGTTTAAGCCACTGGTATGTGGTAATTTGTTATAGCAGTCCCAGGAATCTAAGGATAAGGAGCAATAAAGTTCTTTGGCAAAGTACTCAAAGGGAAAAGTTTTAATTTATTTACTAAACATAAAATATAAACACACTTTACCCTCTTTTCTGTTCTTTTCTGTTAGAGAATGAAAATAGGGCCATTTGCTAGGTTTAGTTTAAGCAAAAAATCCAGGTAACACTTCTGAAGGCAAAACTTTTCCTACTTAAAAATGCTAGAGACTCAATAAATTTTCAATCAAATAATGAGTGGTCAAAACTTAATTCTGCACTTACGAAAGTAATATATCCTTTACCTGGTCCCTAAACTATACACTACCAACATATGCTCAAAGCTGTGTGTGTGTGTATGTGTGTGTGTATGTGTGTGTGTAAAAACCTTTTCAAACTGCCTACTCTTCTAGTCCCCTCTTGTCCCATTAAGAGCTTATGCCTTTACATTTAAATTTTTACATTTTACTGGCAAAAAAATAAATAAAAGAATTTTCACTATCAAATTTTAAGAAATCTGCCTAATATATTTTGGTTGGTGAAATAATAAAAATAAAAGTATAGAGCGGTATTGTCCAATTCCAACATTTCTTTTTAAGTTGTAGTTAAAAATTAGTTTGCTTCTTAGTAAAAAAAGGTAAATTTTAAGGGGTCAAAGGTTACTACTGACAAATGCAAGTTAACAAACACATAAAAGTAGAAATCTAGCACTTTTTATTATGCTTATGGTACTGTCCTTTCCCAAAACAGTTGCTGGCAATTAGCTTAAACTTAATAACTGATGAATAAATGGGCTAAACAGGTAATTGTAAAAAGAATAGGAAGAGCCTGACCAGGTGGTGGCACAGTAGATAGAGTGTCAACCTGGGACGCTGAGGACCCAGGTTGGAAACCCAAGGTCGCTGGCTTGAGCACAGGCTCACCAGGATGAAAGTGGGGCTGCCAGCTTGAGTGTAGGATCACAGATATGATCCCAAGTTTGCTAGCTTGAGCCCAAAGGTCACTGGCTTGAAGCCTAAGGTCACTGGCTCAGCTGGAGCCCCTGCCCACCCCACCCCAACCCTCCCTGGTCAAGGCATGTATGAGAAAACAATCAATAAACAACAGAAGTGCTGCAAAGAGTTGATGCTTCTCATTTCTCTTCCTTCCTGTCTGTCTGTCTCTCTCTCCTCACTTCTTGCTAAAAAAGAATCAAGAGTTTATAAATATGGAGGAGGGACACTTTTAATTAGCAACTCAACCATCTCAAATTTGTTAATGAAATGCACCCAGAAAAAAATATTTCACCAAGAAAAGGGAACAAAAGGAATACTGTTCTCTTTGCAAAATTATTAGGTAATACCACAGCATACCTTACAGATGAAAGCCCCTTACGGTCTCAAAATAAAACCTCTTCAAATGGATGCCTAAATGGGTCAATCTCGTCTGCTTCCAGAAGAATATTATAGCCAACATAAACTCTGTCTAAAGTTTCAAAATGGCTCATATTCTAAAAAATAACTTGTAATTCAGCTATGTAGAATTCTTGCCCTGGTCGGGTAGCTCAGCTGGTTAGAGCATCATCCCAAAGCATAGACATTGCTGGTTCAATCCCTGGCCAGGGCACATATAGGAGGAACTGACTGATGTTCCTTGTCTCTCTTTCTCCCTTTCCTCTCTCTCTAGGTCTGATGTTTCCTGCTCCTCCCCCCATCTTTCTCTCTCACTCTCTCTCCTCTGTTTGAAATCAATAAATAAAATCGTTAAAAAAAAGAAAAAAGGCCCTGGCCAGTGGCTCAATAGATAGAGTGTTGGCCTGGTATATGGATATCTTGGGTTTGATTCCGGTCAGGGCACACATGAAAAGCAATCATCTGCTTCTCCCTTCTCTCCCCTTTTCCCCTCCCTGCAGCCAGTGGCTCAGTTAGTTCAAGTGTGGGCCAGGGCACTGAGAAAAGCTCTGTTGGAGCACATCAGTTTCAGGCACTAAAAATAGCCCTATATTTGAGCATTGGCCCCAGATGGGTTTACCAGGTAGATCCTGGTCAGGGCACATATGGGAATCTGCCTCACTATCCCCTCTCCTCTCACCCAAAAAAAAAAAAAAGAAAAAGAATTCTGATCACATGCTCCATTAAAACACACACGCACACAAACACACGGCTGGGTTTGCAGACCAGTCCACAAGAGCCTAGTAATACAATAAGGGGGCAGGAGAGAATGTTTGAGTCCACTGAACCAGTAATGTTACCTAAACTACCATACATCTGAAAGAAAGTAAAATAGTTAAAATAGCAAATTATAAATAATATCAATGTAATTAAATAATACATTTTTTTTCAAATCACCTTTCATATTGGTTAGTAGAAGACAAATTTAATTCTCTAAGAAAATGAAGGTTTCTATGGAGATTTAAAGGAAGGAGTAAGAGTATTTACTTATAAGGGTTTTAGTGATTGGTGCAGTATTGAGGAGATTGCAACATTTAAAAATAAATTTTCAATTTTATTTCAATATCTACAACATTTCCATTTTCCCTGATTCAAATGTAATTCTAGCTAACTAATCATAAGGAAGGTGTTTTTTTTTTTTTTTTATTTCATACAGGAATAGAAAGAGCAGTGATTTTCAATTGTTGTGCTGTGGTACACTGGTGTACCACAAGACCCCATCCCCCCCCCACACACAAGAATTTTTATAACATGCAATACCTATTTGGTCAGGGTCACTGACCTCTTTTCCCTTAGGTTGTCAAATAAAAAAATGACAACAGCCAATGCAACAATACATGTCTAGTGTGAATGAATCAAAATTACACCTATTTTTTTGTCATATCAGCAAAAAAAAATGTATTTTAAGGGGTGCCACAGAATTTTAGTAATAAGTTTACATGTGCCATGAGATGAAAAAGATTGAAAATTGCTGAAACAGAGATAAGAAAAAGAAAATGGCAGAGATAGAACAGAATGGGGAAGGGAAAATAGTGCTTAATAAATAAATACCTGAAAGAAGAGGAGAGGAGAAAGGAGGAGGGGAAGGAGAAGAGTGCAACTACTTAAAAAATAGGAAATAGAAATGCCTGAAGTTTAAACAGTAAAAGAGAGAGATGAAGGTAAATGGTAGAAAGAAGGATGCAAAATACCCATAACATTTTTTAAAGGGGGAAGAAAATAGACGTTAAGAAGGAGACCTTGAATTCAATAGTTCTCAGTACTGCCACTCAGGAATACAGCTGACTCCTGACTCAGAACAGCTAGGATGGGTCTAGAAAGGTTAACAATCATAATAACTAGCATAAATTGAACATTTCCTATGTACCAAGAACTGTTCTGAAAGCTTTACATGGCTCAAAACAACTCTTTGACAAACTACTTTTATTTTAATTTCATATTTGAGAAAGCACCGTAAGTAATATGCTAACGTCATCAGGACAGAATGCAGCAGAGCAGGATTTGAAACCTAGTCAATTTGGTTCCCAAGCCTGCACCATGCAGCACTACTGACCCTACGGCTTCACTATCAAGCACACATGGGACAAATGGTCCCTAGTAAATGAGAGAGAATGACAGGTGACACACAGAGAGTTCCGCACACTAAATTCCTACAGTTAATAAGTATTACCTTGTTAAAAAAAAAAAAAGCAACAAATAGGAAACCTCTGGAATGTAGCGCCTATTTGACAAATACTTGCTGAACATCATTCACTATTCCAGACACTGGGGTACACAGCAATAAACACAACTAGATAAAAATCTCTATAAAAGAGACAGGTAGTTAACTACAACAACAACAACAAAAAACACCCCAATATATATTTTTTAAACACATTTTATTTATTTATTTTTTAATTTTATTTACTCATTTTTAGAGAGGAGAGAGAGAGAGAAACAGAGAGAGAAGGGGGAGGAGCAGGAAGCATCAACTCCCATATGTGCCTTGCTTGACCAGGCAAGCCCAGGGTTTCGAACCAGCGACCTCAGCATTTCCAGGTCGACGTTTTATCCACTGCGCCACCACAGGTCAGACCACCCCAATATATTTTTATAATACACTGGAAGATGGTAAGGCCATGGAGAATTTAAAACAGAATGACTAAAAAGGAACTAAAAGGTAATATCTGAACAAAAATGTGAAGGAAATGAAGAAGACAGACTTGAGGCTAACCAAAGAAGAGCATTACAAACGTAGAAAACAAGTCCAAAGTATGGGGCAGGTCTGAGGAATAGCAGAAAGGCCAGTGTGACTGGAGGAGAGTTAGAAGAAGAACAGGAGAGGTCTGTGAGAGCCAGTTCAACCAACCTTGTACGGACTCCAGCTTTTCCTGGGTGAAGCACATTAGTGCGTTCTTGAGCATGACCAGATGTATATTTTTGAAGGCTTACATCTGATGCTATGTTCAGAATAAACTATCTGGAGTTGATGGTGGAAGCATGGAGACCAGGTCGGAGACTGTTACAATAATCCAGGCAAGGGAAGATGGTGTACTGACCCAGGAGAAAAGTGGCAGAGCCTTAGGTTATTTTTGAGGCAGAGCCTAAAGGATTTGTTGATTAATAAGATAGGAGTGAGGGAGAAAGGAGAATCCAGGAAAATGCCAACATTTTCTGGTCCAAGCAACATTAAGATGTCATTATTTAATAAGGGGAAAACTTGTCTGACCAGCGGTGGCACAGTGAATCAAGTGTGGTCCAGAATGCTAGGGTTCCTGGTTCAAAGCCTCAAGGTTGCTGGCTCTGAGCACGAGCTTGTCAGCACAGGGGTCACTGGCTTGAGTCCAAGGGTCACTGGTGTGAAAAACCCAAGTTTGCTGGCTTGAACAAGGGGTCTACGGCTCAGTCCTGGTCAAAGTGTGTACAAGAAGCAATCAACGCGCAACTAAAGTGACACAAGTATGAGGTGATGCTTCTCACCCTCTCTCTCCTTTCCTGCCTCTCTCTCACCCTCAAAAGCGGGGGGGGGGGGGGGGGGTGCACTAGGTTTTTGTACAAGTTTGAGAGTAAAGACCAGGAGTTCAAATTGGACAAGTGAAGTCTGAAGTAACTATTACACATGGAAATGTCAATTAGGCAGTTGGATATAAACTTTCAGGGAGAGTTTTGGCCTATGGTACATTGGAGAGTCATCAGCATACAGATAATATTTAATCCTTGGTATACTATCAGAGTGCACTGGGGCCAGATTTTCTTTTTTGAGCAGTTTTATAAGTAAGGGTTTATATTTCATGACATTATTTCTTAGAGATATTTTTTGAAAATTACTTTAAAAAATAATAAAATTATCCCATGGTCACTGGCTTAAGCCCAAAGTTTACTGGCTTGAGCAAGGGGTCACTGGCTCAGCTGGAGCTCCACACCCTACCCTGGTCAAGGCACATATGAGAAAGCAATCAATGAACAACTAAGTGATGCAATTACAAGTTGATGCTTCTCATCTCTCTCTTCCTGTCAGTCTCTCACAAAAATAAATAAATAAATAAATAAATAAATAACAACAATGATAATAAACTCACTCTCTCTTGCAATTAACATATTGCAAGGGTTCCTTGGACCCTTCTATAATAAATCTAAGGTACATTATGAGTCTTTAGGGATCTTATCTTTCCTATAACTTGAACCACTCTGATTTTCACCAACTCTTGCTCATTAATTATTCCTAATCATGTTTTAAAATGACCCCCCCCAAATTACATACTTACAAGTATGATACAAAAGTGAAACAAACCATAAACATACCACACTTCAGTTTTCTTACTGCATTGTACAAAGCATCACACCACCTTTTAAGAAGGCATTAGACTAGAAACTTTATAGTTTACTTAGTTTTCAAAGAAAACAGTTAAGAATTCAGTTTTTCACTTCCATAATGGCAAAGAAAAGAAAAACTAACACAGAAAAATGTTTTACAACTACTGAATAAATCAAAAGATTAATACAAACATGAATAGCAACACTAAACTCTACCGATGGTAAAATTTGATATGTCAGCAAAATTTTGAGACTTCTTTAGATGATTATATAATAACCTACGATATAATATTGACCCAGAAGTCAAGAATCAATATTGCATAATATATTTCTAAAACCAAAAAAGAACTATGGTAGTTTCATTCAGCTCAACAGAAAGAATTTCTTCATGTAGTATTTTGCAACAAGAACTGGGATCATCCAGTTTTGCTAAAAGGACGTTACAGTATTCTTCCATCTCTTGGAATGTGACAAAATTTACAGTTCATAGTGGCCACATGCTGAAGGTAGGTGTATGTATATAAAGGTAACTGAAAGGAAACAGATGATGTCAAAATGAAAAAAAAATTCCCTGAATTGATCATTCCAAAATATTTATAAGTCCAAAACTATAAATGTTTGTAATTATAGAGCAAAAGAGACATCCATCCTTTCTTCTACACAATTATGTGCCGTTAAAAGTTTTTAAAAATACCTTCATACTCCATTTAGACTACATAAGTGCAAGCAGCTAGAACCTGTTAAGAGATATATTTGGAATTTGGAATTAGAATTTACAAAATGCACTTAACCAGGCGGTGGCGTAGTGGATACAGCATTGGACTGCGATGAAGAGGACCCAGGTTCAAAACACCGAGGTCGCTGGCTTGAGTGCGGGCTCATCCGGCTTGAGTGTGGGGTCGCTGGCTTGAGCATGAAATCAAAGACATGACCCCATGGTCACTGGCTTGAGGCCAAAGGTCTCTGGCTTGAAGCCCAAGGTGGTTGGCTTGAGCCCAAGGTCACTGGCTTGCACAAGGGGTCACTTGCTCTGCTGTAGTCCCCCAGGTCAAGGTACATATGAGAAAGCAATCAATGAACAACTAAGGAGACTAAGGAGCCTCACCGAAGAACTGATGCTTCTCATCTCTCTTCCTATATGTCTCTCTCTTTGTCCCTCTTTCTGTCTCTGTCACAAGAAAATTAAAAAAGAATTTATAAAATGCGTATGTTTGAGGTTCCTATGTGACAGCTTATAAGCAATTAAATGACATTCAAAGAAAGTTGCCTTTTGAGGTATATATGCTTTCAAAACCAGGAAAACAGGGAATAAAAATCTGGACAGTATGTATCAGTGAAACATCACTTACTTGGAAGGAGTGAGAGCATAACAAAGCAAAGGTCAAGGCAGGGTGAGCACTGACACACAACTAAAACTCCCAACACAAATGCAATGTGACAACTCTAGAACAAGTTTCAGACTGGTCTGAGCACTACTCAGCAAAAAACTTGCCTTAGTTTATACTCAGAGGAAGAACAGGGTTGAATTTCAATGTATTTTCACAGATGGAAAAGAAAAATCAAGAGCACATTATTTGGATTTCAAAGAGATTTTATGATGCTCTCTGACCTAAGAAAAACTATTAATGCTTTTCTTAGTTCAGTGTTTTCTCAACTGTATGGCCAGTAGCCACGGCCACCATCACAGACACCTGGCCTATGCAGGTTCTCATTAGATTCGGACAGACGGTAATGAAACAACAGAACCAAGAACTGGTGGGCCATTAGCTTTAATCCTAGCTTGCACCTGCCAGGCAAGTAAAAACACACAGTGGGCTCCAAAACCCACTCATTCAGTGCTCTCACAAAGCTACTGACTCATCGGAGTTTCCTAGAATCAAAGGTTTCTAGCTCACTAGCCTTAATTCACCTGTTTCCCATCTCCTTCTCTCTTCACGAACTGGCTTCTCCTTCAGCACTCTGCCATCTTGGCTGCTTCTCCTCTCCTCCATGTGGCCTTTCTCTGCTCTCCTCCTTGCTCTCCTCCTAGAACATAATCCCTCTTTCCCCGTAACAATGTGATCACTCCTTTTAAAACCTTTTGGTGCGAAAGCCCTCCCACAACACATAATTAACATAATCACGCCCATCCCAAGCAAGAAGGGCAACTAATATCATCACCTGGGCGATGGGCTTCCACATGGGCAGCACCATCTTTAACAAAGTGAGCATAATATATTTTATCTGCCCAACATCAACTATTAACAGATTCAAAAACTCC
The DNA here is from genome assembly GCF_036850765.1 of Saccopteryx bilineata. Taxonomy (NCBI): domain Eukaryota; kingdom Metazoa; phylum Chordata; class Mammalia; order Chiroptera; family Emballonuridae; genus Saccopteryx; species Saccopteryx bilineata. Next base: position 91,044,068 of record NC_089490.1, on the reverse strand, counting down.
TGTTTAAAAAAATATACCTGACATTATTTTGTACTATCAACAAAGGTAAAGGAGGGGCAGACACATTGATAAGAGTTAATATCCAGTCTTGGGAAAGAATGACTGGAGGCTAGCTTGTGTCTATTTTCTTCAATATGGTTGACATTAGTACAGTGGATAGCTTCATTTTGCAGGAAAAGCTTCAATTATAAGATTGCAAATTAATAAGATAATTCCTCAAACGGGTTGGAAATGAACTTGCAGAAATAAATACAGAATCAGAAAGACTATGTCTACCCCCCCTAACCACAAGCATGAACTCATTAAAATAAAAAGAAAAAAAGAGGATACAGAAAAGATAGAAAAACATAAAATACTGCCCTTTCTCTACCTTATGCTCCTGCTAAAATGGCTAGAAGTCCTAACATTTGAGAGGCCTTTTGGTGTGACTCTTTAGGTCCTCCTACCTTTGACTTTTCTCAGGTCTTAACAAAAGGTTTGAGAGACACACCCTCAGGTTCATTTTTAGACTACATTCTCCTGGCAGTGTCCTTGAACTGATCTTTGCTAAGAATCCATGTCTTGCCTGACAGGGCAGTGGCGCAGATGTCACCGGCTTGAGTACAGGTTCATCTGGCTTGAGTGCGGGCTCACCAGCTTGAGCGTGGGGTCGCTGGCTTGAACATGAGATCATAGACATGACCCATAGACGCTGGCTTGAGCCTAAAGGTCACTGGCTTGAGTCCAAGGTCGCTGGCAAGGTGTCACTCACTCTGCTGGAGCCCCCCAGTCAAAGCACATATGAGAAAGCAATCAATGAATAACTAAGGTGCCCTAACAAAGAACTGATGCTTCTCATCTCTCTTTTTTCCTGTCTGTCTGTCCCTCTCTCTCTCTGTCTCTGTCAAAAAAAAAAAAAAAAAAAGAGAGAGAGAGAGAACCCATGTCTTAATGTTACCATCATCTGCCATGCAGAAAGGCTGAGAAATTTTCAAAATCATCAAGTCCTGGCAGCTTTTCTGTTTAACAGACCTTTCCTCAATGTATTTCTCTCCTGTCACACTTTACAATTAGCAGCAAGAAGAAACCAGAGGTACCTTCAATGTTTTGCTTGTAAATTTACATAGCTAGATCTCCCAGTTCATTAGGCACATTTTCTGCTTTCCATAACTACAAACAATAGCACTGCTAAATTTTCTGCCCTTTCTTCCAGTTTCCTTTCCTTTAAGCCCTCATGGCAATCTCTTCAAAAGTTCCAGATTTTACAAACAACATGTTCAAGGTACTCTCTTTCTTTCTTTCTTTCTTTCTTTCTTTCTTTCTTTCTTTCTTTCTTTCTTTCTTTCTTTCTTTCTTTCTCTTTCTTTCTTTCTTTCTCTCTCTCTCTCTCTTTCTTTCTTTCTTTTTCTTCCTTCCTTCCTTCCTTCCTTCCTTCCTTCCTTCCTTCCTTCCTTCCTTCCTTCCTTCCTTCCTTCCTTTTCTTCCTTCCTTCCTTTCTCTTTCTTTCTATCTATCTATCTATTTATTTATTACAGAGACAGAGAGTGAGTCAGAGAGAAGGATAGACAGGGACAGACAGACAGGAACAGAGAGAGATGAGAAGCATCAATCATTAATTTTTCATTGCATGTTGCAACACCTTAGTTGTTCATTGATTACTTTCTCATATGTGCCTTGACCGCGGGCCTTCAGCAGACCAAGTAACCCCTTGCTGGAGCCAGCGACCTTGGGTTCAAGCTGGTGGTGGACTTTTTGCTCAAACCAGATGAGCCCACGCTCAAGCTGGTGACCTCGGGGTCTCGAACCTAAGTCCTCTGCATCCCAGTCCGACGCTCTATCCACTGCGCCACCGCCTGGTCAGGCTCAAGGTACTCTTTCATTAACACTCTCCTCAGAGTCCACTGTCCAGTTCCAAAGTCACCCCCACATTTTAGATTTTTGCTACAGAAGCACCCCACTTCTGGTACTAAAATCTATAGATAAGCCAAGAGAGGGCAAGATAAAAGCCATAAGTAACTAAATCCTGGAAGTTGTGAAAGAACCTGACCCAGTGCCTTATATAGGAGGCACTCGGGAATATCTGTTCCTTCTCTTTTCTGACCCCAATTATTTTATAACAATCTTGAAAATTTTTCTGGTATTGGATGAAATCTGAAAACATCTAGCACTAAAACAACATGGTATTGGGCAAAAATATGACTTTTGACTTTCAATAAGTACAGGAAACTCATATGATTAGTTTATTAAAATTAAGCAAGAAAACAAAAGGATAAAAATAATTATCCAGAATTAATGAATACAGCAGAGGGGAACATACACATAATAGCAACTGTTATCCCCCAAACATATGTCCCGCTCACATTACCATCTGTTTTTAAACTGTAATATTTAGTGAGACTTTCAAACTAATCTTGGCAAAAATTATACTGCTTTTTATCTAATTGGTAACTATAAGTACAATAAACAAAATAAATAAATCATTAAGAATGTTTTCATTTAGATGTCAGTTTATCTGAGGAGTAATACTCAACAATGTGACTGTGAAGTAACATCATCCCCCATCCTACAGAAGAGACACAGAGCAGAGAGATCCTAGGACTTGTTTTAACCACAGAGCAGGTGGATGACAAAGCATGAACAGAACTATAACCAGCATATAATGTGTTACACAAAGAAACTATAAATCAGTTCCTTCTGACTTTCATGGATATGGCAACCTGGCTAAAATAGCCAGTGGTTAAAGGTTTCATCTCACACTCAGGAAAAATAACTTGACAGTTACTTTACTTTAAAGAATAAAAAGTAGGCTTTGATTCATTTTACTTCTGATTTAATGGTCTAGATTCAAATAAGCAAGTAAAACACTCTATGAGTTATTAAACAAATAAGATAGTATCGAACCTACAGATTTAAGTACTGTAGAAGCAAAACCCACTATTTTAGTTGGACACTTTGCTACACAGACAGTTCATTATATTAAGAATATTTCATTAACTTTCAACCAATATTTGTAGAATGTCTATTCTATGCTAGCCTTTTATCATAAGTACCGTATGTTATCTCATTTCATAACAGTGAAGGGTGCTGAAAAAGCATGCGTCAAGAGGAGCAGAAGCTCACATTGGAGAAGGTTCACCACCACCAAGAAGACAATGCTTAAAACCAGATCACAGGTTATAAAAGCAGAACATATTTCCAGAACCAAGAAGGGAAAGAGGTAGCTAGTGGGGGAAGACTATAACTCCTAGTATCTACTTATTAGTTACAAAAAGAAACTAAAAGACTTGAGGTGATAAGCATATGTTTCCTCTGGACAGCTGTATCACCCATCTCTGACTTTGGCACTTAAAGAGGAAGTGAGTAGCCTGACCAGGCAGTGGCACAGTGGATAGAGCATCAGACTGGGACACAGAGGACCCAGGTTCAAGACCCCGAGGTTGCCAGCTTGAGCGCAGGCTCATCTGGTTTGAGCAAAAGCTCACCAGCTTGGACCCAAGGTCGCTGGCTCCAGCAAGGGGTTACTCAGTCTGCTGAAGGCCCGCAGTCAAGGCACATACGGGAAAGCAATCGATGAACAACTAAAGTGTCTCAGTGTACAACGAAAAACTAATAATTGATGCTTCTCATCTCTCTCTGTTCCTGTCTGTCTGTCCCCGTCTATCCCTCTCTGTCTCTGTTTATTAAAAAAAAAAAAAAAAAAAGAGGAAGTGAGTATATGATCATTTCTTTTGAGGCATAGCAATTTCTAAGTGATTCAGTCTGATTATCAGTAAACAAATTGATGTTAGAGAAGAGAGAAAGTCAGGGAAGAGTGGGAAGCATCAACTCATAATAGCTGCTTGTCATACATGCCTCGACCCGGCAAGCCAAGGGTTTTGAACCGGCGACCTCGCATTCCAGGTCCACTGCACCACCACAGGTCACGCTCAGCCAACATTAAATGTCTATTTCCTGCAGCACACAAGAATACCAAGCGTCTTGGGAAATGTAGCCCATGTGTCTCCTCCCTTCACCAATATGTGTGCTTTGAAGATGTTAATTTTCTACTCTCTCAAACATACAATCTTAAAATCTATAAAAATTAATATGTTTAATTTATTACAAATTTATCCCCTAATTTATAAATTTTACAACTACAGAACTCCATATTCTGGTTTGAAACATGACAAATTATTTTTGCTTAAGGTTAAATGCCATATTAAAACAAACAGTATTAAAACATACACATCAAAACAAAGCAGCTGTCTTACACAACTGGAAGGTTCTCATCTATAAGCATTCATGCAGAGGGCTATCAACTCCACTTACAAACTTTCTTCACTTCCAAACCCTGATCCCAAGCAAGGCCTTTTTAACTTCATACCTGAACAACCACAACAGTAGTTGCTATTACTGCTCCTGTTCCCTCCCCAAATCATCCCATCAACAGAACCCAATTACAAAGCACTATTTTGAGAAAGTTAAATGTTGGTATACTGAAAAAAAAATTTTTTTTTTTTGTATTTTTTTTTTTTTTTTCTGAAGTTGGAAACTGGGAGAGACAGTCAGACAGACTCCCGCATGCGCCCGACCGGGATCCACCCTGGCACGCCCACCAGGGGCGATGCTCTGCCCACCAGGGGGCGATGCTCTGCCCCTCCGGGGGCGTTGCTTTGCCGTGACCAGAGCCACTCTAGTGCCTGGGGCAGAGGCCAAGGAGCCATCCCCAGCGCCCGGGCCATCTTTGCTCCAATGGAGCCTTGGCTGCGGGAGGGGAAGAGAGAGACAGAGAGGAAGGAGGGGGGGGTGGAGAAGCAAATGGGCGCTTCTCCTATGTGCCCTGGCCGGGAATCGAACCCGGGTCCCCCGCACGCCAGGCCGACGCTCTACCACTGAGCCAACCGGCCAGGGCCCTGAAAAAATTTTTTAAATAATTCCTACTCTCTACAAAATAATGATCTAGCTTCAACATTCAGTTTAGCCATCAAACCACTTCTTCCATTTCTTTCTCTTCCTATGAGACTGGCCTCTTCACTATTCCCCAAAGTTTCCTTCCTCCCTGAGCCTCACCCCATAAATGTGCAATCGGTGCCCACCCTTCTAGACACACAGGATATACCAGTGCCTTCCTGAAGCTTACATTCTAGAATTGGAGAAAGACAAACAAATATACAGCAAGTTCAATGGCAGCAAGAGCTATGGAGAAAAATGAAGATGGGGAAAAGGGGATGGGAAATGTTGCATAGAGGGGCAGGGCATTACCACTGATATCAGGTATTCATGATAACAATACATTTGAGTACAGATTTTATGTAAACAAGGGTCTTACTGGTATCTGGAGAAAAAGTAGGCAAGTGCTAAGGCCCTGAGGCAAGGGTGTTTGATCAGTTCAAAGAATGGCCAGGAGTACAGAAGAACCTAAATCAAGGATTTAGTCAATGAAGCAAGTCATACAGGGCCTTCCGGACCAGAGTAGGGCCATGGGATTTTTACAGTGAGTAAGGTAAAAAGCTCTGGAGAGTTTTGGGCAGAGGAATAATATAATATGACACTGAAAAGAAACACTCTGGTTGCTATGTCGAGGACAGGCTTCAGGGAGGGGGTTGTGGAAGAACAGAAGCAGGGAGGCTAGTTAGAAAATTATTATAATAATATAGGCAAGAGATAATGGTGGCCTGGGCCAGGATGAAAGCAATGGGACTCTTGAGTAGTCAAGTTTCATGTTCATTCTTGACACCATTCCTTTGTTTACGCCATTTCTCCATCTGACTGTCTCTGTTTAGTCCTGCCAGAGTCTAGCTTAAATTATACCCCCTTCAAGAAACCTTCCCCAACCAATCTCATCTTCAGTGAATTGCCCATTTTTCTGAATTCCTACTAACAAGAGCTTACTACCACTTACTGACTGGCATGTAGTCTTTGCTACAATGTATTGTTATTTATCAATTTAATTTATATGGCCTTTTACCCTTTATCTTGAGGAAAAAGAGAAAAAGTTTACAACTCTTGGTATCCTCATTGGGCTGCATAAAATAAATATTCAATAAATGTTTGATGATAACCAAACTGAATCACTTAGAAATTGCTACTCTCAAAAGAAATGATCAAGTCAGAGAGATGCCTGACGCAGCAGTCCTGAGGAAATCTCAGCCCATCACCCAGGCCCTGAAGCATCATGCGCTACCCACATGCGCTACCCCTCACAACAGCAGCTTACCTAGCCGCAACTATGTAGTTTCTCTGGAAGTGTGGTCTCTGGACCAGCAATATCAGCATCACCTGAGCCTAAAACTCTGGGGGGGGGGGGGGGGTCTCATCAATCTGTGCATTCTGAGACACCATAAATTTGGAGAACTGTTGCTCTGGCTTAAAGGTTTAAAACTAATTAACCTGTTTATCAAAGGGACTTCCGGAACAATTCCATCCTGGCTTATACCCTCATTCACCTCAATCACCATAGACATCCATCCCTTCCACATGGCTCAACCGACACAGCTCTGTATATCACTTGTCTGATCCCATCTCCTGCTCTTCCTTGTCTCCTGAGCCCTAGAAGTCATGAGCTATGCTCAGCAAACTCTTCTATAAACTTACTCTCTTTTCTGTGATGTTCCCTCTACCTTTTTACTCTAAAGCAGTGATCCCCAACCCCGGGCTGTGGACCGGTACCAGTCTTTGAGCCATTTGGTCCCGGTCCGCAGAGAAAGAAAAAATAACTTACATTATTTCCGTTTTATTTATATTTAAGTCTGAACAATGTTTTATTTTTTTAAAAACGACCAGATTTCCTCTGTTACATCCATCTAAGACTCACTCTTGATGCTTGTCTCGGTCACGTGATACATTTATCATTCCCACCCTAAAGGCCGGTCCGTGAAAATATTTTCTGACATTAAACCGGTCCGTGGCCCAAAAATGGTTGGGGACCACTGCTCTGAAGGAAACCTGGCTGACCCTGAGAATACTGCTTCTTCTGCAGTGAAAGCTTTACTCCTACTGATCACATACCTCAGCAGGGGCAAGCATCTTCCATGTTTAACTTTCCATTAACTTTTAGTGTTAGCCTTACAAATATCCTCCTTGCTGTCCAATACTACTTCCAAACCACATCTCTTCCCTCTATCCAACTGCAGATCCTTTAAAACAGGTATCACCTACCAATCTGCACAAGTCTTGGGACAGGGCTCCCTGTCTTCATTCCTTTGTTAGTCTTATCATTCTTGATGACTTCAACATCCACACAGATGACTCATCCAATACTCTAGCCTCCTAACTGTTGTCGTTTTAATGTCTTTAGTAAAGCCTATAGTTTTGGTTTTTTTTACCACTTTACCTAAACCACCCACCTAGCATCATATCCCAGCACTGCTTTAGGCGACCCCTGTGTTTTGGTCGTTCGACCGCCGCCAGGGTCGCAACCTACAGGTTGAGAACCGCTGTTCTAACTGGCAAGTTGATCACTTTTCACTCAGTGTCCTGCTCTTCATATTCTTACTTCCTTTTCCAAGCCAGCTTAAATTAGAAGACAATACTATATGTAGTCCTTTCTGAAAATCTTATTTCCCTTGTCTGTTTTTCTCTAGTCTAACTTATTAGGTAAAATCTCAACTCCTGGTTAAATCCAACTATCTACTTATTCCTGTCTTGAGTCTAAACAAAAGATTGGCCCTGGCTGGTTGGCTCAGTGGTAGAGTGTCGGCCTGGCATGTGGAAGTCCGGGTTCGATTTCCAGCCAGGGCACACAGAAGAAACACCCATCTGCTTCTCCACCCTTCCCCCTCTCCTTCCTCTCTGTCTCTCTCTTCCCCTCCTGCAGCCAAGGCTCCATTGGAGCAAAGTTGGCCTGGGTGCTGAGGATGGCTCCATGGCCTCTACCTCAGGCATTAGAATGGCTCCAGTTGCAACGTAGCAATGCCCCAGATGGGCAGAGCATTGCCCCCTAGCAGGCTTGCTGGGTGGATCCCAGTTGGGCACATGCAGTAGTCTGTCTCTCTGCCTTCCTGCTTCTCACTTCAGAAAAATACAGGAAAAATAAATAAACAAACATCTGACTAGATAGCCTGGTTAGTTAGAGCACCATCCATAAGCATAGAGGTTATAGGTTCAATCCCCAGTCAGGGCACATACAGAAACAGATCAATGTTTCTCTCTCTCACTAAAATCAATAAATAAGAACTAGTAAAAAATAAACAGAAGCTGGATAAAAATCATGTAACTGGCTTCACGTTACATCATGTAACTGGATCACCACTCGCATCACGTTTGGGACCACAGATCTTAAGCCTACTACACCTCTCTAGTAAGTTGACTCCCTTTTTATTTTTCTTTCCCAATGAGAGGAGGAGATAGAGAAACAGACTCCTGTATGTGCTCCGACCAGGATCCAGCCAGCAACCCCTATCTGGGGCCAATGCTCTGCCCACCTGGGGCATGCTCATAAACAAGCTATTTTCAGCACCTGAGGTGGAGGATCCATGAAGCCATCCTCAGTGCCTGGGGCCATTGCACTCAAACCAATGGAGCCACAGCTGAAGGAAGGGAAGAGTGGGGGGAGGGGCAAAGGAGAGGGGTGGAGAAGCAGATGGTTGTTTCCCCTGTGTGTCCTAACTGAGAATCAAACCCAGGACATCTGCACATCAGGCCAACACTCTACCACTGATCTAACCAGCCAGGGTCCACTCCCATTTTTTGAGATGACTGTTCCAATACCTTGTCCTCTCTCCTCATATCTGCAATACTTTCTTACTCCCTACATGTCTAGTTCAGCTATGTTCATCTTGTATGTTATAAAGAAAGCAGACACAATCAGAGGACTCACTCTTCTCCCTGAAACCAATGATACCAGTCTACGTGGCTCTAACCCCACCACATGTTCCTTCCTATTAAAAAGAAAAAGGTGAACCTGGCCCTATCTAAGGCTAATCTCGGTGCTGGATATCATATTCTGCTCCTCCAATTAGCCTCCTTTTCAGCATCCTCAATTTCTTCCCCTCTACTAGATCTTTCCTACTGACTGACATAAAAACATGCCTTAATAACACCTGTTTCAATAATCCTCCTTTGAACACACATGCCCATCCAGTTACTATCCCAATTCTTTACTCCACTCCACAACTAAACAATATTCACTGTCTCATCCTCAGCTACAAATTAACAACTCAAACCATTCCAATTGGCTGTTTATCCCCACCACTGAAAGTGAAATAGTTTTTAACAAGTTCACCAATGACCAAAATCCTACCAAGGCCATTGGCCCATTAGTTGGTCTTCAATTATGCAAACCCAGCATGTTCTTCTCCACTCTGTAATATCACACACTTGCCTTGTTTCCCTCCTACCCTACCAAATTCTAAATATGCTTCAGACTCCACTGAAATGCCTCAGTCCTATTCTCTAGTCACATTTTCTCTCAAGGCTTTAAATATGTTTCTGATGAATCTCAACCTTACAATCTCTAGTTCACATTTCTCTTCTGAACTCTACTCATATCAAATTGCCAATGAACTTCACCACCCAGATGTCTAATAGTTCAAATTTTAACACATCCAAACCATAAATATTGTTTTTCTGTGTAATCTCTGTTCTGCTATAAGGAGATGTCCCACCACCCTAATTCCTCAAGCCAAAAGCTAAATAACTCACCTCACCACACACACAGCCCTCTCAGTACTATCAAATTGCCCTCCCAAGTCTAAGCCATCGCCTCTTGCTTAGATATAGCAACAGCTTCCTGACCTATCACTTTTCCTAAAGAATATAATTCTCCTACTTAAATCTCCCAAAACTATTCCATTTTAACCAGAACAAACTTCAGATTGACACCGTGGGGAATGATCTGACCTTCATTCACTACATCTTCAGTCTTGTCTTTCTCGTTCCTTTTGTTCTCTGCACTCCAACCACACCATCCTTCTTTTTAAATACCCCAAACAGAGTCCCATCTGAAGGCTGTATTTGTTACTCCTGCCTATAATGCTTTCCTTCCCTATTTTGGCAAGACTGTGTTTCTTATCATTTTTCTTTTCTCAGTTAAAAAACACAAAATATGGAAAAGAACTGTCTCATTCATGCTCTTTTTCCCAACCTTTTAGGAAGTGACCAGCACATAATAGTCATCAATAAATGTGTTAATTGCTTGAGTCTCTGATTATTAATATATAAAATGATTTGTTTAGCCCCTTTCAGTTTTTTGAGCTTTTAAAATATGCATAGGCCTTGGTCGGCTGGCTCAGTGGTAGAGCATTGGCCCAGTCTATGGATGTCCCAGGTTCAATTCCCAGTCAGGGCACGCAGGAAAAGTGCCCATCTGCTTCTCCACCTCTCCCCCTCACACATCTCTCTTTCTCTCTCTTCCCCTCCTGCAGGTATGACTCAATTGGAGCGAGTTGGCCCCAGGCGCTGAAGATGGCTCCATGGCCTCTGCCTCTGGCATTAAGAAGAGCTCAGTTGCTGAGCAATGGAGCAACATCCCAGATGGGCAAAGAATCACCTCCTAATGGGCTTTGCCCAGTGGATCCTGGTTGGGGCGCACGCAGGAATCTATCTGCCTCCCCTCCTAGCATTGAATTAAAAATAAATAAAATATACATCAAACCAATTTCACCCAAAGCATAAAAATAAATTTTGTAATAGTAATAGTAGCCTTGTGTTATCTTTCGAATGTATAAAACTGATCATACATGATCCTGCTTAAAATCTATCATTGGCTCCTTACTGGAATAAACAAACAAATACCTTAAACTGTTCAAATAACCTGGCCTCTGAATTTTAAATTTTTATCCACCACTATTCCACTCATCCCACACACATAAGCCACATGGGATTATATATGGTTCCTGAACATACATACTTTTTAACCAATCTATTCATTTTTGAAAAATATTGACCCTTTCTACACCTACCACTATGCTTGTCTACCTCCTCTTCTGCAAAGACTTCCTGAACTCCTAAATGCTGTTAGCTCGCCTGTCCTCTATCTGCTCTGAAAGCTCTCCAACTAAATGGGAGAGTTCTACCTACTCCAAGAGCCAATCCCATTTTCTCAAAATATAAGAGCAATTATCTCTTATATAGTCTACTTGTTCTCATATGGATTTATTCAATTAGCTTTTGGACACGAACAAGTCTCTTTCTATTAAAATAAAACAAATAAACCTTTCTCTGTTTCTCATACTCTTCTAGCTACCTTCCACATTCCTTCAGAGTCAAACTTTTCTAACTATTGTTTATACCCACTAATTCGATCCCTATTCACTCACACACACACCCTGAATTCCTTGACAGACTCCACTCTCAGGTTTCTGCCCTCATTAGTCCATAGTAACAACCCTTGCAAAGGTCATCAATGACCTCCATGTTGGTAAGCCCATATTTCAGTTCTCTCTTCCTGCCACTATTTTATCTTAACTTCCTGGTTTTCTTCCTAAAAGACAAGTTCTCTGGAACCTCATTCCCTGCCTCCTTTGAAGGTTCATCTCCTCTACCAGACATTGACTTCTCTCCTTGCTCTACTTTTTCTCCCAAAAGACCATTCTCCTCTTACGTGACGATCATACCTGCCTATAGCTTCAATTACTATTGCCTGCATATTTCTCACAAATTTATAGCTCAAGCCTCTATCCTTCCTTATATTTTCAGACTTAGGTAGCCAACTATCTGCAGTATTTCCCCTTGAACATCTCAAAGCTACCCAAAAATACTAAATCCAAAATCAAACTCATGATCCCTTTCATCTTTATTCAAAAACAAAACAAAAAACACCCCACAACCCATGGTCGTATTCTGTCCATTTTACCTTCTAAACATCTCTCTTCTTCCAAATTATGACAGTATCTTATCAGTTTCACCTTATAAATATCTGTCATACAGTTCAAGTTCTCTCTAGCACATGTTGTCATTATCATTATCATTCTGTCACTTAGACTATTACACGACAAACGACTTAACTTCTCTACATTCTTATTACCTCTAAAAAAACATATAATTATAAACTCCACTTCAGCCTACTCCAATCTTACTTAAGATCTTTTAATAGCTTTTCACTGCCAAGTATCTATTCACAGAATCTGGCCTCCAATGTTATC